>NC_142471.1:83698666-84326333 GCF_049115385.1 Moschus berezovskii
CCCTGCGCCCATCCTGCCCCCACGCAGTTGCCTGGTCTCCTCACCGATCTCCCCTACCCCTTAGCCTTGGCCTTGCACTTGGCTTTCCGTGCAGTTGTGTTCACTGTCGGCAGGAGAAAGCCCAAGATGTCAGGCATTCCAGGCCCTTCGCTCCTGCCCTCTTCTCTGTGTCTAACCCAGGGGATGGTTTCCAGGTTTCTGAACACTGCCATCTCTCATGCATCTAGGGTACAAGATTCCCTTTGCCCGGAATGCTGTTTCTGTCCCTTGTCATCTTGGAGCCCCTGGACTCTTTCTGAAGACTCAGTTCAAATGTCATGTCCTTAGTGAAGCCTCCTGCAAGCACCCACTCCAGCCAATGAGTCACTTCTGTGTCCCTGCAGCTGCTGCTAAGACTTGTCACAATACCCAGGACTGGGTTCCCTGCTCAAGCCCTAGCTTCCTGAGGTCTGAGATCGAAAATTTCACCCCAGTCACAGACATTCAGTGCTGCTAGCAAATCTGAGTTCAGTAAATGCTTGGTGAATGGACAAATGAGTTTTCTCTGCAATCAGGGCCCCGTGCCAGGTATGGGGAGCTTGCACCTTGTCGTTTGACCCTATAAACATGTATTAATATATTTTACCGTGTTGACCCCTAGAATTCTCTGACTGCAGCTTTGTTTACACAAACTTTAAAAAATACGGAATGATACAAAAACAGATGTATTTACAACTGAGACAGGAGGCACACACACTCTGCCAAGCCAATTTAATGGATTAATTAAACACGGTTTACTTGGTTAAACAGGTCCTGATTTTTGTCCATTTTCAACAGTATCAACTCCTTCTTAGGTAGATTTTACAATGAATATTTGCTTCATTGATCAATTTTTCTGGTCGTCATCAACTTTTACAAACTGTAACATTTTCTGTTGGAATTTTCTTTTGTGTTACTTTTTTTTTGTGGTAGATTTTAAAAACTTAATTAGCCTTTAATTTTTTAGGACAGTTTTAGGTTCACAGCAAAGTTCAATGGCAAGTACAGAGACTTCCCCCATGTTCCTTGCTCCATACCCGCACAACCTCCCCCACCATAGACCTCTCCCACCATGGTGACACATTTGTCACAGCTGATGAAGCAACATTGACACATCATCACGCTAAGTCCAGAGTTTACATTAGGGCTCACTCTTGGGGGGGTACATCCTATGGGTTTGACCATATGTAGACTGACAGCTATCAGCTGTGATAGTACTATACAGAATAGTTTCACTGCCCTAAAAATCCTCTCGGTTCTGTCTATTCATCCCTTTCTCCTCTGTGACTCTTGTGATAAAAATCTTACCAGAATGATTTCAATCTTTCGTTAGTTCCAAATCTATAATACATTTTAACATGTTCAATTTGAACTGTTTGCAGTTGTATTTTGTGTAGGTCACTTCCACCCATACCGATCAATTAAAAATGAATCTGCATTTATTCTTCAGGTCATTTACGTGTAAATTGTGAGGAACTTCCTACTGGATATTCCAGGCTTCTTCTAGGAACAAAGAGGAGCCAGGTGAAAATGGAAAAGTCAGACTGTCCCTTCTCAGACCCTAATGTCACTCTCTTTACTGTGAACATGAGCTGGTCTGTATCCCACCGGAACTCAGAGGGCTTAGGTCTTTGGTCAAGGTCATGGAGCTTACTCTGAGGTCAGAATCAAGACCCAAATCCAGCCAGCCTGGCTCCAAAGCTGATGCACTTTTGTTGCGTTCTTGCCCTCTCCTGCAACTCTCCCAGGAGATGACAATTTTTTTTTTTCCAACCCACTCTGGTATTCTTGCCTGGAGAATTCCATGGACAGAGAAGCCTTGGGGGCTACAGTCCATGGGGTTGTGATGAGTCAGACACGACTGAGCAACTTTCATTTCACTTTTGACTGGGTACTTTTTATGACAACTTTCTTCTCCACTCTCTGTTGTGTACGGGGATCAACAGGTTCTAAGGGCCTTTGGGAAGGTAGGCAGACAGGGAAGTGAGGATGATGATGAGTTTAGACAGTAAGAGGCGGAACAGGGTTGAAGGTTCTTTTTGGAGAGTAGTAAGAGAAGGTGCTGGATTCATAAACTGATGGATAATCTGGAATTTCATCTAGACTGAGAAATTTGGCCATAATCCATAGCAGATTAAACTAAAGGCACTAAGGCTGAAGTCAATGTAAAATATGCTAACAGTTCATTCATAATGAACTCATTCAACCCGTAAACGAAGATTTATTCAGCACGTACCATGATCCAGACACTAGGTCGGGAGCCAAACAAAGGATAATAATGACTGTCATGAATAAACGGTTTGTATATCTGATCTTTGCGCCAGTTCTGCAAGGTCGATGGGGGTTATCTCATTTTACATAATGGGACACTGAGGACAGGCAACGTTGAGTCGTGTGTTCCACATCACCTGGTGTCGAGTCGTCTACGTGAGCCCAAAGCCCACACATTCCCCGTTCACATGGACCGCATGGCCGAAAGGAGCCGAGAAGCACTGAGGGGTTTTCTGAGGTTTTGAGAATACGGAAGGAAATTGGCCGTGCTTTATGAAGTTGTCAAACGTGCATAAAGGTAGAAAGAACACTAGTGATCCCCACCTACACACCGCCCAGCTTCATCCATTAAGTTACACCTCATCCTGCTTCACATGTATCCTGTTCGAGCTCTGTCACTACCCCACCCCCATTCAGCCATTTTATTTATTATTATATATATATTTTTGAGATAATACTTAACTTTTATTTTATTTTTTTTTTACTTTACAATATTGTATTGGTTTTGCCATACATTGACATGAATCTGCCCCGGGTGTACATGTGTTCCCCATCTTGAACCCCCCTCCCACCTCTCTCCCCACCCCATCCCTCTGGGTCATCCCAGTGCACCAGGCCCGAGCATCCTGTATCATGCATCGAACCTGGACTGGCGATTCGGTTCACATATGATAATATACATGTTTCAATGCCGTTCTCCCAAATCATCCCACCCTCGCCCTCTCCCACAGAGTCCAAAAGATTGTTCCATACATCTGTCTGTTTTGCTGTCTCGTATACAGGGTTATCGTTACCATCTTTCTAAATTCCATATATATGCGTTAGTCCTTTGATGGAGGGTGTCCATCAGGTTTCCATGAGAGATCATGGATCAGACCAGACCAACCCTGAGTTGAGAGACTGGGGAGGGTAGCAAAAGCCTCTTAGAAGCAGGAGACTGTCTTCTAGAGCCAGTACTCCAGTCGACCCTGGGTATGACCTTATATAAACAATTTACCTTCTCTGACTGCTGGTTTCCTTATTTTCCCTGGTGGCTCAGAGGTTAAAGTGTCTGCCGCCAATGCAGGAGACCCGGGTTCGATCCCTGGGTTGGGAAGATCCCCTGGAGAAGGAAATGGTAACCCACTCCAGTATTCTTGCCTGGAGAATCCCATGGACGGAGAAGCCTGGTAGGCTACAGTCCACGGGGTCGCAAAGAGTCGGACACGACTGAGCGACTGAACGGAACGGAAGATTTATTTATCCAGTAAATATTTGTTGGACACTACATGCCGAATGCCAGACAGCGCTATAAGTACCAAGGTTACAGCCATGAACAAACCAAAGTTCCTGACCCTATGGAGTTGACTCTGAACTACATTGTCCATGATGCTAGGGAGGAGTAGGGCCAAGGGGAGGGAGAGAGGCATGTTGTTGGGATACAGAATCAGTTCAAGGCCAGTCTTTGGCTAAGAGCAGTTGATCATTGGGCAGGGGAAGACAGACTCCCACTGTGAAACCAATGGAGACACAAACTGCCTCCAAAGATGTCAAGCACCTGCATCATTTGGCCCCCTTTCTCCTCACCAGCCAAGTCCTTTCCAGCCTCTCAGTTTGTATGCCCCAGAAGCAGGCTCTGAGGTTAGCAATTTGAGTCCTAGCAGTTGATGTGGGAGGTGATCTTCAAAAGCAATAGAGGAAGAGCGGAGCAGTAAGGCTGAGAAAGAAAGGAAAGGAAGCCAAGTGTATCTCATTACAGCAGCTCTTTGCTGAGAGCGGTTGGAGCTCAGTCCTGACGGGGAATTATAAGGGTGAGAAAGCTGGAGTATTTACCCATCAATTCCTATAGGGCGTTGGCTGAAGGCTGCTCCTAGGGACACTCATTTCCTGGCACTTCTGATCTGTTCAAAGCACCCTCCAACAGAGAGCCCTCAGGCAGAGACTTTTAGGGGTTTGCAGTAGAGCACTGCAGGTGTGCTGGAAAGGGAAGTGCTGATGTGGAATATGGGAGGGCTGCTGTAAGACCTCAGGAACTTTGCACCTACTGCTTCTTTGATTGGAGCTGCCTTCTCCCCAGGTCTTTGCAAGGCTGGCATCTTAGCCTCCTGCTCTTAGCTCAGAGTCTCCTCCTTCGACAGACCCTCTGTGAATTAGCGTCCTGTGCCACTAGGACTCTCCATCATGTATTCTCATTTCTTTCTTTTGCAGTGCATGTCACAGTCAGAAATCAGCTTCTGTGCTTGTTTACAAGCATTTCTGTTATCTCCAGTGCCTAGAGAAGCATCTGTCCCATAGTTGCACTTCCAGAACTATTTTCTGCACACACATGTGCCTTGCCATCCACAGCCAGCTAAATACAAACATAACTTTGACTCCCACTCCCAGACTTGTGACCAGATGAGGGAGTAAGGATTGAATTTGGATTATGGGAGACATGTATATGCTGCTCAGGTTTTCAGGTACATTGGCTAGGCATCTGCTCCTTAGAAAAGCCTGACACCCATATTGTGCTTTGGGGGACAGATGGTAGTGACATCCCAGCAGGGTAAGAGAAGCAATGCCCAATATTGATGAAAATAGTGGAGCCTGCAAGTTCCCCGAATGACTGGATATTTTTACTACATCCCTTCTAACAGCCCACTTGTAGGTATTAAGCAGACAAGAGCCCAGTGAATGTCCTTCAAGATAAATTTCATGTCATCTTTTCTTGTGTAAAGAGGTTTATTCCATCCCTTCAAAAATCTGTAGGGTATCCTGCTTCTATTTTTTAAAACTATATTTAGTTTGCTTTGAAGATGAATAAAACGAGATGCTATTATGTTCCTTTCTTACTTTGCAGCATCCAGAAATTCCTTTGCTATTAATACTCCAGAGAAACAGATTTCTTTGATTTTTTTCTTCAGTTTAAAAGATCAAAAGCTGCCAGAAATTGTTTCTGGAGAAAAACAAATCTCTGAGAAGTTGGATTTGAAATTCCGAGGGGCCTGCGCTCGTGTCCGCTGTGTCAGGAGTCATGTAATGAGAGTGGCTCTAACTGTGGCGTCTGCCCTCTTTGTGTCCCTCCCCCTCTCCTAGGGAAGCCCTGCCTCAGCCTCTACTATCTGTCTTCTCTTATGAAATCATAGAATATTGGGCCTAAATTAAATTTACCGTAAATCTGAGCAGGCAGAATCATTTCCCAAAGAGAGTGAGTAAAACAAATGACCGCCAATCTTTGGAAAAACCCTCTGTGTCTTGGAGCTGAGGACTCAGATTATGGAAAATTTTGAATGAAGGGTTGAATTTTCTTTTGACGTCTGAAATGTACGTCACATCTCTGTTTCATCACCCTTTTCCTCTCATAAAGGAAGTGCCTGGACCAATTCCTTATGCTGTTTCCCATCTCTGCCAAGAGGTCAAGAGTTCAACAACCATCTCTCTATACTTTCCTGTGTGCCCTTGGATGTTTGTGTTTTGGGCTGCCAAGAGGACTTGGGGATCTCAGAATGGATGGCATTTGGGGAGAACAGAAGATCTCAGAAACCCCATCCGTAGAGGTCGGATACCTGGTAGGAGATAGAAATCCAAGAAGGTCCAATATCTCCTGTGTTGATGCTCTGCAGTGAAACAATAGAGTCTGGATTCAAAGAAGACAATGGCCCCAGCATCTTCACGACATACCCACTGGAGCTGAATCCTGCAGCTGGGTCTTTCCCAGATTCCCCAACTCAGCTTCATCCTTGGATTACACATAAATATTGAAATGATAAAATTTCAAATGTACACAATAAAACTGATTAATGGCATAAGAAAAAAAAAGACAAAAGGAAAAAATTAGTACCATCCACCATCCCACTCACTCTGCAAAATGAATGGCAATACTTTGGTATTATTTTATATTTTGTGTATGATATATTAGTATGTATACATTTACACAATCATAAATACAAACAGGTGTGTGAAAGTGAAAGTGTTAGTCACTCAGTCATGTCCAATTCTCTGTGACTCCATGCCTGTAGCCTGCCTCTGTCTGTGGAATTCTCCGGGCAAGAATACTGGAGCGAGTTCCCATTCCCTTCGCCAGGGGATCTTCCTGACTCAGGGATTGAACCTGGATCTCCTGCATTGCAGGCAGATTTTTTTTACCATATGAGCCACCAAGGATGCCCATAGACAGGTATTTGCACATGTTTACGGGATTTCCAGGTGGTGCTAGTGGTAAGGAACCTGACTGCCAATGCAGGAGATGCAAGAGACATGGGTCTGGGCTGGAAAGATCCCCTGGAAGAAGACATGGCAACCCACTCCAGTATTCTTGCCTTGAGAATCCCATGGACAGAGGAGCCTGGCAGGCTACAGTCCCTGGGGTCGTGAAGAGTAGGACACGACTGAACTCACCTAGCACACACGTACTTATATACACATTTGAACAATAAACATGTGCATGTACACACTCGTCTTGATAAGTAAGCAAGTGTATCATAGATGCCTATTTTGTGATTTGCTTGTTCTCCTGCAATGTTGTGAAAATCTTTTGTGTCCATGAATACATATTTACATCTATACAATTCTTAAGTTTGGGGGATATAATTTTAGACAGTAAGAAGGTTGCACAATAGTACAGAGAGCTCCTGGATGGCCTTTGCCGAGCTTCTCCTGGTGTTACTATCTTGCACAGCCACGACGTGAAGGTCAAAACTCAGAAATTAACATTACTGAACTGCGGACTTCATTCGGACTTCTCCAGGTTCCCCTGTTACCCTTTCTGTCCCCAGAGCCAGTTGGGGATCCCACATTGCATCTAATTCTGCCCCAGCGCCCCATCTGTGACAGTCCTTCAGCTTCTCGTTTTCCGTGACTTTGACCCTGCCGAAGCACACGGGCCAGTTGTTTTGCAGACGGCCCCTCAGTTGGGTTTTTCTGATAGTTTCTTATGACTGGATTGAAGTTGCATTTTTTTGGTAAGAACATCCCATGTGTTCCTCACCCATTTATCTTCAGGGGCTGCATGGCGTTGTGTCCCCTTACTGGTGATGTTAACCTTGATTGGTTGGTTAAAGTGGTGTCTGCCGGATGTCCCTCCTGTGTAAGGTCATTTTCCCCTTTGCAATGAATGAATCTAGGGGAGATACTTTGGGAGTTTGCAAATACCCTTTTTTGCTCGATGTTAGTCTGCAGACTTTAGCATCCACCAGTGCGGATAAATTGCAACAGTTATTACTGTGTTACTTTGGTGATGATTTTCAATTTGCTGCCTTCCTTCGTTTATTAATTGAAGTTCTTCAGTACAGAGGCCAGTCAATCCTTCTTCCTCCCTCTCTGCCCCCCGTGCCAACCCCGGTCCCTCCCTCCCTCCCTTCCTTCCCTTTCTCCTTTTCTTTCCTGTTGATTAATTTATTCATATTAGTATGGCCCCATAGATACTTGTTCTATTTTATGGTTATAATCCAATGCTGCCTTTATTTTGTTGCTCAAATTGTTTCGGTTTGAACCTCAGGAGCGCTTTCTGGTTAGTTCCTATGCCTTTTCATCAGGTCCACCTCCCACCTCCCCAAACTGCTTTTGAGCACTTTCTTACTTTCTGGCACCTGGAGGTGTATATTTTCTATGACCAGTCTCAGAATCAACTGGTTCTCCCAGGAGTTCATTTTATTGGAGCGTGGTGTTTAGAAATCAAGATCTGGCTAGATGTCCTCACTTGTTTCTAAGCCCATTCAGCAGATAAAGCTTGGAGATATATATTTGGTGCACACACACACACATTTATTTCCATTTCTTAAAGATATCCCTTGAGTTTATGCTGATACCTCTTGTTCAAATTCAACACTGCAGGGCTCTTTCTAGCTTTCTCACTTTCCTTATTTTTAACTTCCTCTGACATGAGAAACCAGGCTCTCATAATCTACAATATGTTGACTTAATTGTTCAACTAGTCTATACACATAAAGCAGTTTCAGAATAGCTAACTCTTTCTGTAACAAAAATATAGTATTTGTGTACAGTTCTTTTGTCTTTGACCTAAAAATATCCAGTCAACATTTTGTTTCCCGAAGTAGGTTGGTTGTTTTTTTCTCACCCCCTTCAGTTCATTTGTAATACAGTCAGCTTGACTTGTTACACTAGGTCTTCTGGTTGAGGGTACCCTCCACATGCTGAGTTTTTGAAGTTACATGCAGTAAAGTTCTTTGGTTTTTGATAAATTCATAGCGTTATATGTCCATCATTCTAATATCATATAGAACAGGTCATCATCTCCAGCAATTTCTTTACATAGTCCCTTTATGGTAGTCCCACCAATTTATTTCCATGTCTAATGTTTTACCTTTCTCATAATGTCATATAAATGGGATCATATAGTATGTCACTTTTTGGGTCTGACCTCCATCACTTAACAAGTGCATTTAAAATTTTCACGCCTTCTTGTGTGCATCAAGAGTTCTTTACATTATTGAAGAGTATTCTGTATTGTGGAGAAGGAAATGGCAACTCACTCCAATATTCTTGCTGAAGAATTCCACGGACAGAGCCTGGTGGGCGACAGTCCATGGGGTCACAACAAGCTGGACACGACTGAGCAACCAACACTTTCACTTCCTTTCATTCCACATTGTGATGTACCACAGGTCGATTTGTTTTTTTTATTTACTAGTTGAAATATATATATATGGGTTATTTCCAGTTTGGGCAATTACAAATAAAACTACTTTAAATATTTATGTACAGATTTTTTGTTGGTGTTTAGATGTAAAATTTTATTTCTCTTGGATAAATACCTAGATATGGAAATGCTCAGCCATGCTGTGTGCATATTTAACTTTCGTAAGAAATTGTCTAGCTGTTTTCCACAGTGGTTGTACCACTTTGAACTCCCACCAGTGATGTATGGAAGTTCCAATTCTCTGAATCCTCACTTATGCTTGGTATTTTTATTTCAAAATTTTAAAAATTGTGGCCATTCTATTAGACATATAAGTGGCATCTCATTGTGGTTTTAACTTGCATTTTCCTATTGACTAATGATGATGAACATCTTTTCATAAGCTTGCTTATCATTTGCATGTCTTCTTGGGTAACATTTTTGTTTATATCTTTTTAATTTAAATTTATATCATCCTTAAAACATCTTTTGTTTATGTCTTTTGCCCCATTTTAAACTAAATTGTTGTTTCCTTATTGTTGAGTTTTGAAAACTATTTACACTGGATATGAATCTTATGTCAGAAATGTGATTTGCAAATATTTTTTCCTACTCTGTGACTAGTATATTAATTTTCTTAACAGTGTCTTTTGCAGAACAAGTTTTTAAATTCTAATAAGGCTTATTTATCAGATGTTTTTCTTTTATAGATTGTGCTTTTGTTATAATATCTAAGAAATATTTGTTAACCCTAGGTCACAATGATTTTTTCCTGTTTTCATCTACAAATTCTATAGCTTTATATTTAAATTTAGGCATATAATCCATTTAGGGTTCATTTTTGTATACAATGTAAGATTCAGATTGAGGGTTTTTGGTTGTTTTGTTCCTTGTGCTGCTTTCTTCTAGGTTGAGTATTTTTAAATAAATTTATTTTTATTTTCTATTGATTTATAATTTGTACCTCTTTTAGATTGTTTTGTAGCTGCCCTAGGGTTTAAAATATATGTTTTTAGCTAATCAGAGTCTGCTTTCAAATAATATACCATTTCATGTATGGTATAAGGACTTCCAACAGTACAGTGTTCCCAGTTCCTCCCTGCAATTCTTTGTACTACATTTGCATACAGTTTACATTTACATATGTTATAAACACATAACACACTGCTACTATATTTTGCCTTAGAGAGTCAGTTATCTTTCAGAAAAATTAAAGTTGAGAAAAATAAATTTCATTTTACCTTCTCTTTTCCATATCTTTGTTTAGAGACAAGTTTCTGTTTCATATCATAGTCCTTCGGCCTGGAGGACTTCCTTTCACTTTTATTCTACTGTAAGTGTCTTGGCAATGAATTTTTTGTTTCTGTTTCCCTGACAATGTCTTTAGTTCCCTTTCATTAAAAAAAAAAAATTGTGCTGGATATGGAATTCTGGGTTGACAGGTATTTTTCTGGCTTTCAAAACTTTAAAGATATCACTTCATTATCTTCTCCTTGCATGGTTTCTGATAAGTGCTGTAATTATTCTCTTATTTCCTCTGTAGCTAAGAAGTCTTTTTCTCTAGCTGTCTTCAGAATTTTTTCTTTGATTCCCCCCCTGCTTCTTATGTATCTAGGTAGTATATTTTGCTTTTCTTTTGAGTGTATCTTACTTGGTGTTCTCTGACCTCTCTGGATCTGTAGTTTAGTGTCTGTCATTAATTTTAGAAAATCCTTAGCTTTTACTTCTTCATATATTTCTTCTGTCTCTCTTTTCTCCCCCTTTCTTAGGTGTCTGTGTCTGTCCCAGTTAAGCAAGTGATCTTGCTTTTTCTCTCCCTCTAGGCACCGTCTTTCTCCAGATTTTTAGGACATTGGCTGTCCCATGACCTCAGGTCTCTGATGGGTTTAAGAAGTGTAGCAATCTTGCAACTTCTGTGTATTTTTTTCTTATAAGAATAGGAATGAAGCTCTTTCCAGATCTTTCCATCTGTAAATGGAAACCAGGAATCTACAACATAATTTGAAAATAATTGCATTATATTTTATGTATGTGTTGTGCCTTGTTAAAACTATTTTCTATTTTTGGCATTTAGGTGACTTAATATTTGCTTTGTTATTAGTAGTGATGAAGCAATAAATACACTTGGACATATGTCTTTGTGCTCTTATCTGAGTGATTTAAGCTAGTAGAAACTGGATTGTTAAGTACATATCTTTTGAAGAAATTTATGAAATTTTGCCAAATTGTTTTTCAGGAAAGGCAGCCATCCATCAGCAAAGATGAGAGCGTTCATGAGACAGTGTTGGACCTCTAGGGGAGCTGCCACCATGCATGAGTGACTCTCCTTCACCACAGACATATCATTTGCTTGAACATGCCTAACCATGAACTTGGATTTCCTAGTTTCCATCTCTGGCCAGTTTTGGCGATCTGAAGCACTGCCAGAAAGGAAAGCCTGAAGTTGGGCTAGATTAAATACTGATAAACCTCAGCCCAGGCTGTGACTACAGTGTGCTCTTCCAATGACTGATTAAGATATTGGAAGAGCATTTGACATTTCCTGTCTTACAAGTTCTAAACCAGTTCCAAGGCACAGACCGACCACACTCATGCAAGACTGATAGCTCAAATTGGACATGGTGGAGATTAATTTCTGATCAAGGCAACTTCTAATTATTGTGCTGGCAAATAAATAACTGAAACAATCTTGAAATATTTTTGGTGTTGGGGGATGTTGTGGTTTGGATTTTTAATTCCAAATTAAAGTATTTAATGCTTTATAAAGCAGTTGCTATTTAAACTGCCAATAATATTTAACGTGAATTTATTCACCATTTCCTATCCTCATACTGTATAATTTATAACACTAAGCCCTTTCAATACTCGAAAATGCCAGATAAACTTTTCTCATTTGCTCTTAATTTGGTCATGCAGGATAATACCAACATCTGAAGGCTCTTTAAACTGCTTTTTAAAATGCATTCCTGTGAGCGCACCCGTGCCCCCTCTGCTGCTTGTCATCATCCATAATTATTTCCAATCCAAAGCGGCCCTTAATGCACTTATTAATCTGGCATTCTCCTCAGTGTGAAGCACATTCAGCTCGATTAATTTTTAACCCCCCCCCCTTTTTTATAGGGGACTGCAGATGCTTGGCTATTACTGAAAAGCTATTAGAAGTTAACACCTTTCTCTCCCTGGAGACTGGCATCGTCCTAGGCCTCCAAATGCCACCCTGTTTTGCATTATCAGCTGCTAAGACGAAGTATTAGAGTCTTTTTTTTTTTTTTTTCCTTTTCGCTTCAGGATTGGTAATGCTATTATTAGCTAATGGCAGAATCCTGCATGGCCTGTGGATGGAACGAGATGGTTCCTGGGCTAAAACAAACAGATTTTCAGATGTTGTGGCCTTCTTAGTGTGTGTACCTCCAGCTCTGGAAGTCCTGTGCTTCCAAGTGAGACAGACAGGACTGGCCTCCTTGGGGGATGGGGAGGGAGAGAGGGAGAGAGAATGAGATTACCTTCTCTCTGTCTCTCCCAGTGACCCCTTCCACTTTGGATGATACCCTCGGGCCTTTCCAGTCATGAAAACATCAGAAAATGGCTGAGACTGTTGTGTAATATAAAAAGATGCAGTTTCCCTCCTGTTTTCTTAGCAACTACAATAGGGACAAAAGCAAAGTGATGGTCTTGGCTTCACGAGGCCTGATGATGCCCTGGAGGCCTGGTGGGGACCAGGAGAGGACGCTGACAGATGATTTTGCCAAGGCCCGTTTCGGGATATCGGGTTTTACAGTGTGGGGCTATGCTTCCAGCTCACCTGCTGGGAAGTAGTAGGGATGAAGGAAGCCAACCTCTCAGAAATGGCTGTTCTTTTGGAACTGGTCACAGCCTGGTGTTCCCAGGGAGGAGGGACTTGGGGTAGATCATGCCAGGAATTAGAGCCTCCAGTTGAGTTTTCTGGGCTCTGGGGTTGAGCTCAAACAGGCAGAGATGGCTGGAAACCAACCACACAAAGAGGATGCTGACCATGTGTATCTAGTCACATGGTTTCTCTCTCTGTCCTTCTTGTATTTGGGAAAACAGGAGGCCAGGAGATGATGCTGGAGATGCTGAAAGAGAGACTATGGGCCATCCTGACCGCAGATCTTCCCAGGAGCCCCTCTGCTAGGGTGAAGGCAACCCTGGCACCCACCCATTGAGCCTGGACCTCTGATCATATGTCCCACCTTTGCTTTCCTGAAGCTTGGCTATTGGTCACATTGACCTCACCTGTAGACAGTTTCCTTAGGGAATGTTCCATTAAAACATTCATAGCCACAGTGCTGGGGAAGACACTCTTACATCCAACTTACAGATGAAGAAACGGAGACTCTGAAAAGTGGAGTGATTTCCTGAGGTCACACTCTGATAGGGACAGGGGTCATCCCAGGCCTTGCTACTGCCAGGGTCTGTGCTTGTCCAACCTCAACACCCGCCTCCATGGCTTGGATGGTTTCACTAGGGTCTTGAGTCTTCACCAACACCACTTTGGTCAGTTTAAGTTGCAAAGGCTGGTCTCTGCATGGTCTTCTTGACAACGATTGATGTCCTAAAGAAACTTTTTCAAGGCACTTTTCTAAAGGGCAGTGGTAAAAAAAAACAAAAACAAAAACTAGACAGGAGTTAAGATGTGGAACAACAGCCCAAGAATAGAAACAACTCATGAAAGAACTGTTCTAATATTAAGCTTTAAAACAATACTGTTTTTTGTAACACTATAAAGATTGTTTGATAGGCAGTTCTATTTTTCCTGGATGCCCTGGATAAATGCATTTTGTTTTATCTCAACATGACACTGCTTGTAATTTAAAACCTTCACTCAACTAACCTCAAAAGATAGTAGATTAATTATGATGATGCTAAAAATACCAATAATAATACCCTCAACGCTTTCCATACATTGAGTGCACCTGGACCACTCTCATGTGCATATTATTATGTTATCATTTGGTGGGGGCTCTGAGAGGCTCGGAGAAGGTAACGGCGAGCCACTCCAGCACTCTTGCCTAGAAAATCCCATGGATGGAGGAGCCTGGGAGGCTGCAGTCCATGGGGTCGCTACGAGTCAGACATGACTGAGCGACTTCACTTTCACTTTTCACTTTCACACATTGGAGAAGGAAATGGCAACCCACTCCAGTGTTCTTGCCTGGAGAATCCCAGGGGCGGGGGAGCCTGGTGGACTTCCGTCTATGGGGTCACATAAAGTCGGACACGACTGAAGTGACTTAGCAGCAGTAGCAGCTGAGAGGTTAAGTAACTCTCTCAAACTTCCAGAAGACAGTTGAAAGGATCCCGGCACTGTAATTCATTTCTGATATACATTGTATTGTTGCAAACTTTATCTTTTTGAAGAAAGTAATCTGACAGTAGCTATTAAGAATACATACACATATATGTTTGACCATGCAATATGCTTTGAGGAAATCTAATCTACAGGCAGTTTGACCTCTGGATTTTCTGCTTCTGGGACAGACAAATAAGGATATTTTTCTCTAGGATTATTTGTCATAGCAAAAAAAAAAAAAAGATAAAAAAACCCCCCAACAATCTAAAAGAAGTCTTTTAAAACAAGATTGATAAACTAATCAATCATGATTAATAATAAATTAGAGTGTTGATGTGGAGTGGTCTTTGATATATTAAGTGTCAGAAGCATACTCTTAAATAATATCTGTAGTATGATCTTACATTCGTAAAAATAGAATCAAACCAAACCAAGGCCATACATGTATCTGTAATCTAACTGCATTTGTATGGATATGGACAGAATGTGGTTCACTGGAGAAGGGAATGGCAAACCACTTCAGTATACTTGCCTTGAGAACCCCATGAACAGTATCAAAAGGCAAAATGATAGGATACTGAATGAGGAATTCCCCAGGCTGGTAGGTGCCCAGTATGCTACTGGAGATCAGTGGAGAAGTAACTCCAGAAAGAATGAAGGGATGGAGCCAAAGCGAAACAAATACCCAGTTGTGGATGTGACTAGTGATAGAAGCAAGGTCCGATGCTGTAAAGACCAATATTGCATAGGAACCTGGAATGTTAGGTCCATGAATCAAGGCAAATTGGAAGTGGTCAAACAGGAGATGCCAAGAGTGAACATAGACATTCTAGGAATCAGTGAATTAAAATGGACTGGAATGGGTGAATTTAACTCAGATGACCATTATGTCTACTACTATGGGCAAGAATCCCTTAGAAGAAATGGAGTAGCCATCATGGTCAACAAAAGAGTCCGAAATGCAGTACTTGGATGCAATCTTAAAAACGACAGAATGATTTCTGTTCGTTTCCAAGGCTAACCATTCAATATTACAGTAATTCAAGTCTATGCCCCAACCAGTAATGCTGAAGAAGCCGAAGTTGAACGGTTTTATGAAGACCTACAAGACTTTTTAGAACTAACACCCAAAAAAGATGTCCTTTTCATTATATGGGACTGGAATGCAAAAGTAGGAAGTCAAGAAACACCTGGAGTAACAGGCAAATTTGGCCTTGGAGCACGGAATGAAGCAGGGCAAAGGCTAATAGAGTTTTGGCAAGAGAATGCACTGGTCATAGCAAACACCCTCTTCCAACAACACAAGAGAAGACTCTACACGTGGACATCACCAGATGGTCAACACCGAAATCAGATTGATTATATTCTTTGCAGCCAAAGATGGAGAAGCTCTATACAGTTAGCAAAAACAAGACCAGGAGCTGACTGTGGCTCAGATCATGAACTCCTTATTGCCAATTCAGACTTAAAGTGAAGAAAGTAGGGAAAACCACTAGACCATTCAGATATGACCTAAATCAAATCCCTCATGATTACAGTGGAAGTAAGAAATAGATTTAAGGGTCTAGATGTGATAGAGTGCCTGATGAACTCTGGACAGAGGTTCGTGACATTGTACAGGAGACAGGGACCAGGACCATCCCCATGGAAAAGAAATGCAAAAAAGCAAAATGGCTGTCTGAGGAGGCCTTACAAATAGCTGTGAAAAGAAGAGAAGTGAAAAGCAAAGGAGAAAAGGAAAGATATAAGCATCTGAATGCAGAGTTCCAAAGAATAGCAAGGAGAGATAAGAAAGCCTTCCTCAGTGATCAATGCAAAGAAATAGAGGAAAACAACAGAATAGGAAAAACAAGAGATCTTTTCAAGAAAATTAGAGATATCAAGGGAACATTTCATGCAAAGATGGACTCGATAAAGGTCAGAAACGGTATGGACCTAACAGAAGCAGAAGATATTAAGAATAGGTAGCAAGAATACACAGAAGAACTGTACAAAAAAGATCTTCATGACGAAGATAATCACGATGGCGTGATCACTCACCTGGAGCCAGACATCTTGGAATGTGAAGTCAAGTGGGCCTTAGAGAGCATCACTATGAACAAAGCTAGTGGAGGTGATGGAATTCCAATTGAGCTATTTCAAATCCTGAAAGATGATGCTGTGAAAGTGCTGCACTCAATATGCCAGCAAATTTGGAAAACTCAGCAGTGGCCACAGGACTGGAAAAGGTCAGTCTTTATTCCAATCCCAAAGAAAGGCAATGCCAAAGAATGCTCAAACTACCGCACAATTGCACTCATCTCACACGCTAGCAAAGTCATGCTCAAAATTCTCCAAGCCAGGCTTCAGCATTATGTGAACCGTGAACTCCCAGATGTTCAAGCAGGTTTTAGAAAATGCAGAGGCACCAGAGATCAAATTGCCAACATCCGCTGGATCATGGAGAAAGCAAGAGATTTCCATAAAAACATCTATTTCTGCTTCATTGACTATGCCAAAGCCTCTACTGTGTGGATCACAATAAACTGTGGAACATTCTGAAAGAGATGGGAATACCAGACCACCTGACCTGCCTCTTGAGAAACCTGTATGCAGGTCAGGAAGCAACAGTTAGAACTGGTCATGGAACAACAGACTGGTTCCAAATAGGAAAAGGAGTACGTCAAGGTTGTATATTGTCACCCTGCTGATTTAACTTATATGCAGAGTACATCATGAGGAACGCTGGGCTGGAAGAAGCACAAGCTGGAATCAAGATTGCTGGGAGAAATATCAATAACCTCAGATATGCAGATGCCACCACCCTTATGGCAGAAAGTGAAGAGGAACTCAAAAGCCTCTTGATGAAAGTGAAAGAGGAGAGTGAAAAGGTTGGCTTGAAGCTCAACATTCAGAAAACAAAGATCATGGCATCTGGTCTCATCACTTCATGGGAAATAGATGGGGAAACAGTGGAAACAGTGTCAGACTTTATTTTTGGGGGCTCCAAAATCACTGCAGATGCTGATTGCAGCCATGAAATTAAAAGATGCTTACTCCTTGGAAGGAAAGTTATGACCAACCTAGACAGCATATTAAAAAGCAGAGACATTACTTTGCCAACCAAGGTCCGTCTAGTCAAGGCTATGGTTTTCCCCGTGGTCATGTATGGATGTGAGAGTTGGACTGTGAAGAAAGCTGATCACCGAAGAATTGATGCTTTTGAACTGTGGTGTTGGAGCAGACTGTTGAGAGTCCCTTGTACTGCAAGGAGATCCAACCAGTCCATTCTAAACGAGATCAATCCTGGGTGTTCATTGGAAGGACTGATGCTAAAGCTGAAACTCCAATACTTTGGCCACCTCATGTGTTGAGTTGACTCACTGGAAAAGAGTCTGATGCTGGGAAGAATTGGGGGTGGGAGGAGACGGGGACGACAGAGAATGAGATGGCTGGATGGCATCACCGACTCGATGGACATGAGTTTGAGTGAACTGCGGGAGTTTGTGATGGACAGGGAGGCCTGCCGTGCTGTGATTCATGGGGTTGCAAAGAGTCGGACACGACTGAGCGACTGAACTGAACTGAACTGGACAATGTCCTCCTGGGTATTAATGTGGGTTGTGAATGTTGTTGAAAGATTATTAGCTTTTCCTTCTGTATCTTTCATGGATTTATTTGTTAGAGCAAGCATACATTATGTTGTAATACAAGCATCAAATAAAGAAAATAAGAGGAATAAGGTCACCTGGTAAAGTCAAGACTGAGAATTTGGGTTCCCACTTTATAGTCAGAGGATGTTAAAGATTACCTATGCTCCCATTATGGGAAAGGTTATTCCCACAACTAGTCATTTTGAATATGTATTGAGATTTTTCACTTTTTAAATTGCTAGCTCCCGATGTTGTATTCCTGCACTTCACTTTAGAAAAGAATTTACATGTTAACACAGCTCAGAAATAATATAATCACTGCAATGGAGGATATTCTTCAGTTTTCACAGGGGGTTTGTCTTTCAAATAATTTTTCCTCATGATTTAAACAGCAGATATGGATGGCAGAATAGATAAGAGATAGTGAAGTGAAGTAGAGGTTTGAATAAGAGCTGTTGCCGAACCAGAATATTCTATCTTTCTAATAAAAAGTAATGCTGATTTAATGCCTGATAATACACGTGATTGAATATTTTTGAAAGGCTGCTAAATAGATTGATTTTCTAATGGACTTTCCTCAGACTTACTTATGCCTTTCTTGTCCCTCAAGGAATATTCTAATTTCAGATGATTGAATAATTGAAATGAGTTCCACTCAGTCTAAAAGTTGTGATGGAACTCAGTCTCTGTTGAGAGGAATTTCTGAGCTCTAGGAAGCTTGAGGTGAGATTAGAACCATGTGTGTAGACTCGTTCTTACTCTTGTTTTTCTAGTGCCTTTCATTTGACGGCTATCACAAGACCACTTCCCTTTGTGCCTCTCTCTCCACTGATTATTCTTGTGGAAGTCTTCAGACGACAAAGCTGGACTCTCACCTACTAATTCTAGCATCTGTGTCATTTTGGGGTCTGTTTCTATTGATTGTTTTTTCTCCTCATTATGGATTGTATTTTCTTGCTTCTTGGCATGCCTGATAATTTTTGATTGGATGTCAGACATTGTCACTTTTTACCACGGGTGGTGCTTGACATTTTGTATTCCTTTAAATAGTCTTGACTTTGTTCTGGGATACAGATAAATTCTTTGGAAGCCATTTTGTTTTTCTGGGGTTTGTTTTTAAGCTTTGTTGGGTGGGAAAAAGCAATCTTTCAGTTCAGTTCAGTTCAGTCGCTCAGTCGTGTCCGACTCTTGGGCTAATTTTTCTCTAGTACTGAGACAAAAAATACCCTTTGGGGTACCTACTTGGTGCCTGTATATCATGAGTGTTCCTCTCTGGCTGATGGGAACACAGACTCTTCCCAGCCAAGTGTGAACTCTGGTGATTGTTCTACTTGGTCCTAACCTGTGTTTTACCACCCTCTCCCCGCCACCTTCTTGAGTAGCTTTCTCACATGCATACACTGATCAGCACTCAGCTAAAGACTCAAGGGCAGCAGGTAAATGGACAGTTATTTCTGTAGCTTTCTCCTTTCTGTGCCTCTGCCCTTTCATAGGTACCCCATCCTTCAAATTCCAGCCATCTTGGCCTCCCCAAATTCATGACGGTGTCTCTTCAACTCAGCTATATTGCTAGACTTGTTTGAGTTTCCCCACCTTGTGCTATGGTCTGGAAACTTCAGCGGCAAGCTGGGCCAATCACAGGGCTCATTTTACTTATTTCCCTTCTTTCAAGGATCATTGGCTGTGCTGCCTATTGCCCAAGTTCTGAAAAAAAATTTTTGTTTTGGCATCTTCTCCATTTTTTTGGTTAAGGTAAGAGGGTATTTCCAGTCCCTGGTACGTCTCATCGTTGGAAGTGGAGACCTTAAAACTCCCAACACAAAATGCCAGGTGGGTCACTCATTCTGCCAGGGCTTCATCACTGTCTTATAAACCTGCAGTGAAGCAGTGTCCCTTAGTGGGGCCCTAAAGCTGGAAAGTCTGATTCCAGTCTGGGAATTTTGAACAGGGTTTGGGTCTATGAAGAAACAAGATGTCCAGGGAGGCTTTGCTAGTGACAAGAGGTAAGATGGTACCTGCCATGTGGTACCCACAAGAGCTTCTTTAAATCAGAAATCTGTCACCTTCCTACCTGAAATCCTGCAATGGTGACCTGTTGCTCCTTTGGTGAAAAGAAACATCCTGGTGCTTTTCCATACCTGAAGACTCATCTCCTGTACCTGCCTCTGGCCATGCTGGCTTTCCTTTACTTCTTAGACCTTGCCAACCTGCCTTGCGAACCACTCCAGGCATATTCTCACCTCTGCTGCTGCTGCTGCTAAGTCACTTCAGTCGTGTCCGAATCTGTGTGATCCCACAGATGGCAGCCCACCAGGTTTCCCTGTCCCTGGGATTCTCCAGGCAAGAACACTGGAGTGGGTTCCCATTTCCTTCTCCAATGCATGAAAGTGAAAAGTGAAAGTGAAGTCGCTCAGTCGTGTCCGACTCTTAGCAACCCCATGGACTGTAGCCTACCAGGCTCCTCTGTCCATGGGATTTTCCAGGCAAGAGTACTGGAGTGTGTTGTCATTGCCTTCTCCACCTCTAGTCTCTGTTTATCTCTCAAGTCTCAGCTGTGGTTCACTTCCCTAGACTAACTAAGACCCCTGTGGGGTCTCAGAGCCCTCTGTACTCTCCTTTAAAACACTTACACCAGTGTGATGACAGGAAGCCTTGTTATCCATGGATAATCATACCCGGAAAGAGCAAGTTCACTTAACAAGGGAGCCAATATTTCATAGGCAATAGAGGGGAGTTTAAAAAAAAATTTAGATTCAGACTTTAGCTTGAAAACTAAACCTATACACCATAAAAATAAATTTATTTTAATCTTATTCTTTCCAGTTTTAGAGTCTAATTTCCATCACACACTGTGGTTTTAGAATGAACAAAGTCATGTGTTGATAATTTTGAGGGGTATAATTTTTAATGACAAAATTGGATAGTGGTACAATACGGCTTCCCTAGTTTCATGTTTCTTTATATCTTCACAACACAAACATAAAGAAAGCTGTTTATTGAAGAAAGAGCTTAGAGCTTCTAAAGACTTTCCTAAACCACTTGATGGCCCAGCCATTCTGTTTTGACCACCAGTTCATCACCTCTGCCAACCCCTGCCCCTTCCCTTTGTTACCTGATGAACTGCGAGAGGCCCATCTGTCATTGGCTTGGCATGAAGTTTAAGTATTTCTCTCATCGACTTCATAAAATCTTACATCTTTGGTAAACTCTTCAATTTCTCTCTGCAATTTGTTCGCATTGTAATTGAATTGTACTGTCAGATAACCCAGAATGAAAGGAGATGGATCAAAAGTGATGACAACTCTTTGGGCTGTGAAAGACTCTGATACTATATAGATTTGAATGGAAACAGCTTACAAGTGGTTGGTTCAATAATTCAGATTTTAAAATGGTTGAGATTATTTTTGTTTTTCTATGAAACCTCATGAATGTGGACACGACTTGATACACATTTAAAGAGTATGAGGTCCCTATAAAACTGTTCATGTACTTACTCATATGACGCTTTCTCCCCAGGTGGACATCTGCTCCACCAGAGAGGGACCTTTGAACTGCAGGTGCCCAGGACAGTCCGGGCCCAAAGTCAAGGCTCAAGAAAATATTTTCTGAAAAAATAAATACACTAAAGAAGAGCCAGGAGGAGAGGCGCCTGGGTGAAGTTTCAACTTATCAAATCATTCCATTGTCAGTGATCTGAGATCCTTAAGATAAGAAACATACACTGTGGTGGTAACCATTGTGTGGATTCATTGAAATTCTTTCCTTGTTCTTAAGTAGTGTTTCCTAAGATGAATGCATGACCTAGGATTTTTTTTTTTTTTTTTTTTAACAAGTTCCTTGAATGGCTTTTGAGAGAGTCAGGCCTTTACTGACAAAAGTTCCATATAGACAAAACTATGGTTTTTCCAGTAGTAATGTGTGGATGTGAGAGTTAGACCATAAAAAAGGCTGAGCACTGAAGAATCAATGCTTTTGAACTGTGGTGCTAGAGAAGACTCTTGAGAGTTCCTTGGACAGCAAGGAGATCCATCCAGTCAATCCTAAAGGAAATCAACACTGAATATTCACTGGAAGGACTGATGCTGAAGCTGCAATACTTTGACCACCTGAAGCCAAGGGCCAACTCTTTAGAAAAGAAGCTGAAGCTGGAAAGATTTGAGGGCAGGAGGAGAATGGGGCAGCAGAGGAATGAGATGGCTGGATGGCATCACTGACTCAATGGACATGAGTTTGAGCAAACTCTGGGAGATAGTGAAGGACAGGGAAGCCTGGCGTGCTGCAGTCCATGAACTGGAGACGACTTAGTGACTGGAAAACAGCAATAACAAAGGTCTATCTTTAGAACTGCTTCTCAGGTCCAGGAAGGTATAAGGTATGTCCAGATAAGGAACCAACATTTTAGCCCCAGACCATCTCTCAGAGGAAATGCAGTGCTTTTGATGATTTTCTTTACTCAGGAAAATGATACTTTGAAATGCCCTGTGGATATTTTAGATTGTCTAATATTGGCCTTTCACCCTTAGTCACACCAGTATCCCTGATGAAGGAGGCTACTCCTGAAGAAACATGCTGGAAGAAGGACAAATTTTGATGTTCGATGTTTTACCCTTCAAGTAAAAATTATGCTCCTGGAAGATTCAGCCAGTGGATTCTGTGGGCTTGTGTATACTCAGGCAGTAACCCCAAGGGTTTACATAGTCCAGTTTGTGAAATTCATGTTAATGACTCTTTTCTGGAAAAGTATCCATTTTCCCTGCTTCTCTCCTGCAAACTTATTCCCAGATGCACCAGCAACCTCAGTATTGGGTCCTTCTGAGCAATGATACTAAAATAGAAAAATAAAATTACTCTTGGCTAATATATACTCTTTATTGCTTCCAGCCCCAGTTCCAAGAATGCAGCTTCATGAAATATCAGTTCCATTCAGAGAGCATTTAGAGGGTCATTATGATCTATTTCAATCACTGAAGAAAACAAAGAAAACCAACATATGTTGCTCTTGTTTCCACTTTATTTTCTAGGTAACTTTTAAAAAGAAAATCATTGGGTCACTTTCTAGATAAATAAAAATAAGAATTTGGGGGTTCTGCAAATTCATAAGATTCATTAAGATTTTCTTCCTTTTGAAATCTGGGGGCTTTTTCCTCCACAAGGCATAGTCCCAACCCTGTTTTTGCATTTTCTGAAAGCCTCACATCCCAGCAGAAAGCTCTTTCTGGATTTAGATGTTGATAGTAATTTCCTTTCTTTGCATGCCAGGATCAGTTATAGTTTCTTTCTGGTCAGCTTTTTTCAACTTCATATTTTAGCCTAAGAGTCCAACAAGATCATAAAATGCTGAAGAAGCATTTTATGTTTATGTTCATATGTCAGGTAAGCAAAGCTCAGAATCTCTTGCCTCGAGGCAAGAAAACTCCAGCGACTCAGCTATGCCTCAGCTCAGTTCATAGAATTTTAACTGCACTCATGAGTATTTGTGATTGAGATTTAGAATCACAGAATGTGACAGAATTGGAAGGAGTTTTTAATGCTTGTTTCAGTTTGATAATTTAATTGACTGTCCTCATTTCATAGTGCAAGAACTAGGTGCACCGGAAAGGTCCAGTGACTTGCTGAAGGTTACACAGTGAGTTGGAGGCAGGGCCCTTGTCTCCTGAGGCATTATGGGATGCTACATTGTAAATGGTTAACTTCTGCCACATATCAAACAGCTTCAAACTTAGTGGCTTAAAACAGCCACCAATTATTTAGGTAATGATTCTGTCGGTCAACAATCTAGCCTTGGCTCAGCTGGGTGGTTCTTCTGGTCTGTGTTAAGCGTGACTAATGTTGACTGGGCTTGTTCATGTATCTGCAGTCAGCATATATGTTGACTGAGGCTATCCGGTTTATGATGATCTCATCTGGGATGGCTGATGTGACTGAGGTTTCTCTCCTTAGGGCAATCGCGAGGTTCCAGGAGCAGCACTGGAGGGATCCCTCAGTGTGCAATCACTTTTAAAGACTCTGCTTGTGTCATGATTGCCAGTGTCCTATTGGTCAAAGCAAGCCACAAGACCAAGTCCAGATGAAAGCAGGTGAAAGAGAATAATTTGTGGCCATACGTGCTGATTTCCATTTTTTAATTACAGGGTATCTTATAGGCCATGTTTTTAAATCTCACTTCTAGTTACCTTGTATTACAATATTGACATACAGCCTTTGTAAATTAGGTCATGGGATAGACTCTCAAAATCCAATTTTTAAATTGCTGGGAGATTGTAATTTTTTGGATAAAATTTTCCTCCTAGAGTATAATAACCTTAGATGGACACATACATTTTTTTTTAAAAAGCCATTTCTAGTCTCCCAATTTATGATGGAAATATTCTTCAATCTTCCAAAATGCTGTTAAAAAGAAACCTAAAATGTCAGTTTATCCACCCAATTATTTTCTATATACCTCTAAGAGGCAATGATGGTTTCACCCTTTATATTTTTAGAGCTGTTATATGGTTTGTACATGAATCATGACCTTTTGGGATTTCAAACCCCATTGACTTCTGTAACACCTGTGGAGTAGTTAGACGTGGGTTATTTGTCCCAACCCAAGAACCTGATTCCATCTGCTTGGGGGGATCAGTGGATGATCCCTGGAGCAGGTGATATGTAAGCTGGCCCCTGAAGGATGAGTATGGTTAGCCTGATGAAAGGCATGGGCAATACTATGAAGCATTTTCTAGGAAAGAGGAATTGGTGGTGATCAACATTAGAACTGCATGTGAGTTTATGACTGGAGGGGAGAGAGAAAGAGAGAGAGAAGGGGTGTGTGCGTGTGTGTGTGTGTGTGTGTGTGTGTGTGTGTGTGTGTGTGTAGTGGGAGAAAGGGGAAGGGAAAAGATGGATCCCTCCCTCAGCTGGGCCCGCCACAACCTGAATTCACCTGGAGGGAAAAATCATTACCTGTGTGAATAAATCTTGAAGAAGTGGCCATCTTGCTAACCAGAGGCCAAAATTCATGGCCACCTGGTGCTTTCCTCCAGCTGGGGCAGGTGAGCACATGTGAAAGGACTGGAGTGGTGTGAAAAGAGACCTTTGCTTGATTGGTGAAGGCAGGCTGTGAAGATGCCGCCTCCATACCAGTCAGCATCTCCTCTATAAATCTGAGTGCCTGGAAAAGTTGTATTTCCTCTGAGGAATTGCTGCACTTTTGCTGGGTTGGTTTATTTTAATCTGATTGATGCCATGCATGGTTAGACTATAACAGAATGAAGGTCCCTTTTTTCTTTGGCTGCTAGGAAGCTCAAGGATGACTATTTTTCTAACATATTTCAAAAAGTAAAAATCACTTTACTTATTTTATAAATAAAAATATAATAATTTAAAAATTTAATCAATACAGTGATGTATGAAAAAGTATTTAAAAATCACTACAACTATTACCATGAGATGAAAAATATTCCAAATATCATACTATGTTTGTGTATACTTATCTATTTCAGTTGTTATCCACAGATGGGCTTCTATATATTTAGTTTCTACTTATTTATCTATGTATCTATCTACCATTTATCTATTTATCTACATGTATAAAAGTCCATTCACAAGAAGAAGATCATATGAATTATGCATGTTATTTTTAATATAAAGTCTTAAAGTCAATTTTATTTGAATTCAAAAGAAGGAAAAGAAGCTAAAGGGAAGTGGGAGGAATTGTTGAACTTGAAATAAAAGTTCAAGTTCAACTTGAAACAAGAGATATTCTTTTAAAAAGATCTCTCTAAGGTTAAGAAAAGAGGTTTTGAAAAAATATGGAGGTTGGAGTAATTATGATTTTCTAACTGCAAGTTTCAGTTTTACATACTATCAGTTACCTCCCGGCCATGAAAACTAAGGATGTTCATACCTTCTCTTACTCCCTTCCCCTATTAATTTTTGTAAGTTTTATAATTATTACCCTTTGAAGACTTATAAAATGTTCACAGTTCACACAGTGATTTAGTATTAATTCTTTATCTAAGACTCTCAAGTGTAAGATTCTATTGTCACCACTGGCTCTTTTACCACACGTATTACATTGCTCAAGTCCTGATTTTAATTTCTCTCTCAATTGGCTGGATTTCATAACCAGGTATAACAGTTTTGTCAAGAAGTCACTGTATTCCATCAATTTTTAAAATATGTCTTGAAATTCTTTTGATGTCTGAGAATGTTTGCTTTTTGCCCACATACCTGACCAGCACCTTGGCTGAAAGAAGTACTCTTGGTCTCCCTTCCCTTCCTTTTGAAGTGAGGGTCCTTTCACCACTGTGACCTTGAATGTTGCCATGGAGGCCTGAGAGCAGCCTGGTCAATGGTCATTTGCTTTATATGCCTGGATTATTGAGGATTTGTTACTTCCTTATTGAACTTAAATTACTTAATCAGGATATGTCATTGTGTTGAGAATTCTGAATTAATTTTTTTTAAATCTCTGAAACAGTACATATTGTGGATTCAGTCCTCCCTCCTTTTCAGACAGTGCTATGTATTATCCAATACTTTTTGCATTCATTCTTTTTCCATTCCATTTTTTGATTTCTCTGTATCAGTTCAGTTCAGTTCAGTTCAGTCACTCAGTCGTGTCCGACTCTTTGCGACCCCATGAACCACAGTACTCCAGGCCTCCCTGTCCATCACCAACTCCTGGAGTTTATCCAAACTCATGTCCATTGATTCAGTGATGCCATCCAACCATCTCATCCTCTGTCGTTCCCTTCTCCTCCTGCCTTCAATTTTTCCCAACATCAGGGTCTTTCAAATGAGTCAGCTCTTCACATCAGGTGGCCAAAATATTGGAGTTTCAGCTTCAATATCAGTCCTTCCAATGAACACCCAGGACTGATTTCCTTTAGGATGGACTGGTTGGATCTCCTTGAAGTCAAGAGTCTTTTCCAACACCACAGTTCAAAAGCATCAATTCTTTGGTGCTCAGCTTTCTTTATAGTCCAACTCTCACATCCATACATCACTACTAGAAAAACCATAGCCTTGACTAGATGGACCTTTGTTGACAAAGTAATGTCTCTGCTTTTTAATATGCTGTCTAGGTTGCTCATAACTTTCCTTCCAAAGAGTGTCTTTTGATTTCATGGCTGCAGTCACCATCTGCGGTGATTTTGGAGCCCCCCAAAATAAAGTCTGACACTGTTTCCACTGTTTCCCCATCTATTTGCCATGAAGTGACGGGACCGGATGCCATGATCTTAGTTTTCTGAATGTTGAGCTTTAAGCCAACTTTTTCACTCTCCTCTTTCACTTTCATCAAGAGGCTCTTTAGTTATTCACTTTTTGCCATAAAGTGGTGCCATCTGCACATCTGAGGTTATTGATATTTCTCCCACCAATCTTCATTCCAGCTTGTGCTTCCTCCAGCCCAGCGTTTCTCATGATGTACTCTGCATATAAGTTAAATAAGCAGGGTGAAAATATACAGCCTTGACATACTCCTTTTCCTATTTAGAACCAGTCTGTTGTTCCATGTCCAGTTCTAACTGTTGCTGCCTAACCTGCATACAGGTTTCTCAAGAGGCAGGTCAGGTGGTCTGGTATTCCCATCTCTTTCAGAATTTTCCACAGTTTATTGTGGTCCACACAGTCAAAGGCTTTGGCATAGTCAATAAAGCAGAAATAGATGTTTTTCTGGAACTCGCTTGCTTTTTCCATGATCCAGCGGATGTTGGCAATTTGATCTCTGGTACCTCTGCCTCTTCTAAATCCGGCTTGAACATCTGGAAGTTCATGGTTCACATATTGCTGAAGCCTGGCTTGGAGAATTTTGAGTGTGACTTTACTAGTGTGTGAGATGAGTGCAATTGTGTGGTAGTTTGAGCATTCTTTGGCATTGCCTTTCTTTGGGATTGGGATGAAGACTGACCTTTTCCAGTCCTGTGGCCACTGCTGAGTTTTCCAAATTTGCTGGCATATTGAGTGCAGCACTTTCATAGCATCATCTTTCAGGATTTGAAATAGCTCCACTGGAATTCCATCACCTCCACTAGGTTTGTTCGTTGTGATGCTTTCTAAGGCCCACTTGACTTCCCATTCCAGGAAGTCTGGCTCTAGGTGAGTGATCACACCATTATGATTATCTTGGTCGTGAAGATCTTTTTTGTACAGTTCTGTGTATTCTTGCCACCTCTTCTTAATATCTGCTGCTTCTGTTAGGTCCACACCATTTCTGTCCTTTACTGAGCCCATCTTCTCTGTATCAGGGATGCTAATTTCCTGTGGTTTTTATTAATGTTTCTTTCATAATACATTTATGTCTGTCTTTTGGTTGCTCTGTTTCTTTTTCCCTTCGGGAAAAATCACCACAAACTGGACATCCCTATTTGCCTAGCTGCTATACCATAAGTTTTAATTTGGTTCATGCTGAATAGTTCACTTTAGACACTGGTTTTGCTTTCATGGAGTGTGGCTGGCTTATTGACTTTCTTTCCATTGTACTTGAGGATAGTTTGCTTTTTCCCCCTTGGCTATGTTATTTTTTTAAAGTCAGGTTATTGAGGTATAATATACATCCAATAAAATTCATCCTTTTTCAGGCATACTATTCTGCAAATATTGGCAAATATATGCCGTTGTATAACTGCTGCCACAATCAAGATCTATATTGTTTCCATCCCCTCACCAAGTTCCCTTGCTCCTCTTTGTAGTCAGTCCTCCCCCACCCACCATTCCCCTCTGTCCTCTGTCCCCCAACCCCTGATGTGTTTCCCATCCCTACAATTTTGCCTTTCCTAGAAGAATCATACAGTAAGTCACTTTTGCTCTTAAAACTTCAATATTTTGGCCACCTGATGCAAAGAACTGTGTCACTGGAAAAGACCCCGATGCTGGGAAAGATTGAAGGTGGGAGGAAAAGGGAACGACAGAGGATGAGATGGTTGGATGGCATCACCGACTCGATGAACCTGAGTTTGAGTAAGCTCCGGGAGCTGGTGATGGACAGGGAGGCCTGGTATGCTGCAGTCCATGTGGTCACAAAGAGTCGGACATGACTGAGTGATTGAACTGAACAATTTTGCCTTTCCTAAAATGCCATATAAATAGAATCATGCAATAAGTCACCTTTTGCTTACGGCCTCTTATACTTAGCATAATGCTTTGGAGGTTCATCCATGTTTCTTGAATGAATCAATAGTCTTTACTTTCTATTGCTTTATGGTTAATTTTTATTTATTTATTTTTTAGTTTTACAGTTTGTCATTGTATTTAGTATTTTTTTGTAAAATTTTTATTTAATAAATGGTACAAAGCACAATGCCAAAAACATTAACAGTTAAAATTTCACCAAAAGAAAAAATACTATAGAATACATAGTTGTAAAAAGCTACATTAAGTTATTTTACAACTTCCTCAGGCTGCAAAAAGAAAAAAAAACCCAATGCCATATCTAAGTTATCCCTCTCTCAAAATAATGCCATTTATGTTATAAACCATGAGCACCCCATCAAAAGACGGGAACTGCTTTTGTTAATTCATATATATATATATATATATATATGACTGTATCACTTTGCTATACACCTGAAACAAACACAACACTGTAAATGAAATATAGTAAAATATAAAATAAAAATAAGTAACAGACCTTTGGGACTTTACACCGAGTTAGAGTTCCTATCAGAGGGATAACAGCACCACAGCTGTACTGAATCCTCATGAAGGAGGCATATGAATGACTGAATTATAAGAGTTACATTGAGTATTATTCTACTGTATGGATGTGCCACACCTTGTTTATCCATTCACTAGTTAATGAATATTTGAGTTAATTCCAATTCCATGTGATTATAAATAAAATTTCTATAAATCTGCACAATTTTTCTTAATGGATGTTCATATCCTTTGTTGCATTTTGAGGAATGGTATTTCATATAGTAGTCACATGTTTTTATCCTGATGCTCCAGTAAAGAGGCATCTGAATTAGACCCCTACTTCTGACATTTTGCTAAGTGCCCTCTCCTGGGCTCACCATAGCCAGTTGTGGGCAGTGGGTGTGTACACTATTTCTTCTATTGGCTTTGGATTATTTCCCCCAATCACCTGTCCAAGAGAGTCAAGGTCCTGATTATATTCCTATTTTTCCTATTTTTTTCTTTTTTTTTTTTCAGCAGCATTTTCCAGTCTCCTCCAGTCATCGGAGAAAAGTTGTGGATCCCCCTTTGGCTGGCTTCACTCCAGATCTGACATTGCTAGGGGCCTGCTGGCACACTGTTGGCCTCCTGTATTATTCGAGATTCCCCAGAGAAAGAAATTCAATAGGAGGTGCATGTTTATGTTTATTATAATCTATTGACTCATGTGATGATGGAAGCTGAACACTCTTATGACCTTCCTTCTGTAAGCAGAGATCCAGAAAGTAGGGGGTGTGGTTCCAAGGCTTGAGAGCTAGATGGCTGATGCTTAAGATGCGGCTTGAAGTTTGAAGCGTTGAGCACCAAGAGTGCTGAGTGCAGATCCACGTTCCTGCTCAACCAGCAACCTCACCCTGCTCCTCCTTTTTTTTGTATTTGGGCCCTCTGTGGATTGGGTGATGTCCACCCACATTGAAGAGGGCAATGCACTTTACTCACTGTATTTTTTCCCCCTATAGTTTGGCTGTGCTGTGTACAGGAAGGATCCTAGTTCTTAGACAAGGGATCAAACTCCAGCTACCTGAGGTGGAAGTACAGAGTCTTAACCATTGAACCACCAGGGAAGTCCCTACTCAGTCTATTGATTTGGTGGTTAACCTCTTCCAGTAACACCCTCACAGATATATATATATAAAACCCAGGTATAATGTTTAACCAGAGAGCTGGGCATCCTGTGATCCAGTCAAGTTGATGCGCACAATTAACTTTCATACCCCGAGGCTCTTAAGGTGCTTAGATGGTGGCATTGGACATTTGCTGTGCTAAATGGTTTTGCTCTGCTCCTTAGCTTCTTGTTTCTTTTCTTAGCTGACATTTTTGAAGTTTAAAGTTTTGGGCTGAGCTTCTTTCCCTCATGACTGTTTCATTCTTTCATTTTTTTTTCCAAAGCAATTTCATCAGCTATTAAAGGAGGGCAGTTCCATATACCTCTATGAACCATCCTAACGCAGAAATCTCTGCTTGCTGTTACAAAACATGCAGACATCTTCAACTGTGCTTTTGTGTGCTAACTTTTCATCTGGCCTCATCCTACTATTCTAGTCTGGTTTTCCTTCCCTCAGATTTCTTCTATTTTTAAAATGTATGATGTTATATGTTTATTTACAAGCTGTCTCGGATTCTTTTTAGAATGAAGCGAGATATAAATAAATACAAAAGATTAGGAAAATATCAGAATAAGTCAGTGAAAGGTTGCCTAAGACCTACAGGATCCAGCAGCTGTTGATAAGTCAGTATTTTGGATCTAGTGGTGACTTCTCTGAAGAAAGCAGTACTGCTTTTCAGGGAGTCGTTTCATGTAAAGGCAGCTGAGACAGCATTGATAGGAGTCACAAACTCAAATGCCTCTGGTGCCAGGCAGGCCCTACTGATTAATGAAACAAAGTAGTGTAAGGCAATAGGGAGGGGAGGGGACTGTAGCAAACCATGGGGCACTAGTCCTATCTTACAATGTCTGCAATAGGCAATCATGTGGGCTAATCTTGCCAGACTCTTCAGAGGAATCAGGTATAAGGCCAGGTACTGGTTTTGAACACCCATCACTACCTTTTGTCATGAAATCCTACCTTCTGATGAAACCTTTAATGGAAATTCAGTATGTACAGGAGTGAAAAAGCTGTTTTACCATTCAACATTCAAAAACGAAGACCATAGCATCCAGTCCCATCCCTTCATGGAAAATACATGGGGAAACAATGGAAACAGTGACAGACTATTTTCTTGGGCTCCAAAATCACCGTGGATGGTGACTGCAGCCATGAAACTAAAAGACGCTTGCTCCTTGGAAGAAAAGCTATGACAAACTTAAACAGCATATTAAAAAGCAGAGACATCACTTTGCCGACAAAAGTTCATATAGTCAAAGCTATGATTTTTCCATTAGTCATGTACTGATGTGAGAGTTGGACCACAAAGAAGTCTCAGCACTGAAGAACTGATGCTTTTGAACTGTGGTGTTGGAGAAGACACATGAGTGTCCCTTGGACAGATCCAACCAGTCAGTCCTAAAGGAAATTAACACTGATGCTGAAACTGAAGCCTCAATACTATGGCTACCTGATGTGAAGCACTAACTCATTGGAAAAGACCCTGATGCTGGGAAAGATTGAGGGCAAGAGGAAAATGGGACAACAGAGGATGATGAGACGGCTGGATGGCATCACCAACTCAATGGATGTGGGGGTCACAAAGAGTTGGACATGGCTTAGTGACTCAACACAACAAAGGTTAGGTGGCTTAGTTGATTTGAATGTGGCAGCCTGAAGCAAAGAACTCCAGAGGTCCCCTCCTTAAAGGCCACATGACTCAAAGGAACAGTCTAGAAACCTTCAGACTAGATCACAGGCAAGGTCTTCTTTCCCTGCCCTGATCTCCTGTTGTGTTTTCTTCTGTGCCTTTGGGAATAGTCTTTAGCTTCCCAGCCCTGGACATGGTTGCTTTGCACGTTACAGATTGCCCTTGAATTAACTTTCAGGCACGTGTATGCTTTGCAAATTTGGAAATTATTTCTGTCTCATGGACAAAACACTGAGTGTGTGTGTGTGTGTGTGTCCATGGGTGTGAATATGTGTGTTTGTGTGTCTGTGAGCCTGGGGATGAGAGCACATCTGTTTTTTGGGTGTTTATAGTCCCGAGAAGGCCAAGTTGATTGTGCAGGGCACGTCTTGAGTTAGTGATATTCTCGAACAGAGGTCTGCAAACTACCACCTATGGGCCAAATTCAGCCTGTAGCCTGTATTTGTATAGTGTGTCTGCTGAGAATGGCTTTTACATTTTAAAAAGTTTGTTAAAATAAAAGACCTGCACACGTCCTACAAAGTCTAGAAGTTTACCATCTGGCTCGTTACTGAAAATGTTTGCCAAGCCCTATTCTGAAATGTCTTGTATGTTCTCATTTGCTGTTGTCCAGTCGCTAAGTTCTGTCCAACTCTTTGTGATCCCAGGGACTGTAGCACAGTAGATTCCTCTGTCCTTCACCATCTCCCGGAGTTTGCTCAGGTTCATGTCCATTAAGTCGGTGATGCTATCTAAACATCTTACCCTCTGCTGCCCTCTTCTCCTTTTGCCATCAGTCTTTTCCAGTATCAGAGTCTTTACCAAAGATTTGCTTTAAATATTCTCATTTAGTCTGAACCAACCAGTCATAAGTCTTCAAATAAGCCTCCCGTATAGAAGCGGTATCAGTGGGCTGCCTTGCTCTGCTCTGAACAGGCTGCTACCATGAGCTTGCTCCCCATTTCTCCTCCTGACCAGCGTGCTGCTCCCCAGGTGAGTGAAGACAGCCCAGAACTTGACCAGCCTGGAGAACGGGGGCTGTAGCCTTGCAAAACCTGTGGCCAGGCTGAGCGACTCACATGTCCCTCTCCAGGCTTGGCCCCCTAGTAGCTGGATTCCCCAAGGAACACTCCATTGCTGCCACATCGGCGTTTAGGGTCTGCTAAACTGGGTGGCTTCCGTATGACTCCTCTCTCTGAGCCATCCTCCAAGACAGTGAAGACTTGGATTAACTTTAGGACTCAGACAGTCTGGTTTTCTCTGAGCCCAGGTGGATCCCATTGACACTCTTTGGGCTAAGGAAGAAGACTTTGCCGTTGCAGGGGCTCCACAGCTGTTGCTTCACTTCTAAAGTCTGGGAGGGGCTCTTGGAAGTCATTCCAGCCAGTCGTCTACCCTGGGAGAACCCCTTCCCCGTGTGCTTCCCAGATGCTGGCTCCAGCTGTTATTCATGGTGTCCGAGAGCACAGCTCCTCTCCAAGTCCAGAGGAAGCCATTCACGTCATAGTCAGTGACTCTAGCTAATGGGCACCCTTCTTGGTTCCGGTGGGCAAACTTCTGCTCTGGCCAGCTGTCTTGGGAGCTCCTTGGGCCCTTCCTTGGGCTGAGGAGGAGTGCAGGGCACTGAGAGTCAGCACACCCCCATTCAAACATGGCTCCAGCCCCAACCCCCACCGTGATCTCGCCAAGTTACCGTCTTCCTATGGGCCTCAGTTTCTTCATTTGGAAAAGGCAAAGGTTGGGCCAGATCCCCCAACCAGTAGACAAATCTTCTAAGAGGTTGTTTTTGTTTTTGTTTTTTTAACTACTCTATTTTTATTTTAGAAAATGGTTGTAAATATTTTCTGGCTCATCTGGCGGGTCACCATACACCTGGACATAGCCATAAAATTTTTGTGCCTAACTTTTGTGTTCAAGAGGACACTGAGTCAACCAGAACTACATACTTTAGTTCTCATGGGCTGATGAGAGAAAGCGCAGATGTGACTGAACATTTGTATCCACCGAAGGCCCACGATGTCATGGCTTTCCATGTCAATGAAGGTTTTTGAAAGAGTTAGAAGAGAAAAGCTGAGTGGGGGAATTGAGTCATCACACAACACTCTTTTCATAGCAGTCTTGCCAAATGCAAACAAATCTGCACACGAGCAGCGTATCCATGCTGTGAGCAGAAACGGCTCTTTAGCAAAAGCATCATCGACTGCATTATTTTAATGCTGTTCATTTTAATTTTAATGTTTGTCATTTTGTTGGCATTTAATCCAAGAATGCTTTTGGGTTTTCCAGTTGTGTAAGAGCTAAAAGCCTAAAACATTTATACCTAGCCTTATATATGTGTGTATGTGTTTACTACTATAATAAAAATAATTTAAGTCAGAATTGGGGCCCTGTGGACACTTTTTTCCCTCTCCAAGTGTCATGCACTTTACTCAAGAATCAGTGGTATAACCGAGGTTCTTTGGACCATGTCTGTAAAGGGCCAGAGAGTAAATATTTAGAATTTGTGAGTCATATTATCTCTGATGCAACTTCTCAGCTCCGAAGTTGTAGTGCATAAGCAGTCATAGATAATATGTAAACAGATGGGCGTGGCTCTCTTCCAATAAAATTTTATTTACAAAAATAGGCAGCAGGCTGGAGTTGGTCCTCAGGCCATAGTGCGTGGACCCATGGTCTACAAGATAACCGAGGCATCTTCCTTCTCAGATACTTAACAAAGTAGTCTTTTCTCTGGTTTCTCAAAAGACTCTCCTGGTTTCTGCAGTGTTAATTTCGTGGGATGCTCCAAGGAGACTTGCTGACAGCCCAGATCACAGGGAAGATTCCTTGCTTTGGCCGTGGTTTCCGGCTCCAGCTCCGGACCCCAGGGTCAGTTGAGATTTCACCAAGTCTCCCCAGGGGACCGCCTCGGCACCTTCATGGGGGAACGATTCCCACTCCCTGGCACACACACCTTGCCAACATTTGGAGGAAGCTGGGCCCTTTTATCTTTCTTTATAAATCACCCTCTCCCTCCACTTAATCCTGCCTGGCCCGCTCCTCTGAACTCCCTCCAATCTGTCTCTAGTGAGCTGATGCTGGGCTCCACGGGCTGCAGGCAGCCAGGTGCGGCCCTGCTGAGGCTTTGGGGAGAGAGAAGGGTCTCTCTTTCATCTGCAGGGGAGGAGCTCTAGCTGCAAATCCTCACACCTTTTCTCTGCTCTTGCTGAATGGAACCCAAGTAGGTTATGTAGTCAACATTCTCTCAACGTTTGTTTATTGAGCCCCCACTAAGTGCCACACACTGAAAGCACAGCAGTAGATGATGGCAATGCCACGCCATCTTGGGATTGACATGGAACGGACAAGCAAAAACACAGATCCTTACATGTTTTCAAAGTGCTATGGAAGGAACCAACAAGGCTTGAGCTGGACAATGGGGCAGTAGAGTACAGGGACTTCTGTCCAGACAGAGTGGTTGAGAAGTCCCTCCAAGGAAGAGACATCCTATACCTAGGTCTAAAAGATGCAAAGGAGTCAACCATGAGGCCATTGGAGGGAGGAACATCCCATAGAGTGAAAGAGCATGTGCAAAGGTCCTGTGGTGGGAAAGGGCTTTTACTGTTTTGCTGTGTGAGGAGCAGAGAGGAGAGTGTCTGCTCAGAGATTCCTGCCTAGGGCTTCTCAGGGCAGTTAGCAGAGCCCTAGTCAGTGCATGGAAGCACAAACACATGCAGAGGTGAATACATGTGAATACTCTTCACATAAAAGCTGAATAATCACACAATGAACTTAATAATCATCATCAAAATAGCTTCTACTTAATGGCAAGGACCGGGCTTCCCTGGTGGCACCAGGTGAAGAACCCGCCTGCCGGTGCAGAAGACACAGAGATGTGAGTTCAATCCCTGGGTCAGGAAGATCCCCTGGAGGAGGGCATGGCAACCCACTCCAGTATTCATGCCTTGAGAATCCCCATGGACAGAGGAGCCTGACAGGGTGATCATGGGATCACAAAGAGTCAGACACAACTGAAGTGACTGAGCACAGAACAATGGCAAGGGCCTATATGGCATGGCTCTACACTTTATCAAATGTATTACACTAGTATTCAGAGGGGGGCTTTCCTAAAGGCTCAGTGAGTAAAGAATACACCTGCAACGCAGGAGAAACAGGAGACACATGTTCGATCCCTCGATTGGAAAGATCCCCTGGAGGAGGAAATGGCAACCTACTCCAGTATTCTTGCCTGGAGAAGCCCATGGACAGAGTAACCTGGTGGGCTACAGTCCAAAAGGGTGGCAAAGGATTGGACACAACTGAGTGACTAGGCACATGTGCGCGTGTGCTCACACACACACACACACACAGAGAATATTCAGGGCAACCCTTTGAAGGAGTTGTGCCCTCCCTGGCATTTTACAGATGAAGAAACTGATGTTCAGAGAGGTTAAGTAATTTTTCCAATGTCACACAGCTAATAAGTGATGGAACTGGGATTCTAATCCAGAGCAGCTGGATTCAAAGCCCTTATTTTATTTTCACTTTGATTCTAAATTCTTCTATTACATTTGGAAATAAATTAAGTCTCCAGCTTGTTCATTCACACCCTATGCAAGATGCAGGCAATACAGGAGAAAAAGACACAATAGTGCTCTTGAGAGTTCTTGAGAGCTTGTTGCTTAATGGATGAGACAGATGACGAAGAGAGCACATGCTGTGCTGGGGTCAGTGCAGGGGCTGTGGATGTATTGGGGTTGGGAGGTCAAGGAAGGCTTCCTAGAGCTGAATCTTGAAGAGAACGGTGGGATTTCGAAAGGTGCTTGAGGAAGAGGGAGCGGCAAACATGAAGGCTCAGAGGCACAAAAGTGTCTGCTGTGTTCAGCCGTGGACAGTATGTCATTTGGCCTGGCCGGAGCCCTGGTCGGTTGTGGAAAGGTGATGAGGGCATGCTTGGAGGGTTGGCTGGGTGCATCGGGTGTGAGGGACTGTGTCCTGGGGTCTGTGTCCTGTGGTGATTATGAAGAAAACCACTGAATGTCTTAGTACGGAAGGCTGGGGTCAAACTGCTTAGGTTCATATCCTTGCCTCATTGTTCACTCCTATGTGATCTCTGCAAATGACTTAACCACCATGTGCCTCAGTTTTATCATCTGGAAAATGGGGATAGTGATAGCACTTCCTTGAAAGAGCTGCTGGGAGGCCTAAATGAGTTAATTCAAGCAAAAGACTTGGGACAGGGCTGGGCATAAAGTCAGCACTGAACAGCATTAAGTGCTGTCATCACCACCATCATCAATCACCACCATCATCATTTGATGGACCACGAACATGAGCATCTTGCAGCTCTGTGGATGCTGGCCTGGAGGAGGTCTTGTCGGAGACTGGAAGGCAAGTTAAGGGCATCGGCAGCAGTGCAGGGGACCCATGAAAGGGCCAGGATGGGGCACTGGACATAGCAAGAAATGAACTATCTGGAAGACGAGCAGGAGGTGGAGGTGACAAAACCTGAGAAGCAGTTGGAAGCCCAGCAAGGAGTGGGCGAGAGGAGACTAGTATAAAATCCCATGGACAGAGGGCCTGGCAGACTACCGTCCACAGGGTCACACAGAGTCGGACACGACTGAAGTGATTTAGCATGCATGCACACACGGCTGCTCTCACGGCTCTTTTATAGATAAGGAGACAGAGTCTCAGAGATGTTAAGTAACTGACCTAAAGTCACACAGCTAATTAGTGGTAGAAGCTGGCCTGCCTGACTTGACTGTTCTTTTTCCACTGCATTGTTTTAGCTTTCCCACTTCATCTGCTACTTCCTTAAATGGCTGGTCTCCCCACCAGACTCTTGTAATTCCTGGGCCTGACACAGAGCAGATGCTTATGTGTACATACAACACTGTACTTCCTGTTTCCTGTACCCATCTGTGTTTCTGATAGTGGCTGGAAACTGGTCCTTTAACACAGCTTTGCCAGGTGCCTGGTTTAGTGGGAGGAACTCGAGTCTGCTGATTACAATCAATTCTATTTTTAATTTGAACCCCCCAATAGCTGAGTCAGTGGGCCCAGACACCTTCAACGTCTCCCTTTCCTGGGCTTAAACATGAGGAAGAGATGCTATTTTGCCTGTGTGGATTTGAATCGGCTTTTTAGGAAGTTGCCAGAAAATGTCCTGCCTTGGAGCAGCCTGGAGGGACTGGGTCGCGTGCCCTGGTAGCCTTGGTTGGGAGAAGCAAGTCCTTCTTGCTCAGCCTCCCGCTCCTGGTCCCCCAGTTCAGCCCAAGTGCAAGGAGCCGGGTTCCCAGGAGGGTCGGGAGCTGAGCTGCAAATGTCCGGCCCGGCCTGGCCTCTCTCAGCACATGTGATGCATTAGGCCCCAAGGGCTCCCTGGGGATTCTATTCCCATCATCTCCTCCGCAGCAGTTTGGAGGTGGTGGGAAGATCAAAATGAGCACGTTTGTGTATCATGTGCTGAAGGCTTGTTGGCCTAGGGCCGTCTCTGCTGGGGTGTGGGGAAGGAGGTGACATTTGAGGTCCAAGTGAGGAGAGGGGTGAGCCCCAGCAGAGTGGGGTCTGTGGAGGCCCACCCAGGGGCAGTGACCGAGCGACAGTCAATAGCCTGTAAACCGAGCATCCACACTCCCAGGGCCCAGCCGGGCCTGGATGCAGCTCTTTGGGCCCTTCTTTCGGGCCAGGTCTTGGCTCCCCACGTGTCAGACTGTGGATCTGCTCCTGGGGCAGAGGGAGGCTGGCAGGCTGCGCAGCCAGAGCAAGCCCACTGGGGACCCCGAAAGAAGCTCCAGAATCTCTGGAGGGGGCGGGCCACAAATGACCTTCCTCACCCTGGATTCCATCCCGCTTGAAGGGCAGCCCTGGGGATGGAGACCACAGGATCCCAAGAGACAGCCAGCTGAGGGTTTCAGCTCATGTCTGGCCCCAGGCTGAATGCTGGGTAGTGTTTTCATGTGTGTGATTAGTTCTTTTAGCCACTGATTCATCGATTTAAAAAATTATTAAAAAACGATTCCTCACTAAGTGTGAGGAACGAGCCAAATAAGTTTCAATTCCTGCCCTTGAGAAAAGATGGATGCATATGTAAGTACAGAATAATGAGCTAGTTATAGCATTCCTCTGTGTTAGGCAATTTCTGGTCCTCCCACAGTTCAGAAGCTCCTCCCCCAGAGCAGTCAATATCCCTTGCCAAATGCAGTGAGGTTCACTGGCCCCCTTCTGATCCTTAGTGAGTCTGCGAGTGTGATGCTAAATGCATTTTGAGTTGTGGGTCCCTCCAGTTCTCCTTTGGGCTTCCGTCCCCGTGCAGCACAGCAACCCCAGAACCTCTGCTCTGGGAGGACTGGGAGCCCAGAACACTGGTTGAGCTGAGATGAGGATGTAAGGTCGGTGTACCCTCTGTAAAGCTGTGGTTCTCACACTCCAGCCGTAGGTGAGGCGGAGGAATGAATACAGGTGAGTTTCTCAGACCCCTGGCTAACAGTCTCCAAACAGCCGCTCTAAGAGCCCCGGATGTTTGGCTCACTCTGAAGGGTCAGCCTAGTTATCCCTTGTGTCTTTACCCCCAGGGCTCATGCCTGTATGGCAGCTGTAGTACACGTGCTTCTTTTAAGGGCCACATCCTCTCCTAGACCAGGAGGATTTCACACTTGAGGGGAACTGATGGCTCAGATGGTAAAAAATCTGCCTGCAATGTGGGAGACCCAGGTTTGATCCCTGGGTCAGGAAGATGCCCTGGAGGAGGGTATGGCTACCCACTCCAGTCTTCTTGCCTGGAGAATCCCATGGACAGAGTAGCCTGGCAGGCTACAGTCATTCCATGGGGTCGCAAAGAGTTGGATACGAGTGAGCAACTAACACTTTCACTTTCTTTCCAGACAGGGAGGTGCCCCGGGGGGAGCCTGCTGGTAGAGTCCCTTATGGGCCTTGCCTCTTTGGCTTCTGGGCTTGAGGAGGCTGTGTCTATACAGGTTTGATGAGAGCAGGTCCCATGATGGCTATGGGCATGGACTCTGTCCAAGCACCCCTTCCCCCATTTGCCCAAGGCAGGCAGGAGCAGGAAGAACCGGCTCACCCCCAGACTCAAGACAGGTCCACTTGCTGTCAGGTCACCAGGCCCTTCTGCTCGGATGGTGATTCATGGGAAGGCCCAAAGGTACAGGTGTACTGAAAGAAGGCTGAGCTCATCTCCTTGGAGAGGGAAGTGTGCGTGTGTGTGTGTGTGCTCAGTTGTGTATGACACATGAACTGTAGCCTGCTAGGCTACTCTATCCATGGGATTTTCCAGGCAAGAATACTGGAATGGGTTGCCATTTCCTCCTCCAATGGACAGGGAAACCTCTTTGAACCCTCCGGTTGGGGCCACTCTTGGGGAGCAGCTGAGGTCCTCTTTCTGTAAACCAGCTCCATTCAGACCCCAGGACGCTCACTGCCCTGGCTGTAACTATCTGCTCGCACCTTTTCCCGAAGCAAATGCCAGGCTTGTTAGAACCCTCATTTACATTTCATTAGGAGGTGTCAGGCAGGGTGTTAAAGAACAGAGCTCTTCTATCCCTGAATCCAGAGTTTTCAGGGCAGCACTCAGCTCTAATTCTCCAGCCACCACCTCAGTGGATTGACCTCTCCCACCCCAAATCAGAGCCCAGAGCACAGAGGGAACCCCGCTGTGTGTCAGCTTCGGCACCAGGCACTTTGCCTATGTTTTGACCCATTCTCAACACAAAGCTGAAAGGTAGGCATCATCATCTCCATTTTATACGAGAGGAAACTGAGGCTCACAGACAGTTAAGTGACTCAACCAAGGCCACACAGCCAGGAAACGGCAGAACTGAGTTGCAGACTTAAGTCAACCTGCCTACAGTTTTCCTGTTCTTTTCATTTCACTAAGATGACTACCCTGCTACCCAGGTGAAGGGAGTCAGGTGCGACAATTACCTGTATCATAGGAGTTTAGTGTGGGCTCTTGGGAAAGAAAGGCAGGAGAGAGTAAGTGAGAGTGAGCTTCTGTATGTGGTGTGTGTGTGTGTGTGTAGGAGATGCTCATACAGCTTTCATCAACTTTTTGTTGTTGTTCAGTTGCTCCGTCATGTCTGACTCTTTGTGACCCCATGGACTGCAGCATGCCAGGCTTCCCTGTCCTTCCCTGCTGCCCAGAGTTTACTCAGACTTGTGTCCATTGTGTTGATGCCATCCAACTATCTATCCTCTGTTGCCCCCTGCTCCTCCTGCCCTGAATTGTTCCCAGCTCCTTCTTCAGTTCAGTTCAGTCGCTCAGTTGTGTCCGACTCTCCGCAACCCCATGAATCACAACACGCCAGCTTAATGTCCCCCAAATCACAGAGCCCAATGGTGGTGTTTCTCTGTCCGCTACGAGGCACCGTGTGACATTCTCAAGTTGACCACAGCTTAACTGAGCTCCTGGGTCAGAACACTGGAGGCATGGAGACCCCCAATACATGCCTTCTACAGGGAACATGGCATCACTGCTGTCTTCCAGTCTGGTACTTAGGGCATGGACAGTTTGAAATCTTGTGGAGCAGATACTATGGTGGATTTATCTCAAAGGCACAGAATCCTGAGGCTCAGAGGAGACTGGGGAAGTCCTGTTGTTTTCTCTGTATTCCCAAGGACCTGCAGCCATGACCAGCAGTGCGCTGGCTCTGAAGAACAGTGGCATGCCTCTCCCACCCATCCTGGAGAGCCAGTTCCTCCTCAGGTTCGTAACAATTTGTGTTTTAATGCATTTCCACATGCAATATATATCTCAGCATTTTTCATTAGATTTTTAAGGCTCAGATTGATGAGGGCGAGGTGAGGGGCAGACACGGGGGTCTGAGAGACAAAAGGTTCAGTAATGAGTTCGAAATTTACAAAACACGGAAGCAAATGTGGCTTCAATACACGGCGTGACCCTTTATAAGGCTGGAAATTACTCTTCAAAAAATCATGCTGGCCTGACTTCAGAGTCGAATGGACGCAGGGATACCACAGATTGACTTTGAGAAGTAGGTTGGTATTGCAAGAATTTTTTAATTTCCTGTAACTCACAACAATTTTCCCCCAGTGAGACTTTAGAACCACTCCTGCGATGGTACATTGACTGCATTTGTGGAACGATCTGCTGCTTGAACCAGCTGATGCAGAAAAAGAAAACCCAAGGAAGGAAGGACACGAATGGGATTACCTTCCCCACCCTCACCCCCCCATCACGAAAAGTTTAGAAAAGACTTCCAGGTAAAGGAAGGATCGGCCACTTCAGTCTATGCATTCTAAAAAGCGAAGTAAAAATGGCGTCACTTACACTTCTGAACTGAAAAGAATTTGGGAAAAGCAGATTATTATTAATTATTTTTAATAGCTTCTTAATTAGCCCTTCAAACAAGTTTTTCAAAATCCCCAAAGGTGTCTAATTTGCATGACATGATTTTACTTTTCTATGCATTTCATTAGCAGTACTTCTTTTTTTAAAAAACCTAACGGCAAGACAGTATTACGCTTTCAGAAGGTGGACAGAAAAAAAAAAGGAAAAAAAAAGAGCTTGAATCATTGCTCCAAAAAGTCTTGTGTTTCTTGTTCCAGTTTGGTGATGTCTTGCCTGTATCTCAGGGTACTTATTAGAGCTTGTCTGTCTTTCAGTAATCACTAAACAAATCCGTGAGAGTGAAAACTTGCATGGAAGATGGGCTGTTGGACGTGATTCACCAGGGGCAGGGGTTTATTAGGCAGACGACCCCTTCTTCTTCTCACCAGCAAATCCATTACAATAATGGGCTTCGGAGCCGTCAGTGGGTCAGGAGCCCGATGTGTGGACACTGAGCAATCAGCACACGGCTGCTTTTTACAATGTGTGAAGCCAGGCAGAAAAGCGGCACATTTGATTGAGAACAGAGGAGAGCGGCCGAAACCAGCCTTCCCTTTGCACCAGCTTCCGGGGGCGATTCAGGGCTGGGGAACCAGAGAGGTGACACTTGGCAGCCTAGGGCGTGGGGCTAAACAGAGGGCCTGGGACCCGGAAGGAGAGGAGGTGAGCTAATTAATGCTTCGCCCTGCTTGCCTTGCACTCCTCCTTTTTGTACCTCTGCCGCCAACAGGACAACACTGTTAAGAAAAAACAGCAACATTATCTAGTGCTTAGCATGCGCTAGGCCTTGTCTGAAATCCTTTCCTTGAATTATCTCATCTTTATCCTGGCAGCAAAATAAGACCCTTTATTACTCCATTTAACAGATGATAATCATTTCCTATCTCACTTTAATTGAGCATTTACTATGTGGCAAGACTTGTACTATACATGTATTAACTCAGTGAATCATCACAACAAACAGTGGGGTTGATTTTTTTTTTTTTTTTTGCCCACTTTACAAATGTAACTTCCCTGGTGGCTCAGGCGGTAAAGCCTCTGTCTACAATGCGGGAGACCTGGGTTTGATCCCTGGGTGGGGAAGATCTCTTGGAGAAAGAAATGGCAACCCACTCCAGAATTCCTGCCTGGAAAATCCCATGGACGGAGGAACCTGGTAGGCTACAGTCCATGGGGTCACAAAGAGTCGGACACGACTGAGCGACTTCACTTTCACTTTCACTTTACAAATGAGGAAAGGGAGGCACAGAGAAGTTAAGTAACTCCTTGGTCACAGGGCTGCGGAACGTCCGAGGTGAGATTCAAAGCAAGGTGGCCGGGCACCATCTATTATCATCCTTCAAGGCCCTTTCCTCCCAGGAAGTCTTTCCTCCCGGGAAGTCTTCCCATGGATCTGCAGGCCTCTTCTTTGGCCATATTTTATTATGTGTGCTGTCCTCTGAGAGTATACACCATGGGAGAGCAGGGCCCCTGTCCTTGCCCCCCTGGAATCTCAGCATCACCCAGCCCATTGCCTTGCATGTAGCAGGTACTCAAGACATATTTGTTGAATGAAGGATGTAACCACAAAACAACTTTAGTTTTGAACTTGAGCGCCAGGTCGAATTTAGCACGTAGGACATTGCTAGGAGATAAGGGACTGTGATGGTCAGTATTTGGTGTGCCAATTTGATTGGGCCAGGGAACATCCAGATAATTAGTAAAACATTATGACTGGGTGTGTCTGTGAGGGTATTTCCGGAAGAGGCTATTATCTGATTTGGTCGCCTGAGTGGAGGTCACCCTCACTCATATGATTGGCATCATCCCAACCCTTGGGTGAATACACAGAACGAAAAGGTGGAGGAAGCTGAATGTGCCCTCTTGCTTGAGCAGAGATATATTCTTTTGACCTTGGACTTCAATGCTTCTAATTCCTGGGCTTTTGGACTCAAATTGGGACGTACCCCATTGACTTCCCTGGTTCTCAGGTCTTTGGGTTTGGACTGGATTTAACTACTGCTTCTCTGGACCTCCCTGGTGGCTCAGACAGTAAAGAATCCACCTGCAGTGTGGGAAACCTGAGTTCGATCCCTGGGTTGGGAAGATGCCCTGGAGGAGGGAATGGCTACCCACTCCAGTATTCTGGCCTGGAGAATTCTGTGGACAGAGGAGCTTAGTGGGCTATGGTCCATGGGGTCGCAAAGAGTTGGATACAATTGAAGCGACTTTCACATCACTTTCTGGGCATCCAGCTTGCACAGGGCAGATCACGGAGTTTCTTGGCATCCATAATCATGTGAGTGGTTCCTGTTATTAATAGAAACCTCCTCTTCTAAATAAATACCTCTACTATATATCTTTCTATACAGTTCTATATATGTGTGAGGGACAAGGAAGCCTGGCGTGCTGCAGTCTATGGGGTGGCAAAGAGTCACACATGACTTGGCTGCTGAACAACAGCCTCTGTATATCTATCTCTATCTGTCTATCTGTTTATATCCCATTGGTTCTGTTTCTCTGGAGAACCCTGAAAAATACAAGGCACAGTACTGCTTATTAAATGTCAAGGTTATTTGTCTTCTTTTCTTACCTACTAATGGAAATTTCTCTTCTGGAGTCACACTCATTTGCACTCAGCGGCTGTCAAGGCAAAAGCCTTCCAAAATAGCCCCAAGTATATTCGTGGGAGGTAGAGAAGCTAAGTCACCGACAGGAAGAGTATTATGGCTCGGCACACGGGAAGAGTTTGAAATACAGGGCTGGCAGCCTCTTGCCTCTGTACTGGGGCAAGGACGGGAAATTGCAGGCCCCAGAGGGCTTGTGAAGATTTGGGGTTTCCTGGGAGAGCGGCATGGAGAACCCAAAAGGCTTGTGCCAAAGCGGCGTGGAAATTCTGTGGTGTTGGTTCATCTTTCCAACATACCTAGTTTCCAGCAACACAGAACTAATCAATGGTAGTAGAAGGCATGTAACTGGCACCTCTGTTATTATCAGATGCATGAATCAACAGAGACTCTTTCTCTAGTTGGAGCAGGAGCTTAATCAAAGTGGTGTAGGACTTTGCTTTAGGACAAGTCTTCTGTTTTCCTCTGGGCTCCCTTTGTTCGCTTTTTTTCCCACCATATACACCTTTTGTTCACTCACCCACTTTGAACCTCAACGTCCTCATCTTTGAAATGGGCAATAATTAAACTTGCTTCAGAGGGCCGTTTGGGTGGTTGTCACGACTAAATGAAATGAGGCATGTAAAGAGCACGGCAAAGTGCCTCCTAGAAGGGCTCAGTGACCATTGGCAGCTATTCTATTATAGACGCCATACTCTCTTCTGAAGGAACTGTGAGAAGCAAGAATTTCAGTTCTCCACCAGGCCAGCCTCCGGGGAGATGGGAGCTTCATGATGTAGACGTTCTCGTCTTTCCAGCCTTTCCTCCCATGCCTGCTGCCTTCCAGGTCCCCAGCCCTTCCCCCACGTGACGCAACTGCTCCTTGAAAAAAGACTCAGCCCCAAGATGAGAAACCCTACAGGGCAGCTCATTCCCATGTTCCTCTTTTCACAAGTGAGATACCAAGGCCCAGAGAGGTTAGAGGCTTGTCTAAACTCACACAGCTCATTAGAGGCTGAGCCAGTTGAACCCTCAGTATGAATTGGAAACACCATGTCCCTTCTCTCCAGGCCACCCATCATGTCAAAGGGCAGAAATACCATGGGTCCTATCTGAAGCAATGATTCTTGACCAGGGCTGGTATTCCCCCCAGTAGAGAACACTGGGCAATGTCTGTAATATTTTTAGTTGTTGTAAGACTGGGTGGTGGAGAAGGCAATGGCAAGCCACTCCAGTACTCTTGCCTAAAAAATCCCATGGATGGAGGAGCCTGGTAGGCTGCAGTCCGTGGGGTCGCTATGGGTCGGACACGACTGAGCGACTTCACTTTCACTTTTCACTTTCACACATTGGAGAAGGAAATGGCAACCCACTCCAGTGTTCTTGCCTGGAGAATCCCAGGGACGGGGGAGCCTTGTGGGCTTCCGTCTGTGGGGTCACACAGAGTCGGACACGACTGAAGTGACTTAGCAGCAGTAGCAGCAGTAAGACGGGGTGGAGTGGGGCTGCTTCTAGCATTTAGCGGTAGAGGCAAGAGATATTGGTAATTATCCTACAGGGCTCAAAACAGCCTCCGTAAAGAAGCCTTAGCCTACCCTGAACATGAACAGTATCGAAGCTGGGAAAACCTGTACTAAGGGAATTTCAGAGATCAGAAGGGGAAATCAGTTTGGGTTCCAGGGGTCACCATTCCACTCTGCCTGGATGTGGCCACAGAATAGTAATAGCAATTCATACCAGGAAATCTACTTTCCAAGGCAAAGGGCTTTCACAGGGATCATATTATTTTTTTTTTAAGTTGAAATATAGTTGATTTACAATGTTTCAGATGTATAGCAAAGTGATTCAGTTATATATACGTGTGTATATAGATATTCTTTTTCAGATTCTTCTCCATTTTACATTATTACAAGATATTGAACAGAATTCCCTGAGCTGTGCAGTAGGCCCTTGTTTATCTCATTATACATGGTAGTGTGTGTCTATTAATCCCCAGTTCCCGTTTTATCCCTCCCCCATCTTCCCCTTTGGTAACCATAAGTCTGTTCTCTATAGGCCATTTGCAGCCACATGGATGGATCTACAGATTATCATACTAACTGAAGTCAGTCTGAAAGACAAATATTATATGATATCACTTATATGTGGAATCAAAAAAAAATGATACACAAGCATTGTATTGTTAAAGCCTCACAATAACCCCAAGAAAGTCGGTGTGATGATTCCATTTTACAGATGTGCAAAAAGGGTATCTGAGAATAGGTACAATCTGCCCAAGGCCACACAGGCAGGAAGTGGGCCGTGGCAGGGCTTGAGGTCAGGTCTTCTGACTGCAAGCCCCTTACTATCCTCACACCAGCTTTACCCCATTCTAGGGCTGGGCCTCGGTGACAGACCCCCAGAGTGTGGGGGTGGAAGGACCCATGGCCATCTAGAAGGGAGCCAACTTCCCAGCCACCTAAGATGAATCCCACAGTAAATTCCACTTCACTGAGTCTCACTGATCAAAGAAGATCATCATCAGGAAAAACAAATCCTGGGTCTTGGGAACCACTTCTGCGTGAGTGTGAAATTTTAACCAAAAGCGTTCATCTGGGAGGTTTGTAGGGCTTCCCAGGTGACTCAGAGGTAAAGAGCCTGCCTGCCAATGCAGGAGACATGGGTTCGACCCCCGGGTCAGGAAGATCCCCTGAAGTAGGAAATGGCCACCCATTTCAATATTCTTGCCTGGAAAATCTCATGGACAAAGGAGCCTGGCAGGCTACAGTCCATAGAGTCGCAAAGAATCAGACTGAGCGACCAAGCACACGTGCACGGGGAGGTTTGTGGTGCAAGTGAGGGTCCTCGGCGCAGAGCAGTCACCGGTTCAAGGACGAGGCCCCGTCGACTTTTACCCATGGAGCACCAGAAGCTCAGAGAGGAGTGGGTCTCACTGAAAAATCACATAGCAACTGGGAGGCCCAGGCCGCACCCACAGTCAGGCCTCTGGACACTGGCTCTGAGCCTGCTTCCCTGTGAAGAAAACATCCATAGAAACCGGCTCAGACCTCCCACACCAGAGCTGAGTGCCTTTCGGACAAAGGGACGGTGGCCACGTGGGCTGAGCATTAGCGCCTGCAAGCCCAGATCCCGGGGTCGATTGCAGCCAGCATATCCCCGGGGCTGCAGAAATGCTCTCTCTTCCCCTCTGTCCCCTACCTGCTCTGGAGCCTGGCAGTGTCACACATGGTTCCCAACGGGGCCGGGGCCGCTTGTGGACAAGAGGCTATCTCTGAGTCAGGGGCTTGTCCAGGACCCCGGGTTTTGGAGCCTCAGGGGAGAAGCCCACGGAAGCGTGGAAGTGGAGCCTCAGTTATCTGCCTGGTCATACCCATTCGTGGCGGAGGATGAGAACACACCCACCCAAATGGGGCTCCATGATGGATGTGGAGAAGCAACCAAATGTCCCTCATTAATCACCAGCTCCATCTGGTTCCCCGCCTGATGGTTTTCAGCTGACTTGAAAAAGACCCAATTAGATCAAAACATTTTGACAATTTGTCTTGTGGCATGAACAGGTCCAGATCGAGGCTATGATTTCATCATCCGGGAGGGAGGAAGGAATTGGGGCGTGGGTCACGCACAGAGCTCAGCGGGACGTGGGGGTCTCCCCAGGGAGCCTTCCCGTGAAAGCAGAGAGCGGCCCACCTCCTGCTGGCCGCTAACCCTGTCAATCCAGGGCTGGCAGGAGCGGGCAGGATGGGGGATGGCCCTGGGTTTGTGTGGAAAAGGCCTGGGTTGCGGGAATATGGGTGGGGCGGAGAAGATGGACAACAAGGAAGGACCAACTATTTCAGCCACTTGGCATGTGGGTGTTGGACGTGGACCAGGATTAGAAGTGGAGATGTGACTAAGGCCAGGCCTGTTCCAACTTGTGTACCAGTGAGATGCCTGGGGACCCAGCTTCTCAGCCCCAGAAATGAGTCGCTCTGATTTCATGGTGGTTCTGGTCCCTGGAGAGCTTATAGATCCCAGAGATTCCCGCACTTCCCTTGCAGAGTGGGGGTCTCCAGAGGGGCCCGAACACAGCCACAACGGGCAGTCATGTCCATGGAAGCAGAGCTCTTGGTTCTTGAGGACCATGGGTTTAGCTGCCCCCTTGGAAGTTCTTGTGGGAAGCTCACCAAAAGAGAGCGCCGCCAGACTGATCATCACCACCTCAGGTTTGCTCATCACCTCTCTCTGAGGCATCCAGAAGGTGCCTTAGGACTGGAAAAGAAAATTAGACTGTCTCCCCCGACAAGTTCATTTCCCCAGCCTCCAGGCCAAACATGAGGTGTGTTGGCACCCTGGGGTGAGAAATCAGGCTGGCATTTCTGGGCTGGATTACTAACACAGGCAGCTGGCCAGGCCACGAGGCCCTGGGGTACACCACCCTGGCACTGGCTAGGAAAGCCAGTTACCTGGGGCTCAGGGTCTGGGAGGAGGGGGCATGATATATGGGACTGTCTGCTGCCTCACCTGGAAGGTCTGGTAGGGTCTCCCCTTGGAGGCTGCTCACCGCCAGCAGACCCCTCAATCCCATCCCCCAGCTCCGCCATATATGCCCAGCAGACACATCCCACCCACTCCACTTCCCCGAGTCAAGTGGTACCCTCCATTTTCGAGGCCCGTTTTGTCGTGTGCAGGCATGTGTGTGCAAGTGCGTGCACACACACACACAAACACACGGTGTTCACACTCCCCTCACTATCCTTTACCCCCTTTCCAAGTCCTTGTCACTCTTGGTCCCTCATCTCCCCTCTGTAAGACACCCGTGTCCACCCCCCCACGTGCACTCGCCTTGTTTATGAACATCACACGCCCTTGCCACCGCTCACAGACACTCATGCAATAGCTGTTATCCCGGGACCCCATTTTCCGGTCCTGGGAAGCACATGGGTACACACACGTGTGCTTACATGTATCCTTCATCCAGACACGCAGCTGGGGAGGGGCCGAGCCAGGCAGAAAACCAGGCACAGGTGCCATCCTGGAGAGAGCCCAGGTAGTAACAGGGTACCTAAAGTCTAACTTGCAGACCTCCAGTCCCCAGATAAATGCTGCCAAGCTCCCTTGGCTGACTGACCTATGTTCCTGGAGTCCTGAGCGAGGCTTCATGAATGAATGAAGCCGTTTTGCTCTTTCAGAACTGTTTCTCTCCTGTCTCTTTCTGGCTGGAGTCTGTCCCTCCTTAGGATTCAGTTCCTCTTTGTGCTTTAATGCCTGCCCTCAGCTCAGCTCTGAGCGTGAGGGTCTCCCTCATGTGCTGGCACCGGGAGGATCCTTTCTGGCACACTGGCAGAGCTGCAGGACACATGGCCTGGGACTGATGGTCTGGCTTTCACTTTGGGTGGGACAAGCCTCCCCTCTCTGAAAAAGGAGAGCGGTTTTTGAGGAATGCATGCTTACCTGGTCACCAATGACCCTTCTGGGTCTGCTGGTCTCTGAGTGTCCCTGAGGCCATGGCCAGTCACAGGACTTCCTTATCCGACTTGGTTGATATATTTACTCAGAACACTTTTTATTTGCTAATGAGAGAAGTGCAACGCAAACAAAACAGAAAGATCAATCAATTGGCTCAGGTATCCAGGGAGGATAAAGAGGAGCGCTTTTGGGCATTTGAATAGCCACCAGATTCCCGCCCCCCCTGCTGTGTCTCCATGGATGTTTCTGCACTGGCCTTGTGCTCTTTGGCTGCTAGCAGCTCTAGAAACAGATCCACAGGGTCTATTAGCATAAGAAGGAGAGCTATACCCCTCTCCTCCCAGTCTGGAAAAAAAAATCCAGGAGATCTGTGATGGTCTCATCTTGAGTTAGGTGTACTCAGAGCAGTCACTGTTTCTAGGTAAGGTTCTACCGTGATTGGTCCACCCTGGTATGACCCTACTTTCATAGCCAGAGTGGCAGATCCCTCCTCATCTGGACCCAGAAGGACGACGGGTAGGGAAGGTTACCAGGAATATGTTACAATTGCTCTCTGCCCCCTCTCTCCCCCTCTCCCCCAAGGATATGGGCAGTAATAGCAGTAGGGATTGGCACTCTTTTCTTGGCCCAACTTCCTCAGTTTGCAAACTCCTTGGCAAACTTCTGCTCTAGAACTCTTGCCTCAGGCCCCTAAAAGAGGCATCCCTCTACCCTCCATTCCCTAAGGAGTGTGGGAGACTTTCTCAGGGAACAAGCAAGAAAGAGCTGAACAGAGCCCTGTTTATAAAATTCAGCCCCAAGGCCAGCCTCAGCCTCTGAACCATCTCATTCCCATCTGGCCTCTCCCTGAATCGCAGATGTGATTAGGAATTTTGGCCTTCAGGACCCCTAGTCACCATGGCCCACTGAGTCATGAGCTGGACTTGTCAAGTATCGTGTCTTTATCATGTCCAGTTCAGGTGTTAGCTGGGCACTGAACTCCCCTGTCCTTTTATCCTTTGATTCTATTTTTTTTAAAACCCATCAGTTGAGTCTCCCATGGATGCTGGCCTTTTTGCATTGGTTGAGGTGGGAGGTGTGAAGTGAAAGTTGCTCAGTCGTGTCTGACTCTTTGTGACCCCCATGGACTATACAGTCTGTGGAATTCTCTAGGCCAGAATACTGGTATGGGTAGCCTTTCCCTTCTCCAGGGGAGTCTTTCCTAACCCAGGGATTGAACCTGGGTCTCCTGCACTGCAGGTGGATTCTTTACCAACAGAGCCACAAGGGAATCCCAAGGTGGGAGGTGGTCCACACTAAATCTGCCTTAGCAACGTGAGCCCCTCTCACGCCCCAGTTTCCTGATGGGTGCCCTGTGGCTGAGTCAGTTCATGCCGGGGAAGTGTTTCAAGTCTTTGGACATGGGAAACTCTGTCATTTGGTCCTCTTTCTCTAAAGGATTTTAATGGCATTTCTGGGGGAATTGGCTTCAGCAGACTGTTAACTAACTGGATTAAGAATGATAATGTGAATCATAGTAATAATGCAAATAATAATTGAGGTGTGGTTATACAGTGGAAGTGAGGAATAGATTTAAGGGACTAGGTCTGATAGACAGAGTGCCTGATGAACTACGGACGGAGGTTCGTGACATTGTACAGGAGACAGGGACCAAGACCATCCCCATGGAAAAGAAATGCAATAAAGCAAAATGGCTGTCTGAGGAGGCCTTACAAATAGCTGTGAAAAGAAGAGAAGCGAAAAGTAAAGGAGAAAAGGAAAGATATAAGCATCTGAATGCAGAGTTCCAAAGAATAGCAAGGAGAGATAAAGCCTTCCTCAGCAATCAATGCAAAGCAGTACAGGGAAACAACAGAATAGGGAAAACAAGAGATCTCTTCAAGAAAATTAGAGATTCCAAGGGAACATTTCATGCAAAGATGGGATCGATAAAGGACAGAAATGGTATGGACCTAACAGAAGCAGAAGATATCAGGAAGAGGTGGCAAGAATACACAGAAGAACTGTACAAAAAAGATCTTCACAACCAAGATAGTCACGATAACGTGATCACTGACCTAGAGCCAGACATCTTGGAATGTGAAGTCAAGTGAGCCTTAGAAAGCATCACTACGAACAAAGCTAGTGGAGGTGATGGGATTCCAGTTAAGCTATTTCAAATCCTGAAAGATGATGCTGTGAAAGTGCTGCACTCAATATGCCAGCAAATTTGGAAAACTCAGCAGTGGCCACAGGACTGGAAAAGGTCAGTCTTCATTCCAATCCCAAAGAAAGGCAATGCCAAAGAATGCTCAAACTACCGCACAATTGCACTCATCTCACACGCCTGTAAAGTCATGCTCAAAATTCTCCAAGTCAGGCTTCAGCAATATGTGAACCGTGAACTTCCAGATGTTCAAGCAGGTTTTAGAAAAGGCAGAGGCACCAGAGATCAAATTGCCAACATCCGCTGGATCATGGAAAAAGCAAGAGAGTTCCAGAAAAACATCTATTTCTGCTTCATTGACTATGCCAAACAAAGCCTTTGACTGTGTGGATCACAATAAACTGTGGAACATTCTGAAAGAGATGGGCATACCAGACCACCTGACCTGCCTCTTGAGAAACCTGTATGCAGGTCAGGCAGCAAAAGTTAGAACTGGACATGGAACAACAGACTGGTCCCAAATTGGAAAAGGAGTACGTCAAGGTTGTATATTGTCACCCTGCTTATTTAACTTATATGCAGAGTACATCATGAGGAACGCTGGGCTGGAAGAAGCACAGGCTGGAATCAAGATTGCTGGGAGAAATATCAATAACCTCAGATATGCAGATGACACCACCCTTATGGCAGAAAGTGAAGAGGAACTAAAAAACCTCTTGATGAAAGTGAAAGAGGAGAGTGAAAAGGTTGGCTTGAAGCTCAACATTCAGAAAACAAAGATCATGGCATCTGGTCCCATCACTTCATGGGAAATAGATGGGGAAACAGTGGAAATGGTGTCAGACTTTATTTTTTTGGGCTCCAAAATCACTGCGGATGCTGATTGCAGCCATGAAATTAAAAGACGCTTGCTCCTTGGATGGAAAGTTATGACCAACCTAGATAGTATAATAAAAAGCAGAGACATTACTTTGCCAACAAAAGTCCGTCTAGTCAAGGCTATGGTTTTTCCCGTGGTCATGTATGGATGTGAGAGTTGGACTGTGAAGAAAGCTGATTGCCGAAGAATTGATGCTTTTGAACTGTGGTGCTGGAGAAGACTCTTGAGAGTTCCTTGGACTGCAAGGAGATCCAACCAGTTCATTCTAAAGGAGATCAATCCTGGGTGTTCATTGGAAGGACTGATGCTAAAGCTGAAACTCCAATACTTTGGCTACCTCACGTGACGAGTTGATTCACTGGAAAAGACACTGATGCTGGGGGGGGATTGGGGGCGGGAGGAGAAGGGGACGACGGAGAATGAGATGGCTGGATGGCATCACCAACTCGATGGACATGAGTTTGAGTGAACTCCGGGAGTTGGTGATGGACAGGGAGGCCTGGCGTGCTGTGATTCATGGGGTCGCAAAGAGTCGGTCACGACTGAGCGACTGAACTGAACTGAGCTGAAAAAATAATAGCAAATTCTGCCATTTTTGAGCACTCCCTATGTACCAGACACTTCATTCATCCCTTTCACTCAATATCATTGAAAAGTTTAATTCTGTGAGGTTCTCACTTGACAGACAAGGAATGCAAGACTCAGAGAGGCCAAGGACCTCCTTCACGGCCACAGAGCTAGTCCAAAATTCAGTTCCAGGTTTCTGTGACCCCAAAGCCTCTACTTCCAACTACCATATCATGTGGTTCAAAGAGTCCAAAACTGGAAACAACCCAAGTGTCCATCAGTAGGGGAGTGATGATATCCAAACTAGGGAATATTAAATAGTTGCTTAAAAATAATGTCTGCCTGCATGTCCTGCTGTAGAATGATTTTGAAGACAGCGAGTAAGGGAGAAAAAGAAAGTTGCAAAAGATACAGAGACATTTCACTGAAGTGCTCACCAACCACACAACAGGACTGGAGCTCTATGCATTCACATACGCAAAGAGAAAAAAGGCTGAAAGAATGTGACCAAACTGTGCATCACTCTGGGAAGGGGAGTGAATCTAGGTGAGGGCGAAGGGTTCTTTGGCTTGAGCTGTATTTCTGAGATTATTTTTTTTAGATGAATTTGGCCTCCTGAAGACAGGAAACTTGTGTCCCGTCTCCTTGAGAATTTTGACAGCCTAGGTTTACATCCTGGCTCTGCCACTCAGGGGCTGTGTCACTGTTTTCGGCTTCCACATCTGTAACATGAAAATTACCACCAGCAGTACCACCATTATGACAAGACAATGAGTGTAATGATGATGATGATAAAACACTATGTAGGGTTAACTCAATTTCCCAGTCATAGCACTATTTACGTTGGATGCTGGAGGAGTCTTTCTTGTGCAGGGCTCTCTTGTCTATTGCTGGATATTGAGCAGCACCTCTGGGCTCTACCCAAGGCATGCAGTAGCACCCCCTCAACCCAATCATGATAATAAAGACACTCCCCAGGGGGCAAAATCACCCCCACTGAGGACCACCGGATCAATAGGATGACAAGATGAGTTAATTCATGTAGGTGGCTGAGGACAGTGCCTGGCACAGGGAGCCCTGGTTAAATGTTAGCTCGCCTTCATCCAAAGGACGGGGAAGATGGATGGAATGACTTTCTCTAACTGGCCAAGCCTGGGGGCAATGGTTGGTGCAGGGGAAGAATTCAGGGCTGAAGGTCAGGGCACCTGAGGTCTGCTTCTGCCCCCACCCCTCAGTGGCTGACTCTGAGTCCGTCTTTTCAGACCTCAGTTTCCTCGTCTGTGATAAATGTGGGGGCTGCATGCAGGCACTCGATTCCCCAAGGAGTCCTCCTCTGACTCTCAGAGCCAGAGGGGAGAAAGATGTGAGTGAGCCCCCCGCCCTGCCCGCCCCCCCATCCCTTCCCCCGCCAGCTGCCCTCCCTGGCAGCCGAGGCTTCTGGCTCTCCGGCTGGGAATCCTTCTCAGATGCAGCCCCCCCACCCCCGCTCTGCACAACTGCAGAGCAGATGCGGCCCGAGAGACTGCTGCCCAGACACAGGTGGTACCACCTGCCACAAGTTCCTTGATTCTTGATCGTCCTACAATCACTTTTGGCCCCGAAACAATTTGCTGGGCGAAGGGAGAGGAGGGTCTGGAGGGAAAGGAGGAAGAAAGGGAGGGAAGAGGGCTGGTTCAGGGTTAAGAGTGGCCTTTGAAGTTTGCAAGCATCTTATATAAAACATCCTCAGTCGTTCCCCATTTGGATGATGTCAGGAGAGCATATTACCATCCCGAGATCAAATGCAACAGCCAGAATCACTTGTTGCTCACCAGGCTACAGTCATATATCAAGTATTCCAGGCACACGCAATTCGTAACTTTCCCCGAAACAGATTGATATTTTCCTCTTCCACTTTCTGGGAAGGCGTCATCTGACTTTGCTTTGAGTGCAGTTTGGGAGGAGGTGGGGAAATTAAACCAGCGCCCATTGTCTCTGCACGCTGCGGGCCACGCCGCTGCTGGGACGGTGCCGTTTCCTTCCTCCTTTGTGTTCGCTTGGTGACGGTCCGTTTGCTATCAAAGCCAGGCAACGAACAGGAAATCCAATTATTCTCTTAGGCTCTCCAGAACTGAGCCTAAATGATAAATAGAAGAGTAGGAGTTGACTTTTTGTGTGTGTGTGTATTTTCCTGATATGTTGTTGTCTCTCCCTTTTCCTTTTGGTTATTTTGAACCCATGGGGTCTTCCTAAAGCAGAGGTATTGAAGAATCAGTCAGACTGGGAGATGGGGATTTTCTCCTGCTTTTCTCCCCTGAGAACTGCTGATTGTGAATTGTGAATCACTGGGGTCAACCCTTCTGTTTTACAAATGAGGACATCGAAGCACAGAGAGGGAAAGTGACTTGTCCAAGGACACACAGCCTTGACTTTGGGCAATTTGTTTACCCTCTCTGGGTGCTGTCCTCCTTATCTGTCAATAGGGATGGATTGCTTTTCACAACATGGACCAACAGGAAGGCAAGAGAGAGTAGAAGTTCTTTCAATAATTGCAATGGGTTTTCCAAAAGCAAGGGCCCCTGAAACTCCCTATTAGATAAAGTGAAAATGAACAGGATATACCTACTTTTCTCTTCTGCCTTCTGTTTCTTTTCCTTATTTTATCCATTTGTGATAGACACACAGCGCTGGAACTTGGAGCAAACGCAGGCAGATTTGTGAGCCTGTTGTGAGATGGGGTCACCATGCATCCAGTAGAACAAGGCAGGTGGATTCAGAGGCAGACTGTAGGCCCCTGGAACCAGCTTGGGGAAGAGGATGATCCAGCACTGACCTCACCTTGAGTTGTGTCTGACATGCACCTGTTTGCACCTGTCCCTTTGTGGAGTAACCTGGGTCATTCAGATCAACTCCTCCACCCCCCACCCCATCCCCAGGCCCTGTAGTCATGTGTGTGTGTGTTAGTTGCTTAGTCATGTCCGACTGTTTGCAACCCTGTAAACTGGAGCCCACTAGGCCCCTCTGTCCCTGGGATTCTCCAGACAAGAACATTGGAGTGGGTTGCCATTTCCTTCTCCAAAAGGAACTATAGAAAGAAAGAAAAAGTGAAGTTGCTCAGTCGTGTCCGACTCTTTGCGACCCCATGGTGTAGCCTACCAGGCTCCGCCATCCATGGAATTTTCTAGGCAGGAGTACTGGAGTGGGTTGCCATTTCCTTCTCCAACCTGTAGTCATATCTGTGGATAATATTGTATTTGTAGCTGCTCTTGGGGGCAGTCAAACACACAAGAGACAGCTCAGCTCAACTCAAGGTGACATGGACTCTGCAGTCAATCGCCTGTGTTCAAACCCCAGTGCTATCAACTACTAGCTGTGTAATCCTAGTCAAGCTATTGTCTTTCTGATGTCAACTTTCACCATTTTGATTTTTCTTGGAAATTATATATATGAACATATAATTGAAAACAGACAACATATGAATAAGTGATAAATCCCTGTGAACTCACTTCCCAACCTAAGAGGTAATTTTTTTCCAATATCTTTGAGTCAGCTATGGGCCTCTTTCCTTCAGCCCTCTGCCTCCACAAAAGAAGTAGCTGTGACCCTGAAAGGTATCTATGGCTCTCTTCCTTAAAAACGAAACAACAGAACACAACAGAAAACAGCACAAACTTTTTTTTTTTTTTTACTATTTACATATCCACTCCTAAATAATATATTTCTTATTTTTGCTTGTTTGGTTTTTTTTTTTAGCTTTAAAAATGTTGTATTCTTTTGAGGTCTTGTGTGACTTGCTTTTTTCTTACTTAAACATATATTTCTGAGATTCATTCTTGCTATCAAGCAAGGTTGTGTTTCACCCATTTTTTTTTTTTTTCCTGCTGGAGAATATCCTGTTGTAGGACTACATTAAAATGTATTTATCTAGTCTCCTTTTGATGAGCATTTGTGCTGTACTGATTTTTTTTACAATTATAAATGTGCTTCTGTGCACATTTTAGTGCATGCCTTCTACTTCACATGTGGATGAGTTTCTATAGGCCATATATGTAGAAGTGGAATTGCTGGAACTTAGAGACTAGGGAAGGGCTTCCCAGGTGGTGCTAGTGGTAAATGAACCTGCCCACCAGTGCAGGAGAGGTAAGAGACATGGGCTCGATCTCTGGGATGGGAAGATCCCCTGGAGGAGGGCATGGCAACCCAGTCCAGTATTCTTTCCTGGAGAATCCCATGGACAAAGGAGTCTAGCAGGCTACAGTCCACGGGGTTGCAAAAAGTCAGACATGACTGAAGCAACTGAGCATGCACGCAGGTAGGGAGTAGGGATCTTCAACATTACATGCATGCATGCTCCATCACTAAGTCATGTCTGAGTCTTTGTGACCCCATGGACTGTAGCCCACTAGGTTCCTCTGTCCCTGGGATTCTCCAGGCAAGAATATTGGAGTGGCTTGCCATTTCCTTCTCTAGGGGATCCTTCCCATCCAGGGATAGAACTGGAGTCTATTGTATCTGCTGCACTGGTAGGCGGATTCTTTACCACTGAGCCACCTCAATGATTTTCCAGAGGCTTGTACTAAAAGCCTCCATTTTTTTCACTTAGAATATGAATGTCAACCTCATGTGGCTGATGCAAGAATTAAATGCATGCAAAGCCTACAGAACATTTATTTTAGCACAGCCTGCACAGAGGAGATGCTCAGGACCCTGGACTTTGACCAGTTGGCTCCATTCTCCAGCAGGGTTGGGGAGGGTCCTTCTCTGTCTTCAGTAGTACATTCTGCTGCTACTCATCCTGAACACTTTACCAGAGTCTACCCCATGACTCTCACTTTAGAGCTTATAAACCACTGTTAGTTTTCTCTGTCTACACAGCATGGGGCTCTCTCTCACGAAGCCTCAGAACTAGCTGCTTAAGTCCCTTGCTAGAAGACCAGCCCTTCTCAAATTGTGATAGGGATCTGGCATAAAGGCAGATCTTGATCCAGTAGGTCTGGGGCAGTTCAATGATTCTGCATTTTTAATCATTTCCCAGGTGAGTCGGATGCTGCTGGTGCTGGGCAGAGGCTGGGAAATGCCAAAGCTGGGTGCCGGAAGAAGCCCCGGGAAGCCAGGCTATTGGGGGGCAGATGGGCCCAGGCCAAGGGGACAGGCCTTGCCAAGGAGTAGCCTGGGAGTGGGTCATGCTCTTTCCATTGTGGAGGGTCAGCTGTTCTTCCAGGATTTCTTTCAATGACTTTATAAAGAGTTGATTCAAGTTTTATTAGAATGGATGAGAATTGAGTGGCCCCAATAGCCTGGTGTGGTCCTTATCAGAACATTCCAAAGAGAAGCTTGGGGAATCAGCTTCTTATTGTCAGTTAGGTATGGAGTGAGACTCCCATTTTTTCTCACACAATTTACCCTGAAGCCCTGCAAAGCACAGGCCCAACCCACTGCTGACTCCTATCTCCAGCCCAGGGATTCCAGGGGGCCGCAGACAGGACAGAGTGCAGGGACCCCCCCAAATGCACAGCCTGGGATTGTGCCCTTTCCTCCAACCCAAAAGCTGCCTTCACCCTAACTCTAGGTAAAATGACTTCATCTCTAGGTAAAATGACTCTTAGCTTTTCATAGCCAAGAACTTCTTGGGATATTCCAACTGAGGGCATTTCTTTAGAACTTAGAAGTGACAAAACTCTCCTTCTGTGAGGAGCTCAGGGTGTTGGGCTTTCAGAGATTAATTTCTTTTTTTAAGTGGAGGCTGGTGCTTTTTCTTCATCTCCATTGCGGCTGCTGACAGCCAGACACCCAGGAGAGCATGCAAAAACAGTTAGCCACGGCTTGTCACTGAAGACATCTATCACTTCTCAGTGCTGTGCATGACCCCTGGACGAGACACCCAAAAGCACCTGAAGGGGGCACTTTTTTCTTCCGATTGGAAGTGACAATGCCCAAATAACCTCTGACATCAGGGTAGTATTGATTCAGATTTCCCGATATTTAAGCTGAGATCCCTATGATAGCTCAATTGGTAAAGAATCTACATGCAATGCAGGAGACCTCAGGTCAATTCCTGGGTCGAGAAGATCCACTGGAGAAGGGATAGACTACCCACTCCAGTACTCTTGGGCTTCCCTTGTGGCTCAGCTGGTAAAGAATCCACCCAATGTGAGACACCTGGGTTCGATCACTGGATTGGGAAGATCCCCTGGAGAAGGGAAAGGCTACCCACTCCAGTATTCTGACCTGGAGAATTTCATGGACTGTGAAGTCCATGGGGTTGCAAAGAGTCGGACCCAATTGAGTGACTTTCACTTTTCCATATGTCCAAACCCCAAGAATGGTGCTTTGTGACATGTGAGTTCACTCCTGCTTCTGACTCCAGTGGGACTTTCACCTTTTGGCACCAGCCTGGTGGCTCAGATGGTAAAGAAGCTGCCTGTAGTTCAGGAGGTCTGGGTTTGATCCCTGGGTCAGGAAGATCCCCTGGAGGAGAGTACGGCAACCCACTCCAGTTTTCTTGCCAGGAGAATCCCATGGACAGAGGAACCTGTTGGGCTATAGTCCATAGGGTCACGAAGAGTGGGACACCACTGAAGTGGCTGAACATGAATTGTATGAAGAAGAGATTAGGAGACACACACATACACACACACAGACAGACACACACACACAGAGGGAAGGCCCTGTGAAGACTTTGGAAGAAGATGGCCACCTAGAAGCCAAGGAGAGAGGCCTCAGAAGAAACCAACTCTGCTGACACCTTGATCCTGGACTTGGTCCTTGACTGTGAGACAATAAATTTGTGTTGTTAATGTCACCCAGTCTGTGCTACTTGTCATGGCAGCTCTATGGACTAATACATGGGGAGATATTTTCCCATACAGGTCACCATTTTAAGCAATTCTATCCCATTCTCTTGGAGAAGGCAATGGCAAGCCACTCCAGTACTCTTGCCTAGAAAATCCCATGGATGGAGGAGCCTGGTAGGCTGCAGTCCACGGGGTCGCTAAGGGTCGGACACGACTGAGCGACTTCACTTTCACTTTTCACTTTCACACATTGGAGAAGGAAATGGCAACCCACTCCAGTGTTCTTGCCTGGAGAATCCCAGGGACGGGGGAGCCTGGTGGGCTTCCGTCTGTGGGGTCACACAGAGTAGGATACTACTGAAGCGACTTAGCAGCAGCAGCAGCATCCAATTCTCTAAAGACTAGCAAACACTGTATGTATCCTCTCAGAGGGTCTGAGTTAGTGCTCTTTACAGAGTCCATCCCTGTCTTCAGGAGGATAAGAGGCATGTTCTTGAGTTTGACTGTGCCTGGTCGGGGACTGGCTTCAGCGGGCATCTGCAGGAGAGATGATGGTTGGCCTGGTGACCAGAGCCTTGGGAAGACCTCCCGCTCACTCTTGGTCTGTAAAAGTCTGGCCATGGGAATCTTTAAGGCCTGCTAGGAATATAACCCAGGTTTTACTTTTTCCTGATCAAATTGTGTTAATCTAGCACCCGCAGTAATAATAGTCATCAGTGGTAGAGCTGTGTGAAACTAGCAATTTTCACTTCACAGGAATTTGCCTTGGAAAATAACAATTTTTCACCTTTGGAAACCGCCATTTGGTTTCACGAAAAATTCAAGGCGAAAAGAAATGTAAAAGAACATTTAAAATTTTTCATGAACTGGATTATGGCAGAGCTGGTGAGAGGGTCCCCTGTGGCGTGGACCCGGAGCAGTGGAGGTTGGTGAAAATGAGGAGGGGGTTGGGGAGAAACCCAGGTTTTGCAATCCCTGTCTTTCCAAGGGCCTTTCTGGGAAAGGGGTGGCACAGGGGTGGCACCAATCCCTCGGCCAGCAAAGAGTAGCACAGGACTTTAGGGCAAATCATTATTATTTTCTTTGACATCTGGCCCAGGGTTTTCTGGGAAAGAGTGAGGTTTATTTATCATCTAACTTGTAAAGGTCTGCTACGTTCAAGTATCAGGGACCAACCACATGTATCTGGCTTGTGCCTCCTTCGGGTTTTAAACACGTAGAGTTCATTCATTCAGCTGTTACCCAGTTTCCCTTGTGTATTTCATGTGTGCAGTCACAGTAGATACTGGGCAAGCGTGTGTGTGTGTGCGTGTGTGTGCACGCACTCACTTGTGCACAAGCTTTGTGGGGAAAAGCTGAGGGCAAGGCGCATAATAGTAGAATAAGATGTCACGTCTTTACACTTGAGGAATTGGAAGTCTGAGAGAAGAGACAGAACTTCTGCTTGAGACATCTGGAAAACAGTCGTGGCACAAGCCAAGGTACAGGTCAAAGTGTGAGGCCTGGCTCAAAGGGAAAATGTGATGCTTACTGGATTTGTCAGTATAACTCAAGAGCCTTCAAATTAAAGTTCTTCTGAGACACTGTCCTAAGAAAATAATCAGAAATGTAGTCCAGGATGTCAGCACCAAGATCTCTGCAGACTTATTTAGAACAGCTCTAATTTGGGACCATCCTAAGCTCTAACAATGAAAGGGACTGGCTTAATAACTGATGGGCTAGGCTGGGTCAGTAAACTATGGCCCTTGGGCCAACCCAGCTGTCCATCAGTTTTTAGAAATAAAGTTTTATTGGCACTCAGCTGCAGCCATTGCTTTCTGTATTGTCTGAGGCTGCTTTGGCACCGTGATTTATTTCACGGAGTTCTGGAGGCTGGAGATTTGGTAAGTCCACAATCAGGGCACTAGACTCAGAGTCTGATGAGAGCTTGCTTCCTGATTCATGGATGGCCATCTTCTCCCTTTGTCCTCATGTGGCTGAAGGAATAAGAGAGCTCTCCGGGATCTCTTATAAGGACACAGATCCCATTCATATCTGCCTAATCACCTCCCCAAAGCCCCAACCCCAAATACCATTACATTAGGGACGAGGTTTCAATGTATGATTTTTTGTGCAGGACGGGGACACAAACATTCCATCTATGGCAGGTGGATAAATCGGGGGCTTCCAGAGGACATCTACTTTGATTTTGGGGTGACTGGAGAAGGAGAAAGCCCCACTCTTCCTCTGTTACCCATGAGAGCCTCAAGCTTTCTGGGTTGTGCCAGGGAAGCCCGGAGACAGGCTGCTGGACTGGCCACTTCTCCTATCCTGGGCAAGATGAACCACTGGGCTCAGCCCTGCTCACGCAGGCCCCTGGGCAGGGCCATAGCATGTGGACTGAGAAGCCACTGAGGCTCCACTGACAGGGCCAGGCGTCCACAAGGCCACTCTGGCAAAGTGACCCCAGCTCCTACAGTGGGCAGAATTGTGTTCCAGCCCAAAGAACTGTTAAAGGCCTACCCTGCAGTACCCGTTCAGAAACAGGGTCTTTGCAGATGTGATCAAGTTAAGATGAGCTCATGCTGGATTAAGATAGCCTTGTAAGGAGATGGAAAACTGGACAGAGACACAAAAGAGCCAGGGAAGAGTGCCCTGGAGGTGGAGGTGGAGATTGTGGTGATTCACTGACACGTCAAGGGAAGCCAAAGCTTGCCAGCAACCACCCGGAGAGCAGCTTGCAACAGTTTCTCGCTCAGAGCCTCTGGCAGGAAGCAACCCCGTGACACCTTGGTTTTGAACTTCTGGTCTCCAGAGCTGTGGCCTTTTGAACTTCTGGCCTGTTGTCCAAAGCCAGTGTGTGGGCATTTGCGATGGGATGGTAGCCCTGGGATAGGGACTGCTCACTCCTGGAAGGATGGGCAAGGTCTGGCCCTCTGGTCCCCTTGGGTGTTCTTACGCAGAGGGTCTCGGGAAACTTGTCTGCTCTAGCCCATGGACAGTGCCTCTCCCCACCAAAGCCAAAAGAAACAAGGAGGATACCTGGCTGGGCTTCCAGCTTCCACAAAAGCCAACACCTGGGGGGAGGCACACAGTTTTTTTTTAAACTTTTTATTTTGTGTTGGGGCATGGCAGCCAGTCAACAATGTTGCAATACTTTCAGATGGACTGAGAAGGGACTCAACCATATATATATATATATATACACACACACACACATCCATCATCTCCATCAGCACCATCTCCAAAGCTACCTCCCCAGTAAAACACAGTCTGCATGCATGCAGCAAGGGAAGTCTCAAGTTTAAAGGTGCTAAAATTTGGGGGCTAAGAATACAGAATTGCAAAGGCAAAACCATGCACAGGGCCTCAGGATGCTCAAGTTCAGAGAGGGGTTCTCCAATGGGAGCTCCTGGACATGAGTCAACTCAGCATGCTTGTTTTCCACACGCACTTTTAATGCAGCATCCTTCTTCCTACCAGATTTCAGCGGCCTCTGCCTTTGGTGACTTTTGAGTGCACATGTTGTATCTGACTCTTTGCGACTCCATGGACTGTAGCCCGCTAGGTTCCTCTGTCCATGGAGTTTCCCAGGCAAGGATACTGGAGTGGGTTGCCATTTTCTTCTCCAGGGGATCTTCCCGACCCAGGGATTGAACCCATGTTTCTCGCGTCTCCTGCATTGGCAAGCAGATTCTTTACCACTGAGCTACCTGGGAAGCCAAGCCCTTGGTGCCTTCTGCACTGATGTGTAAATGACGGCTAGCAGATCTTTACTTGGGGGCAGGCTCTCAGGAGGGTGAGCTACAGAGGTTGCTGGCTTTCTGAGGAGCATCAGAAGCTTGGCTCTGACACTTAATAACTGTGTTACTTAGTATTCCCATCCGTCAAGTGGGAATAATTGTTAAAGAAAGACTAGAGGTGGAGACACTGGCCTACAGCTTGACAGTAGGTGCCAAATAAGTGTCTATTCCTTTCTACTTCCCTTTCCTGGAGGGAGCGAGAGCAGAGGGCCTGAACGTCCAGATCAGGGTCACTAATCACAAGCTCGACAGACTGCCCCAGAGTTGACCTTACCTATGGGCCCTGGGTCTCTTTACTCCCTCAAAGCACCAGGAAATCAGGGCTCACTGCAGATTTACTCAGCCTTGAAACCTTGTTTGTCAGGACTCAGCCTCGGGAGGGCATGGGAGTTTCCATTTCCCATTAAATTACTGAGCAACCACTGAGGACCCCTGCTCTTTCCATGTGTGCCAGGCCAGGTGGCCACCAGCTCTGCGGTGGCCCTCATGGCTGCCCATGGCAGGCGAGCCAGATTTCCTGAGCTGTAAATGAAAACTTAAGATTTCTTCCCTTGACTGAGTCTCTCATTCATGCAGAAAATGAGACATGATATCAAAAGCACATGGGCTCAGGGTATTAGGCCGCCTTTATGGGCCTGTCAAGTCCGGTCCCTGCAGGGCGGAACCTCGTTTATCTGATATCTGTAGTAACTTTCGGACGATTATGGTTCCTGGGGCCCAGGCTCTGTTGGCTTTTCCTGGACACAGTAGCGATTCTCTCTACACAGGGCTGGGAAGCTAGTTTTTTCTCTGAGGCTCACAGGTCTGGGTGTTTAATACTGGGGTTCATATCCCCATGGCAGGTCATCTGAGTGGATACCAAGCCCCTGAAAGCTTGGATACAGGGAACAAGGTTGGGGCTACATTTCATGCTGCTTCTCCGTACAGAAAATGGGATCTCTGTCCACCTCTTTCACCCCCACCCAAGACATTGGATTGCAAAAGAACAGCTTTGGGACGTTTCCATCAGAGCCCACTGCCTTGTTAAATGCTGAATTTGCCAATGAAACTCCATGAATGGCCATGTTCACTTATATAATTTGCCTTTGTGCTTCTCTGGAGTGGGATCTGACCTGTTTTTTTCTCTTTACATAGAACTTGGTTCAAAAGCAAGGACTTGAAAGACCTTTAAGGGTCTAACTAACAAGACAATGTTTGAGCCAGTGGCACCAGGGCTGCTGGGAAGGCTGCGGCGCTGCATTCGCCCAGAGGAAGGGGTGCATTTTTCTAACTCACACGAAGGTGACCAATATGCTAACTGTGGTCCTGAGTGGCAGCCTGAGATGTTGGTGTAAAGGATGTTCACAGAGAAAACCGCAGTAGGCGAATTTGTAGGGGCATCTTCCTTGTCAAGCTCTTTCTGCCCGAGGTCAGCATAACGAGAAGTCACTGTTCCCTTCCCTTCTATGTCTAACTCAGTTACTATCTGCTGATCCACCTACGGGCTGGGAATATATATGCTCTTTATGTGTGTGACTTTTTAGCTCTCATACAGGTAATTTCAGCCCCTCTGCCAGCCTTCCCCACTCAAGTAAGCCATTCCTGTTGCTAGTCCTGGTGCCATCATCAATCACCCAAGATGTCTTATTCGTTTCTGTTCAGTTGCTAAGTCGTGTCCAACTCTTTGCAACCCCATGGACTGCAGCATGCCAGGCTCCTCTGTCCTTCACTGTCTCCCAGAGTTTGCTCAAATTCATGTCCATGGAGTTGGTGATGCTATCTAACCTCTGCTGACCCCGTCTCCTTTTTGTCTTCAATCTTTCCCAGCATCAAGGTCTTTCCCAATGAGTCGGATATTCACATCAGGTGGCCAAAGTACTAGAGCTTCAGCTTTAGCATCAGTCCTCCCAATGTTTATTCAGGGTTGATTTCCTGTGGGATTGACTGGTTTGTTCTCCTTTCAGTCCAAGGGACTCTCAAGTCTGGGGGCTGCTAATCATCACACTCACATTCCCTAGGTATCTCTGTTGATTCAGTCTTCCCGGTGAAAAGAGGGGCTGCTGGGAGGATGGAATGTGATGGTGCACACAGCCCTTAGCACAAAGTCTGGCACAGGAAAAGTGCCTGGTTACAAGGCTGAGACTAGGATGTGACCAGAGAAGTAGGTGGGAAACAAAATTTGAGGAGGTGTTTACTCTTGGGTGCCGACCCTGAGAGTGAGTGCCTCTTTGAATGTCAACTTCAGGCATCTCAGTTACCTCCCCCTGGCCCCATCCCCTCAGCTATGAAGATACAGCTGCTCCTCTGCCCGGTGCTGCCTCCTGCATGACTTACTCCAGCAAGCGCTTTCCTAACTACTCATTACGAAATTTCAGGGGATCCCAAAACCACTTTGCTGGGTGTTTTCCCCAGCACTGGCAAAACATGAAATAGAACAGAAGAGAAAATATTAAAGTTCCTTTTGCATAATAGGAGTCATTACTGACTCAGGAAACCCTCTCTCAGCTATACATATGATCCAAGGCGCGGGCCCAGCAACAGGGTAGGTGGAGCCCAACCTCTGCCTCGCCGCTTTGAGTTACCTCCATCCAGGACACAAGGGGCTGCTCAAGGTTTGTCTCCTGTCTACCTCTCCAGGGTGTTCTCTGGCCCTTGTTCATCATCCTTGAGACCTCTGTGCACCTTACGGATGGTCACTGCTTGTACTCTGGGCAGGTTGAGGGGCTGGGGCACCTCTGAAGGGTGGGAGTGAGGGCGGAAGATACATAGGCTTGTACCGCCCTGTTGCCACTTGTTCCTGCACAGCCAGGCCAGACTTTCCTGGGGCGATGGGAGAAAACAACATCAGAGGCGGAAGATGCAAAACTTCCCAGTCCATCGGACTCCCACAAACTCCCTGGAAGAAAAGCACAGAGACCAGATCAGCCATCCATGGGGAGTCTGGGCTTCTAGCTGGGGCGGCCCTCTCCTCCTTGGAGCCTGCCTCCTCCTTTAAACCTTCTAGGTGAGTCTCTACCTCCCGCTGGGAAAGCTCCATCCTTGGCTTGGAGGTTTGGCCTGACCCTGGAATTGACTCCCTCCTTTCAGCAGATAGTCTGTGAGCGTCAGTAATCTTTGTAATTCCTTTCCAGAAACTGAGTGATTGGATCAAAGCTTAAAAAAAATGAGCATTAAAAAAAAACAAAGTTAACATATAAGAACCTACTGTACAGCAAAACTATGCTCAATATCTTGTAATAACTTGCGATGGAAAAGACCCTAAAAAGAATATATATATATATACACACACACACACACATATATTTACATAAACAGTTGAATCACTTTGCTGCACACCTAAAACAAACAGAACATTGTAAATCAATTATATTTCGGTTAAGAAAAAAAGATGAGCTCGTGTGTGTGTGTGTGTGTGTATTTGGGAGAAGATCAGCGGGTCAGGTCTCCTAGGTTTCTCATGGAGGGGATGTGCAGGGGCGATTCTTCCTAGCTATCCAGTAACAACTGGTAGATCACCACCCTCATTTCCAAACACAGACACAACTGCAAAGGAGCACCCCCCCACACACATAAATGTTACATAACCACACCAAAAGTATAGTAGACATCACACATACATATATACATACACGGTAGCACACCCACCTACCCATTTACACGTGTAACCACACTGGCACACAGATATGTGAACATGAGCAAACATACATATACACAGACACCTGTACCTATTTTAATGAGAAATATGAATTCTCAGAGACTAAACAGTGTAGACCATGCTAAGAGAAAAAGACATTTCTCCAAATGCCACCTCATCTTCACAGACTCCTCTCCAGGGAAAAAGCCCTTAGAGTATTAATTAAGGTGGTCTCTGTTTCTCTTTTAATCCTTCTTTGGTCATCCTGGGCTGCCCTCTGAGAGTCATTTGTAGAAGGAGCTGGCACTCACTTCAGAGCCATCTACTTAGTCAGTTATGGCTACACAAAGACCAGGAAGAAGTTCTGAAATTAACTTTCATCTGCATCTCAGGGCAACTTGCCTCTTGAGCATGGCATTCTCTTGAGGGTGAAAGGGAGGGAGGCAACACAAGGATTTACGATCCTCCTGTACTGGCAAAGCCCTGGGATTCTTGCTTCAATTACATAGATAGTTGTTAAAGCCTTGATGAGTAAATGAATGAATGAATCATCTTGCAGAGGTTTTGGAATCCAACAGACATGGGCTTGAATCCCTGCTTTGCATTCATATAAACTTGGGCAAGTTACTTAATCTTTATGAGCCTAAGTTCCCCATCTGTAAAAGGGGCGTAATAATACTGCATCAGTTAAAGATGAAGCTACAGTGAGAAACAAAGAGATGGCAAAATATGGGGCTCAAAAAACATATGTGTATTTTCCTCTCATGTATCAGTCCTGCATGAATGGCCGGTCCTGCATGAACTGCACAATCAGTGTGCAGTTGTGTTCATTCCAGTTCTGTGGTTATTCCAGGACCCAGACCCCATCTACCATACTGCCCTGCCTGTCAGGGTCATTGACCTCATCCATATGGTCGAAATCATTATGCAGAAATGGGAATGAGAGAGAGAGAGAGAGATCACAGTAAGGGGTTTGCCTTTGGAGTTAAAGAATGACCTCAAAGTTGAACACAGAGCTTACAATAACATTCTACTGATATAAATGTAGTCACATGACCAGACTAGTTGCAAAGGAGCCTGGGAAATGTAGTCTTTAGCTGGGCAACAGGTATTGCTCTCTGATGGATAACTAGCTGTCTTACCACAAATAGCTTCATCAGCTGGCTGTAGAGAGGACTAAATCAGACAGTGTACTTAAGCTGTAAAGCACAGGGCCTGACATAGTGCCTGCACTTGAGTACTGGGAGCTATTATTTAATAGTTTAAAAGGCGTTCTTTTAAGTTGAATGTTATAATAATGTAATCAGGGTACATATTTTCTTGTTCTTTTGGTGGGGCAGGGTGGGGTGGAAAAAATAAAAGAGTCCAGCCACAAATGTTTGAACAAGATCAGGGAGTGGCTAGTCTGCAAGGCCAAAGCCCCTCTTCTAGGATGGGACACCTGGAGTAGGTACCTCTCAAGATGGAGTTTTAGAGGAAGCACAGGCGCCCTAGAGATGTAGCTTAGGTATAAAGATTTGAGGATTCGGCAATGGCAGCTGCAGTAATGAACATGGAGCAACCGATGAATTTGTTCTCACTGCTCCCAGTGAGTTCTGCTTGTCACACTCAGGAGGTAAGTTTCCAGGAGGGCGAGGGAGAAAGCAAGCAGGACATGTGTGTTGACGGGGAAAGCTGCAGGAAGCAGTGGGGTCCCTGCGTTCTAGTCCTCTCATTACCTTGTGAATCACTTACCCTTTCCTTGGTTCATTTTTGCCCACGCACAAAACAGGGACCAAAGCGATTCTTACCCTAAGAGGTGGCTAGGAAGCAAAAGCAAGATAATGGGTGTGCTGTAAATGCTGAAAGGCTCTCCAGATGTGAGGAATTAGGGTAATTAAATAAAAGTGGGGGAAATCCATCACCAGCAGTCAGGTGTGTCCCCCAGACCCGCTCGGGCTCATGTGGTGAGTGGGTGGAGCCCGCTACCTGTCCAAGAGACTTGCTGGCCTGTCCCCCACCCCCCCGGGAGTGGCAGCAAGGCTGTCAGTCTTAATCAGAACTTCCTTTCTGGGAGCGGCTTCCTTCGTGTCACAAACTTGGCACAGTTCAAGCCTCTGCTTCGAGAGTTATTTTCTTTGGGTTTCACAAATCCTCTTTTGCCCGGAGGAGACAGAAAGCTCCACATTTCTTTCCACCTGGAAATCACCACGGTTCTAAGGCTGTCCTTGTTTTCCTGCTAAAGACATATTTGTGTGTCTACACCCCGCAATTTTCCCATGTAACTTTCATTAAAGTTAATTGGCGTCACAAGATTAAGGCAGGCAGCAAGAGACAAAGAAGTCAGTGCCAAATGGGGCCTGACTGGGGTGCTGGGAGGGTGACAGGCTTCCGGAGGGGACGACACCCAGTGGGAGTCCCAGGCTTTGCTTTGGGACTTCCTGCAGAAGAGGCTGGAGAGGTGCCTTGTGGGAAGATCTTAAGCCCAGGTTCCCTGTGCCAGGTTCAGGGCTGAAGACACCTTCTTTCTTTCTTTCTTTTATTTTTTAAATTAATTAATTTTTTTTTTTTTAAATAAAGAGTCCATCCTAAAGGAAATCAGTCCTGAATACTCATCGGAAGGATTGATGCTGAAACTCCAATACTTTGGCCACCTGATGTGAAGAACTGACTCACTGGAAAAGACTTTGATGCTGGGAAAGATTGAAGGCAGGAGGAGAAGGGGACGAGAAGGGAATGACAGAGAATGAGATGGTTGAATGGCATCACCGACTCAATGGACATGAATTTGAGTAAACTCCGGGAATTGGTGATGGGCAGGGAGGCCTGGAGTGCTGCGGTCCATTGGGTCACAAAGAGTCGGACATGACTGAGTGACTGAACTGAACTGAACTGATTTATTTTAATTAGAGGCTAATAACTTAACAATATTGTGGTGGTTTTTCATACACTGACATGAATCAGCCACGGGTGTCCATGTGTCTCCCATCCTGAACTCCCTCTCACCTCCCTCCCCATCCCATTCCTCTGGGTTGTCCCAGTGTACTGGTTTTGAGTGCCCTGTTTCATGCATTGAACTTGTACTGGTCATCTGTTTCACATATGGTAATATGCATGTTTCATGTCCTCTTACACTGTTGGTGGGGATGCAAACTAGTACAGCCACTATGGAGAACAGTGTGGAGATTCCTTAAAAAACTGGAAATAGACACCTTCTTTCTGATGTAAACTGGCCGGGAAGGAATTTGTACCCATTTCTCTTTTTGTGGTAATTGATAACAGCAGCACATAGTACAGTCATGATAGCAGCTGTCCATGGGGCATCTAACGGTTCATCTCTGGGGCGGGGGCTGCACTTGTACTTGGATTCTCACAGCACCTCTATGAGGGGTATGGTTATCTGTATTTTGTGGATGACAAAGTTGAAACTCAGAGAGGTTCCATGATTTGCCCGAGCTTGTGCAGATAGTACAGAGCAGAGCTGGCATTCAATCCTTGTCATCTATCTAGCAGGACATCAGCTGAAGATGAGGTGGGAAGGAAGGCCTGACTACCTGACTTTGTTTTTAGCTGATGCCCTACCACTTGGAGGGGCTTCCTTGGTCGCTCAGTGGTAAAGAATCCGTCTGCAATGCAGGAGCCACAGGAGACTCGAGTTCGATCCCTGGGTTGGGAAGATCCCCTGGAGGAGGGCATGGCAACCCACTCCAGTATGTTTGCCTGGAAAATCCCTTGGACAAAGGAGCCTGGAGGGCTATAGTCCATGGGGTCACAAAGAGTTGGACATGACTGAAATGACTTAGCATGCATGCACGCACATCTGGGATCCATCCTGTGCAGGGCTGTGGAAGCCTGGTGCAAACATTGCTGACACTCATAGGGAGCCAGGGTTCAACCCCCTCTATCTTCTGCGAATTTATTCATAGCCCATGAATCCACTCCTTCTTGATAGTTTTAGTTGCAAAGATCCATTTAACCTGAAAATATTCCCAATATTTTTAGAATGTATTAATTGATAAAAACCAAATGATAAAAAGATACTCCCAATTTAATACTATTGTATTTTATACATCTCATCTATGTAAATTAATGATAACGGTACAGATATAAATAGGTGATTCACTGGAGAAATTCACAAATGGCCCATAAATAAATGAAAAGATGATCAATCTTACTAATAATCAAGGAAATGCAAATTAAAACAACAATAAGACATCATTTCATTCATCAGATAGGCAAAAATTAAGAGTGATACTATCTCGTATTGGTTGGGGTGTGGAGAAATGGTTACTTTTACTATTTTCTGTTCACAGGAGTATAAATCGATGCAGCTAATTTGGAGAAGAATGTAGCAGTGATTATTAAAATACAGCGCACACACACACACACTGGGATGAGGCAACTTCACTTCTTGGTAATTCTTCTAGTGTGTAAGATGAGATGAACTTTGAAGCACTGTGTGAGCATGCGCGTGTGTGTGCACGCCAAGTTGCTTCAGTCGTGTACAACTCTTTGTGACCCTATGGATCATAGACTGCCAGGCTCCTCTCTCCATGGGATTCTCCAGGCAAGAATACTGGAGTGGGTTGCCATGCCCTCCTCCAGGGGGTCTTCCCCACCCAGGAATTGAGCTCCCATCTCTCATGTCTCCTGCATTGGCAGGCAGGTTCTTTACCACCAGCACCACTTGAAACACTGTGTATATGTGTGCTAATTTGCTTCAGTCATGTCCGACTCTTTGCCACCCTATGGAAGAGGGAATGTATGGAACAGCAAAAACACTGGAAATAGGTTAAATGTCTGTCAATGAAGGGGTAATTACACCAACAATGGAATAGTCACACAATGGAATAATACGCAGCCTTTAAACTGAGTGAGCAGATCAAGATTTCTAAGACGGGTAGTTAAGTCAAACAAGTGATCAGCTGCAGAATGACAACATCGCCTGTGCTGTTACACGGCCACCCTGAGAATGAGCCTCATACACCTCCAGGTAGCATCACAGATTGAGGATCTTAGTTGTCACATTTTGAAATCCATCTCTGTTTGAGTCAAGACCATGATTCACGTGAGCTACTCCCCACAATGACTGGATGTGGGAAGAAAGCTAAAGTCAACCTGTTCCTGGGAGACATGCAGCTGCTAAGTTGCTTCAGTCGTGTCCAACTCTGTGTGACCCCATAGACGGCAGCCCACCAGGCTCTGCCGTCCCTGGGATTCTCCAGGTAAGAACACTGGAGTGGGTTGCCATTTCCTTCTCCAATGCATGAAAGTGAAAAGTGAAGTCGCTCAGTCGTGTCCAACTCTTACCCACCCAATGGACTGCAGCCTACCAGGCTCCTCCGTCCATGGTATCTTCCAGACAAGAGTACTGGAGTGGGGTGCCAATAGGACTCCTCTATTGACCAACTTTGATCTCAAGGATTCTCCACCATCAGTCTAGACAGCCCCCACTTAACCTTATCTCCCCTTTCCTTCCTCGGGGTCAGACTTGCATTGTAGTCTGATGGTTATCTCAGCCTTCCTACTATTTCCCCTTTATTCTCTTCCTGCAGGACTCTCGAGCTTCCCTTGTGGCTCAGTTGGTAAATAATCCGCCTGCAATGCGGGAGACCTGGGTTCGATCCCTGGGTTGGGAAGATCCCCTGGAGAAGGGAAATTCATGACTCTCAACCTTTATCCTCTCACAGAGGCATTTCTGTTAATGAGGTTCTCACGAGCTTCATCCTACCTTGGTGTCTACTTGGAAGCGCCGGTCTAGGGCACACCATTAACACAGCAGTTCTTAAGCATCAGTGTATATTAGAATCACCTGGAGGATTTGTTAAGCCACAAATGGCTGGCCCCAGACCTAGACTTTCTGATGCTGTCCATCTAGGGTGGAGTCTGGGAATTTGCATTTTAACAACTATCCAGGTAATGCTGATGACAGAGGACTACACTTTGAGAACCACTCTGTTAATGTATAACACATGGTAATTTAAAAATATTTTTATAGGTTTGCTTATGATCTAAACATGAAGAAAAATATCTGGGAGGTATCACAGAAAAGTTGTAACAGTGTCTTTTCCTGAAAGGTTCGTTGGGTAGAAATTGGCATATCAGTTCAGTTCAGTTCAGTTCAGTTCAGTTCAATCACTCAGTCGTGTCCGACTCTTTGCGACCCCATGAATCACAGCACGCCAGGCCTCCCTGTCCATCACCGGCATATAGTCGTGGTTAAAACCATGGACTCTGAAACAAGGCAGCCTGGGTTCAAGTTTTATAACATGTTGGCTGTGTCATCTCAGATTGGTTTTTAACTTTCCTCACCTCAGGTTCTCATTGGAAAATGTGGATAAATATTAGGACCAATCTCTAGAGTTGTCTGGAAAAGAATGTAAGTTAATACTCGTAAAGCACTTAGAATTATGTCTGGGACATAGTAGGTACACAAATGCTATTTTTTTCATTTTGAATGAAATAAATGGTAAAGGGATCTTGAATTTTGAACTTTTTGCAATAAGAAGTAGTTGTTTTACTTGTAAAATTAAATGTTTTCAATAAAGAAAAAGAAAAATAGTTATGCATGTATATGTGTTTGAAGCATACTCCACAGTCAATCTACATGCAATGTTTGGTGAATAAATGAAGGCAGAGATTTCTTCCAAGGTTTGTGTTTACTCCATTCCCTGAGAGCCCCAAATCCATAAATTTTGACCCTTGAAATAAGCCAACTGCCACTGTCTTATTGGCCAAGTTTTTCAAAATGCGTGTAACCCAAATATAAGTTAGACCCTATGTGACCCAGTCTATGTAGGGTCATATTCGAAGAAGTGCTATCCATCAGCTAAATCTAACTCAAAAGGAATCCCAAATTTGACTTACATCATCACAACAACAACGGGAGATCTACTGAATAACCTCTACAGTAGTTCTTAAAATACCCTTTTCTCTCTCTCCCCAGAGAAAGCCTGAGAGCACTTGCATGTTAACAGTTAATGGTGTTGGTCCCTGTCACAGTGGATTTATCAAGAAATCAGTTTAATTAAGCCTGAGTGTTAACAGGCCTCCTGTTTTTGAAGCGAACCACTGCTACTCTAAAAGGTTCCCTTTGCTTGGGCACATAATCCTATTTTAACATTGAACTACTGGCCATGAATCCTTCCTGTCTTGGGCAGATTATCAAGTAACTCATGACCCATTCAGCAAAAGGAGGGGTGTTGTCAGGGAGTGAGAAATTAGGAAGGTCTTCTTCTTTTTTGGGAGAGGGTTGTTTTCTAAATTTTTTCATACATTTATTTATTTAACTGTTTTAAAAGACTGTTAAGTTATATTCTGGATCCAAAATTAGGGATATATGTATAATATCTTATTCTGTCTTCAATATGCCACCTTTGAAGCCCAATTATCTCCATTTTTTCAGATGAGTAACTTGAGGTTTAAGGAAGTCAGATAACAGTTTAAGTCACTTGGCTGGTCACTGGCTGAGTTTCTGTGATCTTTTCAATGTATAACTCTTCTGCTGGACTAGGACATAGGAGAACAAAGCTCAGCTCTACCATTCACTAGCTGTATGATGCTGAGAAAATTTCTAAACATCTCTAAGTCTCAGATTTCTCATCTGCAGGTAAGATGGTACCTATCTAGCCAAGGGTTTTGTATGAAAATTAAATAAGTTTACAAATGTCAGGTTATTACTCATCATGGATACTCTGTAGTGTATTGTGAGCCTCAAATCTATGGGTTAGTTTTTCCAAATAGAAAACTATGGCCAGCAATACTGTGGCTGATTTTGTCCAGCAGCTTACTTATCACTCATCCCAACTCTCTTCTAGCGTATCTTTTTGTATAACAGATGCTCCAGAACTGAAAACAAAACAAATACATTTCCTAAATTACCTTGTAGATAGGAATTTGCATATGATTTAAATTCTGTTCTGTCTGTGTGTCATACAAATCTTGGAAGTGAAGCGAGTGATAGATGGTAGCCACATGTAGGAAGATCAGGCGCGCTGGTGGGTGGGTGTAGGTATATGTGTTTGCAGCTGGTTCTGGTAGTTTGTAGAGCCCCTAGTTCGGTACCATAGGTTCTAATCAGTGGACTACAGAAACCCTGGGTTTCATAGAACAACAGTTTCATGGGTTGGGTTACCAATGAAGTGGCCTCTTGGCTAAGTGTTTTTCTTGTAGAATCCAAATCTGGTTCTCCAACACCCCTGGAGATTCTGTGGGCTACTCCATTTTCCTTGAAAACAGTCCCTTTCTGCTTAAGCTGACTGGAGTAGCTTCTGTTGTCCAGAAACAATATTCAAAGACTGACATTGCGTCATCCAGGAATATGGAACTGCAGCTGTCAACCTTGAGTGATCAGTTGTTGATTGGTCTATCGGCATAAGGCCAGTGCTCTGAACAAGTATATTTTAAAATATATAATATGTTTCCAGGTTGCTCCATCAAGGCAAGGAATATTAGCTTGATGGGAAGCAGAGTTAGTTTCTGAATTTTCTCTGGATTTTTCATTTGATGAAAAATAAAATGAAATCAATTTCATTATAAATCATATAGAAATCAATTTCTATAGTAATTTTGGGCTTCCCTGGTAGCTCAGCTGGTAAAGAATCTGCCTGCAATGCAGGAGACCTGGGTTCAATCTCTGGGTCAGGAAGATCCCCTGGAGAAGGGAATGGCAACCCATTCCAGTGTTTTTGCCTGGAGAATCCCATGGGCAGAGGAGCCTGGTGGGCTACAGTCCATAGGGTCACAAAGAGTTGGACACAACTGAGTGACTTTCACTTTCACTTTCATAATAATTTCAGGCTAAAAGTACTCATGCACTAGGAGATACTGTTTTATTATACTAATTGAATTTGGAGACCCCAGAATCTGAGGATGAGAAAACGAGGCTGATCAAAGGGGAACTAAACTCAAAATCTGTTCCGTGATGTTGCGTTTATAGAAACCTACCGATGTGAGCACCTGCCAGGGTGTCGATCTGTCTCTGAAACCCAGCCTCCCTGCTGCCCACTCCACCTATTCTCTCTTCTGCAGTTCTGGGTTCTCTGTTTAACTCTCCACTTCCACACCAGGCTGTCCCTTCTACCACTGTTAACTCCAGTGTCCATTTTTCGACATGCTGTCCATTCTGTCCCTTTAGGTATGATGACACTTTTGTCTTCTGGCTGCATGAAGTAGATGGGTCAGAGCCACTCCGGGCACCTTCCGTGTGGATTTCCAGGTTGTGCTAGGGAGGGACACTGGGTACTTTCTCTCACCACTTGCTTTCCTCCAGTGGGCAAATTCCCCTCATACTCAGTTGCTCAGTCATGTCTGACTCTTTGTAACTATGAATTGCAGCCCGCCAGGCTCCTCTGTCCTTGGGATTCTCCAGGCAAGAATACTGGAGTGGGTTGCCATACCCTCCTCCAGGGGATCTTCTCAACCCAGGAATCAAACCCATGTCTCCTTGGTCTCCTGCACGTCAGGCCGATTCTCTGCTGCTGAGCCACTACGGAAGCCCATGATTTCCCCTACCTACCATAAAAACTTCATTTCCAAGCCTCCCTTATAGGTGGGGCCATGTGAATTTTGTTTTTTAAGGTGTAAGACGGTCTCTGAAGAATATATTTAAAAGAGGGGCATGCCCTCTCTACTACTCTACTCTCTCTCCTTTTTGGCTGACTACAGAGCTGAGGATGTGCTATCTGAAGCTGGGGCAGCCACCTGGGACCTCATGGTAGAACAGAGGCAACAGAATGTCTGAAGCCTGGGACCATTGTGCTGGCATATTAGTCCTGGACTGCTTATCTGGGACCTTATTTATGTGGAAGAAGAGAACAATCCTTCCTATTTAAGTCACTACTATTTTTAGCTTATTTTTTAAAATTGACTATAATCCTAATTGATAGATAAACAGCAACTCCAGCATGTCATGCCATGAAAAGACTGAGAGAAGAGAAGTTTAGAGGTGGGAGTTTAGCCACCATCAATAATCATCTTGAGAATCACAGCACTCAGCTCACTCTGATTTCCATCTATAAAAGGGGTTAAAAAACTGGTTCTTTATTCATTTTGAGCGGTGAAAAGTGAAAGTGTTAGTCACTCAGTCATGTCTGACTCTTTGCAACCCTTGGAATGTAGCCCGCCAGGCTCCTCTGCCCATGGAATTCTCCAGGCAAGAATATTGGAGTGGGTTGCCATTTCCTTCTCCAGCGGATCTTTCCGACTCAGGGATTGGGCTTGGGTCTCCTACACTGCAGGCAAATTCTTTACCACCTGAGCCACATCTTAAAAAAGAAACATATATTCAAAGAGAACAATTTTGGCAGACAATGTTGGGAGAATTCTGGAGGCCTCTGAAGCTAGTCAATGAACTCAAGTCCTTAGTGGTCTAAGTATCAGGGAATAAGAACCATTGACAAGATTTCTCAGCTTTAGCATTATATAATAACCTTCAGGTTTTGGTTTTTGTTTTTTCTGTATGGCTTTAGATTATAGTTTTAAAATACTTTTTGATAAGGAACAAAATCAAATGCATCTGAAAAAAATTAAACCTCAACTCTCTCAAGAATATATTTCTGGATATCTATTAAAAACTATATATATGTGCATATATGTTTACACATGTGTATATGTGTACACACATACAGACATATAGTTGTGGGTTTTTTGAGCAGAGGTACTGCAAGCAATTTACATAAGTGTGTGATAGGCAGGGGATCGTCTGCCTCTGAAAAGAGTCCTTATCCACACGTTAGCCCAATCCTTAAAACTTCAGGTCAATTCCTAATTGGCACCTCTGTGGCCAACTAAAGCAGGAGGCCATGGAGGGAATGGATGACACCTGCCGAGTGACCCATTGAACAAATCCCTGACTCTGGGTCTGGGGTACACGAGGAAGAATAAGAGCACCTTAGAACCGCTACTGCCTGGGTTCTATTTCTCCCTTAGATAAACAGAGGTAAATCTCTGTCACTGTCTCTATATGGTATTTTTAACAGCACTGTTGTTGAGTCAAATGAGGACGAAGGGAAATAAACAAAGAAAAGAGAAAGAAAAGAGGTTAAGGGTAAACTGAGATGACCATGCTTTGCCACTCAGAGGTTGCCCAGATTTTGCAAAACTCCATCTTCCTGGTTTAGTTAGCTGTTTCTACACTGGAACAAACAGACCTTTAGAAAAAAATAAAAGCTGAGTAAGACGCTTGGCTGTATTCTTAGACCCAAGTGTTCCATGGGTTAGGTTAGCTATAAATTAACCAGTCTGCAAAATATATAAATAAATGAATTGCTTTGTTCCGAGCTATCTCCAGTAGGGCTTTGGCTGCTGGCTCTGAAGCCTGGTGGACGTTCCACTGCCCAGAGCTTTTATAAATACTAATGAGTGACATATTGAGAAAAATTGTACCTACAAAAGCAAAGACTTCTTCCATGCAAATCAGGCCCCAATTCCCCACAGATAAGGATCTTTTTGATGGAACACATGCAAAATCTCCAGCTCTTAATTCTTTCATTAGTATTCCAGGCAGATGACTGCCAAATAACAGAGAAAACTGTCTGAATTGCTGTGTCTGAAACCTAATATTGATTTGTTTAATAGTGTCAGGAAGTCAAAATTCACAAATCTCCTGTCGATTGTTTATGAGGCAGTTAGCAGAGAATTGGTTGCCCCTGCTTAATTAATAACTCATTACTGAAATTTGATTATATGCTTGAATGCTTTAAATGGGTTCTAACACAGCGTCTGCAAAGTGGTGACGCGGTGAGGTAACGAGTCTCTGAAAGCTTTCATTTAAGGATTTTCCGACAGTCGTATGCCTTATACCATTTCTGACTTTCCTTCCAGGGCCAACCTCCCTGGCATTAACGTGTCAGTTGAAAAGGTGTTCTGGGGTCACATGCACTGAGTACAGGGTGGGTCTGAAATTTGGGATAGAGTTGTTTCTAGAAAAATCACTGATGTGAACATAATTTATTGATCACTTGATCAGAAGAGACATATACATGGTATTGTCCTTGAAAGCATCGATTCTGAAAGTAGGAGCTTCTTTCAGGGGGTGGGGTGGTGCATGGGATTAACTGGGAGGGGAGATTGAAAATGCTATACCTTAAGTTTCACTGCTTTTAAGAAATAGACATTCAGCTTGTCTAGTCACCAGGTGTAGACAGACTGGTAGAATTGGAGCCCAGGGGGTCTCAGTACTATCTGACCTTGTGCTTGGAGACTGGACGGTGGGGTAAGGGGGGGAGTGCTGCACCACCTGGCCCTGTGCCAGGGACAGAAGGGGAAAAGATGAGAGTCCTCGTGAGAGTGACATCAGAGCACACGGGTGTCTGCCGTGTCTCCCACTTGATATAATGCCTTTGGGAGATAATGCGTCTGAAGGCTGGGTTTGGGCATGCTTGGAAGGGCGGCTCTCCACAGTCTTGAGATGTAGGCGCTGCTCTCAGGGTCCCTAAACTTATAGCCCTCATCCCCACTCCTGCTGCCGGCATCCAACAAAGAACTGGCTTTGAGAGGGGCATCTCTGGCCACCTAGGACTCCCTAAGTCTCCCTCTCTCTTTTCGTTTTAGGGCAACCAGGCTGACCTGATCAGTAGAAGAAAGCAGAAGGAGAATAGATCCATATGTTTGCCTCTTTTCTGTATCCTGCCAGCTACTGTGGCTTTGGACGGATGGGAGGAAGGCTGGGGAGGTGACTGGGCTTCCCACCAAAGCATTTCCCTTTAGTGGATAATGGGGTCAAGTTCCCAGGCTGGCCCATAAAAAATTATTTAACTCCCAGTGGATTAACACTGTTAATTGGAGCATGGCTGTTGAGTAGTATTGCAGGTATATTACGGGCAAAATGGGATTCTGTGGGCTAGCCTGCGATCCAGTCTCCACCAGAGTATTATTGCATCATTTTAGGACTTTGTTATTTTGGAAAAAAAATAAAAGCACATTCTGAATTCCAAACAGCCTGACTCACAAATGAACTTTTGGAAGCCAACCCTTGGTCGTCAAGGACTGCCTGTTTGCAGGCTTGCACAGGGGTTATAAAGGCCCGTCCTCAGAGGCGGTCAGGGTGTGCTCATGAAGGCCACGTCCCATGGCCAGGTTCCTCAAGGAGCTTGCAGTCTGATTGCTCGGAATTGGTAAACAGCAGCTTGAGACAGACCACAATAAAACCCTGAGTGAAAGGATTCACAATATGGCTGCAAGATTTCAGAGGGAAGGCAGGTCCCTGGCAGCTGGTGGGCCCAGGGAAGGCTTCTGGGAGGAGGTGGGAGCAGGATGAGGCCTTGAAGGGTGGTCAGATTTCATCAGGGGGTGGTGGAACATTCCAGGCAGGCACAGGAGTGGGCTGGTCAAAGGTAGGTTTTTGGGGACGGCGACTGGCCAGGCCGGCTGGAAAGGAGGGTAATATGACCAGCCTGTCTCCTGCCTGTGATCTTAATTGAACCAGTCAAGCTTTCAAAATGAACAGTTGATCATTTGATTAAGAAGGGCCTTTGACTCTTTCAAGACCCACGGAGACTGATTTTTATCACAGTGGATCAGAACAGTTTGCACGGAGGAATGCTAGCCAGATTTGGGAGGGAGGTGCCTGGCTGCTCCTGGGGGCCAGCCGAAGCCTCTCCTCCCCAGCGGACTGTCCTTCGGCTGGTGGGCGTTCAGGGCGGAGGCCGGAAATTGCCACCCGCTCAGGGTGGCTGGGTCCCAGGGAATCGGTCACCCCTGCCAGCGTCAGGAACTTTATCAAGCCCTGCTTCAAAGGTAAAACCTGGGTTTCTCCCAATGCCCTCCAATCAGGAATGTCTCCGGATGGCTTCAGCTTGGCTTAACCAGCTCCAGTGCAAGGGAAGTTCGCTGATGTCTGCCATGACGCTGATTTGTCAAAGTACTATTAAGGATTTTCAGTTATACACACACACAAAAAGGAGTCAACTTAAAAAAAAAACAACACTCTAATTTATTATGCTTGATTACGCAGCTGGAATGGGAAGGTAGCTGCTGTTTGTAGTTAAATAACTCCTCACAATTTCTTAAAGAAATGATCTTCAAAGCTTTAACGGGTCAGTGGCTCAAGTACAAAGGAAAGATTGATTTTCTTCCTCCCACCCTTTGTTCCCAGAGTTTAAAACAGACACGTTTGGGTAAATTAGTTTGTCTATGTTATTAATGGAAGAAGTTATTAAACTCCCATAAATATACGGTGGTATCTCACTTAAGATGCCAAATTTGTTTTAAAGAGGAAAAAAAAAAAATCTCAGGAGGAAAATGTGGGAAAGGTCTCTTGGTTCCTTGGGTCTCTTGGCTTTTGTAAATTTCATTTCTGGATGTGAATTGGGATCAGTGAGCTGGAGAAGGGGGCTGGCTCCAGATACCCTCTAAATGGTGGAATAAATTCCCAAGGAAGGAGATCCTTGTGCATTAAAAAAACAAAACAAAACAAAAACATTGAATTTAGTGGAAAATATTCAGAGGCCTGATTGTGTTAGAGATGGGAGGTTTGTGTGTGGGGGAGGGTGCTGGAAAGATAGTCTTTCCACCACGGAGGGAATGATAAAGGACTATCAGCTTTTAAACCCAAAGGGCAGAGGAGCATTTCATGGTTGAAGGGGGAAGTGTTTTCCCTCCTCCAGAGGCCTTTGGTGGGTCACTCAGAGAGGACTCACCGAGGGAGGCAGCCCCCAACCCAGATTCAGGGCTGGGGTGTGAGGGAGACACAGTCACAGGACCCACCATGGGGGATTGTGCCCCAAAGTGCAGGAGGTTTGAGGCTCCAGGGTGCTTATATGGGCAATTCCCCAACTGTGTACAGCACTTCACAGTTTATAAACCCTGGAATTTGGGGTCTCCTCAAACCTCTCAGTGACCCTGGGAAATATGTTGATCAAGGTTTGGCATCCTGATGTTCAGATGGTAAAACACAAGCATTTTCCCCCTGATTAGAAAAGTAAAATAAAGAAAATCATTTGAAAAGCAAAGAAAAGCATAAAGAAGAAAACCCAAACCACCACCAGAAGACATTTAGCACTTTGGAGTTTTTTTCGTTGGAACTTTTCTCAGTGGCTGCACACACCCACACTCACATGCAGGCACACATACACGTGCACAAACATACATACCCACGTGTGTACACACAGAACAGTGCTCCGTGTGCCAGGCACTACTATAAATGCTTTTCATATACGAATTCCTCTGGTCCTCAAAGCAAGCCTATCGGGTAGATACCATTATTATCTTATTTTACAGAGGAGGAAACAGGCGCAGAGAGGTTTTGAATTGCCTAAGTAGGTTCAGTTGCTCAGCCATGTCTGACTTTTTGCAAACCCATGAACTGCAGCACACCAGGCTTCCCTGTCCATCACCAACTCCCTGAGCTTGCTCAAACTCATGTCTATTGAGTTGGTGATGCCATCCAACCATCTCATCCTCTGTCGTCCAATTCTCCTCCCACCTTCAATCTTTCCCAGCATCAGGGTCTTTTCCAATGAACTGGCTCTTCACATCAGGTGGCCAAAGTATTGGAGTTTCAACTACAGCATCAGTCCTTCCAATGAATATTCAGGACCAATTTTCTTTAGGATTGACTGGTTGGATCTCCTTGGAGTCCAAGGGGGGACTCTCAAGAGTCTTCTCCAGCACCACAGTTCAAAAGCATCAATTCTTCAGTGCTCAGCTTTCTTTATGGTCCAACTCTCACATCCATATGTGACTTCTGTAAGAGCCATAACTTTACTAGACAGACCTTTGTTGGCAAAGTAATGTCTCTGCTTTTTAATATACTGTCTAGGTTGGTCATAGCTTTTCTTCCAAGGAGCAAGCGTCTTTTAATTTCATGGCTGCAGTCACCATCTGCAGTCATTTTGGAGCCCAAGAAAATAAAATCTGTCACTGTTTCCATGGTTTCCCCATCTATTTGCCATGAAGTGATGGAACCAGATGACACTGTCTTCATTTTTTGAATGTTGAGTTTTAAGCCAGCCTTTTCACTCTCCTCTTTCACTTTCATCAAGAGGCTCTTTAGTTCCTCTTCGCTTTCTGCTGTAAGGGTGGTGTCATCTGCTTATCTGAGGTTACTGATATTTCTCCTTGCAATCTTGTGGCCTAAAGCCACACAGCTAGAGGTGGTGGGAGATCATATTTGAGCCTGGACAGACATACTGGCTCTAGCATACGTCCTGTGTTCCCAACCACCCCGCACTTGGCCTTTTTTATATACCCAGAGACTTATTTAATATGGGTGAAATCATGCTGTATCTATAATATACCTCATGAGCTTTTCAGATGCAATTATAATGCTTCTAGAATGGTTTTCAGTGGTTGCACTACCATTGCCACCCATATGGCAGTGGAAAAGTTTTGACCAGGGTTAGCTGTTTTGTGTGGGGTACCATGACCCCCGATCTGACCTTGAGTTCTTGGGTGTCCAGATCAGCACCCTTCCCACTGTGCACATGGTGGAGATAGTCATAAAATGAAACAGAGAGAAGGCGTGAATTCAAAAGCAGCTGGGGGGCACTGGCAGATTCAGAAGGGGCCCTGAGGCTGGATGTACAGCTCTGGGATAAGACAATTTTTCCTGTCACCTAGCATCCTCATCTTAAATTTCAAGTGAGAAAGTAATTTTTAAATTTAAGACTAGGAAGAAATTGTGTCCATTGAGCAACTGAAATGCTTTGCTTCCCTCCTTCATAATTAACGATCTTTCCCTTTTTGCTTTTGCCACTAGGAGGCTCAGTGTTTAAACTAGGGGAACTTCTTGACGGGCTGCTCTTATTTGCACTTTATCAGTCTGTTTCACGGTTCCATGGTTCAGGGACACACGTATGTGACAAGGTCTCCTGGAACAGTGCTCTCTCTTGGGCACCCCTGCACCTGCTCAGGACTGGCAGCCTCACAAGTGGGAAGAGCTGAGGACAGTGACAGTGACCATTCAGTTGCGTGCTGTGTCACTGTTTATAAAGCTCACAAACAGCTGCAATCCTAATGAATCGTCCTCCCAAGCCTCCAGGGAAGGAAAGGATGATCACTTTCAGTCTCACTTTTGAACAGAAGAAACTGAGCTTGAAACAGAAATGGCTTCAACAAGGTCATATCCAACCCTCCCTCCACACCCTGGGATTTCCTTGGAAAGTGCTGTGCAACCTCAGTGCAGATACGGAAACTCCTTCCCCGCCCTCTCCTAGCCTCACCTTCCTATGTGTGATCGTGTTTCCATACACATTATGTGCCATATGGGTGGCATGTGGATTGGTTGAAGTTATTACATTGAGAACATTTTATATTTTGAAAGTTATATATGGGTTATAATGAATTATGGTAGGTGAAGTTGGTTTCTCATTTCCAATAGTAATGTGATGTGTTCTTTTAAAATAAATGTGTTAAAACTATTAATAAAAAAGCAAATCAACTGAAAGTTAAATTTTGAGTAAAGAATAAAAGGACAGGTGTGTAGCTATGACCAAACTGGTGAGAAGGTCCTATTCTTGGCTCACTGCCAATTTATAACCACACTTGCAGATGAGGGCACTAATCTCACAGGTAAGACTCTTGCCAGTTCAGTTCTGCACTTCCAAAGGAATGAATCTCTTAGATAAGAATTTCAGGCTAGCAGCAAATGAAAGTCCTTAAGTCTAAAAAAGGCAGTCAATACTTCCAATCAAATATTCAAGGATCAAGGGGCATCAGGAAGTTCAGATTAGGTCCCCTTAACCACTATGGCAAGCCAGTTAACCTTTGAGATGTTTCTCACAGCTGTAACCTGGGACTCTCTACTACGGCAAGCCAGTTAACCTTTTTGTACCTCCATTTATTCATCTGAAAACTGGGTGACCTCTGCCTGATTAGATTAAAGTTAAGGTTACTTCCCTCAAGATGGTTCAGGCTCATGTCACTGAAAGTTTCAATGTTCCTATCTTTCCTTCTCAGCAGGCCAAGCCATTCAATGTGATTCACTCTCAGACAGCACATAGTTGCAAAGGGCCAAGAAGAATTATCTCTGTGAGGCACTCCAAGCTCTGCAAATACCCTGTGTGCCATGGGGGAGTTATTATCTGGGCCTCAGTTTGCTCATATCCAGGATGAAGAGGATGAGTTAAGTAGGTCTGGCAAATAAGTGGTTGCATGGAGTGCTGTGTGTGGAATTCACTCAGTGAGGGGACAGTGAGGGGACCAGTGACTCACCTCTAGCCTTTATAGACGATGGCGTGATTGTTGACATAGAAATGGCCCCAACAGCCAAGATCCTCTGAGTTGCTGTGGTCTTGGGGCCTGTGTCCATTATCTTTACTTCTCGCTGTATATAGCTGTCCAAAAGGCAGATCCTAGAGAAAGTCTGTCTGCCTGTCTCCCTCCCTCTGTTCCTTTCTTCCTTCTTTTTATTCTAGTGCAGTCTCCATGGTCATAATGCGATTCTCTTAGGAAGGCTTAAGCTCACGTGAGCCGTTTGTAAGGACCATACAATTATCAGCTACTCAGAGGTGCTTTTGAGAATGAAAGGGCCATTCTTAAATGTTTCTCATAGCTATAACCTGGGACTCCCTTGGGGGAAGTAGCATCCCTTGAGGAGGTAGTTCTCAAACTTTACCATGGGTAAGGATTGTCAAAGGATATTCCCAGGCCCTGCCTTCAGAGATTCTGATTCAGTAGGGTTAGGGTCTGAGAATTTGCCCTGGTTCCCAGGTGATGTTGATATTACGGGTCCAGGGACCACACCTTGAGAAGACTGACTTGGAGCCCAAGTACTTAATAGTTCATAGAACTCATTCACAACATGTTCTAATCGATTCTGACAAAAAGTCCAGGTGGTCTGCAAAGTTAATATCAAAGATTCCATGTTAACCTGAGGAACTCAGACTCAGCGAGGTTAAATGATGAGCCCAAGGGTACCAACCCACAGTGGGAGAAGCCCTTGTTCAGATTCAGGATGACCAGCTCCTCGCTCTGCTTTGACTCACCAGCCACCCAGCTTCTCTGCTCAGAATTGCATTCAGAGCTGGTTTTGCTGCAATGGCTCCTCTCAGCAAATGCTCTGACCTAAATTAAAACTGGCTTTTTAAAAATAAGTCAGAGGGATATAATGTACAGTATAGCAAATACAGTCAATATTTTATAATAACTTTGTATGGGATGTAATCCATAAAAATATCAAATCACTCTGTTGTACACTGCAACTAATATGATATCGTAAGTCAACCATGCTTTAATTAAAAAAAACAAACTGACTCTGCTTTACAAATACCATTTCAGGTCAACCAAGAGGTCAGAGATTTGGGGTAAGAAATTACTTTAGCCATGCTTTTGTCTATATATACATGTTCAATTAAGGCTTTAGAGTTTTAATCATTTTGATATGCTAATGATATAAAATATTTAAATTTAAATAATCAAGTATAAATTGTAGAACATTTGTGCCAGATAATTTCTATGTTTTCTGTCATTGAAAGAGAGCTATATTTCTAACACTCCAGCCTGCTACTCAACTTCTGTACATTTAATCCTCATGTATATTTTCAGGAATGCAGTAGAGGAGTGTCTGTATTATTCAACCTCTCTGTGCCTCAGTTTTCTCATCTATAAAATGGGACAGGTACTAATAATACTGCCTTCATGATAAAAGAGGTGTGAGGATTAAATAAAGTATTAATGCGTGTTAGAGAAATTGGAAGCATGCTTGGAAGATGCTGACTATTTGAAAATATGAGGCTTTCTTGTTTTATTCTCTACTGACACCCATTTTGTTCCACCCGTCATCTTTGTCATTTCTATTTCTGTCCATCAGTGAGCTCTCTCCAAGCGTAGGTCTCTTTTTCTCCCTCTCTTTATCTCTCCAAATCTTGCTTGCACATAGTAGGTGACCTACTTACTGTATGAATACAAAATTTAAAATGCTTAGGAAATCTAGGAGATCATAGAGAAAAACTGTGAAACCCAAAGCATGAATGATGAAATATTTCCTGGAGGCTCTGTGGAGTTTGCTGGAATAGCCCATCTTGGTCACAACTCAGCTTCCAAAATCTCACTTTCAGCTGGTATGCGTTATGGACTCTACAACATGGTACCATATACAAGGTCTTTCAGTGGATGTGGGAGACTTTGTGGTTTGGTCCAAAATTAGAACCAAAAGTGGGAATGAATCTTACGCCCAATGACTGCAGAGTTAGCCTTTTTAAAATAAAAATTATCAATTGCCAGTTGTGAACCAGGCAAGGAGGTTTCATGGTATTCAGGACTGGTGACAGGAGGAGTGCTGTTGAGTCTCACTGGGTTGACAGGTTTCTGGGTCCCCAGCAGAAGCTCTGACATAACCTTAAAGATAACCAGTCAATTAAAGAAGAAAACAATCTGGCCGGGAGGGTGTGCCATAGTTAGAACCTGCTGTGAAATAAAACACCCCCAAATATATAGCGAATTAAACAGCCACCATTTATCTATGATTCTGTAGGTCAGCAAATGTGGCTGGGCTCAGCCAGGCGGTTCTTCCTTTTTAATATGCTTCCTTGTGCATCTGTGGTCAGCTGTAGGCCAGTGAGGTGGTTTTGCTTCCTGAGGTTGGGTAGATAGTAGCTGTTGGGACAACTTGGACATTTATCTCTCATTTTTCTAGCTGGCTAGCCTGGCCTTATTTAAGTGGTGATGGCAGGAGTCTGTGTGTGTGTGTGTGTGTGTGTGTGTGTGTGTGTGTGTATGTGTGATGGAGAGAGAGAGGGAGAGGGGAGGAAAGACAGACAGAGAGCAGGAAAGGGTGTAATGCTCTGAGACTTGGCGTGGTGTTGCTTCTGCCACATTTTATTGGCCAAGTCAAGTCACAAGGCCAACCTTGATTCAGAAATTCACTCTGTAGAATGAATTCCATCTCTTGAGGAAAGGAGCTGCAAAATTCCATTGCACTCTGCTTAGCTCCTTGGCTACCTGTTGAGGGCAGAGACAGCTCACACAAGGCTGAAGAATAGGCCTTTATCTGTGGAGATGGGGTGAGGTTTCCATTCTGATCCACTGTTAACTAGCCATGTGGCTTTGGGGGGAGTCAGTGAGTCCATTCAGCCTCAGTTTTCCCATCTGTAAAATGGGATCACAGTGTACATCATAGGGCTTTGTGAAGACTAAAGAGACAACTGATCTGCATATGGTAGGCACTGGAAAAATAGCCACAATAATGAGTTATATATAATATCAATGAAGTAGAGAATAATAGACGGAGAAGGCAATGGCAAGCCACTCCAGTACTCTTGCCTAGAAAATCCCATGGATGGAGGAGCCTGGTGGGCTGCAGTCTGTGGGGTCGCTAAGGGTCGGACATGACTGAGCGACTTCACTTTCACTTTTCACTTTCACACATTGGAGAAAGAAATGGCAACCCACTCCAGTGTTCTTGCCTGGAGAATCCCAGGGACGGGGGAGCCTGGTGGGCTTCCGTCTATGGGGTCACACAGAGTCGGACACGACTGAAGTGACTTAGCAGCAGTAGCAGCAGAGAATAATAGAATATATGATTAAAGATAATAAATGATTAGAATTTCTCCCTGGCATTTCTTAGCCTGGAAGACAGAGTGACATCCCAGGTTTATACCAGTGAAGGCAGGTACCAATTTGGCCGGCAGAACTGACCATGTGTCACTTCTGGCCCCCATGGAGTCAGACACCTCCCGGGGCTCTGAGAGATCTGGGGCTTTTGTTCCCCAGGAGGAATCCAATGGAGTATCTGCTGAGCTCTGGGTGACACACTCAACCTGGGGTCTGACCTCAACTCTGCCTCAAAGGCCAGATATCATAAGAAGAGGTCTTCCTGAGGAGGCAAGGCAGCCTCTTACTAGCCACAGGAAAGCAGCTCTGGCTTCATCTTTTGAAATCCTCTATACCAGTGTCGCTGAGCAGGGAAAGCTCAGAACAGAGAGCAGAGGAATTTATACAGCTCTAGATCAACTATCTTGAATAGATTCTATATGTGCCTGCCAATATGGTAGCCACAAGCCCACATGGCTATTGAATACTTGAAATGTGGTCAGTGCAACCAAGAAATGGAGTCTTTAATTTTTTACATAGCCACTTGTGGCTAGTGGTTACCGTATTGGACAGTGCAATTCTAGATGGATGAGCCTCTGAAGAGATAGACTTTGAGGAGGCTGAGTCAACTGTTTGCTGAACCTTAGTGGGTTGGGGACATTATCTCCAAGCTGTGTGGGAGCCAGGCCAGGGTCTGGGTGTGGGTCAACTGTGTTGCAGGGCTTTGGCAGACGCTCCAGGGTTGATTCCTGGTTTCTTCCTTGTTCTAAGTTGGGCTGAGAAAAGAGAAAAGCTTATGACTCTGTGGAAATACAGAATCCAGTACAGATTTAGCCTCTCTGTCCCCCTTTTTCTACTCTGAATGGCCACTTAGAGCTCCCAGAAAGGCCAGGGGGATATAACCGCCCTCATCCTTTGCTGTGCCAAGGGAAAGCAGACCTCAGCATCCACACAAACAGGGAGAAAGGTCCTTCCTGTTTGGATGGTTACTTTTGAATAAAGGGTCCACATGGTCCAATGTAGCTTTTAAAGAGGTTAAATTAGCAAGCTAGCACTTGCTCACACGTATGTGTATATGACAGCACACACATGCGCACACATATACACACGCACACACATACACACACACACACACACACACACACACACGGAGTTTGTGAAAATACTTTTGGAGAGTTGGGACAAGATGCCCCAGTCTGGAAAGGCTGAAGGTTTTGCTTCTGCTTTAATTGGGTTCAAAAAGATGAGAAATCAAGTCTGCCTCAGGTAGGTTCTTGAAACTCACACTGGAATTTATTTTAGGACCTTCCCCACATCACAGCACAAGGCGGCTTGCAGAACTGATGGTGGATTTTGCCTATAGATTTTTTTTTTCCCAATTGCCTTTCAACTCTAGCAGCAACAAATCATCCAAGCCAGTCTTTGTATGAATGCTGAATAAGGCAGATTGCTCCCTGCCCACCTCACCATCAATTCCCTGATATTTCTGATAAAGCTGGGACTCTGTCATAGGCAAACATGCCGGTTTCCTTTAAAGGAGAGACTCTTCCTGGATCTTTCGATTAATTGACTGAGGTGGAGACCAGCAGCTCCACATGGGCGTTTTGACGTGGTGTGGGCAAGATTAGTCTTCTGCTATTGCCATAATTTACAAGGCTCACATAACCATGTAACGACTTGGTGATTACATGGAGAATATCGTATAAATACATAGTAATTACAAGTTCATGCAGATTACTTGGTACATACATTTGAAGTTACCGAGTAGTTCAAAGATTAATTATCCTGTAACTGGCAGCATTTAAATAATTTTTTTCTCCTATTCGAATACACTGAGGCGGACTTCAAGGCTGGCAAGGACAGGGATGTGATGAGTATGATCTGAAAAGAAAAAATGAAATTTGACAGGCATGGATTATTTAAAGCATGCATATGTGAGCTGAACAGCCAGGACACTTTGATGCAAATCGTAGGGGAAAGAGCAGGGGGATGGTGTGTAGAGAAAGGTGCTGAACAAAGTAAGGATTTCCTGCTGGGGACTTGAAATTTAAACAAATAATCATTTAAATGGCGGCCCGGCATTACGTTCCGAGTTGTGTGCATTAATGTCAACATCTGGTACCAACATTTTGACAATTCTATTAAAATGCCCCAGCATTCCCTATCTAACACCTGTTAGCTCTAATTTTCTTTCCTGAGAAGCACACCAGTAGACAGGGTAGATTCCAAATCATTTATCACTTTTAAAGTGCTTCCATATGCGTGTTGGACCCAGCCTGGCCCTAGGCAAACGTTTTCTGAATGCATTAAAATTCAGGACTTTTTTTTTTAAGTGTAGACACCAATGTTTCATTGAATTCATGTCTGGTAATTATTAGCTTAAATTATGGCTCACACATGACTTGACAAAGTAGACCATGAATTAAAACACGCGTGCACACACGTACACACCCCAGAACTCTTCAATAGATGCGCCCAACTCCTGCATTTCTTGTTATTGAGATGTCAGTCAGTAATCATTAGGCAAACACTCTTCATGGAGGGAACTGCTAAGAGGCCCAGGAGTCCCAGGAGACAATCTAAAAATGTCAAAGATGTTACAGTATAAATGAATGACACCAAAAGAGAACATGTGTTAGTGATGCAAGCAATTAGTTAATATATTACAAGTTTCAACCTCTGAGCAAAACAGGCAACACAAATTTCCTCTTGACAAAAGGCTACAGATAAGATCAGGTGGATTCCCAGACAATACAACCTCCCAGAATTGGAGCAACCCTCCAGCAGGCTGGGAGGGAGAGATGGGGGTCTGAGGAATCCGGGGTCTGTACAGTGTGAGTCACTAGGTAGGTCTCACTCTCCCTGAGAATGACTGGCTGGACTTCTGGGCTCTTTGCAGAGGAGAAGTGGAGCCTGAAATGGAAGAGGACATCCGGTGTCCTCCGGATCTGGTTCACCACAAAGCTGCCTCCTCCTTGCTGGGGCTTCAGAATGAAAGTTAGAAGGTGGAATGAAATCGTATTGCTGTTTTCAAAGGCAAGGAGGTGCCTGCGCAAGGTGATGGGCGTGGGGATATTATATGGGCAAATGCTTGATCACTGCTTTCCAGAGGAGATTTTTAAAATTAAATATTATATATTACGCAGTTTCTATCTCCCCGCTCTTCTCTTTCTTCTCTCTCTCTTTCACACACACATAAAGATGTTTGAAACAGAAAAATCTTCTGACATATACACACAAACAGAAAATATGTTTTAGGCAAAATACACATGATTGATGTGCACTTGGACTACGGATTTGAATAGATCTCTTAGAAATACCAAGGAAATACTGAGCATGCAAGAAGGCAGGAAAACCTGAATTCACCAACTCAAAATGTAAAAAAATTTGTAGGCAGTTAAAAATGTCTGCCCCTGTACACACGCACACCTACACTTTCACACTTCCTCTGTTTACTAAATAACATTTCAGCACAGTTTTCATCTTATAAGGAAAGTGTTTGAAACTTGGAATAAGTGCACTTAATTAAAGGAAGGCTGTGAAAATGTGCACTAATCTGATATGACTAATAGCAAAGTGCATGAAATTGCTAATTAGAATTTCATTAAAGGTGCTGCTTTATCAGCCTGTGAATATCACAACCTTTAAAATTCTTTCAGGAGAGCTTAATTCCTTTTCAAACAGAAATATTCTTTAAAGACATTTGATTTGTTCTGAAGGAATTCGTGGCTTAGGCTGGAACTTAAAATGTTGCCGATATTCCAGGAGGTGATATCAGAATAGGAATACAGATCAGGGACTTTGTTTCATTTGCCTGATGAATCCCTTTCTCCCCACCTCTATTATGGATTATGGTTCAAAAACCCAGTCATGAAAACAGTCGAGTCCTGGGTTTATTCCACATGTAATTTGTTTTCTACTGAAGCCAACGTTTATTCTTTCCTAAAAGATTAAAGGAAAAATTACTTAAAAAAATTTAAGTCACTGAATATAAAATTAAACATTTAATTTTCATACTCATTTCAAAAAATAAAAAGTAGACAATAAGATATTTTTTTCCTTAAAGGAAACATTCATTTTTAAAAAGTCAGCTGCCGCTGCTGCTAAGTTGCTTCAGTCGTGTCCAACTCTCCGCGACCCCAGAGAAGTCAGCAACCTTCGCTTAAAAAAATCTTTTTAAAATAAATTACACTTTTTAAAATTAGGAAAGTCCACTATTAACAATAGCAGATGTATTTTTATTCTTTCTCTGACTTGCTTTCCTGGGTCACAGGATTTTCTTACTCCACAGTTTAATTATTCCTGGCACTAAATCCGCATTTCATCTTGCTTTTTGCTTTAAGATTTTAAAAGTGCTGTCTTCCTTTTACTCTTCCATTTTCTCCATTTTCAACCTTATTTATAGATTTGTGGATAGGAAATAGATCACCTCTATTTTCACATCCATAAAGCCGTATGACATATTACTTTCCCCGAACACAGTTCCCAATGTTAACAATTGTATTTTTTAATTTGCAGTTTTTCCCTGTTGATGAAGTGTTCTCACAATTAGTAACTGGGTTCTTTTTAATATTCAAGTTTGATTGAACAGTTACATTTTGTTACTGAAAACCCATTAATGTGAATGGAAAGTACAGCTCACTGAAAGCAGCGGTTTACTTTTACAGAAGTTGTTAAAAACCTAGCCCGGCTTCAAATCTGCCGAACACACCAGTTAACAGTGATGTAATTTTTCATAATTGAATATTTTAAATACACTTTAAAAACTTCGATTTAAAAGCTAATCAGTCATATTTACCTGACGACCATATCTGAAAGGAGAGAAAATGAGAACAGAAGCAACTTTGAGAACCAGTGTGATTTCTCTGGACACTTAATTCTCAAGTGGCTTAATTAGAGTTTGCTCTGATTTTTGCTTCAGCTAGAGGAATTTACATGGCATTTAGATAATTTATCTACTGGACTAGGTAACAGACAAAAGATTACATTTTCCCTTCCAACATTTGGGAGGTACATTTTTAATGCAACGATTTTAAAACATCGGTCTAGACTTAAATGAATGAAAATTAGGCTCGTTAACTGTAATGTCTGCAGTCGGAGGTGGGGTGTCAGTCTTGCCTATCTGTGGGCCACCGTCGTCAAACAAAGCTGCTAATTCGAATGTTTTAAGTTTCAAATTGAGAAATATTGTTCTAATGTGGCAACAATGGGGCTGTTGTCCTTTCAAGCACTCTGCGATTGCGGCTTCCTTACGGCTCGTTTTATGCAAAACGAGTGGCAAGTAATTGTGATTTAATTCTTTTCAAGTAAATTACAGTGAGTGCGTGACACAAAGCCGCGGCGGACCCTGCTTTCTCTGTCAATAGTTGAATTAATGATGGCAGGAGTAAAAACACCAATTGTGCACCACAGCCCTCCCTCGGCCCCCACCCCGCCAGGCGGAGACCTGCCAATCAGGCCGCGCCACCGCGAGACTGGGGATCCTCAAGGACCGGAGGATCGGGGGTGGAACGCTCCGGAGTCTCGGCGCGGGGGGCGCGGGGGCCCGCGGCGGCCGCAGGGGTCAGCGTGTGCGTGCCACCGGCCGGGTGCCCGCCGCGCGGTCACCGTGGTCACCAGGGGTTTATGGCGCTGGGCACGCGCTGCCGAGTGGAGGGCAGAAAGGCTTCCCCAGGGGGCTTGGTGAGCCTGCGCTCGGTCTATGGGTTAGCTGGGCCACGCTGGCCTCCCTGAGACTCCCCGGAGGGCTTCCCGAGAAGGCGGCACGGCCCGAGCTAGAGGCGGAGGGGAGGCAGGGCTGCCAGCCGGATTTGCGGGCAGCGAGGGGTGTCTAGGCTCTGCGCTTCGGGGCCCGAGGGCAGGAGGCCGGAGCGCTAGTTCTCACCCAGAATCGGCGAAGCCGAGGTGGGGAGGAAGCCGCTGGGGAAGGCCCGAGGGGCAGGGCAGGGCAGGAAGGCAGGGTCGCCCGAGAGGACCGCAGGTTGCGACCCTAGGCTGCCTGCAACCTGCCTGAGTGCAGAAGGGGCTCAATAATCACTGCACTGGCCACGAGCGTTCAGTGGGATCTGATCTCTTCCCCTTGTACTTGAACGAAATCGCAACTTTTTTTCTGAGGCCCAGAGGTTCTCTGTCTTTTGCCTGGATTCCCAATGCCAGGGAGGGAATCCTGCCTGCCCAGTTTTCCGGGCATAACTTTGGAGGGTGATTTGACCGCTCTAGCCTCGGTTTCCACAGCAATGGGGGTTAATAGTGAAATCCTGCCTTGTAGGGTCCTTGCTAAGTCTCCAGTCGAATCTGAGTCTTAACCACCTGGTGGACTGTAGCCCGCGAGGCTCCTCTCTCCATGGGATTCTTCCAGTCAAGAATACTGGAGTGGGTTGCTATTTCCTCTTCCAGGGGACCTTCCCAACCCAGGGATCAAACCCATGTCTCCTGTGGCTCTTGCATTGCATGAGGATTCTTAACCCCTGAGCCACCAGGGAAGCTCTAGGTTCCATTATGAGCATTTAATAAGCTACTGGTAAAGTGCTTGGAGAAGGAAATGGCACCCCAGTCCAGTACTCTTGCCTGGAAAATCCCATGGACGGAGCAGCTTGGTAGGCTACAGTCCCTGGGGTTGTGAAGAGTCAGACACGACTGAGCGACTTCACTTTTACTTTTCACTTTCATGCATTGGAGAAGGAAATGGCAACACACTCCAGTGTTCTTGGCTGGAGAATCCCAGGGACAGAGGAGCCTGGTGGGCTGCCGTCTATGGGGTCACACAGAGTCGGACATGACTGAAGCGACTTAGCAGCAAAGTGCTTAGAATGGTGCCTGGAACAAAGTGAAGTGCCCAGAACTGTCAGCAGGGCTTACTTGACCTCAGCTTACTTGACCACCTTCCCTTTTCCTGGATCTCCATAAGCAAGTCCCTGCCTCATGGTCTTTGCACTTGCTGCCAGAGCTGTTTCTCTGCTCCTTTCATAGCTTCTGATTCAGGCCCCAGCTCTGAGAGACCTTCATGACTCAGCGCTGTCACAAAGTTCTTTGTTTCCTTCCTAGACATTATCCTTATCTGAATGTTTTTCTCTATTTGCTTAGCCATTAGCAAATAGCCATTTTCCTCCCCAAAATGTAAGTTCCATGAGAATGGGGACCGAGTTTGTCTTGTTCTCTGCAGGTCCCAGCACCTTGATCAGTGCCTGCCTTTCAGCAGGGGCACCGTAAATTCCTGGAGAATGGATGCGTTCTTCTCACCTGTACCTCAAAATGGTCGAACAGCTTCGTCCCTGACTGCCCATTCCTGTCATTCAAGAGTATAAGTGAAATTATTGGCCTGGAAATAATATTTTAAAAATTAAAAAAATAGTAAGTTTCTAAAGATTTTGAGGTTCTCAGGAAGGGTGCTAGACAGCTGGAGATTTTTCTCCATGTCACCATCTTTCTACCTTGACAAGTTTTGACTGTGAGGCTGAAGTTCTCCCCATCGCTCCCTCACCCTCCGAGGTGATAGAGGGACGGTCTGAATTTCCTCCCCAACCTGGGACCAGGAATTGTGTGGACCTCCACCCCACAGCACAGCCATATCCACTTTCATGCTCTCTGCCCTTTAGTGTCACCCTGATGACCACCCCTCCCTCCCCACGACTACATCATGTGGCCCTGGCTTTTTGTCCCCAAGCTCCCCTGCCAGAGCTTTTCTGCTCCTTTGGCTGCCCTCTTTGGTATTCATCACAGATTCACACCTGCTTTTTCTCCTCCCAGGAGCCAGTTGCCTTAGACTGGCTCCTGCTGGGCTTGCCAGACTGTCTGAAGGAGCCAGAGAGGCCAGCAGAGGCCGGGTGGGGCTGCCTCGGCAGCTCTGCTCATGCTGGGGAGATGAGTCAACTGGCTCGGATCACCGGGTCACTGTGTTTCCTTGTCCTGGCTGGAGCCAGGGACAGAGTATTTCTGGAAGTCTGACCAGGCTCCCCATCTCACACTATGTATTTACTCCGTGAGGTCATTATAAACAATGAGTGTCTCGGACACGATGACCATCCTTGGTAGCTAACTCCTGGCCTAGGGTCCTATCTTGGGGAGAGAATTTGGAGAAGACCTCTGGCTATCTGGAGAACAGGAAGTATAAATACTCAACTCATTCATGGGTGCAAAACTAGTTTCTTAGCACCACTGGGTCAGACACAGTAATGGGTGCTGGGGACATAGGTACGGTAATAGCTAACACTTGTTTAGCACTTCTCATGTGCCAGGAACTGTTCTAGGCGCCTCGTGTGTGTTACATCACTAAATGAAATACTCAAATCTCGATGAAGTAGGTTCTGTTATTATCCTCTTTTATTCAGGAAGGAACAGGCTCAGAGCAGACATAGAACTTGCCAAGGTTACCCAGCCAGGAAATGATGGGTCTGAACTTAGAACCAGAGCCTGCACTTCTAACCAGCACATTGCATTGTCCTCTGTCTTAGTCTCCAAGACAGATAAGATGCAGCTTTGATCAGGGCACAGGGCATCAGAAGCAAACAGAAGGTAGGTGGGTGGGTATGGTTTCCCACACAGGGAATCAGTAGTGACTCGTAATGGTTCTTACTATATACCAGGCCCTATTCTAATCGCTCTACATATATTATTAGCTCTTTAAATCTTATAGCACCCACAACACCCTAGGAAATAGAAAGTGATGTCATCCCCATTTTATTAGGTAAGACACAGGGAAGTCCAGCCACTCATCCCAAGGTCTCAGGGCAAGTTTGTGACAGAGCTGGGATTGGAACTCAAAAAGGGCCTCTGTCCAGGGCCCACACTCGTAGCCCTGCCCTGGGTCAGACCTCTGCCCAGCAGTCCCAGTGTTCTGTGCTTGTCTTCAGATGGTTAAGAGGGTGCTGATCCCCTTTGGTGTCACCAGAGATACGCTGAACTTGGAGCCCAGAGCTGCTCCTCACTAATGGAAACCCCAGGGGAGTCTCCATGACCAGAGGTCATGAGGTCAGCTCTCCCCACCTCTCAGAGCTGCTTCCAGGAGTAATGAAAAGAATGGACAAGGAAGAGCCCTGTGAAGTACGAACTCTGACCTCAGGAACACTTGGTTCTGCAGGCCTGGCCTGTGCTGGGTACCCTGGGAAGGGGTCAGGCGACTGACCTACTTTAAATATCAGGAGGTAGGGCCACGAAAAAGGAAGAGGTGATTATTTTAATTGTAAAATGGACAGCTGTAAATGAGGTATCTGGTTTGATGGTTAGAGACTTGTCTACTACTTTTATGTTTGTTCATTTCTGAAAGGACTGTACTCTAAGACCCTCAGAGAGTTTCATGCCAGTCCAGGTGCTCAGTGCTTTCTGAGCCCCATCCCTGGGCCCTCCTGAAGCCCTATGAGGTGAGATGACATTGTGTCCATTTTACAGGCCAAGAAACTTAGGGCTAATGAATGGAGGAGCTGGGCTCTGAACCAAGTCCTGCTGACTGCGGTCCTGGCCTCTCTGCTCCGGAGGGTCCTGGCACAGACCTGGTACAAAGGGGCTACCCCTCTTTGCTTTTGGTTCTGGACTTCCGGCTATAGTTGCACTTCTGTCCGAGGGTCCCCCTCTCTCGACCTTGGTACTTTTACGTCCTCACCCCTCCTTAGTCCTGGGGGGTCCACCACCCACACACCTCTCTTGAGTGTCAGAGGGATGATCCCATTCTCCACCCACCCGCCCACCAGCTTGCTGCTTTCTTGTAAGAGCTTGAAGTCAACCCCTTAACTTCGTGTCAACACCTCTGCCCAAGATAAAGAGATGTCTCTCCATCCCCAGGAACTCACCCTGTGTGAAGTGGCATCCAGCAGGACTGGGGAGGAGAGGGGCAGCTATCAGTACAGACCGGGCTGCTTTGGTTCCCCATCACATTCACTCGAGACCTGCTTCTGGTCCTAGTAGCTGAATTTATTTTGGCTTAAATGACAGAGTGGTCAGAGATGGTAAAAATCTCCTTTTATCGGGTGGACTGAATGGGGTTGTGAAGGGGATGTCAGCTGCTCTTGGGCTTGCAGCGCCTGCCTTACATGGGCTCTGCCATGGGGTTTCCAATTTGCAAGTGGCTGATGACTGCACTCATGGGTCAACCTGCCCCTGGGCACGTGCCCACCCTTAAACAGCGACTTCTTAGGGTGGGGGACAGGCCTGGGTTGCAAGGTGGGGGCATGAGGATGAGGGAGATGTGTTCTCTGTTTGCCTTGAACTCGTGGGGTGGCCAAGGGCAGCTCCAACGGAGTCAGTACAGACACTGGAAGGAGGATTTGCCGACGGAACTGGGCTCAGGGGATGGAGTCAGGGTTTCCCCAGTTACTAGCCATGGGATCTTCGGTAAACCACATGATTGCTCTTTGCTTCCATTTCCTCACTCATAAAGCTGGAATAATAGCTGAATGTAGTTCAGAGAATTACCGGGAGAAGTTAATTATTTGTTCCTGGAAAAGCGCTTTAAATGGTATCTGGTACAGAGAAAGCGGTCAATAAAGGATTTGATTTAGGCCATACCTGAATGGTCTAGTGGTTTTCCCCACTTTCTTCAATTTAAGTCTGAATTTGGCAATAAGGAGTTCATGACCTGAGCCACAGTTAGCTCCCGGTCTTGTTTTTTGCTAACTGTATAGAGCTTCTCCATCTTTAGCTGCAAAGAATATAATCAATCTGATTTTAGTGTTGGCCATCTGGTGACGACCATGTGTAGAGTCTTCTCTTGTGTGGTTGGAAGAGGGTGTTTGCTATGACCAGTGCGTTCTCTTGGCAAAACTCTATTAGCCTTTGCCCTGCTTCATTCCGTCCTCCAAGGCCAAATTTGTCTGTTACTCCAGGTGTTTCCTGACTTCCTACTTTTGCATTCCAGTCCCCTATAATGAAAAGGACATCTTTTTTGGGTGTTAGTTCTAAAAGGTCTTGTAGGTCTTGATAGAACTGTTCAGCTTCTTCAGCGTTACTGGTCAGGGCATAGACTTGGATTACTGTGATATTGAATGGTTTGCCTTGGAAATGAACAGAGATCATTCTGTCCAAATAGGAAAAGAAGTACATCAAGGCTGTATATTGTCACCCTGCTTATTTAACTTATATGCAGAGTACATCATGAGAAACTCTGGGCTGGAGGAAGCACAAGCTGGAATCAAGATTGCCAGGAGAAATATCAATAACCTCAGATATGCAGATGACACCACCCTTACGGCAGAAAGTGAAGAGGAACTAAGGAGCCTCTTGATGAAAGTGAAAGAGAAGAGTGAAAAAGTTGGCTTAAAGCTCAACATTCAGAAAACTAAGATCATGGCATCCGGTCCCATCACTTCATGGCAAATAGATGGGGACACAGTGGAAACAGTGTCAGACTTTATTTTTGGGGGCTCCAAAATCACTGCAGATGCTGACTGCAGCCATGAAATTAAAAGACGCTTACTCCTTGGAAGGAAAGTTATGACCAACCTAGACAGCATATTAAAAAGCAGAGACATTACTTTGTCAACCAAGGTCCGTCTAGTCAAGGCTATGGTTTTTCCATTGGTCATGTATGGATGTGAGAGTTGGACTATAAAGAAAGCTGAGCACCGAAGAATTGATGCTTTTGAACTGTGGTATTGGAGAAGACTCTTGAGAGTCCCTTGGACTGCAAGGAGATCCAATCAGTCCATCCTAAAGGAGATCAGTCCTGGGTGTTCATTGGAGGGTCTGATGTTGAAGCTGAAACTCCAGTACTTTGGCCACCTGATGTGAAGAGCTGACTCATTTGAAAAGATCCTGATGCTGGGAAAGATTGAGGGCAGGAGGATAAAGGGATGACAGAGGATGAGATGGTTGGATGGCATCACTGACTCAATGGACATGAGTTTGGGTGGGCTCAGGGAGTTGGTGTTGGACAGGGAGGCCTGGCGTGCTGCAGTTCATGGGGTTACAAGGAGTTGGACATGACTGAGCGACTAAACTGAAGCGGTCAATAAACGTTCAGTTCAGTTCAGTCGCTCAGGTGTGTCCGACTCTCTGCCACCCCATGAATGACAGCATGCTAGGCCTCCCTGTCCATCACCAACTCCCGGAGTTCACTCAAACTCATGTCCACAGAGTTGGCGATGCCATCCAGCCATCTCATTCTCTGTCATCCCCTTCTCCTCCCGCTCCCAACCCCGTTACTGACCGCAAAATACAAGCTCAAGATTACCCTCTCCATTCACATCTGGCTTCCCACTCAAAATACATAATATGCAAAAGTTATAAAATGGGATGCCTTTAAAACTCTATGTTGACAAGAGACAATCCGGATGTGTATTTTGGGCCTCACCACTCTCTGCTGTGTGATCCTTTGCAAGTGACTTTGTTTTCTGAGTTCCGGTTTTCTTCTCTATAAAATGGATATAAAATAAAAAAATCTGTTAGTGGTGAGAATTAAGTACATAATTCTCAATTGAATAATGTACATAAAGCAAATGGTACTTATCATTTTTCCTCATACCCTGTCCCTTTTTGCCCTTCTGTACAAGTTCTTTTGGAAGGCTATGACATGTGTTCTCCAAACCAGTTTTCCTTCCCTCCTGGGTGCACAGGAAGACTACATTTCCCAACCTCCTTTGTGGTTAGAGGCCTCATGTGATTGAGTTCTGGCCAATGACATTTGGGCAGGAGTAATCTATTCTACCTCCAGGACCTAACATGTCTTGTAAGAGGTTTCATGCTCCTTTTCTCCTCCATCCGCCAACAGAATGTGGCTCAGGGTGAACTTGGAAGCCTACATGGTGAAGACGGTGGAGCCCCTGCCAGCAGAAACCTGTCCTTCACTGCCTGCTGCTTATCAGGCTGCTTGGACTGGGACATGTGTATTAAATCACTGAGATTTAGGGGTTGTTTGTTACTGCAGCTAGCAGTTAGCCTATCTTGACAAAGAATTTTACAGAGACTCTACCTAGTGTATACACCTGCATACATTCATATTATAGGATTTCCCATGTATTTTAGAGTCTTCCTGGCCTGCATCCCCCTTAAGCTCATCTATATGACCCAAATTTAGAACTTTACTGCCTTAAAGAACCAGACCCAGCAATTGTTATTAGTACTGATGGTGAGGTGATTCCTGAAAGAAACTTTCTGGCTTCAGAGCTGCCCTGTAGCATAGAGGTTTTGAAGAGAACTCTTTACTAAGAGATTTTAGTGTCAGCATCCTTTCTCAGGACAGAGGTCTCCTAAGAGGGTTTTGCTAGTTATACACTCTCCTTTCGGCTATAGTTGCCAAAGTACTTGCTTTTGTCCTCACAGTACATCCACCAGATTTGATGGGTCACATATTACAGGCTCTGGCAAGGGCTCCTCTCAGCTGAGCCCCTGAGACTTGGCCCAGGTCCCCCTGATAAATCCCTGCCCTCCTTCTGGCTTGGGTGAGATGAGATCCTTCTGTGCTGACTCCTCTTGTTAAATCGAGGGGAGCCTGAAGACTGGGGCTGAGATGTATCCATCCCCTCTCCTTAGAGCCAGCTGCAGGGTTGGGGTGTGGCTCATATCATTTGTTTTGCACAGGATTGTTGATTTTAGGGGTCAAGGACCATCTTTATGGTGTTCTGGAAAAAAAAAATCCTCGGCTTGGATGAAGTTTATAAGAATTAAAAATAATAAGAATCTTAATATATTGAATATCGGTTCTGTACCAGGCCTCCTGTTATTTCTTTAGATCCTCTCCATCATCCTGTGAAGTGAGTTTTTAGTAGCCCATGTGTGGATGCCAGCCCAGTGGCCCAGAGCTGCTGGAGGTGGACTGGAGATTCTAACAGGGATCAATTCAAAGGTGATAACAGTTAACTTTTCCTGAGTTAGGAACTGTGTATCATGAGTGCTTTTGATGAATCATTTTGTTTAATTTTGATAATTTCTTTATGGAGTGGGAACTACTATTATTTCCATTTCACAGGTGGGAAAACCAAGGCTCAGTGAAGCAAATGATTTCTTTTCCCCAAGGTTTCATGGCTAAAAAAGGTGGTGCCCAGATTCAAATTCAAGTCACTCTTGCTTTCAAACTTGTACTTTCACTCATGCGGTACCTTGCACTGCCTCTGATGCCACTTGGAAAGGGCAGTGGGGACCGGGTAAATACACTTCCAGGGGTCATGGCTTTGGGTGGGGAGCCAGCCTGTGGTCAGGTGGACAGCCCGCTGAGTCAACACCTATTATGTACAAAGTCTGACCCTGTGCCCTGATATGATACAGGGGAGGCCCAGACTATCCCACGGCATTGGCGCCCTGGGGTGAGAAGAAAGCTGTGTATCTCTACCTGCAACCTGGATAAGTCAGTGCCCTGGCAAGGATAGATGCCACAAACCTCAGAGGAGAAAGACAGTACCCAGAGAGGGGCAGGGCTGGCTTTCCCATGGAAGTGGGATTAGATGAGCCTGCTCTGCCTGGATTTGAATCCCAGCTAGCTCAGTGACTTGGGGAGATTACTTAATTTCTCTGAACCTCCATTTTGCCATGTATAAAATGGAGATAGTAAAGGTACATAGCTGAGCTGGTAAAGAATCTGCCTGCAATGCAGGAGACCCCAGTTCGATTCCTGGGTTGGGAAGATCCCCTGGAGAAGGGATAGGCTACCCACTCCAGTATACTTGGGCTTCCCTTGTGACTCAGCTGGTAAAGAATTCGCCTGCAATGTGGGAGACCTGGGTTTGATCCCTGGGTTGGGAAGATGCCCTGGAGAAGGGAAAGGCTACCCACTCCAGTATTCTGGCCTAGAGATTTCCATGAACTAAGTCCATGGGGTCGCAAAGAGTCAGACACGACTGAGCAACTTTCACTTTCACTTTTTCACCCACCTTAGAAGATTAAATAATAATATGTAAAGTGTTTGGTACATAGGAAACTCTTGATTATATACCTATTTCCTCTTGGCATCATCAGGGACTAGTGGACTTTCACTAGGTAAAGAAAGGAAGCTTAATGTACCAAGTGAGTGTTACAAGCAAAGCTTCAGAGCTGAGAAAATGGAGGGTGGTTTTTTTTTTTTATTGAGAATAATAAATGGCTCAGTTTGGCTGGTTCATATGGGAGCAATAGCAGATGAGGCTAGAAAGAGAGCCTGAGGCCAGATTGGTGAGGCCATGAGGGGTTTTGAGCAGGGGAGTGTCATAGCCAGAGCTGGGTTTTAGAAAGATAAGGCTGCCTGGTGTAGGGTGGATTGGATGGGGGCTGATGGGAAAAATCCCTGTAGAACACTGTTGTCATCAGCCAGGAGAGAGGGTGGTGGCAGCTGGTAGGGCAGGAAAGTGTGAATGGGCACGCATGGCAGGGGAAGTCCTCTGGAGCTTGGCGCTCTGTAAGCTTGGTGCTGCATGGGGCGTGGGCTATACACACCCTTGGCCAAAGGCAGGTGCGACAGTGGTGCCCATCCAAGTCCAAGCGAGTGGCTGGGAACCAACAGCAGGGTTTTCCTTTTGCAGGCCCAGGCTTGGGAGGCCGTCCTTCTGGGATCATGTCATCACTGGTATCTTTGTTCCAAGACAGAGACAAAAGAAAAACTAGAGAAAGGAGGGATCAGCCTCCTTTCGATCCTGAAAACTCAGGACACTGGTATCCCCAGGGTGGCAAAGCCCTTTGATAGTCTGGAAACAGGTTCCAGAAGACTCGCTTCGAAGTGAGAAAGGAGGCAGGCTCCTTTTGGGTTTTCATCTAGGCTTTTGAAAAGCAAAGCAGGCTGGCGAGAGCCGCCTGTCTGAGGCGTGTTTTATCTTAACCTTTCCATGTAATCCTGAAAGCCCACCTAATCAATTGAAGATCATAAAATATTAGACTTAATGCTGCAAAGTGCTGCTTTTTAATTCACATAACAAGCTCCTAAATAATTCAAATAGCAAACAGCCTCGGCAAGTCAATGGTGGGAGGCTGCCTGGATCAGCGGGAGAGTGTCAACACATGCCGCATTTCCCGGATCGACTCCATTTCAAGAACCCTATTAAGTTAATTGCCGGTTTCTGACAGCAGAGAGCATGCTGGGAGCACAGCAAGCTTTATTAGCCTCCGTGGCATCTGGAGACATCAGCCATTTTGCCCCTACTTGCAGGCATCGAGAGCAGCATGGAGAAAAGTAAATCAAATTATGAGACAATAAATGCTTTTGGCAACACGTGGGCATCAGATTCATTGGTGGATCCAAAAGAGTTCGAGTGTCAATTGTTGGCTTGTTAAATTTTTTTATAGCAACATCGTCTGTTGTGAAAGTCTCATAGGATTACATGGAACGGTGACATCACTTCGCACTGTCTGGCTGATGTAGGTTGACATTAGTGCAGTCGAGGGGCCCCCACTCCCTAAAGAAACTGCCGGGTGGAGAGAGAGTTTGTAAATAGAGCAGGAGTTGGGGTAGACATTTAGAGAGACCTCAAATAGTCCAGCTTCCTGAGTAGCTCAGTGGTAAAGAATCCACCTGCCAATGCAGGAGACACAGGTTCAATCCCTGGGTCGGGAAGATCCCTCAGGAAAGAAAATGGCAACTCACTCCAGTATCCTTGCCTGGGAAATCTCGTGGACAGAGGAGTCTGGTGGGCTACAGTCCATGGGATCACAAAGACTTTGATACAATTTAGTGACAAAACAACAACAACAGATAGCCCAGCTACTCCATAGAGCCCAAGTGTTACATGTTTAGGTTTGTAGGCAGACCTGTCTGGGTTTGGAGACCCAGCGGAGATACCCACGGTGTTCTGGAGGCAGCTGGAGATGGGCAGGCAAGAAGTGTGAAGTCAAGGTCCCCAGTCTTCTGTCCACGGGGAGGTTCCCAAGTAGGCCATTGTTTCCATGGCTAGCTGCTCTCCCCTGGGCAACCCTGATACATATTGAGTATGCAGTGGGGTGGGGGCATCCTGGCAGCTTGGAGATGTACCAACAGGTGCCGCCCTGTAGAACGGGGCTCTGATCTATCCAATGCGCATTTCTGCTACATGAGAAAACAGGCACAGAGTGGTTCCTCAGCTGCCCCCAGGCCACATAGCCAGCCAGTTCTCTTCTGGCACCGTCCCATTTTGTGCTGTTTCTCTTTCAGGCCTTGAGAATGTGGTGCTATGGTGACCACCTAGGTTAGTTCCAGATTTTCACCCTGGTTCAACTGTTTATTGTCTGCCTGACCTTGACTTAAGCTAAGTATATATAATAACTTCTCTGTTCTTCTATCCTGTTGGTAATATGAGGATGAGAGTGCTTACTTGGTGGGAGTTTTACGGAGAGGATCGAATTAATGATAGGTGTTTAAACATGTGGTTAGAATCTCAAACTAGATAGCTCAGGACTAAGCATAATGTCATTACCCTCAACTGTGTGGGCGATTCATGTGAGTGAGAGAGATGAGCATGATTATTTATGCTTCTCAATGATTCCTTTACAAACCAGCAACCTTCCAATTTATTTGCACATTTGAGTTTTTACATCAAGTTTACATAAAGTGAGACAAATGATGCGCCCAAGTCTCTCCTTGCCCGAGTCCTGAGATCTGGCCTCAGTGTCTGCAGGAATGACACTTCTTCCAGAATCAGGGCCTTGATATGATAGGAATTCAGTAAGTAAGAACATTGTAAATGACTGGTGGAGAGAGGCGGGGGAGCTGGGGGTAAAGTCAGCACAGACAGAAGTACAGCAGTTGCACCATCTGGTCTGATCCCGGTTCTCAGACTCCCTTGTGTTCCTGGGGTTGCTGCACTTTGATGCTGGGAGGGGTCTTGGAGATGGAGTCTGGCATCCTTGGGAAATGGCCGCTCAGAAAGAGTTGGTGACTAGCCCGAGGTCACACAGCTAGACAGCGGCGAAGCCAGTGACAGGGGCTGGGTCTCCTCCTGCCAGTCCTCAGACAGTTAGGATTGACCTTTATGGCATTAGAGCTGATTCCACTTTGCCAGGGAAAGAGAACAAGTGTATACCTATGCGTGCATGATTAGTCGTATCTGACTCTTTGCGACCTCGTGGACTGTAGCCCGCCAGACTCCTCTGTCCACAGGATGTCCCAGGCAAGAAGACTGGAGTGGGTTGCCATTTCCTTCTCCAGGGGATCTTCCTGACCCAGGGATCAAACCTGTGACTCCTGTGTTTCCAGCATTGGCAGGCGGATTCTTCATGACTAGTGTCACCTGGCGAGAATGTGCCATGGCCCCAAGACCTCTCTCTGAAAATAATAACATCAATGCATAACTAATCTGTATAATCACAACTGTCATTCCTAAGGGCTGAATTTCAGGGACTTGATTTACATTATCCATGGAGCCCTTTGTGGTGGGCATTACTGGGACTTCCATTTTTCAGAGAAGGAAGCTGAAGCTCAAGGATTAAGTGGTTTTGCCCAAAGTGACACAGCTGTTAAGATTCAAAGGTAAGACTTGAACCAAGGCTCATGAAGACTTATGTTCTTTTCCTGACCCGCACCACCCTGACCCGCATTGGATTTTGGCTTAGGTTGGAGGTCTCTAGAACGTAAAACAGGGAGGGATGGATCACTGCCCAGGGCTGGAACTAGCCAAGATCAGTGGGCACTAGTGAGAAGATGCTGTTGGATGCTCCCCTGGCACCAGGATGTTCTGCCCCCTTACATACCACCCCTACTTGTATTTCCTGCCAAGCATGGGTTAGTAGCCAGGGACACAGAGCAGTCTCTAGTAACTCAATATATATGTTAGTTACTAGATATATATTGCACCCAACAGAAAACTCCAAAAATAGTGGCTTAAATGCATAAAGGTTTCCCCTCTAATGTACAAGAAGTCCTGGGTAGGCTGGTGTGGTGACCACACAATCATGTGGGGCCCAATCTGTGTCTCTCTTCTTGCTCTGCCAGTCCCAACACTTGGCTTCCATCCTCAGTGTGTCAAGATGGCTGCTGCTGCTCCAGTCACTGCATCCACATTCCAGGTGGCAGGAAGCAAGGAACAGGGTAAAACAAAGGGGTCTTTCTCCTGTCATCTCTTCTTCCTTTCAAACAACCTTCCCTGAAATCCTCTGTGAGTTTCTCTTGTTTCAGTGACCACACCTTAGCCACATGGCCGTACTTAGCAGGAAGAAGAATCTTGAACTGGACAAATTGCTGTCTCAAGAATATAGAGCTTGTGAGCAAGGAGTAATGGAAGAAGCAGCAGGCAGGCCCTGCCACGGCACGATTCTGTGGCATCTCTCCTCCTTGCAAAGTGCTGATGACTGAGAATGGTGACGTTTTGAATTAGAGAAAACTCAAGTTAGCTCTGGTCCAAGTTTTGTTTAACACACGTGGAGATAATTGGAAACGCCCTGGGATGCCTCAGACCTAGGGTTGGAACCACTGTGCTTTCTGGGGCTGTTTGTTTCGGGGATGGCAACAATGATGAAATCCACAGTAATTCACACTGTCAGCAACTTTCATCCTTCATTGTCCCCTTTCAAAATACGAACGCGTTTTATTTCTCTGGATTTCTGCTGTTCATGACACATGTATTCTGTGGGTCTTCTGAGGCTGATTGGAGGATGAGTTTCCTCTTCTGGAGGAGTCACATGATTAATGGGCTGTAGAAACAAACAAAGACACCACTGAGTCAGCTCCACCCACGTCCCAGGCACTGTACACGTAGCAGGTCATGTTATTCTTACATGAGAGTATGGGAGAGGGATTATGAGCCCATTTTACCAATGCAAAGTAGAGGCTCAGAGAGGCTAAGCAACTTGACCAAGATCACACAGCTGGTGCCTTGGACTGAATGTGTGTCTCTCCCCTCCTCCCACTCACCACCTCCCCACCACTGCAGTTCATATGTTGTAACCCTAACCCCCGATGTGATGGTATTAATATTAGGAGGTGGGCCTTTGGGAAGTCATTAGGTTTGGATGAGGTCATGAGGATGGAGCCCCATAATGGGATTGGTGCCCTTAAAAGGGGATAAAGATTGCAGAGCTCTTTTTCTCTGCTGAGTGAGGACACAGTGAGAAGGTGGCTGTCTGCAAGCCAGGAAAAGAGCTGTCACTGCACGCTGACCATGCCAGCACCCTGATCTTGCACTTCTAGGCTCCAGGACTGTGAAAACTAAGCATCTGCTGTTTAAACCCTCAGTCTGTGGTACTTTTGTTGTAGCAGCCTGAACTGACTAGGTGCTTCCTAGGTGATAAAGTGGTAAAGAATCCACCTGCCAATGCAGGAGATGCGGGTTTGATCCCCGGGTCGGGAAGATCCCCTGGAGGAGGAAGTGACAACCCACTCCAGTATTCTTGCTGGGATAATCCCATGGACAGAGAGACCTGGCAGGCTACAGTCCATGGGGTCGCCAAGAGTCAGACATGACTTAGCAACTAAGCTTGCACGTGTGCAGAGCTGACCAGGATAGGTGGTTGGTGCAAGAGCTGTGCTTTCCCTCACAACACGAGCCCACCTCGTACATCCCCATCCTTCATGCTCTTTCCCCATTGCCAACGATGATAACAGGGCCGTCGCTGAGACCTCCAAGCCTCTGCTGTCTTCTGAAGTCCCTTCTTACCTCCTGCTCCTCCTTCTTCCTCCTCAAGCCCTCCTCTTTCAGAAAGACCCCTTGAAAACTTGCCAAGGAATCCAGTTCCATCACCTGCCCCTGTGTGGGCTCTGCCAGCCACGCCACCTTTCTGGCCCCACCTGGTGCATGCTCTGGTCCAGCCCATGTTCCCACATCTCAGCTCATCAAGTCATCATAATCCACATCACCTGCTACCTAGGACCAGGGTCCGTAAATAGGAACAAAACATAGGTGGTCCCCATCCCCTGCACTCATCCCCAGCTCACTGAGTGAAGCTCTGAGGACAAACCCGGAAGCCCCTCTCCCTGCAGCCCCAAGAGGCAGGAAGGGCTGTGTGTGCAGCTGAGGCCTGGCTGCCTGCCGGCGCCGCTCCTGTCCTCATATACATAATCTAAATATATACTTTGACAATTGAAAAAGTGCTCACGTATAGAATGTGGCTGCACTCTCTTTGAACATGTCTCTTTAAAGACAAAATTTGCCAAGTGCTTTCCTGCCCTTAAGGAGACACTTGAACATGGCAGCAGATGTAAAATGGAAATTGAAGTGTCTCTCCCAGGCCACCGTACACGTATAAAACAGGCACAATCTATTCTAAGCACTCATTAATAGCTGGTCTCTGAGGGCCCTGGCAGCAGCCAGAGGATCTTACTCATTAAAAAGGTGGCGAGCTAGAGTTTTGTGCCGTCCCTGCTTCTCGCTGCGAGATCCTGGTATTTAGATGTCGCCGGCAGGCCCCGAGATTGCTGGCACGGGTGACTATTTTCTGAAGGGTCTGAGAGTGTCGCTGGCTCATTGGTGGGGCAAGAAACCCTTGTCGCTTTTCGAGGGGGAATTCATCCCTCTTCAAGGTGGGCCCAGAGCAGCGTTATCTGAAGACAGGTGCAGAGCAGAGAGAGCTTTAGTTTGTCAGCGAATCAAAAGATCATCAGTGATGCTCAGCACAGCATCGTGGTCCTCTGAACGCCACTGTTAATGACACAGAGTCACCAGGCTTGGTCCTGGCAGGGAGGCCTGGGGTCTCTAGACCCTTGGAATCACAGGGGCTGACAGACAGCCCCCTGGATTTCACAACCAGCAGTGATCACTTGCAAGAGGGCCATTGGTTTATTCTAGCCAAAGCGGATCTTCAGCTTTTTTAAACCTCCCTCCCTCTTTGTTCTTTGTTTGGATTTTCCCACTGTTAGGATCAGTGTTTTGTCCTCTTCTTCTCCTCTCTTATGGAGAAAATGCCATTGTCCTGTCCCCACTGGCACATCAATGGGGATTCTGGACAATTTTTTAGGCATCGGGAGGTCTACCTGTCCACCCAGAAACCTGGGTGGAGGCAGGGAGCGCCCCTGGCCTTTATACTCCTGCACGTTCCAAAGCCACGTTTTCCTGCTCTGGAACTGTCCTGTTGTTTTCCTTGACTTGCTTCCAACGCTCTTCTCATGGTGGCTCAGATGTCACCTCCTTGGAGAGGCCTTTCTTAATGTGACCGCTTCCCCGCCACTTTGTTACACGAACACAATTTGGAATGACCTTGTTTACTTGGGAGCTCCCTTGATAACTGTGGTCTCACCCCCATGCCAAGGGTAGGGGCATGGATTTTCTGTCCTTTTACCTGTTTTCCCCACTGCTCGGCAAGGAGCCTGACCCCCACAAACACTTGCTTTATTGAATGGGCCAGCAAACAGAGGGATGAATCAGGGGCCTGAAATGGCACGCCACTCCAGTATTCTTGCCTGGAAAACCCCATGGACGGAGGAGCCTGGTAGGCTACAGGCCATGGTTTCACAAAGAGTCAGATATAACTGAGTGACTTTACTTTCTTTCGCTTTACTTTTCTGTCCCAAAGCTGGGCTCTTAGTCACTCCACTGGGAGATTTGTGTGTGTGTGACCCTTTGTAGCTTCTAGGCTGAGGTCCCCAGCTTTCCCTGGGGTGTTTCCTGCAGGAGTGCTACAGGGCTGCCCTACCTGTTACATTAAATCAGGATAACCCCAAGGCTACAGACGTGAGATTCAGACAAGAAGAAGGTCATGGTGTAGAGTTCCCATAGGGAATGTTTCCTCATTTGTTTTTATGGCACAACATCAACCCTGGATTGAGAAATTCATTTATCTATCTTCACCCCACATTAGCAGGGAGAAAATGTATTCTTTTTGAAATGCTAATAATAAATTGAGTGGTTGAAACTAAGCTTCAAAATAATTAAGCTCAATATGAATAAAATAGGTTCAGGGTTGGAGGGGGTGGGGATATACAGAGAACATTCTGGAATTATGATTACTTTGTACATAAAGAGCACTGGCTCATCCATGGACATATTTGAGTTGGCCTAGAGATATGCACGGAGAAGGCAATGGCAACCCACTCCAGTGCTCTTGCCTGGAAAATCCCATGGACGGAGGAGCCTGGTGGGCTGCAGTCCATGGGGTCGCTAAGAGTCGGACACGACTGAGCGACTTCACTTTCACTTTTCACTTTCATGCATTGGAGAAGGAAATGGCAACCCACTCCTGTGTTCTTGCCTGGAAAATCCCAGGGACGGGGGAGCCTGTTGGGCTAACGTCTATGGGGTCGCACAGAGTCGGACACGACTGAAGTGACTTAGCAGCAGCAGCAGCAGCAGAGATATGCAGCCACCATCATTTCACAAATGAAGAGGATTTCAACCAGAAATCCTCAGGGAAGAGAAACAGGCAGCAAAATCCATTCAAGCGAGGGCTTACTATGCAATGTGTCCACCACTAGGCTCCAGATGCTTCGGGGCTACTATGTATTTGGCTTATTCTGAGAAGCCAAAGTCAAGAAAGAAAAAAGAACAGATGAGGTTTGCAGGAGGTGTAAGTTCTTGACCTCTGGAGGGAAGTCAACTGAGAGGGAAGAGCACAGATAATGTTGACTCTTTTGAAAAAACGATTCCCAATAATTTCTTAAAAGATCAAAGAATTGTCAACCAAATTCTCAATGTACCCATCAGGCTGCTGAAATATCCCTCCCCAGTTGGTTTAAACCACCTGGGGGCTGGTAATCTGATGGCCCAGGGGTACCACTATTCAAAATCCCCCCAGGCCTCCGTCTGAAGATCCACCATTAGGGCCTCGCTTCCTGGAAAGAGCATGTGATTATGCTGCTGTGTGATGGAGGCTGCAGGAATGGGCTGTGTTTAGGATGAGGGGGGCAGAGGGCTGGGACCCTGCAACGTGGGGTTCGGGGTTCGGGGAGATGCTGATGATGGGTGCACTGACTTCACAGTGGGGTTGGATGGTGTGGATGGCTGGGGGGATAAAGGTCCAGTTGGGGCACTACTGAGCCAAGCTTAGATGTGACCCTGGTCTTGTCTGAGCACAAGGCACCCAGAAGCCACAGCGTCTATGGAATCCCCAGACTGTCCTGACCCCGGGATCAACATCTCTTCCTTCCCTGAGAGCACTGTGTATTCGTCTTTGTCTTATAAGCAGCTGATGTGACACTGAACAAATGCCCCTGAATGAAGGAATGGGTTAATGAACTGAGCAAGTGAGTGCCAGGACTACTACCACGGTCCAAATCCCATCTTTCTTTCAGTTTTTGCTCAGGGTCACTTTCTCCAGGAAGCCCTCCCTGAATTCACCTGCCTGATTCCATAGATGCTAGTAACAGGCGTGAGTCACTGGTGGCTCCATGATAAGGAATCCGCCTGCCAATGCAGGAGACATGGGTTTGATCCCTGGGTTGGGACGATCCCCTGGAGGAGGAAATGGCCACCCACTCCAGTATTCTTGCCTGGGAAATCCCATGGACATACAGTTCATGGTGTCACATGAGTCAGACAGGACTAAACAACAACAAGAACAACAAAATAGGTCTTTTTTGTGTTCTCTGTTGTCCCTCATTCCAGCTAGACAAACTAGTTCTTTCAAAATATCTTCATTCAGTTGCCACACTGTGCTAGACAGAAAGAATTCAAGAGTAAACCAGACAGGCAAGGAGTGATAGTCCAGTGCAGGGATTGTTGATTCACAAAAACAGGCAGGGGCCAAGCCCAGCCTCTGCCTGTTTTTGTAAATAAAGTTTTATTGGTGCACAGCCACACCCATTTGTTTACATATTGTATGCGACTGTGTGTTTGAGTCCGAACGGCAGAGTTGAGTTGTTGTAACAGAGACCATATGGCCAGCAAAGCCTGAAATATTTGCTCTCTGGCCCTGTCAGAAAAGTGTGCTGACCCTGCTGGGGCATACAGCCTAGAAAAAGATCTTCACAGCGCGCTGTGTGCCCTGAGGGGCCAGAGCAAGGTGATGAAATTGAAACTAGCTGGGCTGGGGGGTGTGCTCTTGTAGATTGGGTGGCTAGGGAGAGCTGCTCTCCTGAAAATGTCACCTGAGTGGAGAGATCAAGGAGGAGAAGGTTGCTATGTGAACAGCTGGACACGAGCATCCTGGTGGAGGGAACAGCATGTGCAAAGGCCCTTTGATGTGTTGGAGGAAAGGAGAAAAGCTACAGTGTGTGAACATCACACATCATAAGCAGGCCTAGAACATCATAAGCAGGAGGACGGCAGGAGAAGATCAGTGTTGGAAAGGCAGGCAGGGGTTAGATCTGTGATTCCCAAGGAAGGTGATCTTGCCCTGAGTTCATTTGGGATATCTGTTGGAGTGCAAGTGTGCTCAGTCATGTCTGACTCTATGAGACCCCTTGGACTGTTAGCCTGCCAGGCTCCTCTGTCCATGGGGTTTCCCAGGCAAGAATGCTGGAGTGGGTTGCCATTTCCTACACCAGGGTATCTTCCCAACCCTGGGACTGAACCTGCATCTCTTGTGTCTCCTGCATTGGCAGGTGGATTCTTTACCACTGTACCACCTGGGAAGCCATTTGTTGGGGGAGGGGAGTGCCATATATGCAGTGAGTAGGCACTAAGGGTGCAAGACTTCAATCAGTACATCCAGCAGTCCTACACATAGATGGGCTGGCCTGGGTCCTGCAGGCTTTAGGATGTTCTGGTAAATATTCATGTAGGTAAAAAACCAATTTCTAATAACCTGAGTCTGGATGTAACTCTCTAATTCACATAAACAGAAAGTTATTTTAGCACAGTGTTAATTATACACTAAATTTTCTAGGAATGAAACTACTATATACATTAAGGGATGATTGCTCTGTGTTTGTTTGGAATGTTACCAAGCGGTGCTCGTCATGTTGGGAAGATGTCACCCATGGCAACATCACTCTTGGTATTGGAGTCTCCAAAACAGCACTCCTGTCATCATGTATGAGTTTCTAGTCGTGACATTCTCTATGATTTTACACACAAACACAAATCCTTGTGTTGAACAGTGAAGTTGTGTCAGAGAACTTTCCAGTTGAAATGCATCTTTTTTTGATATGAATTACATCTCCCTCCCATAGGAAAACTGATATATTGATTAAAACATCTTGTGAGTAGATAAATTCTATTACTATTTCCACTGAATTCTATATCAGGATATCAAAGGAGCATTACAAAATATTGGCTGAGACTGGATCCTGGGACTGGATCCTGGGACTGGATCCCAAAGTTTTCTGTACATCTTGATACAGGGTTTGGATTTTATGCTGAGGAAAACAAGGAGCCATGGCAAGATCTTCAGAAGAGTGATGGGTTCTTTCAGGCAAGGGTGATGATTACACCTCCCCCTTTTCTCTTTGATCTGCCATCCTTCTCCTTCCAGCACCTGGCACGATGCTGGGTGCCCAGCAGGCACTCTGTAAATTAAAGTGCTACCAGCCAGAACAACCACGGCCCATGAGCTAAGCAGGTCTGTACGCCTCCCATACAAACTGAGATTGCTGAGGCCAACAGGGGTTAAGTTGCTTTCCTGGAGCAGGTAATATCTCGTAAGTGATATCTGATAAATAGATATCTGTATGCTTGAGTTGGGGTTGTTGTTGTTTAGTCACTAAGTTGTGTCCAGCTCTTTTGAGGCCCTACGGACTGTAGCCCTCCAGCCTCCACTGTCCATGGGATTTCCCAAGCAAGGATACTGGAGTGGGTTGCCATTTCCTTCTCCAGGGGATCTTCCCAAACCAAGGACTGAACCTGCGTCTCCTGCATTGGCAGGCAGATTCTTTACCCCTGAGCCAGCTGGGAAGCTCTGGGTTGGGGGTTACCTATCTCCTTTTCTTGCCCTTGAGAGCAGTTCTTTGAGGCTTCCCTGTTTGCCCAGCTACCCACTAATTCTGCCCAGGCCCAGCCCTGCCCACAGGCCTGCCTGCCTCGCTCCTGTTACCTGACTGAGGCTGCAGGCATCATTATGTCCCAGGAGCCAGCTTCTCCACCTTTTGACCCTGGCCAAGATCTAAGAATATCTCTGAGCGTATTCCCCAACACCTGCAACAGATGTGCCCACAAATTACCTGGTCCCAGGGGTGGGGAGCAGGCCAGGAGAGGGCAGCGCTTTCCTCAAAGCATTACACACTTAATTTGCAAAGTTACATCACACATTTGTGCACAGGTCAACTTTCTGGGAGCTTATTGCAGAACTGGAGGCGGGTCAGGGATCCCGAGTGTGTCCTTCACGGAGAAGGCAGGGAGGCCTGTAGACGTCCCGTGAGTGTCAGATTCTTTCACAGGAACCAGGAGAGATGGGGAGAGGTGGATATTTGAGGGGCCTGTTTCATCTCTGCAAGGGCCCAGCGGGTGCCTCGACAGACACCACCTCACTTCTTCCCAGGCAGTTCAGTTCAGTTCAGTTCAGTCGCTCAGTCATGTCCGACTCTCCGCGACCCCATGAATCACAGCACGCCAGGCCTCCCTGTCCATCACCAACTCCCGGAGTTCACTCAAACTCATGTCCACAGAGTCGGTGATGCCATCCAGCCATCTCATTCTCGGTCGTCCCCTTCTCCTCCCGCCCCCAACCTTTCCCAGCATCAGAGTCTTTTCCAGTGAGTCAACTCGTCGCATGAGGTGGCCAAAGTATTGCAGTTTCAGCTTTAGCATCAGTCCTTCCAATGAACACCCAGGATCGATCTCCCTTAGAATGGACTGGTTGGATCTCCTTGCGGTACAAGGGACTCTCAAGAGTCTTCTCCAACACCACAGTTCAAAAGCATCAATTCTTCGGCGATCAGCTTTCTTCACAGTCCAACTCTCACATCTGTACGTGACCACGGGAAAAACCATAGCCTTGACTAGACTGACCTTTGTTGGCAAAGTAATGTCTCTGCTTTTTAATATACTATCAAGGTTGGTCATAACTTTCCTTCCAAGGAGTAAGCGTCTTTTAATTTCCTGGCTGCAATCAGCATCTGCAGTGATTTTGGAGCCCCAAAAAATAAAGTCTGACACTGTTTCCACTGTTTCCCCATCTATTTCCCATGAAGTGATGGGACCAGATGCCATGATCTTTATTTTCTGAATGTTGAGCTTCAAGCCAACCTTTTCACTCTCCTCTTTCACTTTCATCAGGAGGCTTTTGAGTTCCTCTTCACTTTCTGCCATAAGGGTAGTGTCATCTGCATATCTGAGGTTATTGATATTTCTCCCAGCAATCTTGATTCCAGCCTGTGCTTCTTCCAGCCCAGCGTTCCTCATGATGTATTCTGCATATAAGTTTAAATAAGCAAGGTGACAATATACAGCCTTGACACACTCCTTTTCCTATTTGGAACCAGTCTGTTGTTCCACGTACAGTTCTGACTGTTGCTTCCTGACCTGCATACAGGTTTCTCAAGAGGCAGGTCAGGTGGTCTGGTATTCCCATCTCTTTCAGAATTTTCCACAGTTTATTGTGATCCACACAGTCAAAGGCTTTGGCATAGTCAATGAAGCAGAAATAGATGTTTTTCTGGAACTCTCTTGCTTTCTCCATGATCCAGCGGATGTTGGCAATTTGATCTCTGGTGCCTCTGCCTTTCCTAAAACCTGCTTGAACATCTGGGAGTTCACGGTTCACATACTGCTGAAGCCTGGCTTGGAGAATTTTGAGCATGACTTTACTAGCGTGTGAGATGGCAAGCCCCCACCAAATGTGCACGCGTGGATCCTCATCTCACAGGTGTGGTAACTGAGGCCGGATGAGGTCAGGTGTCTTTCTACCTCTTACAGACCATGTGACATGGGCAGAGTCTGAGTTTGAACCCAGTTCCAGACTCCTAACCCTACGTTTTCCCCACCGCCCAATGCAGTGAGAGATGGAACGGCGGTGATATGTGTTTTGTATTAATTTTTAGAGTGCAGTTGCAAATATACATCTGGCTACACTTCAAAACGTCTTTATTGAAGTGTAGTCAATTTACAATTTTGTGTTAGTTTCGGGTGTACAGCGAAGTAATTCAGTTTTACAATACATATTTGTATATATTCTTTTCCGGATTATAATTTATTATAAGATACTGAGTGCTGTTCTGTGTGCTACAAAGTAAGTGCCCTTATTTACAAGACAGAAACAGATTTACCCAGAAAACAAGCGTGGTTATCAAAGGGGAAAAAGGTGGGGGAGGAATAAATTAGGAGTATAGGATCATATACACACTACTAGTAATATACACACTGCTATATAGGAAGTAGATTTTAAACGGACTTACTTAACTATAATTTAAAAACTTTATTTGATGGCCTTGGGTACTTTATTTATAAGAGTCACAGAGAAAGCTAGGGAATCTATGTGAGATTACAGCCAGGAGTGGACAAGGAACTGTCCACAGAAGCAGCGAAGTAGAAGATTGTGAAAATGAGTAAGACTGAGTTCACTCGACAGTCGTGTCAAATTCAGCTCATTTCATTGACAAGTTAATTGCCTTGAATTATCATTCATAATGTTACGGTTTTACAAAATGAGCGTGGTCATTGCATACTCAGAGGGGACCATTTAGAAGTCCATTTTTTTCTAAAACGAATATTAGATACATTACAGTTGCAAAGTTAGAACCCTCATTCTTCCTTATGCTTTTATATTCTGCCTCTAAAATACACTTCTGTTTCTTCTCCTATTGTTTTTGCTGTGATAAAACATGCATACTATAACATTTTTTGTTTAAATATTTTTTAACTGTATCAATAGAGTCCAGCGGCATCCAGTCCATTCCTACTGGTGCACATACCTATACTTTTTCATGAAATGTAAGAAACCTCTTCTGAAAATTCTAGCAAAGAACAAATGGATCAAAGGCATGGAGAAAAGTCAGCCCCGCATGCCCCCAGATCCCCTTCCCAGGGTTCAGGGAGCACTTGTAAGCAGGTCTGCTTGTCTAGTGAGATGTGTATTTCTGCCAGATTTGCTCATTTGCTGAGACTTCATCACTCGTTACCACCGAGAGAGCATCTCAAACCCAAGCTGCCTCTTCCCTACCTCTATATTTCCAAGCAACGTTTTCCTGACCAGATTTACATTTTCAGAAACCCTTCAGATAATCACAAACCCAAGAAACTTCCACTCCTCTGAGGTTTAATTAGGAGAAACTGTCTTCCTGGTACTTCTGAACGCCTGCCTCTAAATTTCTTGGCGGAAAGGCTAGGTTCACGGCGGTAGAGTGGGAGCTAGCAGAACCTGTGAATAGCCTCCCCCTTCATCCCCGACTCTCCCCAGTGACCGGGAGAAGGCCGGGCTGCAGGTCATTGAAATCACATTGTGCGTGTGCCCTCTATCATTAGGACCTAGAGAATGGGGACGATCAGAACGCAGGATAACACATTAGCGATAGATAATAGAGTCTAAATAAACATAATCAGCTTTCCTCTATGTCTCCAGACCAAAGCTTATCTATAAATACCCTAATGACGCCCCACCAGCCAATTACTCGTTTCTTGGAAGAGCCCCTTATTAATGGCGTTTGCAGTGAGGGAAAAACATTAATTATTGGACACAGTGGGATCTTTTACGTGCTGTCTGGTCCGGACAGCACCAATTAATGCAACAATTATTATCAATGACTGTGGCAGCACACTGAGCGCAGCCACCCTGGGCTGGCTCGATGGGGTGGGAGAACCTGTGTGCTGGGGGACAATCACCCACGTCTGCTTCTTCCTCACTGTGGAAACTGCTGGAACAAAGCAGAGGGTGGCCAGAGTGTGTTGGGTGGTCCTTATTTTTTTTTTATTTATTTTAATTGGAGGATAATTACTTTACAAAATTATGATGCTTTTTGCGATACATCAACATGAATCGGCCAAAGGCATACATGTGTCCCCTCCCTCCTGAACCCCCTCTCTACCCACCCCATCCCTTCAGGTTGTCACAGAGCACTGGCTTTGGGTTCCCTGTGTCGCAGGTTTTTCCTTTTAAGCCTGAGCCTAGTGCTCCTGGGGTGCTAAATAGGGGAGAGGGGGAGGAGTCAGGCACTGGTCTGTTGTGTTGAGCTGTTCAGTGAAGCCAGGTAGAATATTGAGGAAGACAGCACACCCTTCTGCAGAGAGGGGTGCACCTGGCTTGCCCACACTTACCCCCCACCTCTAGTCCCTTCCCTCTCACTTATCACACTGCAGTCCCATGGTTTCTCGCTCAGTGTCTCCAATTCAACTGTGATCCGTCTGCCCCAGGACATTTGCACAAGCTTGAAAGGCTTTGCAAGGCTGACTCTTTTCCAGATGTAGTATGAAAATTCTCTCTGTAGTGAGGTCCTTCATGAGCCTGAGCCCACAAAACAGCTTGCCCTTAATATTGCTCACTTCTTGTTTCTATTCTTTGCTCAGCATCTATCCTAAATTATATTTAACAGATGTTTATCATTTTATTTGCATTTGTTTCCCCCACAAGAATGCCAGCTCCATGAAAGCAGAGAGTCAGTTTTCTCCAGTGTCTTTGAGTGTCTTGCATTTAGTAGTTGCTCAATAAATATTTGGTGAGTGAACAAAACAGTGGAGTATAGAAACAGTTTATACTTAAGGGGCTCCATACCCCTATTTTGGCCACCTGATGCAAAGAGCCAGACTCATTGGAAAAGAACTTGATGCTGGGAAAGATTGAAGGCAGGAGAAGAAGGGGACAACAAAGGATGAGATGGTTGGATGGCATCACTGACTCAATGGACATGAGCTTGAGCAAACTCTGGAAGATGGCAAATGACAGGGAAGCCTGTCATACTGCAGTCCATGGGGTTGCAGAGAATCAGAGACGACTGAGGGACTGAACAACAACAACAAAATACCAGATGCCATAAAGACTAAACCAGCAATTCTGCTGCAGAAATTCCACAGGAAAAAAAACCCCAAACTGCTCTATTAATAGCAATAATGTCTCCTGCAAACTCTATGTGGACTCTGCTTCTGCATTTTAAAAGTGATGAATGTGCTTGAAGGAATTTGATGGACTGTCTTGTAAAATATGGGCCTCTATTATTACCCACATCATGGTACTTTATTGGAGATGGCTAGAAATGAACCTGCCCTGCCCAAGGTATAAAACAGTTGCAGGAATGCTTTTATTTTTCTCTTCTCAGTGTGACAAGCAGAGGATCTCTTCTGGGAGGCATTAATTACAGAGTACTTTGGAAAATTGGTTCAGAGAAGGCTGGGAGAACTCCCCTGGGCCTTGGTCAGGGCTCTGAGAAGAGGGTGTGCCCTTGTGGTCCTCCTGGAAAAAGAGCTCCAGGCTATTTCTACTACAAATTACCCTTCGGAGTGTTAAAGTTGCTTATTCGTGTTATTCAAAATCAGAGTCAAGTTCAAGATGCTAATTCAACCTCAATGAACCTCAGCAACCCCCAGGGCCACTTGCTGGGGTCCAGCCTCATGCACCCTTGACCGAGGTGGTCTTCTCCTGAGGTTTTCTTACTGATGTGGGACCATGGAATCTTAAAAGCAGCTGTGGGGAGTCCTTAGCCTAGGGCTGCTGTACAGATGTGGCCATGGAAGCCTTTACCATCCCAAGTCCCCTAAATAACTGTCTCCAGGGAAACACTTAGAAGTGATGGGGACACTCAGGGCATCTGTCAGGGCTGTTTTTGCTTTCATCTCCTAGAGGGTGGCAATGACCTCAACTTGCAATGATCTCACTCCATTTGCATGCCTCCAGCACATTTGATCTTGACCCTGTGATCGAGTTCAAGACTACCCAGCATCTAGGCAGTTGAGGGGCAGACAGATTGTAAGCTGCTGGAGGGCGGGGTCTGCAATGTCCCCACCCTGCTCAGTGCCAGCTTGGCGATGCCAGCTTGGCAGTGTTCGGAAGTCTGTCTCAATGCCACGTTGCACTGACACTGCAAGTCTCTTCATCTCTACCCTACCCCTCCGACACCCGACCAGCCTGTGATTCTTGGACAGCTAGAACCACAAACTTGCATGCATCTCTAGTGCCTAGTGCAGGGCCCAAGCCCCTGAAATGACTTTCAGACTTCAGAACGAGGGAAGTCACAGGTCCTTGAATGGAGCTGCCGCAAGGAGGTGCACAAGAAGACAATTCCCACTGCAGAAGTACCTCCCTCTTCCTTCTCCTTGAGAAGGAGCATTTGGGGTTACTGTGGACTTCCGGATGCCCAGGATGAAAATTAAAATGAAGCCTTAGAGTGAGGTCATTCCGAACAAGGAGGTCGGCTGATCTGGGTTTGAATCTTGGTCCTGCCACCTACTGGCAGGAGGCATTGAACGTGAAACTGAATCTTCTGGCACTTTGGCTTCCTTGTGTCTAAGATGATGGCTCAGTCAGTAAAGAATCTGGCTGCAACGCTGGAGAGCTGGATTCGATCCCTGGGTCAGGAAGATCCCCTGGAGAAGGGAATGGCACCCCACTCTAGTGTTCTTGCCGGGAGAATTCCATGGACAGTGAAGCCTGACAGGCTATATAGTCCATGGGGTTGCAAAAAGTAGAACACGACTGAGCAGCTAACACACTTTCAAGACAGAAATGGCCAAATTCTCATCACTTGGGTGGAGTGTTCCATGGGCTGATGTCAGTAGAGAGTTTGCCATGATGATTAGGAAAAGATAGACTGCTAATAGATGTTAGCTGCTGTGATTACTGTGCTATAAATGGAGAGCTTCCGCACACGGGACTGAGGTCAGCTGACAGATTTGTACTGGATGCTCACTGGGGGGCTAAGTGTTGTCCTCTGCCCTGAAGATGCCATGGTGACAAAGGTTGAATCTATCCCAGAGAATCTGTTGCACATTAACCATGCATGGCTTACTGCCGACTGGAACTCACTTATCCTGGAGACTCTGGCCCATGTCTTGCAGAAGGACATCTTACATGGATGCAGTTTTTGACAAAGGAAAGGAAGACCAGACTGTGGAGTGTGGGCCGCTTCTGAAGGCAACAAGGGCAGTACTGGGGTATATTTCACACCTTGCTGTAGTCCCCAGACTGAGCTGGACAATTACTGCATGTGTGCATACTCGTCAGTCAGTTGTGACTGACTCTTTGCAACCCCATGGACTGTAGTTTCCCAGGCTCCTCTGTCCGTGGAATTTTCCAGGCAAGAACACAGGAGTGGGTTGCCATTTCCTATGCCAGGGGATCTTCCAAACCTAGGGATCAAACCTGCATCTCTTATGTCTCCTGCATTGGCAGGCAGATTCTTTACCCCTGCACCACCTGGGAAGCCCCTGGACAATCATTAACCATCTTTAAATCAACCAGTGCCTGCAGCCATGTAGAAATGCCCATGTCAGAGGATCTAAATCATAAATCATGGGCTGCAATTCAGATTGTCTGCCATTAGGACTCTAAATCAGGGCTCGTGTTTGAAACTGCTGTTTATTTTCTCTGTTTGTGGCGTCCTGATGTATTTCTTAATCAACTGATAGATACTATCATCTGCTCAAGGGGATGACTATTTCTCCAGGATACCTCGAAACTCCCTAAGTGAATGTCATGTGTGCAATATAGCAGCTATCTTGTTTGGCCACCCCAAATGTACTTTCTAAATTTGGAGAAAATCAGCCAGGCATTTCATGTGCTGTGAAAACAGAAAAGTATTTCATTTATGTAGATTTGATGTGTAGGGTCAAATGGTTAATGCCATTTGATATCCTTTGACTCTAATTCCTTCTTCCTCTTTTTATTTGTCATCCCCCCAACACACACACACACACACACTAATTCCATGCCCGACTCTTTCTCAAACACAGTGATTCTTGATTTCCTGGACTGTTGAAGAATATGGTAGTCATTTAAAAAGTGTTAAATTCCTTCCCCTAAATTGCAGTGTCTCATCCAACGATTTCCATGATTATTTAAGACAAATGACTTTTCTTTTGAATTCAGAATATAATTTATTCCAAAACAACAGCATAAGTTTCATATCAGTGTTCAGTCTATTGTGCAGTCAGCTGTACTGTGCTAGGCTATGCTAAGTCACTTCAGTCATGTTTGATTCTTTGTGCCTCTATGGACTGTAGCCCACCGGGCTCCTCTGTCCATGGGATTCTCCAGGCTAGAATACTGGAGTGGGTTGCTGTGCCCTTCTCCAGGGGATCTTCCTGACCCAGGGATCAAACTTGCATCTCTTGTGTCTCCTGAATTGGCAGGTGGATTCTTTACTACTATTGCCATGTGGGAAGCAACTCCAGCCATTACTGGAAAGACCGATGAAAAGCAATGCTCTTCCAGTTCGGAGGGTTTACCAGCCCACGATAGTTAAGGAGTAAAACTCCTTCACAGCTGGCTCACTGCTCTCCACTTCTTATCTGATCACACTTGCATCATGCTTGCTACCTCGTGGTATTTTGTGGCAAGTTCAATACCTTCTCTAGTACAGTGCCCATCTGTGAACCTTGTATAATTGGGGTCCCTCACAAAATATGTGTACTTTACATAATTGCTCTAACCGTGTACCTTATGTAATTGGAAACCAGGAACCTTTGAGCTATCTGATGACATCATATGACTCTTATTAATTTCTGCCTATTTGCTCAGTTGCCCATTTCTATACTTGTTCTAAACTTTGATGAGGAAAGGAAGTCCTGATTATGGAGGTACCAGCAGAGTTTATTCACACAATAAAAGCAATATCAAATGAAAAGGAATGAAGTCGGTGATAAATGAAACCCACAAAAATACAAAGCCATGGTACTGAAGACTCTCTTGGGTACCAACAACACCTTCCTTTACTTTGAGGATGGAAAAGTCTCCTGAGCTCCAGACTGCTTCTAGGTAGAGTGCAAGTGAACAGACAGAGGGTACAGGGAGGCCCTGGTGTAGTGAGAAAGAAAGCTCTGGCACAGAAAACAGGTCCTGAGACAGACTGATTAGTGGAGAGATCTGGGGCAAGTTAGTTGGATTTGTGGGGCCTCTGCTCTTTCATCTATATAAAGAATCAAAGTTAGCCCTCATCTTACTAAACAGTCCTGGCGCAAATGAGATAACTTATGTGATGGACTGAGCACAGTGCCCAGTTCCTAGAGAGTACTCAATAAAGAAAGGATAAATGCTTTTCTAATCATTAGAATCAGTTAAAGATGGCATGGGCTTCCTTGGGGATGGGCTAGTGAGTCCCCTGCCCCTGGAAGTATTTAAGAGGAGGTAACTGGCTTCTTAGTTTCTTGTGCAAAAGAATTTCCTGGGGAGAGTGTTAACAGTTGACTTCTGATTTACATAGGTTCTGGGTGGGGTCTGAGGTTCTGCATTTCTGGTGAGCTCAGGTCAGTGGTCCCCAACCTTTCTGGTGCCAGGGAGCGGTTTTGTGGAAGATGATTTTCCCACAGACTGGGTGAAGGGTGGTTGGGGTGAAGGGCATCACACTCACTGGGCTCTGTATTTCCATTATCATTACACCAGTTCCACAGCAGGCATCAGGCCCTGGACACGGGGGGCTCCTGCTACAGATGACATTATTGCTACCCTATGGCCACACTTGGGTAGAGGGGAGCCAGTTGATTGATGGGGGTTGGGGTTTGCTGGGGAAGACACTTGACAACCCAGATGGACCAACATGCTCCATGTTGTCCTACTTGGTGGCTATTGGCCAATTGTGGCTATTAAGCATTTGCAACATGGCTGAGTCCAAATTCCGATGAACTTTGAGTATAAAATACACAAAAACTCAGTATATTAAAAAAAAGAATGTAAAATATCTCAATAACTTTTATATTGATTGCATACTGAGGTGATAATATTTTGATATATTAGGTTCAATCATATATGAAAATTAATTTCACCTGTTCCTTTTTATGAATTTATTTAATTTTTTACTATGGCTATTAGGAAATGTAAAATGCCATGTGTGGCCCACATTCCATTCCTATTGAGAAACACTGAGCTGGACCATTCCCAAAGTCCCCCTTTGCACCCGGGGGTCCGTGGTTTTCTAAGCTGATGTCCACGTGTGTCCAGGTGTGTGTCTCCCAGAGAATGTGTGGCCTGTTTCCTCCCTCTGCTGATGGTGGTGAGCAAGGGAGAGATAGAGCCCAGACTCTCCAGCCTCTTGATTGCCTGGGACCAGGTGTAGGGTGAGGAGGGAGCCTCTAGTTCTCTCCACTTCACCCCCTCCTCCCTCCTCATCTCCCTCAGAGCTAACAGGCAACAAAATGCCTTGCTCCTACAGAATAACCAATTTCTCTCTTTAAATAGTCATTGGAAGGACTGATGCTGAAGCTCCAATACTCTGGCCACCTGATGGAAGAGCTGACTCATTGGAAAGCACTCTGAAGCTGGGGAAGATTGAAGGCAAGAGAAGGGGGCAACAGAGGATGAGATGGTTGGATGGCATCACCGACTCGATGGATGTGAGTTTGAGTAAACTCCAGGAGATGGTGATGGACAGGGAGGCCTGGTGTGCTGCAGTCCACAGGGTCGCAAAGAGTTGGACCTGACTTAGTGACCAAGCACACCTTTGAAACTGTAATTTCTTGAAACTACCTTTCTGGCAGAAAGCAAACTTTGTCTTTTACCCAGAACTCCTTACTGAACTTACACCTCACCACCCCAAATAACAAAAGCTGCCTGGGGGAGACATTTCCTTTGGGGGCTGGGTGTTCAGGAACCCAAGAGGTAGAGGCCCTGGCAGTGTCCATGGATGGACTCATGTCATCTTCTGGAAGGTCGCCTGGTGGATGTGGCTTGAGGTCACCTGAGGGTCTGAGGAAATGAGTCCTGTCACCCTGCATATGATGTGGCAATCAGAGGTGGAGCATGCACATGTCAGAGGTCAATGCTAGTTTAACCCCATAACTGCAGACTTTTAACATCATCTCTAATCTCTGCTGCCCATATCCAGCCTCCTGCTATTTTTGCAATATATGGTTGGGTTTTTGCATGCATAAAAGTGAAACTGGAATCTGAAAACCACCTGCTGTATCATCTCCACCATTTTCATCTTTCTGCATCTGTCTGTATCCATAGTGACCACTGGATATGAGGTTCTGATTCTTGTGTGAAGAACAGGCTCTACCCCTGCTCCTGTGATTTTGCACAGCCATCTCTTTGGATGAGACTCAGAGCAGTAAGCAGTAAGAAGCTTGAATCCAGCCCCTGTTCCTTTCTACCTGGGGACTTCAGACAAGTGGTACAGGAGTGCTGTGCCTTGGTTTCCTTTCTGGAAAATAGTGACTTTGACAACACCTGCCTCCCCCCTTGGCAGAGCTCTTGTGAGAATTACTGAGATTATACGGTAAGGGGTTGAGAAGAGTTCGTCGTCCTGGAAGACTGAATACGTGATGGCTGTTACTCTTGGCTAATAAGCACTCCCTGAATGGCAGCCTCTTTTTTCAGCTGGCAGAGTACCTAGAAGAGCCCCCAGATTGCACACCTAGGTGAGTAAGTCAGGTCCCAGGTGGCCATGATGTAGCATACCTATTTTCAGTGGACTTGGCAGTTCAAGGAGTGACCCATTTTCTTGCACTTCTTAGAGATCATTGCAATGGGTTTCATCAACCAGCAGGTCTGGAAAGGAGCTTTTCCTGTCAGGGCTGGGAGGGGTGGAGGGACATCTCTATGCAGACATCCATGTTTAACTGGATGGTAAACCGGGGTGGGAGGTGGAACAGGCCACACGGGGCCCCACTTGACTCCCCAGGGACATTTGCTGCATCGCCAGAGAGGGGGGTGGATTTTTGTTTGTTTGTTTAATTTTTGACCTGGAAAAAGTAGGTTGGATTTTCCAGGTACGTGCAGGACCTTCTGAAGGTTGAATGACAGCGTCCTGGCAGAACACGTGTTGTACAGCTCCTCCTGTTGTTCCCAATGGAGGGTAACATGGTTCCTAAGCATCTCGTTGGGCACCCTTGTCTGGGAGAATTTCTCAAGATTTCTGAACTTGCACCCTGTGGAGAATCCTCACGAGTTTCTGTACCACCAATCCAAATGGAGCAGAGGGCTGTATGTGAAGGAAAACTCCAGCAAGTACAAAGAACCTGGGGGTTCAAACTCTCTTTGGGATGAGAGTGACTGTGAATAAAAAAGTATAGATACACAACTGAGTGATTAACTGATCCAGTGTAAATTGAGTTGCCAGGGCTGGTAACTGATATCAGTCATTGAGTCAAATCAAATGAGGTCGATGCTAAGAGCAGAGGTTTGGGCCAGATGGTCCTGGATTAAAATCTTGGTCCACTGCTGTTGGCTGTGCGGTTTTGATCAAGTCACTCAACCTCTCTGAGCCCTGGCGTGCATGTCTGTGTGACGGAAGGTGAAGCCAACCTTGCAGGGCTGTCAGAGCAACTGGGCAGGAGGCAGCCTGAGGCCTCCCGAACCTCCTGGTGAAGACTCAGGCTCTGATGGTCCCACGTGACCCTTGGCTCCCTGGCTGCTTCTCATCTTCCAGGTTCAGGTTAAAGGTCACCTCCTCAGTGAGGCCTTCCCTGATTACTCATGGAAAGCACCCTGCGCCTCCCACTCCCTCTTACTTTCCATTGATTCCTCTGGTTTGTTTCCTTTCTGGCTTGAGATATAGTCTGCAATTTTCTTGTTTGTTTATGTTTGTTTATTGTCCTTTTTTATCTGTTGATCGCTGGCTGTCTCGGGTCATAGGATGGAGGTCACTGAAGGCAGGGGCTTGATCCGTATCTGTTGGGACTTGGAATGCCTGACTCACAGCAGATGGCTGGAGTATTTAACCAAAGGTCCTTGTAAACGGCAAGCTTCTGAGCCTTGCTGTTGCTGTTATTCAGTCACTCAGTAGTGTCCGACTCTTTGCGACCTCATGGACTGTAGCCCGCCAGGCTCCTCTATCCAAGGGGATTTCCCAGGCAAGAATACTGGAGCAGGTTGCCATTTCCTTCTCCAGGGGATCTTCCTGGATCAGGGATTGAACACAGGCGGGCAGATTCCTCATCACTGAGCCAGCAGGGAAGCTCTCTGAGCCTCGTTAGTCCTCTGTTTTTCTGTATCTGTGGCACCGGGAGCCACTTTAAAGGATTGTCATGTGAAAAGGACGCACTGAGATCCAGCGTGGCTCTCACTGAGTACAGGAAGTGAGTGACGTATGGCAGAAATCAATAGTGTTAAACAATATAATGAAATGGCGTGTGGAGTAATCAGTGCCAGCCCCCAAACATATTTTTTCCCCTCTGCTCCTCTATGAGTTTGTTAGTCTTACTTGTAAATACAAGCTACACAGAATGGAAACCTTGGGTTAATAGATGTCATCCTGAGAAATGAGAGAAGAGAAAACAAGAGTTTTCAAAACCCACCATTTCACTGATTCTGGCAGTGGAAGGGTACGCTCATTAACACCTCAGCTGTCTGAAGGAGTCATCCTAGATGGGAAAGTCATTATCTTTAGACTTACTGGTACATTCCCTCAAAAGAAGAACACAACTCTTTTCCTCTGTAAGTTTATATAAGGACATTTCTTCATGAGATCATCTCTACTAAAAAGAAATGATGTTTCCTCATCAATAAGAACTATGGAACAGAGAGTATGTCTATTTTTTTTTTCTTGAGTGGCAGGAAGGTCAAAGTTAATTTCACCATTCAATCATAGTATTAGCTCTCAAGTTTCTACTCCAACTTATTTATGTTTTGAAAAGAAGCAGGACTGAAGGAAATACTAATAAATGTGTTTTGGAAATGTGATTTGCTTAATAAAACCCCATGGTTGAGTTTTCTGGGATGGAAAAACTACCCCGATCCTTAACTTTTGCCGTGGTGTTTGTTAAGTCTCTGTGATCCCGAGCATCTCTCTCTCTAGCTCTGGTCTGAGTGTCCTCAGCTGTTAAGAGAGGAGTTTAGACTGAGGAAGGCCTTTCTGGGCACCTATAGATTGAAAATGCCTTCACATTTTTGATGTCCTAACGAGCAGTGATAGCCTCTCTTCCCATCCCGCTGTGTCTCAATGCAGTGAAGCAGGAATTCTTTTCAAAATTTTGTAAAGCCACATTGTCTCTCATCCAAGAGAAAACTGATGGGGAATCCAAGTACATGAAACAGATCAGAGCAGAGCTTTTGCGGTTGGAGTGAGGGGTGGGGTTGTGGGCGAAAAATCCTCCCCCTTCCCTGCCCCTCGCAGCCCTGCCCCCGGACCCTGGGGCTACTCTGAACCATCCGCAGAGTTCTAGGGAACACAGCTTGAAACCACAGTATTGCAGGATTGCGCCACAGAAGCAGAATGGAATTCGCTTTCTAAAATCTATCTGCTTGGAATCCAACCTAGATGGTAAGCTCCTCAAGGGCCAGTAGTATCTGGCGGCTATTGAAAACACACGTGTGTGTGATGAAAGGGACGTGTGAGTTCGGCAGGCTGTTCATTTCAGAGACTGGAGTGGCTTTGCCGGTCCAGTACACCTCCCAGCAGCCCTTCATCATCTTTTTTTTTTTTTTTTTTAACATCTTTATTGATTTTGTTAAATATTGCTTCTGTTTTACTTTTTGGTCCTTTGGCCAGGAGGTGTCTGGGATCCTATCTCCCCGACCAGGGATTGAACCTGCAGCCCCTACATTGGAAGGCGAAGTCTCAACCTTTTGGACCACTAGGGAAGCCCCCCTTCATCACCTTTTGAGGCCATGGAGCAGGGGGTCCCTGGCTGCTCGGGGACTGTGGAGCGTGTGCTTCTGCGGCCTCTGCATCAGAATGATTTGGGACTTCTCAAGTGCAACTGCCAGTGATACAGTTAACATTTCAAAACTTCGCCAACCACGGATTTAATTTCTTTGAACCTTTGGGGATGTTTAAACAGTAGCTTGAGTATTATATTTGCACTTTATGAGAATGAGGGAAGAGGGACATGGAGAGGGGGCAGAGCAGGAGGGGAGAATTTCCCAAAACTGTATGAAAAAAGGATGGAAAACATTGTTGAGTTTCTGCTTAAAAAAAAAAATTTTTTTTTTCTTCAATTGAAATACTGCTTTAAAGCATTGGCAGGCTTACAGAAGTGAAATGAAAAACAAATCCCACAAAAATCCTGGAGTACCATAAAAATAATGAATAAAGTAATGCAAAATGCTTTGATTTCAGTAATATTTTTCAATAAAGCTGGTGCATTCCAAACTGGGGCATTTTTATCTTGAAGGAAGCCCTCTGCACCGTGGCTTAAGAGTTTGCAACAAATTTGGTGGTCTTGGTTGTGATATGATAATAAAAGTTACTCTTGTAGTAAAAATGGCATGGGCTTTGAATGTGGGCTGATCTGGGTTCGAATTCCTCCTCCCCTTTATATTACCTGAGTCTCTTTAAGTGAGTGACTATGCTATCTATCTAGTTTGAGTTTCCTCACCTGTAAAAATTCTAAGAATAATGCCTGTCTCAATGGGAAGCTTCCATGTGTGCAAACTGCTGGGGTTGTGGGTGGGCAGTGGGACTGAGGTTGTTCGGGTAAGGAGAGTGATTCTGTATTTGTGTCCAGAGCATTGCAAGATATCTGTAGTATCACACAAAGTTCGTAGTCCAGCAGCACAGGAAACTACATCTGTGTCCTCGTTCTTAGTTTCAATGGCTTTTTTTTTTTTTTACTGATTATGCAATTAATATGTATTTACTGGAGAAAGCTTGAAAACTGAAGATGGATATTAAGAAGGAAAAGAAATCATCCATGATCCCAATAAAAGATTGGGGTGTTTTTCTATGTCTACAAATAAAATTTTTCTTTGGTCAAATTTATATTTCCTGGCAAGAAAAGAGTCTTATTCATTGAAAATTTCAAATATATTAGAATATAATTTTACATACTATTCTCCTCTTATAATTTCTTAGGATACTGTATTTTTTAAGTCTTACTGAATTTGTTACAATGTTGCTTCTGTTTTATGTTTTGTCCTTGAGTCAAGTGGGATCTGAGCTCCCTGACCAGGGATTGAACCTATATCCTCTGCATTGGAAGGCAAAGTCTATACCACTGGACCACTAAGGAAGTCCCAGAATACTATTTTTAACAGTATAAGAGTAATACTAGATAGTATATTAAAAAGCAGAGACATTACTTTGCCAACAAAGGTCTGTCTAGTCAAGGCTATAGTTTTTCCAGTGGTCATGTATGGATGTGAGAGTTGGACTGTGAAGAAAGCTGATCGCGAAGAATTGATGCTTTTGAACTGTGGTGCTGGAGAAGACTCTTGAGAGTCCCTTGGACTGCAAGGAGATCCAACCAGTCCATTCTGAAGGAGATCAATCCTGGGTGTTCATTGGAAGGACTGATGCTAAAGCTGAAACTCCAATACTTTTGCCACCTCATGCGAAGAGTTGACTCACTGGAAAAGAGTCTGATGCTGGGAGGGATTGGGGGCAGGAGGAGAATGGGATGACAGAGAATGAGATGACTGGATGGCAACACCGACTCGATGGAGGTGAGTTTGAGTGAACTCTGGGAGTTGGTGATGGACAGGGAGGCCTGGTGTGCTGTGATTCATGGGGTCGCAAAGAGTCGGACACGACTGAGTGACTGAACTGAACTGAACTGAATACATGTGCATTGTTAAATATTCACAAAAAATGAAGGCACAAGAAGAAATGGACATATCACCTACAATCTCAATTCACAGAAACAGTCACTGCTGACATTTAGTTGTGTATCCTGCTATTCCTTTTTAAAAATTATATATATATATATAAAACAATTCACATATAATATGTGTGAATATATATATAAAGTGTGTGTTTACACTTTATATATGATAAATTGTTAGATCTCCAGTTTTCTTGAGATCTAGTTGTTATATAACACTGTATAAATTTAATGTGTGCAATACAATGATTTGATATATTATATATTGTGAAATGATAACCACAATAAGTTTAGTTAACATCCATCATTTCACATGGTTACAATTTTTTTTCTGATGAGATATATAAATTTAAATTTTAAAACTTAAATTGGGAACTTCTTGAATAACAACCACTACAGACTACTTTCTTTGGATGAATATTGCATTGAAAATCTTTCCTACATCATTAACTTTTTGTGTGTGTCATAATTTTTAATAGTGATACTATTTCAATGTTCTAAATCATAGTTTATTAATTCCCTAATATTAGCTAGATTTCGATATTTTATTATCATAGGCTTTTTTTGGTTGGTGAATAACCTAATAGCTTATGCTATATCTAGGCTTCTCAGATAGCTAGTAGTAAAGAATCTGCCTGCCAGTGCAGGTGATGTAAGAGATGTGGGTTCGATCCCTGGGTTGGGAAGATCCCTTGGAGTAGGTAATGTCACCCCACTCCAGTATTCTTGCCAGGAGAATCCCATGATCAGAGGAGCCTGGCAGACGGTAGTCCATGGGGTCACAAAGAGTCAGATACGACTGAGTGTCTGAGCACATGCTATATCCATGATAGATTTTAAAAATAAATTTCTAGTGGACTTGCATGCATACTTTTAGGTCTTTTGCCCATGTGCCCTTCAGCAAGGCTATACCAATTTATCCTTCCACTAATAGTACATAAAATTACCTACTTCCTTGTACCCTTATGGTTATTATACTGGTGATACCATCAAAAAGAGAGAAGCTTTGTTAATTTGTCAAAAATTTTCATACCTGACTGTGATTTACATCTTATATTAGTAGTATATTTTTTCTGTTTTGCATTATCTTCCATATCTTTTACATACTTTTTTTTCATACCCATTTGTTGTAGTAAAGCAAAACTACAGAAAATGAATAAAATACATTAATTGGGTACAAATAGATTAGTTTTAACAATTGTGCACATCTGTATAAACACTTAGATTAAGGTATAAAATATTTTCAATACTCAAGAGTAGAACAGAACCTCCATGGATCTATTTGTCTATTCTTGTAGTAATGCCACATGAAAAAAAAAATCACATACCTAGGAATGGCTGTTTAAAAAGGTGTGCAAGACATCTGCTCTGAAAACTAGAGCAGAAAACATGTTACTGTTACTGACATATTACTGACATAAAATTTAAAAGACCTGGGTAAATGAAAGGATAGACTATGTTCATTGATTGGAAGACTCTATGTTATAAGATAGCATTCTTTCAAAATTCCTTTATAGATTAAATGTCATCCCAAACAAATTCTGGAAAGCTTTCTTTTTCCTTTGTGGAGTCAGCAAGTTGATTCTAAAATTTATCTGGAAATTCAAAGGCCAAGAAATGCCAAGTCAATCTTGAAGAAGAAATGCAAAAGTGGATTTATACTACCAGGTATCAAGACATGATACAATGGGAGTAATTAAAGTAAAGGAGTATTATATGTAAAAGACTTGAACAGATGTTTCAAAAAGAGGATATTCAAGCGGCCAAAAAACATATAGAAAAGTTCTAAACTTTACTAGTCATCAGGAAAATACAAATTAAAACCACAATGTGATACAATTACACAATTGCCAGAATGACTGAAATTAAAGACAAGCATAATACATGTTGGAAGCATGTGGCAGAATTGGAACCCTTGGTGCAGTCACTCTAGAAAATCGTTTGACCACATCCATTTACTTTAAACGTATGTCTTCCTATGATGCAACAATTCCATCTGAAGGTCCATAGTCAGCTGAAATGCACACACTTGTTCACCAAAAGATAACCTTCATTAATGAAGTGTCCACTAGCAGCAGAATGGATGAATTGCAAGATATTCATACAATGGAATACTATTGGGCAATGAGAGTGAACAAACCACGAATGCAAGTAGAAACATAATGCTCAACACAAGAAGCCAGACACAAAAGACTCCACACTGAATGACTCCACCGTCCGTCTAGTCAAGGCGATGGTTTTTCCCGTGGTCATGTATGGATGTGAGAGTTGGACTGTGAAGAAAGCTGATCGCCGAAGAATTGATGCTTTTGAACTGTGGTGCTGGAGAAGACTCTTGAGAGTCCCTTGGACTACAAGGAGGTCCAACCAGTCCATTCTGAAGGAGAACAATCCTGGGTGTTCATTGGAAGGACTGATGCTGAAGCTGAAACTCCAATACTTTGGTCACCTCGTGCGACGAGTTGACTCACTGGAAAAGACTCTGATGCTGGGAGGGATTGGGGGCGGGAGGAGATGGGGACGACAGAGAATGAGATGGCTGGATGGCATCACTGACTCGATGGACATGAGTTTGAGTGACCTCCGGGAGTTGGTGATGGACAGGGAGGCCTGGCATGCTGTGATTCATGGGGTCGAAAAGCGTCGGACACGAGTGAGCGACTGAACTGAACTGAACTGATACGTGTAAAATACTATTAATGAAATAGGCTAAATGAATCCATGGTGTTAGAAGTCAGCAGAGTGGTTACCCTTTGGGGTATGGAGCGGCTGTTGGGGCATGCTGGGGTTCTGAGCTGATGGTCATATTCTGGTCTTAACCAACTGCTTATTATATGAGTGTTTCTTTTTGAAAATTCATTAAGTTGTGTACTTATGATTTGAGTACTTTATTTTTTTTTGGTAATTAATTTATTTTTTATTGGAGGCAAATTATTTTACAATATTATATTGGTTGGTTTTGCCATACATTGACATGAATTCGCCCCGGGTTTACGTAAGTTCCCCCTCCTGAACCCCTCTCCCACCTCCCTTCACCCTTTATCCTCCCTCTGGGTCATCCCCGCACGCCAGCCCCAATCATCCTATAACATGCATTGACCCTGAACTAGTGATTCGTTTCACATATGACAACATACGTGTTTCAATGCCATTCTCCCAAATCATCCCACCCTCACCCTCTCCCACAGAGTCCCAAAGACTGTTTTATACATCTGTGTCTCTTTTGCTGTCTCGTATACAGGGTTATCATTTGCATCTTTCTAAATTCCATATATATGCGTTAAGGAACAGCCAATGCTGTTTAATCTTTTTGTTTTGTGTTGCTGGGAAGAATTTTGAGGCCTGGCGGGTTTCCCTTTCTTGGGTGGGATTACAGTATTTTTACAAAGACTAAAACGTAATTATCAGAATATTTCTATATATTGGCTTTTTAAATTAATATTGTCTGATCTTCAGTGTCCCCTTTGTATCTGAAGACTTATTTCTTCTTCTTTTCTTTTAGTTTTATAAAATTTTCTTCTAGTATTTGTTATATTATTGTATCTTCCATCTCCATCTTTTTGGCTATCTACAGTGGCATTCTGGATAAATGATGATGGAATCTGGTTTTAGAAAAGGCAGAGGAAGCAGAGATAAAATTGCCAACATCCTCTGGATCATCAAAAGAGCAAGAGAGTTCCAGAAAAACATCTATTTCTGCTTTACTGACTATGCCAAAGCCTTTGACTGTGTGGATCACAACAATCTGTGGAAAATTCTGAAAGAGATGGGAATAATAGACCACCTGACTTGCTTCTTGAGAAACCTGTATGCAGGTCATGAAGCAACAGTCAGAACTGGACATGGAACAACAGACTGGTTCCAAATAGGAAAAGGAGTACGTCAAGGCTGTATATCGTCACCCTGCTCATTTAACTTATATGCAGAGTACATCATGAGAAACTCTGGGCTGGAGGAAGCACAAGCTGGAATCAAGATTGCCAGGAGAAATATCAATAACCTCAGATATGCAGATGACACCACCCTTATGGCAGAAAGTGAAGAGAAACTAAAGAGCCTTTTGATGAAAGTGAAAGAGGAGAGTGAAAAAGTTGGCTTGAAGCTCAACATTCAGAAAACGAAGATCATGGCATCCGGTCCCGTCACTTCATGGCAAATATATGGGGAAACAGTAGAAACAATGGCTGACTTAATTTTGGGGGGCTCCAAAATCACTGCAGTTGGTGATTGCAGCCATGAAATTGAAAGACGCTTACTCCTTGGAAGGAAAGTTATGACCAATCTAGATAGTATATTAAAAAGCAGAGACATTACTTTGTCAACAAAGGTCCGTCTAGTCAAGGCTACAGTTTTTCCAGTAGTCATGTATGGATGTGAGAGTTGGACTATAAAGAAAGCTGAGCACTGAAGAATTGATGCTTTTGAACTGTGGTGTTGGAGAAGACTCTTGAGAGTTCCTTGGACTGCAAGGAGATCCAACCAGTCCATCCTAAAGGAGATCAGTCCTGGGTGTTCACTGGAATGACTGATGTTGAAGCTGAAACTCCAATACTTTGGCCACCTGATGTGAAGAGCTGACTCATTTGAAAAGATCCTGATGCTGGCAAAGATTGAGGGCAGGAGAAGTGGACGACAGAGGATGAGATGGTTGGATTGCATCACCGACTCAATGGACATGAGTTTGGGTAAACTCTGGGAGTTGGTGATGGACAGGGAGGTCTGGCATGCTGAGGTTCATGGGATTGCAAAGAGTTGGACACGACTGAGATCCTGAACTGAACTGAATTTGTTGAATAATTTTAAAAAATCGTTCCTTTTAAAAATGTGCATCTCTTTATTCTGGGAAAATTTCTTGGCCTTATTTTGTATTTCATTGACTTAAAACTTTAGAAGTATTCAAATATTGCTACTTGTTGCTTTCAATTCAGAGATTGTGCTCCCCATCATTTAATAGCATTTCCTGATCTCTGATTCTTTCTAAATTATCACTTGCTCTTGATATTGTGTTGAGAATACAAATTGGATAATTCTTAAAAACTCTTCTGTTTATTGCAGTACCTGTTTCTTAGGAAAGTACTTTCTCTGGTTCCTCAGAGGTTCCTGTCTTTTTCCTGTGTGTGTGCACATCATAATCTTTTGGTAGAGATGTTCAGGAATTGGAACTAAGTTGGTTTCTGTTACTCCATACATCTTTACTATGTATTTGCCGGTCATTCCCCTAAGTCCTGAAGATAAAGTAGTGAATTCTCCCTGAACCATCCTTGTGCCCATGGTTCATGAATGAAGCCTGTTGAGAGTAGATGGAATCTGGGGAGGCTGGCATTGTGGGTTTTGATCTTTGCAAATACTGGTCATGAAAAATGTGAACTTTTAGTCATAGATAGGAAACTCATTCTCCAACTTCATGAACCTGAACTTCAATAATTAATGAGCCAATATCATCCTGGAGAATACAGGGTAGTCCCCAAACTCAGTCAATATTGAAGAATAGCCAGTCAATGTTGTTATGATTCATAGAAAGAATGACACTTCCCACTGTCACTTTCTAGGCAAACATTCCTGAGAAAGTTGCCAGATGGGAAATTGACGTCGCTCAGTCGTGTCCGACTCTTTGCGACCCCATGGACTGTAGCCTACCAGGCTCCTCCGTCCACGGGACTTTCCAGGCAAGGATACTGGAGTGGGTTGCCACTTCCTTCTCCAGGAGGTCTTCCCTATCCAGGGATTGAACCCGGGTCTCCCGCACTGTAGGCAGATGATTTACTGTCTGAGCCACCAAGGAGGAGTTAAAAATCACTCTATGTGATGCTGAAATCCTAACTTTGTCTACTGGGTTCAGTTTGTAGCTGGTTGGCCTTGGAGAGTTTTCCAGGAAGTTCTGTTGCCCAAACATAGATGGGAGATGAGGTGTTAGCGAGATAAACTTAAAATCCAGGTGGAACTTGGTTCCAAGTCCTTTAGGAGACCTTTCAGCCAAAAAGAGTAGCTGTGCCAGATGGTGGATTTTTGAGAAGCTCTAATACCAATCAGGCTACGTGTCAGTCCAAAACCAAAATTGGTCTAAGGAGAATCTGGCCTGCTGTAGATTCTCCCAGGCCAGAGAGAATAGAAGAGGGGTGATTCTCCTTGCAGGCACATGCTCTAGTCACCCCCTCCCAGTTTCTACAAGAGGATATTAGTGGACATTTTCCCTGCTCATCTGATGATTAAAGCACATATCTGTGTATACAGCTGGAAACCCAGAATGGCAGGTACCTCACAGGGAAGAACAGGTCAAGCTCATCGCTGCTCTTGTGGATCCTCCTTGGCTTGTCAATTCCTCATGGCCACCGAAATCCCTTTCTTTATCCCGTGGTGTCAGGTTTTGGTGTCCTGCATTGTATGCATCCTGTTTTCTCTCTGAATTAATTTATCTTGCTATGATATATCCAATTTGTAAGCTGCATTAAATTCCTTAGGAAATATCAGCAAGGTACCATTTAAATGAATCAAAATAAATAAAACATGGAGGGACAGTTCTCTCCTCATTTGCCAACCAACCCCGTACTTCTGGGAGGCTGACTGTCTTCATATAAATAATAGGAGGGGAATTGCTACATTTCGTAGCTTGTACCTCAAGGCAGAGAACAAGTCATAAACTCTTCTAGTGCAGAAAGGGACAAGAACTATTCTTTCCAGCCTGACCTTTCTATAAGCTCAGAGGCAATCAATCCTGAGGATTCTCCACTTTACCGTCTTCCTTTCACAGGGTCTTGATGCATGAGGGGTGAGGATGGGAAGACAAGAGTGTAAAAGAACCAAGAAATGATGGTCAGAGATGAGAGAGGGCAACTAGGGAAATTCTGTCTATTCACTGAGGGACCGGTGACATCTTCACCATCTAGGAAAGTGAAAGTGAAGTCGCTCAGTCGTGTCCGACTCTTTGTGACCCCATGGACTATAGCCAACCAGGCTTCTCCATCCATGGGATTCTCCAGGCAAGAATACTGGAGTGGATTACCATTTCCTTCTGCAGGGGATCTTCCAGACCCAGGGATCGAACCCGGGTCTCCTGCATTGGAGGCAGACACTTTAACCTCTGAGCCACCAGGGAAGCCCAAATCAGGCCCAAATCCCAGCCAAGCCATAGACTCTCTCGATTGAATTACATGGCTTGAATTAAATGTAAAGAACTGATAGAAAATTCTTTGGGATTCTGAGTTTGTTCTTGACTGGTCCTGAGGAGAAGTCACCTCCTTTTTCTTTGCCCATCCATCCTTCCAACCACCCCTAGCCATACTTCCATCAGAAGCCTGGCATTTAGCGATCAGTCAGTAAATGCTGGTTTTTATGATTGCTATGTGTTACAATTTGTCCAGTGTCTGTTGTAGGCAAGGCCATCGCAGACCTCCTCTTCCCAGAGGCCTGGATGAGGATGCTACAGACCACATGTGAGATTATGCTATGAATATCTAGTCTCAAATGAAAAATGGGGGACTTTGCATTTCTTCCTCTCTTCTCTAATAGTTCCTGCTTCCTAGCCAAAGGAGAAACTGTTTAGAAAAATCAGGCTATGATTACCCCCAAGAGAAAATATGTTTTGAGTCTAGTGAAGGCCTTTGCTGAGTGACATTAATTATACTAATTTAGATTTGACATTATTAATTAACCTTCCCAGCTGTTTATATTGTAGCCTTTTATTAAAACAAAATGATTAAAACAAATAATTAAAGAATATTACTACCACCTTAAATGTGCACATCGTTTTAAGCTTATAAAAGACTTTTATCCACAGTCTCACATAACACACACTGATTCTACCATGTGAAAATGGCAAAGCTTATTCTTTGTTTTTTCACTTTAAAATTCTGGTAAAATATACATAATATAAAATGTATCACTTTAGCATTTTAAAGTGTACAACACAGTGGCATTAAGCATATTTACAACATTGTGCAACTATCACCATTATCTATCTCCATAACTTTTTCATCATCTCAAATAAAAACTCTATACCCAGTAAACAATAATCTCCCATTCCCTCCCCTCTCCTAGACCTTAGTAACCTCTAATCTACTTTCTGCCTCTATGAATTTGACTATTCCAGGAACCTCACATAAATGCAGTTATGCAATATTTGTCCTTTCCTGGCTTCTTTCACTTAGGGAAGATCCCCTGGAGAAAGGAATGGCTACCCACTCCAGTATTCTTGCCTGGAGAATCCCATGGACAGAGGAGCCCGGCAGGCTACAGTCCATGAGGTCACAAAGAGTTGGACAAGACTGAGCGAATAACACTTTCACTTGTATAATGTCTTAAGAATCATCTATGTTGTGGCATATATCAAGATTTCATTTCTTTTTAAGATTGCATCATATTCCACTGGTTGTCCACAGCACATTTGTTTATCCTTTCATCCACTGATGGACATTTGGATTGTTTCTACTTTTGGGAATTGTGAATAAAGTTGCTGCGAACATTGAAAAGTCTTATTTTTATTTGAAAAATGTAGCTTAGTGATCCGCCAGGTCTCGTGGAGATACAGCCCAGTGTCCAATCCTGGATGCATGTCAGAATAGCCTGGGAATTTGAAAAAAAAAAAAATCACTCTGGACCACCAGAATGTCAGATTCTCTGGAGGTGCAGACTGGACAGAGCAGTTTTAAAAACTCTCTAGGGGACTTTCCTGGTGGTCCACTGGTTAACAGTCCACCTTCCAATGCAGGAGAATGAGTTTGATCCCTGGTGAGGGAACTAAGATCCCACACGCCATGGGGAACCCTGCACCGCAACTGCTGAGCCTGTGCACCCAAGAGCCTGTGTACTACAACTAGAGAGCTGGCCGCAGTGGAGACCCAACACAGCCAAATAAATAAACAGATACATATTAAAAAATAGCTGTCTAGGTGATTCTTCTGTGCAGCTAGAATTGAGGGCTATGGAGCCCAAGCCGAGTCACTCACTGCCTTTTGCAGGCTTTCTCCTTAGATCTGTCTCTCTTTTATTTAAGTCACCCATCACAAATTGGTGCACCAAAGTAGGTCCTCTTTGTATCATTTTAACCTATAACTTGGGGCAGGAAAAATAAAACAAAAATTTTAAATTCCAAATTCAAATGAAACAAACAAACAAACAAACCAAAAACACCCATCTGCTCAACACCGTGAAGCCAAATGCTGGTTTGTTGGCTAAATATATGGACCTATTTGTTTTTTGCATTTTAATCATCTTGTTTTAATAACACACCACAATACAAACAATTGTGCGGGTTAATTCAGCTCTATTTAAGAAGTCTTGTTCTGTACTCCAGAGCTTGTTGTTCTGTCTGGTTAAATGCTCATGCATTAAAATGCTAATAATTAAACTGTTACGATTGACTAATGAACTCTGCCAGTGATAAATGATGGTCTTGTTAGATTCACCGCCCAGCAAACCTCCTTTTGTACTGACAAAGTTAAAGGTTAAAGTGCTCTTGAAACCAGTGAGTGGATCTAGAAGCAATTACAATTTTTTCCCTGAAACAAACAGTTACTACAATAATGTTTCAGTTCCAAGTCAGTAAGAGTGACAAAAGAAAAAGAAAAGAGTGGCGGGTGGAGGGAGGATGGCTCTGAACTCTATTCATGGAGAAGGATGTGGCATTTTCTTTATCCCGCAGGGCAGATGACACGGTTTTCCAGACGAAAGCCTGCTTAGACAGACGTCCTTCTTAGAACCAGTCTTCCCAAGAATGCAGACGCAAATGGTGAGTTTTCAGGACGGGCCAGCAGGTGACCCAGCATCGTGGGTACTACGTACAGCAGGATGTTTAAGCAACGCAGAAAGTTTCTCCCCAGTTCTCTGGGTGGCTTGGGGGAAGCTGCTTAATCTTTCTGGACCCCAATTTTCTCATTTGAAAGAGCAGAGTCATAATCACAACCCTCTATGGCAAACATTTGCTTTATCCCGCTGAGTAACTAGTTCCCGTTTTTTTCCACTCAGAGCCTCCAAGCCAAGGCTTCCTCCTGGGTTCTCGGTTCACAGGGTTTGAGTGGGGTGCGGGGAACTGAGTGCAACCCACCAGCGCCAGGGGCGGAGCATGTGACCAGCCCTGGCCAATCAGAGCTTCCTCTCCCTCTGGCGTCAACACGGTCCTATCGGAACCAGTCAGAGCAAATTCTGGGGCTCCAGCTAGAGCCGTCTAGAAAGCAACAGCCCTTGACAGTGGACCTGAACCTAGAAGGATGTGAACCTAGAGCGGCTCTGGCCACTGTAGCAGACGGCCTTCCGGACAGAACAGCTGAGAAGAAGAGGCAGATTCTTCAGCAGCTGGATCCAGACTTACCCAGGGAGTTTTCAGCGACTTGAGCCAGAATCTCCCTTGTGTTCCCCCATAGGCTGGGTTCAGCTGGGTTTCTGTTGCTGGCCAGTTTTTCCCCATGGCGGAGGAAAGATCGCAAAGCTCAGGCTCGGCCCTGCCTACTTGGGCAGCCCCTCCGAAGGCTCCGGTGTGACCGGAGCCACTTCCTTTGACTCTCAGCGTCACAGGGTTCTGGGCATTGCCTGGGGGCTCGCTTTGAGGTTTTGGGAGCTCTCTGTCTCCAACAGGGCTGGGAATTCCCAGGCCGGGTTACCATACCCTCTTACCCTGTGCTCTTCTTCAGACCGTTAAAGCCATGGGCAAGGTGAGCCTGGCTTGCTCAGATGTGGCAAAGATGCAGAAATGACCAAATTCCACAGTGACCATGGACCCCAAAGGCAGGGATGGCAGAGAAAAGCCTAAAGGCATTCAGGGTCTTCCCTCCTGGAGACCCCGTGCCCTTTTCTAAATAGGCTTTTTTTTTTTTTTTTCCTGAAGGACGAAATGAAACCGTCTGCTGAAAAAAATGAACCAAAATCATAAACTCAATTCATTTGCAAGTTTTCTTAGCTCTTCTGCTTGATCTTTGGAGTTGAACTTAACGCTGGCCACACTTAATCAACCTGCATAGTTTCTCCAAGCACTTGGTGATGTGTTTTTGGAAGAGTTATGGGGAGAGCAAACCTTAGGATCTCAAATCAGAACACTATCCAGTGACATAGAGCAGGCCACTGCCGCTCTCTGAGGGTAGTGATGCTCAGAGGATAAAATCCTTGTCCTGGGATGCTGGGGGAGTAAGCTGAACCATGGCAAGGATGATTAGCTATTTGTATGGCGATCTCTAGTTTCTATAGAGTGTTTACATCTACCTTTGTGTTCGGCAAAAGGCATGGAAATGAAAAGCATTATACAAATGTAAGGGGATTTATTCCTTTAAATTCTTTCCTGGTCACTTCATGCATTTCTTGTCTTGCTAAAAAGTTAATTCTTTTGATAAATATTTACTGAGCATCTACTATGTGTGCCACCTTTTGCTAGGTGCTAAGGGTATAGCTGTGAAAATGAAAATGTGGTGTCAGCCTTCATGATTCTTTAATTTGTAGTCTCCATCACAAAACCAAAAAATCCACAAGGGCAGGAACCATGTCTGTCATCCGTCCTTCCACTCACCTAACCACCCATCCCTCTATCCATCATCCATACATTCACCCAAAACAAACCTTTTTGAGTAGTGCCATCCATGGGCTAGGCATTGATCTGGCTACTAGGAAAGTTGCAGTGAACAAAACAAAATCTCTACAGCTTACATTTTGGTGGGTGGAGAGAGACAATAAATGAAAAATCAAATACATGAGGAACCTATCCAGGGTAATAAGTGCTATGTAGAAAAATAAAACAATGTGGTAGTAGTGGGGGATGTAGCATGATGAGCAATGGGGTCCACCCCCAGGACCTCAAAGAAACCTACAGATTTACCTCCCAGGATTTTCTTCAAAAAGCAGGAAGTCCTGGCTGTCACTCGTCCCCAGCCAGCAGCTGGCCCTTGTTCTACTAGGACTCCTGGGCTCCTGCTTCTGTTCTCTTCTTAGGAAAGAAATAAGTGAAAAGAAGGAAATAAGGAGTAAAATTTCTAGTATCCAGCCAAGGCCCTGGCATTTAGTGAGCACTCAGTATCAGAGGAATGAATGCAAGATGGATTAGATGGGTGGATGGATGAGAGGGTGTTGTCATGGAGATGTATGGGGTAGGCTGAAGGCTGAGAGCAGCCCCGAACCCATCCAGAGCTGAGGTGGACTTTGGGAGTGTGGATGCCTCATCCTTACCTTTGCCCACTGCCCACGAGACTGCCCATGGAGAGAACAAAGTTTAGGGTCTCAAATCAGAACACTATCCTGGTGACTTACAGCAGGTCATAGAGGATCCTCTGGGGAAGATGAGATGGGTGGAAGTGGCCGTTACAGGAGATTCCCTGAGTCTCTTGAAGACTTCTCCCCCAACTGCCCTGGTATGAAAGGCAACTCAACCTGATCCCTGGGGCAATGTCCTGGCCCAAAGCCTTGTAGCAAAGGGTGGGGTCCTGGGGTGAGGCTCCAATCCATGTGACCACAGGAATTCCTCTTCCTGGATCCACTCAAGTGCAACAGAGGCTCAACTGGCCGCTAAAGTAAGTTAATAAGAAAGCCACATTGTGTACCTAATGAATTTTCTAAATCAATTATGAAACAGTCTCATTGGTCGTTTGTTAACATCTTGAAACCTTTACAAATTAATTTTACTGTATTAAAAAAAAACCTCTCACAGTCTGTTAACTCCATAAATGTGTTTTAAATTTGTTTTTGAATGCAACAACAAGCTGTGTGTGTGTGTGTGTGTGTGGTTCAGACTGACGATTCCCAGATAAACTGCTGGGCATTTGAATGGAGTCCACCTGTCCATTCACAGACAGACTGGTGGTCAGTGTCAGTGACGGTCCTGTCCTGGAGAGTGGCAGCTATGGGACAGTTGCCCAATGTGTCTGACCATTCTGGGCCATCAGGGTGGCGCCTCTGGGAGATATTGCTTAAAACTGCCATCTGGCCTAAGGCCAAGTCTTCTCCTGGGGCAGAGTTAGTGGCTGATGACTGCAGTAGGCAGCACTGAGAGAAAGGGACCATGTGAATGCAGACACGCTGAACCCTAGAAGGCAAAGAGACACAGGAATCAGAGCTGGGAGGCCTGGTTAATGAGGAGTCACTGCATTCACCAGTGCATTCCCCAGAGGCCAGGCTGCCCGAAGAAGCTCGCAGCGGTCCCATTTCAGTGAAGTGCTGTTCTCTTAAGCCAGTGACATGGGAACAAATTGATAGGAGGCAGCTTTGCAAGACCCCAGAAGCAAACTGCTTGGCCATTTTCGCTTTGGCCAAGTCCATGCCCAAGTTCATTTTTGGGTACCCTGTTTGGAGAAAGATGCAGGGATCCTGGAAAGAGGCCAGGGGAGCTTACAATCGCTTGGAAGTGTTGAAAGGCAGGATTAAAGGAGCTAAAGTATTTAACGTTTGGAGGGAGAGAGGGACAGAGGATGTGGAGAGGTGGGGACTGCTTAATGGCTCCCCACTTTCAAGTCTGCCGAGGGCTTTGTAAGCACATCACCAGTCATTTCCATTAAGACTAATGATGGGCTTTCTTTTGAAACTGGAGGGAATTAAGTTAGACCTGAGGAAGGCTGACTGGAAGCAAAGGATTTATCACAGTGATGACCTCTGACTGGGGGTATAGAATCTGTCTCTCCCTGAAAACTCTGAAGAACATCTCTGCCTTCTGACCAGTAGGTACAGTCTTCACTGCAGACCAGAGCCTCGTTCTGATTTGATAGGTTATATATATATATGTATAGTTTTTTCCTTTTTATTTATTATTTAATTTATTTTTAAATTTTATTTATTTATTTATTTATGTTTATTTTTGGCTGTTCTGGGTCTTTGTTGCTGCATGGGCTACTCCCTAGTTGTGGCAAGTTATGCTCTAGTTGAGGTGCACGGGCTTCTCATTGCATTGACTTCTTTCACTGTGTAGCACCAACTTTAGGGTACACGGACAGGCTTCAGTGATTGTAGCTCCCCGGCTCCAGAGCACAGGCTGAATAGTTGTGGTGTAGAAGCTTAGTTCCTCCGCTTCATGTAGGATCTTCCTGGATCAGCGATCAAACCCGTGTCTCCTGCCTTGGCAGGTGAATTCTTTACCACTGAGCCACCAGGGAAGCCCTGATCTGACAGTTTTTTAAAAATTAAAATTTTCTTGTTTCCCATCTTATATGTCTACATAATCACATTTCTCATAATGAATTATAGCTGTGTTAAATTTGTATTTTTAAATAAATGTTTTTGTCCCCTGACTATATGCTTATTGTAAGTAATTTTGAAAACAGACAAGTACCAAGCAGAAGAAACAAACTGAGGTAAACCCTGCTAAAATTTCTTCTTTCTTTGCTGGACATGTAAATCTATAGAATTATTCCATCTAAGGGTTTGTACTTTGAATTTTTTTAGCTTCACCCTGCTTCAAAATTATTTTCCCATGTCATTACAAAAACCTTCAAACTTTTCCCTACATTAAATAATGTATTTTTATTGTTTTGTTTACAAATGAAATACAAAGTAATGTAAAATTTATTTCAGAATTACCTAATAGGAAAAAGGGAAGACACAGTCCATCCTGTAAAAGTACCCCCAAGGATAATCACTGTGAGCAGTTTGGGGTACATTTCATGATGTGAACCCTTTTTGGTGACTGTATAATATTCCTTCAAGTAGATATACTACATTTTAGTTACTTCCATGTTCCCATTGTTGAAGAGCTACAGTTTTAGTTTTTCACTGAATTTCTGGTCTTCTCTTTTTCACTGTTTATGTGTTTGTTTATTTAGTAACCACGGGCGAGTTCCACGTACACCGTCCCAGAAAAGGAGAACGAAGGAGAGAGCAAAACAGATGGAACCCAGGACCTCAGGAAGCTTGGAAAAGGGCACCTGACCATAAACAAGTAAACACAGAGGGTGTCGGAGGTGGTCAGTGCCCCGGAAAAAACTCTGCAGGGAAGGTGGCAGAGCGTGCCGGGTGGGGCCCACTGGAGGGGCTGCTGCATGGGTTCCTGGGCGTGGGCACAGCGCTCAGCCTGCCCTCTGACCTTATGACCGTGGCCCACCTCCTCAGCAGACTTGGGAAGGCCATGCCCCTTCTCCTTGGAGGCCAGACCTCCGCCTTCCTCCTTTCTCACATCTGTTAGAGTTGAGTCTGGAGAATTCGACCTCAGGCTTTTTCTTTCATGTGAAAACTTATCAGAAATTAAATTAACATCAGCCCTTTGCCTGTTTTCTCACCTGCTCAGTAAGCAACACAATTGCAACAACCTGGGAGACTGGGCAGAGACCAAAACCCCACAAGAAGAGACAAGCCCCTCCCTCAGGACTCCCAATGCTGCCTCCTCAGAGATGGCCCCCAGGCTGGGCTTTCCACAGCCTCAAAGCCTGGTTCCCAGGTGGCCAGAGTGGTGGAGGGGCCACCCCAGACTTTGTCTGCCCATCAGAGGACCCCTGGTTTGTGTGAGGAAGGCATTTCCTCAGCACCACATCCAGGCCTCCGCGGGCCTCTGACAGGAGGCACCACAGTCCTTCAACCAGGCGGCCAGGGAGAGGGGTCCCAGTTGCCTGACCTAGGTCTTCCCCACACTCAGCAACAGCCATCCCCGCAGAATGCCGCCTGTTTGGGTAACAAAGAATCACTTAATATTTCACTTAAAGTCACCAAAGAATAAGCACATTGGAACACTGAAAGCACCATCAATTTGATAACTATTTAGAATGCAAAAATTAAGTTTTTAAAAGCATTCTTGCCTGGAGAATCCCAGGGACGGGGGAGCCTGGTGGGCTTCCGTCTATGGAGTCACACAGAGTCGGACACGACTGAAGTGACTTAGCAGCAGCAGCAGTGAGACAAGAATCAAGTACAGAAAGAAAAGTTGTCTCCATCCCAGCCGTCTCCCGAGTGTCCAGTGATGCTGAGTCTGTGGTCTCTCCTCCTCCTTCTCACATACACACATACCCTGAAAGAAAGTGAAAGTGTTAGTCTCTCAGTACTGTCTGACTCTTTGCAACCCCATAGACTGTAGCCCACCAGCCTCCTCTGTCCATGGAATTCTTCAGGCAAGAATACTGGAATGGGTAGCTGTTTCCTTCTCCATGGGTCTTCCATGACCCAGGGATCAAACCAAGTCTCCTGCTTTGCTAGCAGATTCTTACTGTCTGAGCCACCAGGGAAGTCTGCACATACCCTTTTATTGTTATTGGGCAGTCACTCAGTCGTGTCCAACTCTCTGCGACCCCTGGACTGCAGCGCGCCAGGCTTCCTTGTCCTTCACCATCTCCCGGAGCTTGCTCAAACTCATGTCCATTGAGTCGGTGATGCCATCCAACCATCTCATCCTCTGTTGCCCCCTTCTCCTCTTGCCTTCTATCTTTCCCAGCATCAGGGTCTTTTCCAATGAGTTGGCTTTTCACATCAGGTGACCAAAATATTGGAGCTTCAGCATCAGTCCTTCCAATGAATATTCAGGTTGATGTCCTTTAGGATTGACTGGTTTGATCTCCAAGGGACTCACAAGAATCTCCTCCAACTCCACAGTTTGAAAGCAGCAATTCTTTGGTGCTCAGCTTTCTTTATGGTCCAACTCTCACATCCATACATGACTAATGGAAAAACCATAGCTTTGACTATACGGACCTTGGTGGCAAAGTATTAGGGGCTTTATGTGTTGTTCTTATGGAGATGGAATCCTGCTTTATAAATTTCTCTCAACCTAGTTTGGTTTGAATACTTAACGGCTCTATAAGTCAGTGAATCTGAATCCATCTCAGTCTTTAGTTTTTCAAGGTCATAAGCACCCACACACAAATAATTTGTATATTTAAGATTTTATTAGAATGCTGATTTTGAGAGCAGGCATTTGAAAAGGTTGCTTTCCCCTCTTACTCCCCCACGCCCATCTCCAACTCAGGCTAGTAATCTGTTTTCTGTCCTTCTGCATCCTTTCTCCAGGTGGCACAGTGGTAAAAAATCCATCTGCCCCCACAGGAGACTGGGTCGAGAAGATCCTCTGGAGTAGAAAATGGTAACCCATTCCAATCTTATTCCATGGACAGGGTATCCTGGTGGGCTACAGTCCAGGGGGTCACAAAGAGTCAGATATGACTGAGCGCGCGCACACACACACACACACACACACACACCCTTTTCAGGGCTGACAGAAAATAGAATGATACATAGATAAATATAGACACGTACAAGACAATGCGTCTGCGAAAGGCACGGCTGCCCCTTGCTTTTCTCATTCACCACTATGCTATGGAAATCCACCCCACCCCCCAGTCTCATCATGAAGTTCTCATTCACTCACATCTGATTTATTTGGCCATTCTTCCATTGATGGAAGTTCATTTAATGTTTAGTTTTTATGCTTGGCTACTATGAACAATGTTGTGCTAAACATCCTTACGTGTTTACGTGCAGATCCATATCTTTTAGGTAATTGCTTTTCCTTCTGTGGAGTAGGTTCCCAGGAATGAAAGTTCTGAGACTTCAGTAGAATTTAAGGTTTAAAAGGAAAAAGTCCTAAAGGAGGAAAACAAATGATTCATGCTATATAAGCCCTTAGCTAGGAGCTTCTGAGGCTGGGACATTTTTCACGGTCTTACTTTTCTACGCTCATTCCTAATGGTTCAGAGTGCTCCTTCGCTCTTACAGACAGAGCGACAGGGCTCTCAGGCCACTCTCACATTCTCCCAGAGGCTGGTGCAGGAGGAAAAATACTGAAGTAGGGCCAGGGCCCTCTCACTAGCCTGAGGTCTTGGACAATTCTCTCCATCTGCAAAGAGCCCAGTGGATCTGGTGGAGAGAGCTGGGCGGTTGGGGATCCCCATGAGTAGGCGAAGGGTTTGGGAAGGTGAAGGCACCAGCCCTAATAAGGCTCCAACTTGAACTTGCTTTCGGAGGCCTCGGCAGGGGATCAGTATGACCCAGCCTGCCTCTCCTTCCCGTACCTACAACTGTGGCCTCCCTGGGGGATTCAGTTTAGCGTTTCTTTTCCTTGATGAAAAAAAAATTACTGCAACTGAGCAGAATAAGCAACCATCCATGTTAGTCTCGACACAAGAATGAGTCATGATGGATGAGAAGGCAAAACCACAAAAGCTTAAGGTGGTTTAGAAAAAGAAATCTTTGTTTGAAGCTGGCTGGTACAATCTCCACCCGTTCATTTGGCCTTGTTATTTATTAACCACGTGGCTAGACTGGGATGAGCCAAGGGGTGGGGCAAGCCAAGGGTGGAGTCGTGTCTCACACTCGTCCTGCACACACAATGGAGACTTGGACAAGAATACTGTGCTGAAACCTGGCGTAACATTCACCTGGTGTCCTGGCACCTACGCTGTGATATGTGCCATTGGTATTACTACCTGGGGGAAAGGGGTGGAGACAGAAGCAGTAAAGGGCACCTTTGATTTTTGAGCCAATCGAGAGATGCTGAGCTTTGCCGGGAGGGAAGGGGGTTTCATGCAGGTGACTTTATGAAAACAGTTTCTCCATATTTATAAAAATCCCAGAGACACCTCAGGACTTCCGGGAAAGAACAGGAATAATCAGGGGACCTGGCTTTGCCACCAAACAGCTTTGATGACCTTTTTGGAAGCACTTCACTTCTCTGGCCCTCAGTTTACCCACCTGGAAACAAAAGGTCATTAGACTAGATGAATTCCAAAGCTACTCAGCTGTGAAACTCTGAGTACCTTTTATTTTAAATTAAAAAGAATATTTAACAAATATGAAAGAAGAAATCACTTCTTATAGAGAAATCGAAAAATAAATGGACCAAAGAAAGAAAATGGAGCAAAACGTGAAATCTGAAATTACAGTATTGAGAATAAAATTGAAGAAAAATTATAAAAAATTGAAATCATGTGACTGAACAGTAAACATTATTAACCAACTCATGTGTCCCCTCATGGGCTTTCAAAAATAGGTCTTTATATCTTTTAATCAAGATGAAAAAAATATAAAGTTTGTTTTTCTAGTAAACAGGGGATCAGGTTAGATACAGAGCATTACAGTATGCTTATTTGTAACTTAGCGTGACCCATGGATTTCTGTCCACGTACACAATGAACCTCTTTCACATGACTATCAACCTCATGTTAATAACACCTGCCTTGTTCTTCAGCCGAAATAGGATGAATGCTCTAAAGTTTATAAATGCTGGACACTTAAGATGTTTTGCATTTTCAATATTATACTAAGGCTTGAAGAACACCCTGGTAATTACCTCTGCATACACCTTAAAATTATGCCATTAAATAGGATGGTTCAGTTCAGTTCAGTTCAGTCGCTCAGTCGTGTCCAACTCTGCGACCCCATGACTCACAGCACGCCAGTCCTGATGGTTAGAAAGGTGTAAATGCATAGGTTAAGGCTGGTGTGTGTCAAGAGCAGAGAGTAGAGACCAAGTGGGGTCCAACGTGGTTTTTGAAGGGGAGGAGATGAGAGACGTCGTAGTCGAACACTCACTGTGATTTTGCTGAAGGGAATCTCTGACTGTGCTGACCGGGGTAGAGGCAGAGCCGGTGGGGGTTGGGAGGCTGGTTAGTGAGATGCGTGTAACCGTGTTCGCATGGCGTACCCGCCGTGTGGGGAAGGGTCTATGTGACACGTCTACAAAATCTTTCAGAGATGTGCCCAAGTCGTGGGTGTTGATGAGGGGGAGGTGAGTAATCCTGCGCGGCTGGGAACTCTGGAGAATGTTCTCTGATAACAATCACTTGTTCAGCTATTCCCTGAGGAAAGAGCTAAAGGGTTCTCCTCCATTGACTCTTGGAATGCCATTTCATTGCCCTCCTCATTATAAGAGGGAAGAATAGAAGCTGAGGTCTCATAAACAAGTGCTTGCAAGATTACTGAGATAATACGTAAAAGCATTTGAATTCCTTCATGAAATAAAAAAAAAATGCACAGAGTAGGTAAGAGTAGGTTCAGTGGTCCTGATAACTGAGCAGATGGTGGAGGTGCCAGTTCCTGAGGATGGGATGTGCTGTGATTCACAGGGAGCCCCTCTGTACCCATTTCACAGATGGATGCCCTCTGGGTGTGGCAGTCTAAATGATGGGACCAATTCTATGCAAGGGAGCCACAGCAGAGGTGGAAACCCACTGCTGGTCCTTGGATGATCATCCCTGCCTTGCCAGCTTTAACCGTTGGGAGGTTGGAATGAGGTAACGTCTCAGAACGTCCTTTGTAAACTATAAAATATTATATGTCTATGTGAGAGATTACCATGACTTATAAAGCTAAGTTACAGCAAATTCTAAATGAAAAACTCAAATGGCCAGGCTGTCGATGGCTAACTTTTCACATTCATTTTTCCTAACGGGACAATAAGGATGGTGAACATGTACTGAATTCTGCTATGTGATCGACGAGCTTCTAAGATGTTAACCCATTTCATCCTCACAAAATCCCTGTGAGGTGGGTGCTACAGTTATCCCCATCTCAGAGATGAGGAAACTGGGGTGCAGAGAGGTTAAATTAATTGCACAGAATCATGCTATCTCTGGAGAAGGAAATGGCAACTCACTCCAGTATTCTCGCCTGGGAAATCCTATGGACAGAGGATCCTGGTGGGCTACTAGCCCATGATCCCTAGCCCATGGGATCACAAACAGTCAGACATGACTGAGTGACTAAATGACAAAAATGCCATCTCTATGTACTAAGTTGGCTGACTTGTCATCTTTGGGGCATCCGTAGGTCAGAGAATAATATACTTAGAAAAAAAGGACTTGGATTTGAGTTGACCATTAATGCACCTTTGGAGAGTCTAGACCAACCCAAAGAGATGTCCTCCTGTTTTGCCAGCACAAGGCTGCCTCTCCCAGGATCCCCTGTGCTCTATGCATGTGTTTCTCTTGAAACAGAAAGGGTTAAGTTGACCCACAACCCACAGGACCCTGAGACATTTTCCTTCTGGGCCACATGTGTAGATGGGCTCTGAAGACGAACCTCTCTCCTCCTTGGAAATCATGAATTTTTATGAAACCAGCCCAGAATTCCCAGAATTCAGCCGGGTGCACTTTGCAGACCCTAAAATGCTGTCGCCATGGAAGGTTTCATTGCTTGCACCTGCTAAAACATTTGAGGCATTTGAGAGGCAGTGAAACACATTTGCTTTTCATTTTATCTGACTTTGGAAACCTTTGAAGTGTTTAATAGTAGAGCCCAGGAAAGATCCCCGCCTCTTAATCATTTACTGGTAAGTCACATTCTCGGCTGGTAGCCTGTCAAGCAGAAACTGACCTGAGCCCAGTTTTATTAAGTGTCACATGCCCAGTCACTGTTCATTAAAGGTGTTTTAAGGTTTGAATTATGTAATTTATGAGAAAAAGAAATAAAAATTACATTGTTTTATTAATATGCAGCCCAAGATCTCTCTTTCATAACAAATGAAGGAAAGTTGGGTGAAAGGATGCGGGAGGGGGGTGATGAAGGTGGCCTTCCATTCTCTGACCTTCCTCGGCCCCTAGCACCCCCACGTCCATTCCACCCAACCCCAGGCAGGAGCCTGGCAAGTAGGCAGCACTCTGGGAAGGGAGCCATCTCAACCTGTCTCCCTATGTCCTCTGCCTGAGACCTGATGACAAAGTAGCCACCTTCCTCCTCTTTCCAGCTCTTCTGTCTCTTTTCCAGCAAGGCAGGAAAAAGCATTTCTAGAGTGACCCGGGGTGATGGTGTGAGTCACAGTCATTGGGAACTAATGCCCCTTGCTTTCAGGAGAGCTGAGAGAGGGTGCAGTGCTGGGCACAGGGCCACCTGCTCCAGGCAAGCGATTTCATTGGATACTCACTTTACCTAAAGGAAAGTGGAGACTGTCCCCGTTTTATAGAAGAAAACAGAGGAGCCAAGGTGGGATCCCTGGGCTGCACTTGTCCTTTTGTCTCTGTAACCGAGGGCATCCTTAGCCCAGGTCAGCCTTCTTGGAATCATTCAACTGGGCAGTCAGGAAGAGGGGCTGGACTGGACCAGGCAGCTTGTGCCTTCTCTGGACTTGGGTTCTGTGCACAGGCCCAGCAAGATTAGCAGCCTTCACAAAGGACATTTTTCTCCTACAGATTCTCGATTTATCATCAGCGTGCTTGTCAGTCTGAGCCCACTGAAGGCTCTGCATGCGGGGTTGCTCTGGGTGGGGTCTCCCTTATCTGACATGGTGGGACCTCTGCTTCTTCTTAGACCCCCAGGCTGCCCCCTGGCATCTCAATAAAGATGAGGGAGCCATCTCTGCCTGCCCTGGGGTACAGTGGCTTTGAATTCCTCCGGGGTTGTTTGCCTGTGCGCATCTCCCTGTAATCAACCCAAAAAAGCGCCAACAGGGGAAAAGTCATTTTCCCAAATGTGGACAGCCCAGAATATTGAGACTGTGATTAGGGTTTGAAAGCTGACGCAACTGAAGGTATTTCTCCCCTTCCACATGCTCCCCCTGACCACCAACTTTCCCCACAGGAAAAAAATTGTGAACTTGATTTTAATTTTGAACTTGATTTTCTTAATCAAGTGACTCATGTGTTACAGGTGTGAAGTTGCACCGGACTTTGCCCCCTTGGTTCAAATTTGTGAGTTTTTAATTCTGAAAGGGGATCTCAGGTGCTAAGGCTTTCTAAGACATCTCACAGGAATGGTGTAGAGTTTTGAGAACAAGGGCCTTTTAAAATCTGGGTGGAGTGGGGGCAGGGCATGGCAAGAGCTGAATGAACTCCTGTTTGGGAAGCTCCCAGCCAAGGCAGAAAATGAAAGGCCTTGTTTGGAAGAAGAGTGTTGGTGGGCCAGGTTTTGCAAACGGACCGTCAATCATTAACCCACTTAATTTTGAATTACTGATTCCACTGATATTTCAATAGCTGGCTGCTGGCGACCTGAACTGTAGGGGCTGTTGTCTTTGATCTGCCAGGCCAATTTCCATTAGCAGTAAAACCACAGACCTCTGCTGGGCCACAGGCCAGCGAGTTCTAACATCTCCCAGTGTCTTGGAGGAGCTCTGAACTGCTAGTCCCAATGCTGAGAGAGCCTTGGGTAGAGTCTCCTGAAGCAGTCATCACAAATCAATCAACTCATTAATTTTGCACAATTTTCAGTTCTGCAGTAGGCACTGGGAAGCAGAGAGAACTGACTTATTTTAGATAGTCGAAGAGACAGGGTGTCAGTACATAGGGTTCAATACATGCTTCACTGGAAAAGAACAGGCAGCTGTGGGAGCTTTGAGAGGTGCATCAGGGAGGACTTCCTAGAGGAGGTGACACCTAAGCTGAGACATGAGGCTGGATAGGAGTTAGCTGGGCAGAAAAGCAAAGGTAATTTCAGAAAAACCTTCTATATCTTGGGAAGGAGTTGGGAATTTCAGTCACCGATTGGTTTGAAGAAGGGATGGGTAACTGGAGTAGATTCATAGTCTAGAGCAGGGGTTCCCATCCTCCGGGATCTAATGCCTTATGATCTGAAGTGGATCTGATGCAATAATCATAGAAATCAAGAATCATCCTGAAACCACTCCCCCCCCAACCCCGAACAGGTCTGTGGAAAATTGTCTTCTATTAAACTGGTCCCTGGTGCCAAAAATGTTAGGGACCACTGTTCTAGAGGACCAAGTGTGGCAAGAGGGGTGCAGAGGAGCAGGAATGGGAGTGGGGAGGCCAGAGAGGAGTCTGCCATTAAGAAGGAGGCGGCCCAGGGGGCGTTTGGGGTCTCACAAATCCTAATTTGAGACTTCCCCGAGATGGCTCAGAGACTGAAAGATCTGTCTGCAGTGCAAGAGACACAGGAAACACCAGTTCAATCCCTGGGTCAGGAAGAGCCCCTGGAGAAGGAAATGACAACCCAGTCTCGTACTCTTGCCTGGGAAATCCCATGGACAGACGAGCCTGACAGTCTACAGTGCCAAGAGTTGGACACTACTGAGCAACTAAGCAATGAGCGCGCGCGCGCGCACACACACACACACACACACACACACACACACACACACACACACACACAGCCTAACTTGGGCAGATGTGGTGCAAGGAGGCGAGATCCTCCTTGGAGACCTGGCTCTCAGAGATGACAGGACCACTAAAGGTGGGGGCCTCCTGGTGTCTGTCTGAGCCTGAACCTACTGAACCCCTCCTCAGAGGTGGAGACCCTCAGGGAGGTATAGACGGACGCAGGGAAGAAACGCCGTGCAGGTTGATGGGAGGAGGGTGCCCTCTTTTCAAGTCCAGGAAGATTTAATTAGGCTGTTGGATAACTCTGAGGACTGAAAATTGAGGAAATAACTTCCCGTGGACCCTAGATACACATTGGGCAAAAGCAGGACCAGGACAGCCATGGACAGCCGTGCAGGTTTATTTAGTACACAGCCAGGTAGCTGTGGCAGGTGGCCCTGGGTGGCATGGAACTTGTGTCAGGCATCAGGGAGACTTGACCTGAGGGTTGGAGGCTAATATTTTTCCCTCATAGAGTGTGGTGAGGTTGGCAGAAATACTCACTATACCCAAAGGGATTTAGCCTTTTGTTTCAAAATTGGTGTTAAATGTGGCCATCATCTATTAATCATAATTATTTTTTAATTAATTGAACACTTCCCTGATAGCTCAGTTGGTAAAGAATCTGCCTGCAATTTAGGAGACCCCAGGTTGATTCCTGGATCAGGAAGATCTGCTGGAGAAGGGAGAAGCTACCCACTCCAGTATTCTTGGGCTTCCCTTATGGCTCAGCTGGTAAAGAATCCGCCTGCAATGCAGGAGACCTGGGTTCAATCCCTGGGTTGGGAAAATCCCCTGGAAAAGGGAAAATCTACCCACTCCAGTATTCTGACCTGGAGAATTCCATGGGTTCACGGGGTTGCAAAGAGTCAGACACGACTGAGCGACTTTCACTTTCTTTCACTTTACTACCTGATGGCTCTGTTGTGTTTTCATGTCTTAGTTCATTGAATTCCCCCCATCCCTGAGAAATGGGCATCATTATCTCCACTTTCACTGATGGGAAAATTAAGGCTCAGAAAGAGTAAATCATCGGTGAAAGTTCTCACAGTTGATACTTGGAAGAGTGGGGGAAATGTCAGAGCATGACGGGGTCAAAGCGTTAAGGGCTGGGGGTGGGGGCATGTGATCCAATCTTCTCCAGCCGCTGCCTTTACCAGACTGTGGAATGGCAAGACACTGCCTGCCAGCTTGTGCAGCGCGGTTCTGATTCCCGTACATCCTCCCCTTCACTCTGACTGTGCTGCTCACTTGGATGAAGCCACTTATCTGTCTTTTTCAAGGCACTGAAGACAGCACTTCCGGTAGATCAAGCAGGCAGAGGATAGGAGAGGTTTGCCGTACCTGGCCCTCCCTCTAACCGCTTCTCCCGCAGTCAGCGGCCTGGTGAATGGGAGGAGCCCATCTAGGCTGGAGATGAGGGCATCGCATCTCTGCTTCCACTGTCAGCTCTGCAGCTATTTCTGTGGCCTTGGGAACAGCATGTGGGTGACAGCATGTTGCCGGCTAGAGCTGGTGGTGAAATAAATGTTGACCCCAGAGAAGCTGAGAGAAATGGGGGAGAATACTGCTTATCACTCAGCTGCCACAAGTCAGAGCTGTCCGATACCATCTCTGAACAATTGACAGCCTCCTCTGGATGATGCTTTATCCAAACAGACTGCTTTTTCCTGGGGTGGCTAGGAGAAAGAGCCCCTTCTGATTTCACAGCAAGTTCTAGCGGCGAAACAGGAGGCAGGTGTGCATGCGTGCCAAATCGCTTCAGTCGACTCTGCGACCCCATGGACTGTAGCCCACCAGGCTCCTCTGTCCATGGGATTCTCCAGGCAAGAATACTGGAGTGGGTTGCCATGCCCTCCTCCAGGGGATCTTCCCAACCCGGAATCGAACCCATAGCTCTATGTCTCCTGTATAGGCAGGCAGGTTCTTTACCACCAGCACCACCTGGGAAGCCGAAGTGGGAGGGCTTAGCCGCTATTCTGTGCTGGGCCCTCTGATAGGCACCTTATTTATTTCACTGACCCCTCCTGGTCATCCCCTCATGGCTGATACCACCCACAGTTTGCTCAGCTGAACATCGAGGTGGGAGGCTTCAACATAATGTCCAAAATCTTGGCAGCAGAGTTGGTGCTCACTTGCCTCTGGCTCATTCTGAGGGGTGTCTGGGTGTGCGGCCTCATGTAGAGGAGACAGTCTGGAAGTGCAAAAATGTGTTACAGTCCAACAACAACAAGCAGAGTGCCATCATTTTAGATAGATCTGTTCCTCATAAAAGCAGTGACTACTTTCCAACTTCAAGTTAAGGGATATTTTCAACATATCTGAGTTTGAAATTTAACCCAACACCATTGAGATTTTTACCCCAAAGTGACAGTTATGCTGGGAGAAAAATAAAACACAAAACTCTATCTGCCCCCAGATGAGAAGAGGACAGGTACTGGCTTGCCAAACAAGGGAGGCAGGTTTAGTGTCGTGGGAATTATTTCCAAGTTGCCACCTAAAGGCATGGGGTGGGCACAGGGGCCTAAGCCAGGTGTCCATTCCCTGAGGGTGAGAGGTGATATGATGGATGGGACAGGGTGTCGTGGGCCATCCCTTCAGGCTGACCTGGCCTTTCACAAATGACCCCCATACTGCCATTCTCCCTAATCCAGTGACTTTCAAATTGTTTATACACATAGTCTTGGGAAAGCCCTAAGTCCTACAAAAACTTTTAAAACATCATATTTTATTTCAATAATATAAAAAAATAGATCCTTAACAAGACATCTAAACATATCTTCTCTGTTAAACTGATAAACTACATTGTTGTAAAATAAGCCATTCATTTTGCTGTATCTCAGATTGGGGTTCAAGAGGAATTCTCCAGAATCTCTGAATTATTTTTTTTCCTTTAAATGGAATCCACACACAGTTGGGGTTTGAGAAATCTGGCCCTTATGTAACACTACACTTCCAAGCCCCCAAGCTCAGATACGGTGAACAAATGACCAGGAGAGACCCAGGTAGCCCTGATCCATGCCCACAGTCTTTGGCACTGGGGGAATAGAAGAAGATCCATTTGCTGACTTGGCTCTTCTTGCCAACTCTAAGCAAAACCTGGCTTCAGAAATGATGAAACCCACCCCAGTGACACAGCTGCCAAGCTGGGGGACACAGCAGGGTCCCTGGAGACCCAGCACATGTTAAATGGGAGTAATTTCCTGACTAACCCCTGATTCTCCTGGAGGTGGCTCCTGGAATATTGCTGAGTTTCCAGTTTGGCTGCTTTGGTCTGAAATGGCAAGCATGTGCTTCCACTTTCTTGTGCACTGTTAGATATGGAGGACTTGGGGTGTTGCCCAGAGCACTGTGTGGATCTGCAACCATCACAGCCACTGGCTGGACATAGCCCGCTGTGTTTGCATCAACAATAGAAATACAGTAGTAGTGGCAGCCAGTGTTTCCCAGGGTCCCACTGTACAACGTTTTCTCATTTTATCCTCCTTCAGAGGAGGTGGGGGTGTTGTCTTCACCCTCTTTATAGATACCCAGGCTTGGACAGGTCAAGTAACTCGCCCAAGACCATCCTCTATAAAACTTCATCCACAACTGCTTCTCCCAAATTCAAGCTTCATGAAAGGGGTTTGCTGAATACCTACTGTGGGCAGATCCTTTTTCTTGAGTGCAACTGGGGATGACATATCTTGCCATTTAGAATCATGTCCAAACAACAGTCATTTGTTCCATGTGGCTACTGAGCACTTTGAGTGTGGCTTGTCCTAACTGAGATGTATTGTGAGTGTCAAGAAACTTTAGTGTCAAACACACTCTGAATTGAAAGATAGTGTAAATCAGAGGATGCAAATCATTTCATAATATTTTGTATTGATTATATGTTGAAATGATAATATTTTACATATATTAGGTTAAATAAAATGTATTATTAAAATGAAGTTTGTCTATTTCTTTCTACTTTTTTGGTAAATGTGGCTGCTATTAATGACATTCCGTGGGACTCTTGCCCTTTTTCTACTGACAGTACTACCCTTGAGGTTCTTTCTGCTGCTCACACACACAAGGTTTCTGTCTTGATCTCAGGCTGGTTCAGACAGTTCCAGACTTCAGGCTTCTCTGCTTGTGGTGATGAAGAGGGCTGGGAGGAAAGAACTGCGATTTTCCTTCTGCCCTCCAAGAGCAGCAAGCAGAGGCCTGTGTGCACAGAAGAAACTTTAGAAGTACAGCCGATTCTTATTATTCACGGCAGTTTATGTCCTAAGGGAGCTTCAGGTGCTTCCCAGGTGGTGCAAGTGGTAAAGAACCCATCTACCAATGCAGAAGACTTAAGAGACGTGGGTTCAGTCCCTGGGTTGGGAAGATCCTCTGGAGAAGGACATGGCAGCCCACTCCACTATTCTTTCCTGGAGAATCCCATGGACCGAGGAGCCTGACAGGTTACAGTCCATGGGGTCGCACAGAGTCGGACACAACTGAAGTGACTTAGCACACACTCACAGGCAAGGTTGCTGCAGACAATGAAATAGCAAGTAAGGAAACATTGCTCCTCAGGGGAATACAGGGTTAGGTTTCCATGATCCACTTCTTACAACATTTTTGCCAACTGATCAATAGATACTCTTGTTTAATGTGTGCTTCTCTTTAAAGAAACGTTACTAATATATACAGACACATGTGCATGCATGCTCAGTTATTCGGTTATGTCCGACTCCCACAACCCCATGGACTGCAACCCACCAGGCTCCTCTGTCCATGGGATTATGCCGGCAAGAATATTGGAGTCGGTTGTGATTTCCTCCCCCAGGGATCTTCCCATCCCAGGGTTCGAAACTGTGTCTTCTGCATTGGCAGGTGGATTCTTTACCACTGCGCCACTTGGGAAGACACATATACAAAAAAAGTGGGTATATATAGTTGGTATATGTAGTTGATTCGCTAACATTGAACTCGCAGCCACCAACACTATAACTCATGCTTGACTGAAACTTATCTAACACTCCATAAGGCATATCACAGTCTTCTTGAGCTTGGGGGTAACAGACAGTAACATGCTTGGGGACCTTTATAAACAGTGAACTCACCACCAACAAAAAGCACAAAAACATGATAAACATGGCACTAAATATATCACAAAAAGAACATTTATGAACATGAGTCTGGTGACTCAAAATTTTCTCCATTCTGTGCATGTCTGCTGCTGCTGCTGCTGCTAAGTCACTTCAGTCAAGACCGACTCTGTGTGACCCCATAGACGGAAGCCCACCAGGCTCCCCAATCCCTGGGATTCTCCAGGCAAGAACACTGGAGTGGGTTGCCATTTCCTTCTCCAATGTGTGAAAGTGAAAAGTGAAAGTGAAGTCGCTCAGTCGTGTCCGACCCTTAGCGACCCCACGGACTGCAGTCTACCAGGCTCCTCCATCCATGGGATTTTCTAGGCAAGAATACTGGAGTGGCTTGCCGTTGCCTTCTCCGGTGCATGTCTGCACATGACCACAAAAGCACCTGCGAATACTGATTTGGGTGTTACAAATAAATTTTAGCCAGGAGGTGAATACAGAATCTATAAATAATGAAGATCGATTGTGTTTGTTAATTGAGGTCAGTCCTGACTCTCACCTTCCACTGGCTGCTGATCTTTTGTGCTCAGAATGTACCCTGAGAGTCCTGCTTGTGTCCGTTTAGCATCAGCATAACCCCCTCCATGGTGGACCAGGAGGTGGTGAAGTCCTGAATTCAGAGGAGAGTAGAACAACTGGAGTCAGCCCTGGACTCACAGTTTATAAATCTCATGGGACTTGGGCAGGACATGTCACCTCTTCAAGCCTCAGCTATCCAATCTGTAAAACAGGGGTCATAATGATTTATCTTCCCATCTTGTGAAGATCTGAGATGACTTTGCAAAAGTGCTGTGGAAGCAGTAAATAATCCACAGACGTACAAGATTTACAGGCTTTCCTGATAAGCTTTGAGCAGGGGAAGGCAGAACCCTGCTAGGGTTTGAATCCTGAATGGCACTGACTGCTTACGTGAGCTTGAGTGAGTGACTGAGCCTTTTAAGGTCTTGGACCCCACCTTGTGAGATGAGGATGATACTAACATAGTATGTATAGGGATGCTATAAGCTTTCAGTGAGACATGCATCTAAAGCACTTTAATTCCCAATGAATGGTGGCTATTTCTACTGTAACAAGTGACTGTGCCCCTCATTTGAGCTGAGTGATGGGGATAGGGGAAGTCAGAGTGAAAACCACAATCACAGAAAACTAACCAATCTGATTGCATGGACCACAGCCTCGTCTGACTCAATGAAACTATGAGCCATGCCATGTAGGACCACCCAAGATGGGTGGATCACAGTGGAGAGGTCTGACAGAATGTGGTCCACTGGAGAAGGGAATGGCAAACCACTTCAGTATTCTTGCCTTGAGAACCCATGAACAGTATGAAAAGGCAAAAAGATAGGACACTGAAAGATGAACTCCCCAGGTCGGTAGGTGCCCAATATGCTACTGGAGATCAGTGGAGAAATAACTCCAGAAAGAATGAAGAGACAGAGCCAAAGAAAAAACAAAACCCAGCTGTGGATGTGACTGGTGAAGGAAGTAAAGTCCAATGGAAGTAAAGAGCAATATTGCATAGGAACCTAGAATGTTAGGTCCATGAATCAAGGCAAACTGGAAGTGGTCAAACAGGAGATGGCAACAGTGAACATGGACAGAATCAGTGAACTAAAATGGACTGGAATGGGTGAATTTAACTCAGATGACCATTATATCTACTACTGTGGGCAAGAATCTCTTAGAAGAAATGGAGTAGCCATCATGGTCAACAAAAGAGTCTGAAATGCAGTACTTGGATGCAATGTCAAGAACGACAGAATGATCTCTATTTGTTTCCGAGGCGTACCATTCAATACCACAGTAATCCAAGGCTATTCCCTGACCAGTAATGCTGAAGAAGCCGAAGTTGAGTGGTTCTACGAAGACCTACAATACCTTCTAGAACTAACACCCAAAAAGGATGTACTTTTCATTATGGGGGACTGGAATGCAAAAGTAGGAAGTCAAGAGATACCTGGAGTAACAGGCAAATTTGGCCTGGAGTACAAAACAAAGCAGGGCAAAGGCTAATAGAGTTTTGGCAAGAGAATTCACTGGTCATAGAAAACACCCTCTTCCAACAACACAAGAGAAGACTCCACACATGGACATCACCAGATGGTCAATACTGAAATCAGACTGATTATATTATTTGCAGCCAAAGATGGAGAAGCTCTATACAGTCAGCAAAAACAAGACCGGGAGCTGACTGTGGCTCAGATCATGACCTCCTTATTGCCAAATTCAGACTTAAATTGAAGAAAGTAGGGAAAACCACTAGACCATTCAGGTATGACCTAAATCAAATCCCTTAATATAGTGGAAGTGACAAACAGGTTCAAGGGATTAGATCTGATAGACAGAGTGCCTGAAGAACTATGGACAGAAGGTTTGTGACATTGTAAAGGAGGCAGTGATCAAGACCATCCCCCAAAAAAAGAAATGCAAAAAGGCAAAATAGTTGTCTGAGGAGGCCTTACAAATAGCTGTGAAAAGAAGAGACGCAAAGGGCAAAGGAGAAAAGGAAAGATATAAGCATCTCAATGCAGAGTTCCAAAGAATAGTAAGGAGAGATAAGAAAGCCTTCCTCAGTGATCAATACAAAGAAATAGAGGAAAACAATAGAATGGGAAAGACTAGAGATCTCTTCAAGAAAATTAGAGACACTAAGGGAACATTTCATGCAAAGATGGTCACAATAAAGGAAAGGAATGGTTTGGACTAAACAGAAGCAGAAGATATTAAGGAGAGGTGACAAGAATACACAGAAGAACTAAACAAAAAAGATCTTCACAACCCAGATAACCATGATGGTGTGATCATTCACCTAGAGCCAGACATCCTGGAATGCGAAGTCAAGTGGGCCTTAGGAAGCATCACTACGAACAAAGCTAGTAGAGGGGATGGAATTCCAGTTGAGCTATTTCAGATCCTAAAAGAGGATGCTGTTAAAGTGCTGCACTCCATATGCCAGCAAATTTGGAAAACTCAACAGTGGCCACGGGACTGGAAAAGTTCAGTTTTCATTCCAATCCCAAAGAAAGGCAATGCCAAAGAATGTTCAAACTACCACACAACTGCACTCATCTCACACGCTAGCAAAGTAATGCTCAAAATTCTCCAAGCCAGGCTTCAACAGTACGTGAATTGTGAACTTCCAGATGTTCAAGCTAGATTTAGAAAAGGCAAAGGAACCAGAGACCAAATTGCCAACATCCGTTGGATCATCGAAAAAGTGAGAGAGTTCCAGAAAAACATCTACTTTTGGTTTATTGACTACACCAAAGCCTTTGTGTGGATCACAATAAACTGTGGAAAATTCTGAAAGAGATGGGAATACCAGACCACCTGACCTGCCTCTTGAGAAATCTGTTTGCAAGTAAAGAAGCAACAGTTAGAACTGGACATGGAACAACAGACTGGTTCCAAATAGGAAAAGGAGTACATCAAGGCTGTATATTGTCACCTTGCTTATTTAACTTATATGCAGAGTACATCATGAGAAATGCTGGTCTGGATGAAGCACAAGCTGGAATCAAGATTGCCGAGAGAAATATCAATAACCTCAGATATGCAGATGATACCACCCTTATGGCAGAAAGCGAAGAAGAACTAAAGAGCCTCTTGATGAAAGTGAAAGAGGAGAGAGAAAAAGTTGGCTTAACGCTCAACATTCAGAAAACTAAGATCATGGCATCCAGTCCCATCACTTCATGGCAAATAGATGGGGAAACGGTGGACACAGTGTCAGACTTTACTTTTGGGGGCTCCAAAATCACTGCAGATGGTGATTGCAGCCATGAAATTAAAAGACGCTTGCTCCTTGGAAGGAAAGTTATGACCAACCTAGACAGCATATTAAAAAACAGAGACAATACTTTGCCAACAAAGGTCTGTCTAGTCAAGGCTATGGTTTTTCCATGGTCATGTATGGATGTGAGAGTTGGACCATAAAGAAAGCTGAGCAGCAAAGAATTGATGCTTTTGAACTGTGCTGTTGGAGAAGACTCTTGAGAGTTCCTTGGACTGCAAGGAGGTCCAACCAGTCCATCCTAAAGGAAATAAGTCCTGAATATTCTTTGGAAGGACTGATGTTGAAGCTGAAGCTCCGATACTTTGGCCACCTGATGCAAAGAAGTAACTCATCAGAAAAGACCCTGCTGCTGGGAAAGATTGAAGGCAGAAGGAGAAGGGTCGACAGAAGATGAGATGTTTGGATGGCATCACTGACTAGATGAACATGAGTTTGAGTAAGCTCTGGGAGCTGGTGATGGACAGGGAGGCCTGGTGTGCTGCAGTCCACGAGGTTGCAAAGAGTTGGACACGACTGAACAACTGGACTGAAATGGTGGGTGTAGGGGAAGTCAAAGGAGCCTCAGCGTCTTCATCCTTAAAACTGGTACTAGAACCTCCTCCCCTTATCGGGTGAGAAGTAAATGCCCCTGAGCACAATGCTACTTTATTGTCTCCTTCATTTGTTTACTCCTCTAGGACCAGCGTTTCCTCACCTGTTAAAGGGGATAAAGCACCTGCCCAGCCAGGTGGCTGTGTGATTGGATGAGGTAATTTACTGAAAGCACCAAGCACAGTGCCCAGCACCTGGAGAAGGCCATGAAGGGGACATGGTAAGTCCATCTGTCCTTCTTCCATCTTGCCTCTAAACGGGTCCAACAAGCTGCCGCACAGAAACAAACAAAACTTAGATAAGGTTCACAGAGAACTTGAATTTCAGGAAGGCCAGGCTTACTAATTCCCAGGAGAATGCCTGGTTTAGGGGAGGAGTTGGGGGTGGGTGGATGGCTGGAGCGGGTCACCCTCTGGACTGAGGAATTTGATTCTCTGGAGAGCTTCATGTGTAAACCTCTGGGGTCAACCTGGGGCAGACCTGTCGGATTTGGAGAGCTGGCGGGGGTGGTGCCAGGGGGGGTCATTTGTCTTTAGCTTCAGGAGATGGTGAACTCTGGGCCTCCGAAGTCTTGAAATTGGGGACCGGGAGGGATGTCCACTATCCTTCTGCTTTCTCTCACCCGGCTTCTAAGGAAATTCCATTGCATTGTATTTACAAGGTATCCCCAACTGTCAGCTTCCTTGAACACAATGTATTTAATAAAAAGCCATTAAGCCTTGTAAAGCTGTCAGAAATCTAAATGACACTTGTAATAAAATCTTGTCGGGTGACCCGTTCCGGTTAATCAGGTCCAGCGACATCATCACCCGAGGATCTGTCTGATACTCAGGGCGCTAGGTCTATTTAGACAGCTTTATGATCCACGCGGATTTGAGTTATTAAAATTGTACAGTTTTGCAAGGAATTTGGGATTTAATAAAGCAGCGGAGAAACTACAAAAGGAGCAATAACCTTCCCAAAGGCCAGTCCTCTGGGTGCTGGGGATGTGTGCTCCGGCTAGTCACAGACGCATCTGATGCCAGGCGCTTGCAGGGGTGATTTTATGTATCTATAACATGTGTATCTGGCATCTGCAAGGCTAGAAAATATATTACATGGCACCCAATGACTTCAAGGTGGTGAATTGCGCTTAAATGTAAAGATTTATGGATTTATTCAATTACAAGAAGATATTACCACCGATTGCATATTGGCTCAATTAAGCCTTTTTTTTTTTTTTTTTGAGAAAATACAACCACTAGATTGCAAATATTTTCGGCCCTGCTTACTACCTGGGTAGTTTCTAGGGTGCTAGGGCCTTTCAGGCGTGACTTTATTTATCTTGAACTGCAAAAGTTGAGCTTCATGTAACCCTCAGGATGAGACAGACAGACAAGTCATATCCATCTGCTCAATAATCTATAAATTTAGACTAATGAGGCAGATATCAAAAAAATGTGTTGGGTGCATGGTGAGTAAATCACACCTGGTCTCCTGGCATAAACTGGCACAGCGTTCCTGATATGGCAGTCAAATTATTCCATTTGTTTCTAAAGATATTTTAATCCCACATGACCTCAAACTTCCCGTGAACCAGGGCCTGGACCCAAGGCCGCCCACGGCCTTTGCAATAAATCCGTTGTCTCCCTTCTCAGCCCTCAACCCAGGCCCATAGATCACCTCTCCCTGCATCTTGCTTCAATTACTCAATTAACTGCAGTAAAGTTCTTGTAGGTTTTGCAGATGTTGCTTTATTATCAAGGCCTCAGATGAACAGGAGAGTTCAGGAGCCGAGGTTATAGGAAGGTTGATGGGGGAAGGGCTGGGATGGGGCATAGGGGATATTCCCAGCAACCACTGGGGGCCGAAGTTCTGGAGAGGAATATTGCCCCCTCATTTCCCCCCTCCACCACTCTTCCCTATGCCGTTAAATGCCCTTCAGTGCTTGGGGGAATTTGTGATGTTATCTCACTGAGAAACTGCTTGAGAGAAGTAGGTATTCCACCTTCTGATGAGATAATGCTGTGATTAACAGATGCTTAATTGGGTCATTTATCAAGAACAGGACCTGCCCCCAAGTCAGTGGGCTAAGTAAATTATTACCCACCCTGCAGGTGTTGGACTGGCAGATCTATTACTCTTCTCGAAATGGTCTTCAGAAGACTTTATATGAAAAGATGATTTATTTCCAAAAGGAATTCTGTTGTGCTGTTATTTATCCCAAATGTAGCCTGGTTCTGCCCAGCCCCTCTTCCTTCATGCACAAAAGAGGATTGTTGAAAATTAGAGTCACGGAGAGGGTCAGAGCCAGAAGGACTCTTAGAGACCAACTAGTGCAGCCTGGCCATTTTACAGATGACAACACTGAGGTTTGAGCAGACTATATCAAATTACATAGCCAGTTAGCATATTGGCAAAGGTATTTCCCTCCCTTTTTGTTTTTCTTCCTTAAAGGGTGGTTTCTCTAGCTGATGTTAATAGAATTCCTAGAAGGCAAGAATTTAACTGTGAACAAGACATGTTTATACTTGGAAATCAGGTTTCTCAGCCTTGGCGTTATTGAAATTTTAGGGGGGATTGTTTTATACTAGGGGCTTTCCTGAGTATTAGAAGATGTTTAGCAGCATCCTGACCTCTACCCACTAGATGCCAGTAACATCCTCCCTCTTGGCCAAGACAACCAAAAATGTCTCCAGATATTGCAAATTCCCCTCAGAGGCAAAGTTGTCCCTAGTTGAGAACCACAACTTTAAATATTGTCATCATTAGCATCATCATGAAATTAATAATGTGAATATAAGCAGCTAACTTTTATTGAGTGCTAGGAATGGTTCAACACTTTTTATCCATTCTCTCATTTAACCCTCACACTAACTTGATTATGTGGGTCTTCGTATTAGCCCATTTCACGAGTGAGAAACTTTCAGCTCAGGGAGGTTAAGGTTTGCCCAACTTTACACAGTTAGTAAGTGCCAGAGGTGGAGTGAGCCCTGAAGCTCCCATCCATACCACTGAATAAACAATGAAGCTGCTGAATTTGGATTTGTTATTAAGTGATATAACTGAACAAATTTGTTTCCTGTTATCCCTCATAGTAAACTTCTCTTTGAGGGTCTGTTGGAATAATAAGTCATCTTGTTCCCACATTACAAGGAAAGAAAAATGTGGCTTGTCTGTGGATATGCTGTCTTCCCTATAAACGATGGCGTAGTGTCCTTCTGGTATCTGGAGGAAGCATGATGCTTGTCCACATCGTGGATGAAGGCACCCATGGCTGTAAACTCACAATGGAATTAGGAACATCTGAACAACCATATTTCATGGAGCAAACCCCTTTGGCTATATCCAAAATTTCCAAGGAAGCTCAGCCTGCTCTTCTTCAATAGACTGAGTCAGATGGCTTCCCCAGACCTGGGAGATGTCTGATATCTGGGAAAAATTTCCCAGGTGAAAAACGATGAAGGCCACGGCTCTAAAGGTAGAGTGGGTTTCATGCCAGGAGATAAATTATATGTAAAACCGTGATGTGAAGTGAGGTGCCTGCATGGTGGATTTGTTATATCAGTGTCAACAAGTGTGTCTGGGCGGCTCCAAGGATAGTATTTGGGGGTAAAATAAAAGAATGTCTTCAAGTGTAAACTTCCCCATCCCACCTGTAGCAACTGGCAACTGTTCCAGATTTTATGACTTAGTGCTTGGATTAATCTGATTTTTACCACCTTTATTTTCATCAGGATTTCTTCATCTATTTATCCTGTTGTGAACTGTATATGGATGTATGCATGTGTTTATATATATACATGTTTGCACATCTATGTGCGTATATAGACATGTGTATCTATGTACATACCTATCTATAATGTGTATATATATATAGTCTTTGTGGTAAGTCATACCAAATCCTTCATTAAGAGGAAAGTGTACATCACAAAACCGTGACATTGTAACAGCTCCAATGACTAGGTTTCACTCTGGAGTTTTAGGGCCTGGTGATTACTGCAGATCACTCTGAAATTTTGTGATTTTATTATGAAATTTTGATAATATTTTATGATATATATCACATAATACACGATAAATATCACAATAGGAAATTTGCCCACCTTTCCATCAGCACTTCCACAGGCTGCTGAATGCTGTTGGCACCATGCTGTCAGAGCAAAGACCAAGCCCCCAGCGACACCTCGAGCCAGATGCATGCTCCTGGACCGGCGGGGCTGCTGGACCCTTTATTTACTTACTTCCACCTGTTTCGTGTTTTTCATTCCAACAAGAGTCCTTGTCTGTCAAGAGAGGCCATACATCAAAATGCTGCCAGCTCTAAAGCACTTTTTCAAGCTCAGACTCTCTTCTCTGTTCTCATCCTAATCATTGACTGTAATTTTCTATCCAAGCTAAGAAGATGTGCAGGGCAAGTTGAGTTCTCATACGAATTAGCGTGAGCTCCAGACTCAAACAGAGTGATGGGAAACAGTGGCATGAATTCTAGCTCAGAGAGAGGCAGATTTGCAGGGTGGGGAAACCCCACTGAAGGCCATGTTTTCTACCCAGGACATTCGTTTTCTTCATGACATGGAGAAAGACATTGGTGCATTCACCAGGGTAATATGTGAAGGGCATCCATAACTTCACCCATAGCTATCCCAAGGATCTCATAAAAGATATAATATTTAACCCGTGTGAAAGATCAAGGAAGATGAAACTAGATAAAACTAAGAGAGATAACGGGCTTGTTCAGCAAGTGACCACATTTGGATTTAAACCCTGACCTGTCTGACCTCGATGGTAAATAATCTGCATGCAGTGCAGAAGACCGGGGTTCAATCCTTGGGTTGGGAAGATCCTCTGGAGGAGGAAATGGCAACCCACTCCAGTATTCTTGCCTGGGAAATCCTGTTGGCAGAGGAGCCTGGCGGGTTATAGTCCATGGGATCGCAAAGAGTTGGATATGACTGAGTAACTAACACACTATCTGACCCCAAACTCAGAATTTCTCCCTTACATTTTGCTCCCAGAGGAAGCGATCCCAGGCCCTTCTGGGTGCCAGGCCTTGTCCCTGGTACCGTGGGTGTGGAGAAAAGACACCCCTGCGGGGTTCTCTGCAAGGCCCTTGGCTTCTCCCTTTGGCAATGTGGGGTCTCTAGCGGGGACCTCCTCTGCAGCCGGCTCCCCGGAGGGCCGGGTTTGGCTCTGCCCCTTTCTTTCATCAGTGTTGTCACACTCATTTTTCTCTGCCAAGCAGGCATCTCCCTGGTTCCCTGGTTTGGCAGCCCACTTGTGGCCCCCTTGCAGCCCCTGGCACAGGCTGGTCATGGGACAGGCTGCATAAATACCTGCAGATGGACTGTGGATGGATCTGGCCTCAGTTTTGATGGGTGAGGAGGGACTTGCTAAGTTGCTCCTGACAACTGCCATCTTTCCTGTCTCCAGGCCCAGACTGAAGCCACCAGCTCATAACACACCTCCCCACCCACAGAGAGAGGAGAGAAAGGCAATCATTTCAGATCCCGAGATGTGAAAACTGCCTGGGGGCGCCCCCACCCCCCTGCGGCTGCCCTTTTCTCCAGGCTCCCCTGAGAGGACAGCAGGTTTTTAGCTCATGGGCAGGCTGCTCTGGTGACTCCTGTACCTAGGGGCTGGGGGGAGGGATGTGGACTCTTCCCGAAGGTGGTGAATGCCCATTACCCGCCCTCTTGGGAAAGGGGGGAGCATTTTATTTTAATGGAATGTTTGCTGGTCTTGGCTATTGTTAAAACCCCATTTGATTACATTCCGGAGCTTAAAAGGGGTGGTGGAAGCTGAGGTTTCTGTAATTGGGGGCAGAGGACAGGGGTGGGGGCTCTCATTGGAGCAGACAGAAAGCAGACCCATTCCTTTCTGGATGTTTGTAGGTCACATAACCTAGGCTCAGGGTAGAATTGATAACCTGACCCCAAACTACAGTTGGTAATCAGGCTTATTCACTTGTCCATCAAATCTTTATTACGCACCTACTGTGTCCCGAGCCCCAGGAGGACAGTAGGGCTCAGATGGCCAGGCACTGTCTTCGTGGACTGTACAGATGAGTGGGTGTCACAAGTGAGTCCTCATCAGATATTCCCACAAACAGTTATTTGAAGAAAAACTGGGCTGGGAGCCCTGAAGGGATAGAGCTGAGGAGGGGGCCCTGTTTGGATCGGGCACCACAGGTGGTTTCTCGGAGGGGGTAGCCATGTTCTGAAGGACTTGAGCTGGGAGGAAGTCGTTAAAGGGAAGAAAGAGGAGCATGTTCAAAGGGACAGAAGAGCGTCAGCCTCATTTGAGGGTTTGAAAGGCGGACGGAAATGAGGGCAGGGCTCCCAAGGGTGAAGCAGACAGAGCTTTCCAGAACTTGCAAAGATGACAAAGGCTGGCTTTACACAACACTGAGGTGGCCTCTGCTGGGTGCTACCTTCTGTGGCAGTGCCTGCACCATGTAAGCCTGTGTTCTCCCCACGCCCCTCCACAGAGCCTGCTCTTCAGAAATAATCTCAGGCCAGTGGCTCAAATTAAAAGAAAGGAAGGAAAGGAAGGAAGGAATAGAAGCGAAGTTTCTTATATAGTGAACCTGTGAGGGACAGATAGGCAGGATATGGTCTCTGCCCCAGGATGCTCACAGCCTCCTTAATCTGTCCCCATGGAAACATCTGCAAGACCCCAGAGGTAAGGACCCAACAGGGGGAATTACGGGAGTTCAGAGAAGACCACATGGGCACCAGAGAGGGTGGATGGGGGGCTTCTTATTGGAGGTGAATTTCTGCAGATTTACCTGATGACAGGTTAAGGGGACCACCCAGAAGGGAAGTCCCATGTCCCCTCTCCAGGGAGCTCTGTCTTTCAAGCCTGGTATCTGATGGGAAACAAATGGAATTTCAGGAGCAAGGAGGAGACCCTTGGAAGGACTGGAGCCCCTTAATGCAGAAGAAGAGAAGGCTCTTTGCTCTGGTAGATTGTTCCTCCTGGACAGGAGACGTGCCCTGTGCTCTGAGGAAAGTTGTCAGGACAAGACTCAGCGTCATGGTGGACAAAATCAGGAAAGATCCCCAGGTCTTGCCCCTAGAGACCTTCTGGAGGAGGGTGGGACTCAGATCCCACCAGGCTGCTTCCTTGTCATTTCTTCAGAGCTCAGCTCGAACACTCTTTCCTGGTCTGTGAGGCAGACAGCAGGCTGCTCAGTCGGTCTGTGCCTCAGTTATCACGAGCCTGCCAATCCCCACCTCAGGGCCTGGGGCTGGATACGTGAGCACGATGGTTATAGGGCCCCCAAGGGTATAGTGAGTCCCAGGCTGCAGGCACTGGGCCTCAGTCCTTCCCCCACTCCCCACCCGACTATCCTGCTGGCAGATTCGCTAAGTGTCCTGCCTTTCCAGGAAGGGGCGCTGACCTGAGAAGGTTCATTGCTTGGTCAAGGTCACAGTTACCCACGTGACTTTGACACTGTGCTGCCTGACCTCCCTGAGGCTCTGTGCTACCCTTTGTTGTCTTTCCCAATATTTTTTCTAGTGCCCCGAGCAGTAGGTAAAGCATGGTGTGGTCGTTTGACTGGAGCCCTCTGAGCAGGTTCCCCGAGGAGGCTCCTTGGCCCCATTTTACAGATGGGAAGGATGTGGCCAAGGGTAGGGATGTGGAGGAAAGTGGGTAAATGAATTACTCCAGTCCCGGAGGGAGTTAGCGGCAGCCGGGATAGTCGGAGGCGGGCGCTGGTTTCCACTCAGCTGCCTGAGCCGCACTCCTAGGGCCCAGCTGATAATTGCTCATTATGTGCTTAATCTGGGCACAGCCGGGCCTGGCAGCGGAATTGCATCACATCAAAGCGAGCTCTTCAAAGGAGCAGAAAGCTGGCCCCTGGGGTAATTAGCAGAGGGCCTATTCTCTCCTGCTTAGGATGGTTGGGGGGTTTCGGGCAGGGTCCAAACGGCATGAAGCAAAGCTCAGAATCGTCAACTCTGCTGAACTTGGACAGGCAAGGCGAGGCCTCAAATCATTCAGTGTGTGTGTGTTTCTTTTATAAGCTGCTAAGACAGTTTCCTCCCGCCTGGCCCAGATGCCCTGATCAACTGAGTTGCTCTCTGCTTTTCTAGAACCCTGTGGACCCTTTCTGTAGACTGCTATGTTCTAGAAGAGCTGAAGAAAGCACACACATTCACACGCACATACACTCATCATCACCACGACCCCAAAATAAAAGCTGAAAGATGGCGACACCACCTGGCTTGTGCAGAGTTTGGAACCGCATCATCGTGGCTCCGTCTTCCCAGCCATCTGCAAGGAGGGGCCCCAGGTGGCAGCCTTGACTGGCAGGGTGTTGGTTCATCCATCAAAGTGGAACTCGGTCAGGGGGCAACAGGCCTGGCACGTGGCCTCTGAGAAAATCAAAAGATGCAGCTCGTTGCTGAGCACAACCCGCCTCCTCCCTTGCTCGGCTGGAGGAGACAGGCAAGGTGATGTTCTGTCTCTAATCCCATTTGCAGGCCCCTCTTGCACAGCCAGGTACCCCACCAGCACGGTGTGGAGGTGCGGAAAGTGCTAAGAGACGTTATAATGGAGTCTGGTGCCTCTTCTTGATGGCCTGTGGGGCACGCAGGCTAACAGGCCTGAGTGTGTCTGCTAGCTGAGAAACAGTGGTGCTGAACTGGCCCGCAGGGGACCTGAGACCCTTTGCGTGTCTGGCAGGGGAAGTGCTGATTCCAGGACTGGTTGGTGCAAGAGAAAAGAATGGGGTATTTTTTTTATCCCTGCTTTAATAAATGACAATGTTTCACTTTCTTGAAAGTTGGGAAAATAATTCATCTTACCTATCTCCTGCTCATGCTCATGCTCAGTCCTGTCCGACTCTTTGTGACCACATGGATTGTAGCCCACCAGGTTCATTGTCCATGGGATTTCCCAGGCAAGAATACTGGAGCGGGTTGCCATTCCCTTTTCCAGGGGATCTTCCTGACCCAGAGATCGAACCTGCGTCTCCTGCATTGCAGGTGGATTCTTTACTGCTGAGCCATCAGGGAAGCCCACCCATCTTTTAACCATATTTGAATCTTAAATAATGTGGTTATTAACGTGGCAGAACTTTTCTGAGCATTCTTAGACACTGAACAAAATCCATCAGAATGGGGGGTGGTGGTGAATCACAGTATACAGGGATGTTATATTTAATAGAAATAAAGCCATCGACTTTCTATTTCCTGATAATGCAGACTGTAGCCCAACAGTGACTTCATCTATAATTTCTGAGCGTGAAGATTTCTTGTATCAGTTATTCTGCCAACAGTAGGAAAGAAATGATTGAGCAGACACTTCAAGATTCAGTTGAGAGTGGACATTACCCCATAAAGGAAGCTCTTGTGGCCCCAGGAACAGATTCAGACACTATCGTTCTTAAAATGATTTAATCCAGGGCCATTCCCTTTTAGATCTCTCTGCCTCCTCTCCACCCTACAGCCAGTTCCTGTCCTAGGGGCAACAGGCCTGGCATGGGGCCTCATGTGATTCATAAGCCCCATGCTGCAAACATGAGCCTTTAAAATAACTTCACAAAATACCTGCTGCCTGGCTAATTATCAGGTGTGAATACACCACACATCTGCTCCACGCCCCCTTGGTCTGTGTGTTGAGTACTCGGGAAGTGGCTTAGGGCACTTTGGGGAGTGGGGAGGCCGTAAGAAGACCTGAATACCAGGGTTTGAGTCTGTCATTCACCAGCTGGCCGAAATGGGCAGGTCAGCCTCCATCTCGTCGTCTTTAGGATGGGCTTTGGGGGGTGTGAAGCCATCTGGATTGGGAACACGTCTTCTGTGGTGCTCCCTTCCCCTCCTCCATATATGGACATTGAGCTTTTTGTCTTCAAGCCTTTCCCTCTCTTCAGTTCAGTTTCCTAGAGGATAAAATGTGAGTTTAATTTTTCTCTGTGTTTAGGAACAAAGTGCCTGGTACACAGCTGGTGCTCAATAAATGCTTAGTGAATAAGAGAGCACCTACTTGGTCTAACGTGAAGATTGGACATATGCATTGAATAATGGGTACAGTCCAGGCTGACTTAATACTTTATGGCCCAGTGCAAAAGAAAACATGGGGTTGCTCGTTCAGAAATTATTAAGTTTTAAGACGTGACAGCAGAGGCTTGAGACAAGTGCAGGGCCCGTCTGCATGCTGGGCTCTGAGCAATTGCTTGGGTCATATCATCATTACTGTAACTTAACGGTGCTGTATCTGTCTGCCTGGGCTGCCAACAGCGAAGATCCCCGTGGACATCTTAAATGACAGAAATTAATTTTCCCACAGCTCTGGAGGCTTGGCGTCCAAGATCAAGGTGTCAGCAAGGCTGGCTTCTTCTGAGGTCTCTTTCCTTTGCTCATAGATGGCCATCATCTCCTTGTGTCTTCATGTCCACTTCCCTCTGTGTGCATCTGTGTCCTGATCTCCTTACAGGGACTAAAGTCATAATAGATAACAACCCACCCCAATGACTGCATTTTTAACTCCATGACCTCTTTAAGGACCCTATCTCCAAATAGGGTCATATTCTGAGGTACTAGGGGTTAGGTCAGGGAGGACAGGATGGACAGGGAGGTCTGGCTTACTGCAGCCAATGGGGTCACAAAGAGTCGGACGTGACCGAGTGACAGAACTGAAGTGAGGGGTTAGGATCTCAACATAGGATTTGGAGATTGTTGTATTGTTATTCAGTCACTAAGTTGTGTCTGAGTCTTTGCAACTACATGGACGGCAACATGCCAGGCTCCTCTGTCCGCCACTGTCTCCCTGAGTTTGCTCAAATTCATGTCCATTGAATCAGTGATGCCGTCCAATCATCTCATTCTCTGCTGCCCCCTTCTACTCTTGTTCTCAACCTTTCCAACATCAGGTCTTTTCCAATGAGTCAACTCTTCACAGCAGGTGGCCAAAGTATTGGAGCTTCAACTTCAGCATCAGTCCTTCCAATGAATATTCATGGTTGATTTTCTTTAGAATTGACTGGTCTGATTTTCTTGCACTCCAAGGGACTGTCAAGATGCAATTCAGCCCATTATATGTACCATCACGTATAGATGCTCTGTGGTCATCATTCTGAATTTGGTTTCAATCACAGGCTATTGCGAGGAACTGACTCATTAGAAAAGACCCTGATTCTGGGAAAGATTGAAGGCAGGAGGAGAAGGGGATGGCAGAGAATGAGATGGTTGGATGTCATCACAGACTTGACAGACATGAGTTTGAGCAAGTTCCAGGTGTTGGTGATGGACAGGGAAGACTGTCATGCCATAGTCCATGGGGGTCACAAAGAGTCAGACATGACTGAGTGACTGAACTGAACTGACAGGTTATTTCAACCCTATCCTCTAGAAATTTGTGTAACTTTTACTTTATGTTGGTTATAAAAGAAAAAGATGAAGAAGTAAAGCTCACCATTCATCTCACTATCCAGGGGTTAATGCTTTGATGTACATCCTTTTTGTCTTTTTTCAATACCATCTTTAAAAAAAATTAATTTATTTATTTTAATTGGAGGCTAATTACTTTACAATATTGTATTGCTTTTACCATACATTGACATGAATCAGCCATGGGTGTACATGTGTCCCCTGTCCTGAACCCCCCTCCCATCCCATCTGTCAGGGTCATCCCAGTGTGCCAGCCCTGAGTGTCCTGTCTCATGCACCGAACCTGGACTGGCGATCTATTTCACATATCATAATATACAAGTTTCAATGCCATTCTCCCAAATCATCCCACCCTCGCCTTTTCCCACAGAGTCCAAAAGTCTGTTCTTTACGTCTGTGTCTCTTCTGACATATATGGTCATTCTTACCGTCTTTCTAAAGTCCAAATATATGCATTGATATACTGTATTGGTGTTTTTCTTTCTGACTTACTTCACTCTGTATATAAGGTTCCAGTTTTATCCACCTCATTAGAACTGATTCAAATGCATTCTTTTTAATGGCTGAGTAATATTCCATTGTGTATATGTACCACAGCTTTCTTATCCATTTGTCTACCAATGGCCATCTAGATTGCTTCCATGTCCTAGCTATTGTAAACAGTGCTGCGATGAACATCGGGGTACACGTATTATCTTTCAGTTCTGGTTTTCTCAGTGTGTATGCCTAGCAGTGGGATTGCTGCGTTGTATGGCAGTTCTGTTTCCAGTTTTTTACGGAATCTCCACACTGTTCTCCATAGTGGCTGTACTAGTTTGCATTGCCACCAACAGTGAAAGAGGGTTCCCTTTTCTTTGCACCCTCTCCAGCACTGTTTGTGGACTTTTTCAATACCATTTTGATGGTACCGACTGTACTATTTAGGATCTTACCTAGCCCACACCACTGAATAGTTTGAATTGGTTTGGAGAATTTTACAGCAATATATCATATTCCATACTCATCCACAGTTCTTGGATGCTGAAGTTGCCTCCCAGGATAAGTCAGTAGCAATTCTGCCTGGGTGGTCACAGGTGATACCATCCCTGGAGCCACCTTGGGGCACTTAGACCATAGGGCAATGAGCCCACTCAGTCCTTATGGGATAAGGCATTTCTTGACCCTCAATTGACTGGGCAACATGGAATAGAAAAGAGAGTGTGACAGATAGCATTGTGGTTTCATGGAGGAGTATCCATCTGTCCACAATGGTTTCAAAGCTAATTGCTATGACGTGATGGCTCAGCATTTATTCCTTAATATAGTTCCCTCAAGAAAGAAGTATTTAGTCCACCAATTATTTTACCTCCTTTATACTTTCTTAATTGCAAAAGAATCTAAAAATACAATTGGCATACTTGATATGTGCAGTATCTTGTTTAGAAAGTTAGGCTAGGAGACAGCAATTAAACTGTCAAAATGTAATTGTTTTTCATATTTAATTTAAAGTGGCTCATTTTCATTTACTTTTCATGGTGTTGGAGTTAAAAGCAAAGAAAGTTACCAGGGCAACTGGTGGTTACGAAGTGAAGATGGTAGGGCTCTGAGCATGGGTGGCAGCTTAACTGAAGCTCTCAAATGAATGTGGGTTAACAACACAATCTGATGCTCAACTTCTGAGATACTGGAAGCACAAAATTAGCTGGTTTGGGGCACAATGGACCATTTTGATGGAAGAAATGAGAGAGTCAGTTCCTAGGTAGGTTGATAAGAAGTCCAGGATCCCCCTGGAGGAGAAAGAAGAAAAAAACACACTTTTTTTTTTCCCCTATATTGCTTTGTTTTAGTCAATATAACCATGTATCTCCCTTGAGGATATGTTTCTCCTTAACAAGAAAGTTTCCTGACTAATCATGTCATCTTAAGATGTATGTTGTGGGAGTGCATCTGCTAAGACCTTTCTATTGTTAGTTATAATCTTGTTAATTTAAGATGTATGTTGTGGGAGTGGATCTGGTAAAAGTATATAATGAAAAGTGAAGTCGCTCAGTCGTGTCCAACTCTGCGACCCCATGGACTATAGCCCACCAGGCTCCTCCATCCATGGAATTTTGCAGGCAAGAGTACTGGAGTGGGTTGCCATTTCCTTCTCCAGGGGATCTTCCTGACACAGGGATCGAACCCAGGTCTCCTGCATTGCAGGCAGATGTTTTACCATCTGAACCACCAGGGAAGCCCCCAAAACATATAAGGCCCTGATAAGACTAGTGAGTGGGGGCCTTTCTGTCCCCCTTCTGATATCTATGTCAGAATCTGTCCCTTTTCACTTTAATAAAACTCTGCTATATAAGTTCTTGAGTGATCAAGGCTGGTCCCTGGTCCCGAATCTAAATCTTCTTCAGAGATCATGAATCCGACATCGTTCACCATAAGCTACCAGAAACACACTTTATACTGATAGTAACTCCAAAACCCACCAAAAGAGCAGGTGTGTGTGTGTGTGTGTGTGTGTGTACAGCTACCATGGGTTACTGCTTTGTTTAGGTCACCCTTGATTTCTTTATAAGTATAAATGAAGGCTCATTAGTTAGACAGAATGGGCATTCTTAGTCAATTTTCTCAAAGGGAAAATTCACACTGGCTGGTTATATGCATGTGTGCGTGCATGCATGCTAAGTTGTTTCAGTTATGTTTGACTCTGCGACCCCAGGGACTGTAACCCACCAGGCTCCTCTGTCCATGAGATTCTCCAGGCAGGAGTACTAGAGTGGGTTGCTATTTCCTCCTGCTGGGGATCTTCTTGACTTAGAATCTATCTGCATCTTTTAAGCCTCCTGCAGTGGCAGGCAGATTATTTACCACTAGCGTCACCTGGGAAGCCCCAGCTAGTCATGTAAACGTTGTTTATTCTGGAAATGCATATGAAGCATTGATGTGATGTTTTAGGCTCCTGGGAGGTGGAGATGGACTTGACTTGATTTTACTCCTCAAGCTACTAAGAGACAAGTTGGGGAGACAGAGAATTTTGAATGACTGTCATAAACACCGAGATACAGGTAGGAAAGAACAGTTGGGAAACCACTGAAGAGCACCCTGGATGGCTACACACATCTGCTCAGGTGCAGCAAAAAGTGTATGTAATTCAATTCAGAAACATTCAGTGGCTTGCTGTACTGGGGGCATAATCCAAGTCAAGCATCAGCTCAGTCCAGAGCCTGTGCTCTAGAAAGGTTTGGCTCATGAATGAGGCAAAATGAAGGAATGCAAAGTGAGCAGAGTCATAGGTGTTCCAGAAACATTTGACAAGGGAGTGAGATGAACTGTGACAGCGATGAGTACTGAACACTGCAAAGAACGTCCAGATGCATGAGACAAGGCCATGGTTCCTGCCTGGAGGAGGCAGGGAGTGGGAACTGGTGGGGAGTAAGGCTGTATTCACTTAACAAGCCATTTCTTTTTCATAGCATTTTCCCTTTTTTAATTTAAAATCTAACTGGGACTTCCCTGGAGGTCCAGTGGTTAAGACTCCATGCTCCCAACAAAGGGGCCACAGTTTCCACCCCTGGTTGGGGAATTAAAATCCTGCATGTGGCCTAAAAATAAATAGATAAATAAAAATAAAATAACAAAAACAACAAAAAATGCCTTAAAAAGGTGGGGCAGAAGATGCAAGTATATATTTAAATGAACATTAAAAAACCAAAACTCAATTCATGCATGCTTAGAAGGACGTAATGTCACTTACATGATATTGCTGCCAAAAAGGTATAACCTGAATCTAATCATGAGGAAACATCAGGCAAGCCCCAAGCGAGGGGTATTCTTCAAAAACAAATAAACAGATACACAAAATAACAAGCATATAAACTTCAAAATTATCAAGGTCAAGAAACACAAAAAAGGATAAGGAGCCATTCCAGGTTAAAGGTAAGAAGAAATGAATTTCCTGATTTTGATTAATGTATCATTCATGTAGTTAGGGATCAGAAGATACAACAGCTGACGGAGAGAGAGGAGGGACAGAAGGAATGAGAGGACAAACAGGGTCAGATGTAATTGGTGAACGTGTGTCCAGGGTTTCTGGAAGTTTCTAGGACTTTCTTGCAACTTTTCTGTAAAATAGTATGAGGGACTTTAAAATAATATCAGGGACTTCCCTGGTGGTCCAGTGGTTGAGATTTTGCCTTCCAATGCAGGGGGTGCATGTCCAATTCCTGGTAGGGGAGCTAAGATCCCCAGGTGCCACACAGCCAAAAACACAAAACACAAACAACAGAAGCAATATTGTAACACATTCAATAAAGATTTTTAAAATGGTCCACATAGGGCTTCCCTGGTAGCTCAGTGGCAAAGAATCTGTCTTCTAATGCAGGAGACTCAGGTTCGATCCCAGATCTGGAAAGATCCCACGTGCCCTGGAGCAACTAAGCCCGTGCGCCCTAATTAGTGAGCCTGTGCTCCAGGGCCCGGGAGATGCGACTACTGAAGCCCACACACCTAGAGCCTCTGCTTCACAACAAGAGAAACCACGGCAGTGAGAAGCCCTAGCACAGCAACTAGAGAGCAGCCCCTGCTCTCTGCTACCTGGAAGCAATGAAGACCCAGCACAGCCAAAAATTAAGTCAATAAATAAATAAAATTATAAAGAATGCTTCACATAAAAACTTAAAAATATATGAAAGAATCTAAAACTATAAAGTTAGATAATACAAACTAATTTTAGAGATTTTGTAAATTCAAGAACGCTCATGGCAGCCCAGAGAATAAAATTTAGTCCCCTCCTTCCTACATCACTGTGCTCAGCAAGCTGTCATTCCTTCCCAGTCTTCCCTCTGTGCTTTTGTACAGTGTTTAGAAGGTGCTGGATGACCTTTTAACTGTGCATTGCATGATATCTCTTGAGCGCTTCTTGTGGTTATGGACACACATCGTCAAAGAGGTCTGCCTTGCTTACTAACTTGTTTGGTTTGGCAATAGGAGTTGTAATCCTAATATGTGGGCGTCTGACAAAGTGGTTTGGCAGCACCTGCTGATTGCTTTGCCATAACAGGTGGGCACTGCCCGCATCCTTGTCAGTCACCAGCCCTGGGTGTGGTTTCCCCATTATCCTCCAGCTGCCCTCCAGCCTCTCATCTTCTTTTGGTTTTTAAAGCAGGGTTTCTCAATTTGGCACTATTGATCTTTTGAATCAGATCATACTTTGTCATGGGAGCTGTCCTGTGCTTTGCAGAAGGCTTTGCAGCATCCCTGGTCTCCCCAAAAATGTCCCTGTTGTGTGTGCATGCTTAGTTGTATCAAAAGTGTGCCCACACATTGACCATTGTCTCCTGGTGGGGTGGAGGCAAGTTTGTCCCCATGGGAGATGTGGCTCTCATGTCAGAGACCACGAAGGAGATAGAATTCCCCCCATAGCTCATGTCCCCACTGGAACTGACAGGATTGGATTATCAGCAAAAAAGAGCCCCTTGACCAGGGTGCCACCCCTGCCTCGGCTTCCTCAGTGGTTACATGGAGGAATTAGCACCTGTCCTGCTACCTCTCATGAGATCGAATGATGCACATTATGCAGTGAATCTGTGTAGGGCTTGTATATAGATGGTCTGTGAGACAATCCAGGGTTCTCTTTCAGCTTGAGAATAAAATAGCAGTCAGCTTGCAAACTCAGAAGAATGCTTAACCTGCAGATTCTTTATTCTCCTCTTTAAGTTGCTTGCCAAAATATCTACAGATCTCAAAAACTGTGACAGGGACAGTACTATTCGATTTCAAAAAACCTGTTTTATTTTCTGTCTGGGTGTCCAGGAAGATTCCATTTCCCAGCCTCCCTTGCAGCTACGTGGGTAATGTGACTGAGTTCTGGCCAATGGAATATTGGTTGAAATGAGGTCTCCACCTCTAGTCTGGCCCCTAAAATTTCCTCTGTGGGCTCCACATATTTTTTTCATTTATTGGCCAGTCAGACTCAGTCTAGTGGAGAACTCTGGGTGCTAGGGGATGTTGAAGCCACTAGTCAAAAAAAATCTTGGATCCTAAAATTCCGTGTGGAGCATAACCCCTCCCTAACAGGCTGTTACAGGAGCAAGACACAGAACTTAGTTGTATTAAGTTCCTGAGATTGTTTGTTACACAACAGGATAGACTTATCCTAACACAGGTGACTGGAGATCGGTATTGAGAAAAACCCCAAGGAAAAGGCAGAACAAATCAGATTCTATGACAAGTTATTCACAGGAAGAATCCACAGACTTCTCTGAGTAGAGTGTTCTTGCCTCTGTGCCTTTGGTCATCTCATTTCCACTCCTGGAATTTCTCCATTTACAATAGCCTCCATTCATGGCGATATTGTTTGTTCTTTCTGGTCAAGTCAAAGACCCCCTCTTCTAGGAAGCCTTTCCTAACTTCCTAGACTAGAAGTAGCCTTTCCTTCTCAAGAACTTCAGTTCCATCCTATAATGTCCTCATAATTTTGTTCTATAGCTATTTGTCAACTTTTTCCCATGATCAGAATTGACCTTGTTAAAAGGAATACCCCATGTACCATTCATCTCTGCACCCTACCCCCCAAGTCCCCTGAACATAACAAAATAATGAAATCAAAACACCAGCATACTACTAGTCAGACATAGTTTCAGCACACACAGAATCACACACACAGGACCACTGTTAGGAAGCAAATTATAATATTACTTACATCATAGCATTTGTTAACTGCTCAACTAGTGCAGGGTTAGATGGACCCTTGACATAGGTGTCTCATACAGCCCCTGCTAAGGATCCGGATAATTTGGCATCTTTATTATCCCTGGTTAGCAGTTTTCCCAAAGCCACACCCCAGAACCCATACCCAATGCACCACAGATGCTCTGCCCCCAAAATGCCAATTGCTCCCTTAGCATCTCTAAGAATTTGTCATCGGACCCAGAGGAGAAGGTGAGAAGTGAGACCCAGAGCCCCATCTATAAACAGTAAGGAGGGCAGATGGGATAACCAGCCGACTGTAACTGCTGCCAGACAAACACTAGTGATGACATCATCATGGTTTGGGAATACAACCTGACCACACCTCATTCTTAACCGAGAAAAACAGCTGTGGACATGGCCAAGCTTCCCCATCACTTGTCAAAAAAAAAAAGACACCGATAGAGGTAGAGTTTGTGAAAGAAAGCTCTACCACCAGTGGGTACAATCAGAATTTGATTCAGGTTAGAAAAGTTGATTTTTCCCAGGTTGCTTCACACAATTTCCTGCTGTGTAACACTGGGCTTGGAATAGCTCTTCATACAGTCACTGGCATAAAATAAATCCTTCTTTGATGCCCTTTCAGAAACAGCAGCATTGCATCATGAAAAAATGCAATGTTTCTGTTTTGTTTTTTTAAATACTGACCATTTGGGATTCCCAGGTGGCACAAGTGGTAAAGAATCTGCCTGCCAATGAAGGGACACAAGAGATGAGGGTTTGATCCTGGGTCGGGAAGATCCCCAAGGAAATGGCAACACACTCCAGTATTCTTGCCTGAAAAATCCCGTGGACAGGAGTCTGGTGGGCTACAGTTCATGGGGTCGCAGGGTCAGACACAACTGAGCACACAAGCAGGCCACAACCACAGAGAGCTATATTTGCATTAGAGTGTATACTGCCAGTAGCTGCCCAGGCAGGTAGACCGCAGCCCCCAGATGAGTCGTGGACTCATTAATGGTGAAAAGCAGCCTTGGGCGCGACTGCTGCCCATTGAATGGTCTGTGGATGTTAACATGAAACATGGACCTGATTCACTTTCAGACCTTGGGACTCCTTTGGAATGTGCTGAACATGGTCCTAAATTACAAACCCTGACCAGTCAGGAGGTCTCTTGTGTTCCACCAGTTCTGCTTGCTTTCCAACTAAGAAATTATTTTGAGGGAGTATCACCTGAAAAGAATTTGCACACTTATAACCAGGGATTTTTTTAAACAATGGTAGCAGCTATCTCCGGAGAAAGCAATGGCAGGCCACTCCAGTACTATTGCCTAGAGAATCCCATGGATGGAGGAGCCTGGTTGGCTGCAGTCTGTGGGGTAGCTAAGGGTTGGACACAACTGAGCGACTTCACTTTCACTTTTCACTTTCACACATTGGAGAAGGAAATGGCAGCCCGCTCCGGTGTTCTTGCCTGGAGAATCCCAGAGATGGGGGAGCCTGGTGGGCTTCCGTCTATGGGGTCACACAGAGTTGGACACGATTGAAGTGACTTAGCAGCAGCAGCAGCAGCTATCTAGCTAGACAGAAACAGTGTTGAATTCTGGCATTGCCTCTTGTGGCTGTGTGACCTTCAGCAAGTAACTTAACCTCTCTGAGCCTCAATTTCTACTTCCGAAATGGGGAGAATGATAGCGCCAACTCCACCAGATTATTGTTCAGATTGGGTTCATCAAGGTTTATAAGAGTGGCTAGCACATAATGAGTGGTGAGTAATGGCAGTTTTTATTGTTGTTACTGATGTTATCAGCACTGAAATTAGTTGAGTGCAATTGCACATGTTACTCGTGTACAGTTGAGATTATACTCAATTTGGTCCTTTAGGTGAATAGAACTGCTCGGATGTACACAATATGTGCCCGTGCTCTTGTTAATCTGTGTGTGTGCATTCATGCACACATGCACACACATACGCACACATGCAGACAGAGGGTCTTTGCAGGACATCTTATCCTGGTTCTCGGGCCCCTGGGCTGGGCCACACTGGCCGGCATGGCTCGAATTTCTCTGTCTTGCTCCCACACATCCGCTCTCCCCTTTGCACGTCATTACCTTTGATCCATCTGGTTATCGCAGCCAAGTTCTCCTCTCTTCTTCAACTCAGGCTCCCTCCTCACTGCCCACTCCAGCGCTCAGCAGCTCATAATCTTCTTATCACACGTCATCTGTCCACTCCTGTCTCCGCACACTGCGCTTTCCCCCAACCCTACCCAATTTTCTTTCTGAAGCTCCCCATTTTCTCCCTGCTTGTCTTCTCACTCACTTCATCATTTTAAATCTGACCTCCAGAAGCCTTTCTCTTCCAGACCCCTGGCAGGTACAGGAGTCTTCCTTCCAGCTTTTCTGGCTAAGTTCCCCCACCCTGGGCTGTGGTGGGTCACCCAGCTTTGCTGGCGGAGTCTCCCACATGCGTCCAGCCTGGTTCGCTTGAAGCATTCAAGGGCCGGCGGGCTCCTCCTCATCGGAACGACTCACATTTACCAAGCATTTGTGCTGGCATGCTGCCTGCATGATCTCATGTGCTATAGTAGGCACTTTCTGTCCTCATTTTATAAGTCACAGCACAGAGGCTCAGAGAAGTTAAGGTGCTTGGTCTAGGCTGCAGAATTAGTAAGCAGTGGAGCAAGGATTTCAGCCTGGGTGAATCTGACTCCAGGTGCCTTGCTCTTAACCAGAGGCCTTGCTCTTAACCCCGTGTTCAGGATGTTGGAACAATCAAGGGCTTGGCTTTTATTGTTGTTCCCTGTACCTGAATTCTCCAGTGGCTCAGCTAGTAAAGAATCAGCCTGACAATGCAGGAGATGCAAGAGATCCCTGGGTTGGGAAAATCCCCTGGAGAAGGAAATGGCAAACAGCTCCAGTATTCTTGTCTAGGAAATCCCATGGACAGAGGAACCTGGGTGGGCTACAGTCCATGGGGTCGCAAAGAGTCAGACGTGACTGAGCGACTTCACTTCACTTCACTTGCTAAAGGCTCAGGACCAGAATGATCTACAGGAGATGGTGTCAGAGGTAACCCAGGAACAAAGTTCTGCCCCCTGAACCCCCTAGTCTTACAGTTTGGCCATTTAGCTCCCTTTCCTAACTCCCACTACACAAAGCGTCATTTAGGGATTCACTCTTGGGAATTCCCTGGGGGAGGTCCCATAGGTGTGTCGCAGTCAATGGCTGCCTTCTTCATCCAAGTCATTCATCCTGGAGCTGACATCAGCATCTCTGCCAGGCAGGGTGGCTGCTGAATGGGTGGGCAGCTCACACTCGTGGTCTGGGATCCAAGCCTGAACAGTACAGGCTGTGTGAGTGGGTGAGGTGGGGGACAGCCATCGCCATGGGCCACAGGGCACAGAGGAAATTGTGTACTGTGACAAGTTTCCTGAGTGGGGGTGGCCACCCCCCAGTCCACTGGGTTTTCCCAGGGGTGAGGTAGTAGGTGTGGCTCTATATGCAAATCCAAAATGCCAACAGCTGAACATTATTCCTGCCTCAGTCCTCACCACATCACTATGCTTACTTAGCAGATGAGAAAACTGAGGAGCAGAAATCAAATGATCTGTTCAAAGTCAATTAGCCAAGCAGGGGAAGAGTGAAAGTCAAGTCTAGTATGAGAGTCCCTTGGACAGGAAGAAGACCCAACCAGTCAATCCTAAAGGAAATCAACCCTGAATACTCATTGGAAGGACTGATACTGAAGCCAAAGCCCCAATACTTTGATGTTGACTCGTTAGAAAAGACCCTGATGCTGGGAAAGATTGAGGGCCGGAGGAGAAGGGTGTGGCAGAGGACGAGATAGTTGGGTGGACTCAACGGACATGAGTTTAAGCAAACTCCACGAGATGGTGAAGGACAGGGAAGCCTGACTTGCTGCAATCCATGAGGTCACAGGGAGTCAGACGTGTCTGAGTGACCGAACAATGACGATAGCAACAACTGATACTACATGGTCCCCGGGAAGAAACAAATAGCCTGAGACTGAAGGAGACACCTGGGCACCCACGGTGCTCAGATCGCATCACTGTTAGAGATAACTTTCTGGGGCTGGGCAGCAAAGTGGCAGCCACCCTCTCTGGAATGGGTTCCGTGTCAAATCCCTTCCTTAACCCAGACAGAAGTGATTTTCTTTGCACTTGCTATGAGCCAAGGAGGGACGGGGCATAGCTAAATGGAAATAACATGGTCTCTGCTCTCAGTGACATGGTGGGCTGGAGTAGGAAGGGGCAGAGAAGCGTGAGTAGAACGTAGCACATCGCCCTTGGCTCTGGGCCCAGGGGAAAGAGGAGTTCATTCCGAAGGGGCAGGGCGGCTCTGGGAAACCTTCTAGGGTCCGGTGGCAGCTGAATTGGGTCCTAAAGTATAACAAACTTGGGACAGCTTGTTCCAGGGCTTGCATGTGGCCTGGGACCATCGGCTCCTGGATACAAACCTCGGAGCCTCCCGATCAGGAGAAAGGTGACATTTGGGCAACAACCAGCAATTTTAAATATCATGGGTCTTCCTTTCAACAACTCTTCCTTAAAGTGGAGGAGTGGGGTTAGTGATTATGGGCTCTTCCTAGGGGCAGATGGCCCTGGTCCTAAGTCTTCCTAGCTTCCTATCTGTGTGATTCACTGTGCCTCAGTTTCTGTATCTATAAAGTATGTTAGCACTGAGTCGTGCCTGTCTTTTTGCGACCCCAGGGGACTGTAGCCCACCAGTATCCTCTGTCCATGGAATTCTCCAGGCAAGAATATTGGAATGGGTTCCCATTCCCTTCTCCAGGGGATCTTCCCAACTTGGGGATCATACACGGGTCTTCCACATGGCAGGCAGATTATATACCATCTGAGCCACCAGGGAGGCCAATTCTAGTAGCTCTCAGTTCTAGGGCTTGGCAGACAGTGAACACTCATTAAATCAAAGTCTTATCATCATGATCAACATCACTCATCATTATCATTTCTGTAGTCATCACTTGGGCAGGAGTAGGGAGGCGAGGGTGCTGTAGCAAGAAACCCAGCCTTGGTTTCCCCCATGGGCCTCTTTAATGCTACAGCACATTTTTGCCCATGTCATCCCTTTAGCTACCTTCTAGATTTGTAGGGTGGGTTCTGTGCTCTGTAAAGGGCTGTGTGTAAGAGACCCACCAAAGAGGAATGGACCTCAGTATGCAGAAGATGCCAGCTTGTCAGCCAAGAGGGATTTGCTTTAAAATGATTCCCTTACTTAAATAAATCTGACTTCAGCTCTGCTACTGAGAAACTGGGTGACTTCAGGCATCGACATCATTTCCATCAGCCTCAGTGTCCTCTTATCTCAGAGGGGATTGAGGGGTATGAAGGAGTTAGAGATGCCTGCTCCTGCACGGTGCATTGCACCCAGAAAGCACTCATGTAGGAGCTGTGGTCTTCCTCCTTCTCTTTCCTGCCCTTCTCTCCTCCTCTTTCTCTTCCTCCATCCTCTTTTTCCTGAAACCTACTCCCTTCCCCTTTTTGCCTAGACTGGCTCAGAGTTTCAATCAGCTTCTGCGGCATCCTCCCTTAGGGATTCTGGTTATGGTGCCAGCAGCAAGCATGAGTTTCAGCCTGCATAGCCAGCTCCCTGGCTAACCATCTGATTATGGCGAAAGGACCAAAGGCCTGTGGGCCTGTGGCTGGGCCCAGAACTCCTCAGATCTGAGAGCAGGACATCAAGTGTCCACAGGGCTGCACTTGGGTGGCCAGGCTTTCCAATCCCACTGGACAGAAACTATAAGCTGTCCTAGGTGCTGGACTCCTTTCATAGCAAAGAATGTCTCGTGGCCAGAGCCTGCAGTGGTGCAAGGCCTGTGTGTGTTAGTTACTCAGTCATGTCTGACTCTGCGATCCCATGGACTGTAGCCTGTCCGGCTCCCCTGTCCATGGGATTCTCCAGGCAAGAATACTGGAATGGGTTTGCTGTGCCCTCCTGCAGGGCATCTTCCCAACCCAGGGATCGAACCTGTGTCTCTTTCATCTAACCTGCACTGGCAGGCACCACCTGGGAAGTCTGTATAAATGTATAACTATATAATTACAAATAGTAGTAAATGCTATGAGAAAAACAGGTAGGTGCAAAACAGAACCTAATAAGATTCTGGAATCTCCTGGGAATGATCAAGGAAGTACTCTTGGAAATTTAAGCCAAAAGTTAAGGGATAAAAAGGACCAAAAGTTGGGACAAAAGAGCTGTAGCAAGCCATGGGGTCAGGGAGGGGTCTGAGTGTCAGGGGTGGACCAGGGGACAGGAGAACCCAGGCAGAGGCAGGAAGACGTGAGATCATGCAAGGCCTTGGATGCCATGGTCAAGGGTCTGCATTTCATCCATGCTGGGGCAAGGGGAAGTCCTGGCAGGATTTTAAGTAGGGAGGGGACATGAATATTTATGAACAGGGACCACTTTCGTAGGCAGTAAGAACCAAATTTCACCAGTCTCCACCTCTGCCTCTCTCTGGCTTTTTAGAACTGACTTGGTAAATTTGTGGGCTATTAAATCCATTGGACCAGATCTTGGTAGGAATATCATAAAAATATCTGATTTCACCCATCAGAGGACAAGCACCCTGGATGAGGCGGGTAACGGGGTTACCTAACTTGGATAGAGACTTACAATCCTGAAATTCCAGAGTGTGTTCATTAAATACTCAATAGTACTTACTGGGCTTTCCCAGTAGCTCAGCTGGTAAAGAATCGGTCTGGAATGCAGGAAACCCTGGTTCAATTCCTGGGTTGGGAAGATCCCCTGGAGAAGGGATAATCTACCCACTCCGGTATTCTTGGGTTTCCCTGGTGACTCAGATGGTAAAGACTCTGTATGCAATGCTGGAGGGAGACCTGGGTTTGACCCCTGGATTGGAAAGATCCCCTGGAGGAGGGTATGGCAACCCACTCCAGTATTCTTGCCTGGGGAATCCCCATGAACAGAGGAACCTGGTGGGCTGCAGTCCATGGATCACAAAGAGTCGGTCACAACTGAGCTACTAACATAGTACAGTACTTACTATGGGCTATAGTGACCCTAAGAGGCAGTACAATTTTTAGGGAATGTCATCATTTCTTTGCAATAAACAAAAATACAGCAAACCTCATTTTTGAACCCCACCCATTTGGAATTTGCCACCTATTTCTGGGCAGTTCTGCAAAGCTAAGATGAGGTCACAAATGCAACACGGTGACCACATAGTAGGTTCGTAAGAAATAGCTGTTTCTCACCCCTTTGCCTTTTGTCTATAGAAAATAGGTTTTCCAAGCAGGGGGGAAAAAGCCCCGCATATAATTAGAATGATAGGCACTTTGCAATTTGGTTAAGGCACACATTTCAATCACTTTGGAAACACCCATTCAGGCACAATTGCTGGGCTAATTATAAATCACTCCTTTTTATTCATTAAGCCAGAGTCCCCAAGGGCCCCCACAAAGGTGTGTTCTGTTGGACTAATTCAAGGCCTTCTTGTTTGACAGCCCTCCTTTGTCATTCGGGGGTTGGGGGACAGGCTGAACAGGTGTCTAACAGCTCAGCAGGGTCATATCAGGTTCTTACTGAAAATGCTTAAATTTCAGAAAACACGCTTGGCCTCACACTACAACCAAGTCCATATGAGGCGAAGGGATGTTGTAATGGGGCTCCTCTAAATGTGAATGGAAGGATAAAATGTCCCTTTCTTTTGTATCAGTCCAAACTGGAGAGGTTTGAATAGTTAATGATTATTGGAAAGTATTATTTCTTTTGATAAGTTTCCCCCTTACCCTGGGCCTGATGGTTGAAAACTCTGCCACAAACTGGATTTTGCAGTCTGAGATTATATTCCAAACTGCCTGCTTGAAGTTATCCCAAGCAAGTTCCTTGCATTAAAAAAAAAAGTGTGCGCAGTGTTTTTGTTCAGTCATAAACAGAACCTTTGTGGTCAAAAAAAAAAAACTACACACAAATATTATTTTAAAAACATAAATATATAATGAACTTGAATGATTCTATATAGTCCAATCAGATCAATCAAAATAATTTACATTGATTGCTCACAATTTTTAAATTTAGGGCACACTTCTCTGAATACAATAATGATTCAATAAAGAGAGATTTGAGGTTCCTGGAGGGTATTTTTTCCAATGCTAGATCTTTGCAAAGCCCTGATCAAGGCTTTTTCTTGATGGTTATAAAAGGAATGACATGGAATCACCATTAATTCTCAGGACCAGTGTCCTAACAGTCCTGTGATATTGGAGGGAGAACATGTACCCGCTACTTTTCAGGTGTTTAGCGGCCAGGGGAGGCAGGCCAGACAGAACCATCTTTCTGGATCCCACCCTGTGGCTCCACCCACTTTCTAACTTTTTCCATCATGGGATTATTTTATCAAATATACTGTTATTTATTTATTTTTTAATCAATATCTTTTGGAACTTCAGTGATGAGATTGTTTAGTTTAGCTGAATCTTAGACTAATTTTCTCTCTGGTCAAGAGTGATAGAAGGGAGATTCTTGTGTGGCTTCTGGTTTATGAATGGAAACCCTCTTGTTTAAAGAAATGTTTGTTTTTACACAAATGGGCCAGTGATACAGTTCCAGATACAAACAAAACAGAGCAAAATAAAAATGATGAGAGACAAGTGACAGAGATATTGATCAATAGAATAAGATAAAGAATACAGGAACAGATCCACACACATATGATTAATTGATTTTTGACAAAGGTGAAAAGGCTGATGAAAAGGTGACAAAGGTGTTGGAAAGAGGATGGTCTCTTCAGGGAACAGTGCCTGTATACAGTGAAAGTCAACCACAATCCATACCTCACACTTTCTACAAAAACTGACTTAAATGAACCACTGATCTAAATATAAAATGTAAAGGCTTTTAGAAGATATAACAAGCATATCTTGTGACATTGGGTAGCGAATATTTCAAAACCAAAATCTTGATCCATAAAAGAAAAAATATGATAAAGTTGACCTTATCAAACTTAAGACCTACTCTTCAAAAGACAGTGAAGATAATTATAAAACAAACACAAAACCCACCACACATTAGGAAAAAATATTTGCAAAGCACACATCTAATAAAGGACTTGTATTAATATCAATAATTCTTATAAAGAACTCTTAAACCTCAATAATGAGAAAATGAAAAATATTTCTTAGGAAATGGGCAAAGTATTTGAATAAAAGTCTTCACCAAAGAAGATATACAGTGCAAATAAGCTTGTGAAAAATGCTCAGAATCATTAGCCATTAGGGAAATGCAAATTAAAACTATAAGTTAGAAATCGCAACATATTAATTAGAATGGCTATTTTTTTAAATCTGAAAATGCTAAGTGCTGGCAGACTGTGAAGGATTAGAACTCTCATACCCTGCTGGTGAAATGCAAAACAATTCAATAACTTTGGCAAACAGGCTGGCGGTTTCTAATTAAATATACACCAGACGTGACTCAACAATCCTATTCTTAGGTATTTACTCAAGTGAAAGAAAAACTTACGTTCACACAAAAACCTGTGTGAGAATGTTTCTAGAAGCTTTTTTCATAATAATTATCGAAGCTAAAAACCATTCAACTATGCCTCAGCTATGGAAATGACAAACTTGTGACAGATGTGTACAGTGGCTACTCCATTAAAAGTATGTCAAGTAACATTACTCAGGATGTCACATGGATATCGTATGTTGTCATAAGAGGGGCATTTCACCTTTGAAGGATGTTTCCCCCAAATCATCAACTAATCATGAAAAGAATATCAGATAAACCCAAATTGAGAGACATTTTATAAAACACCTGACCAAGACTTCTCTGGTGGTCCAGTGGTTAAGAATCCTGCCAATGCAGGAAACACAGGTTCAATCCCTGGTCAGGGAAGATCCCACATGCTGGAGCAACGAAGACCACAAACCACAACTAATGAAGCTTGCACGCTCTAGAGACCTAAAGCTGCAACTACTGAAGCCTACATACTCTGGAGCTCATGTTCTGCAACAAGAGAAACCATTGCAATTAGAAGCCCACCCACTGCAACTAGAGAGTAGCCCCCATTCACTGCATCTAGAGAAAGCCTGCGTGCACAGCCAAAATTAATTAATTCATTATTAATTGAAAAAACACCTTATTAGTACTTCTCCAAACTGTTGAGGTTATAAAAAGCAAGAAAAGATTGAGAAATTGTCACTGTTTTTCCAAAACAGGAAAAAGGACATTTATGAGAAAATGGCAGAATTCAAATAGTGTCTGGAGCTTAGTTAATAGTAATATATCAATGTTGGTCTCTTTGTTTAGACAAATATGTCATGGTGACGCAAGACATTAACCTTTGCAGAAATGAAACATGGTGAAGGGCAAGTAGGAACTTTGTCCTCTCTTTTCAGCCTTTCTGTACATCTATAATTATTCCAAACTGAAAGAAATTATTAGAAAAATAAGCATGTAGTGAACACTCAATAAATGATGACTATTGCTACTCTTTGGAGGAGGAAGCCCTGGCAGAAAATGCAGATTACAAAACTTTGAACTTCCATTGCATGACAATTCAGAGATGGTAAATTGGCTCTTACAAATGTTATTTCACATGTTAGGTCATAACAGCTCAGATCTAGAAGAAATGGATACATGACCATGTCCAACCCCCTCATTTTCCAGATGAAGAAACAGAAGCCCGATAAAAAGCAAGAAGAGGAAAAATAACGGTGATTGAAATAATAGAAATAACAGTAAGAATTTTTTTTTAAAGGAACAGTCACAAGTAACAGTAAATAATAAATAAATAACAGTAACTAATACATACGGTAACTCAGGCACTGTTCTAGGTGTTTATACCCGAGATCCCATTCTTAACAACATTACAAGATACATTTTATGATAATCTCTGTTTTTGTAGAGGAGGAAGCAAGGTTAAATATCTTGGTCAGCATCACACAGCTTGCAAGGCTGAGCCTCAAACACAGGAAAAGAAAGGGAACTTGGATTCACTGAGAACTTACCACAGAGCAGGCAAGATGCCTAATGCCTCCTGAACCTTAACTCATTTAATTCCTTACAAAATTCTGTGAGATCCATACCAGATTCATTAAAGAGGAACTCGAGGTTTACATAATTGTCCTGCCACACAGCTGGCAGGTGGCAGAGCTGGGATTTGAACTTAGATCCACCTGCTCCTATTCCTGCGCCCTCTTTCCCATACTGGTCTCCTCTCGATATAGGTCCAAGGAACCAGAGGTTCTGCCTTTTCATTCACTGCTTATTCCACATTTAGGAAATCTTAGCTTTCCTAGTTGTCCAGCTTCTGCTGTTTCCTGTTTTACAAGCAGAAAAGACATCATCTTCTCTCCATAATTCCTTAAGACTCAAGGAGCTGACCTAGGGCTCTTAAGATCCTCAAGACACAGGATGACAACCATGTCCATTCAAAAAATTCGAAGTTCATCCAATACCTAGAAAATATTAACAGAGTCAGTAAGATGTTAACATATGACAATATTAGCTGAGGCTGATGTCAATGCTTTGGCCAAGCGCTCACTGTCCGCGGCTCAAAGGGTCTGAAAAGTGTTACACGTATTTAAACATATTGGGGAAAATAATACAAAGCGATCATCTGTTTGTATGCCCTCACACATGTGGCCTCAAATGGAACACATTGGAAAGGTTATGAGAGATCAGGAGATTTAGTGAACAGGGCACAATACAGCTTTGTGGTCCGGTTTATTTTCTCATGACAATGTAAAATATAGATTGAGATGAACTCAAATCCTTCATATTTAGTTTTATAGCTTAAATTCATAAATTCTCTACATTCATTAGAAAGTGATGTACTATCTGCACCCACTTGAAAAGATAGCATCCCTGGGGACAGATACAAGAATATTAAAAAAAAAAAAAAGCCTGATCAAAGAAATATTGCTTCTTTTCTCCTTTCATTGAACAGATGTGCAATGTGTCCAGAGAAAGAAATAGAAAAATTCCTGAGTGATTTATTTGATGAACCTAGTTTTAACCGAGGTTATTGCATGCCTGATATCATGACGGGGGTTATTAGTTTCTCGTTGAAAATGACCAGAGAGAATCCCATTCACTTCATCAATATGGTCCATTTATAGGTTGTCAGGGAGGTGACACCATGCAGCCACAGCACTTTGTCTTAGACTTATTTCTCTATTAGATGGTTGCTGTCTTTATCATGAAGACTTTTGGTTATTTAAGAAAAGCCAGACCAGAAAGATATATCTGTTCCATCCCAGCATTTAAGTCATTAAAAGCAGATGCATCCTTTAGAAAAATGAATCCTCAATTCAAAGCCACATTGCCGCAGAAAAAGACATTACAAAAGTCTCAATTGCCACTGAAAAAATAAAAACAGACCAAAACAACCACATGTTTTTTTTCTTGGAAGAGAGTTGTCTTTAGGCTTTGCTGGAAAGAATACTTTGTAGGAACCAGGGGTTCCAAGACTTGGTGAAGCAAGAGAATTATTTTTTTTAGTTTTTACTTATTTATTTTTAACACCAAAAACAGAAACAAAATTATTTTTAAAAGTCTGGGGTGAAGGTCCCTCCACATAGGACTGTCAACTTTTAATTTTGCTAAATAAACTTATTCACAAGTGTTTCCTAGTGTCTCCATCACTCTGTAAGGAAAGGACATTTTAAGACAGGTCAGATTTTAAAATAACATAAACGTTTAAAAAAAACACTGTATCAGAAAGAAAGTATTCCTTCCTGGGTGAGAGAGCTGGAGGTTCCTCTCTCTATAGACTGAAGAAGCTGTGATCGCATATCAGAGGTGGCCTGCATCCATGGGAACCTCCAGAAAATCTGACAAGATCAGTGACAAAGTATTGATGTTAGAGGTAGAAACTTCTGGTTCTGGAAATGGTTTTGGTAATTGCCTCCTACTTTACTCAATACAGCAGTAACAGTTATAGAAATAATGAGGAAAAATAGTAATAATAATAAATATAAATAATAACAATGAAAAAATAATAATATTTTTATTAAAAATAAACTTTTAAATTTCTATGTTATTAAAAAATAATAATGATGGGTAGATAATACTGTTTATTAAAATAGAGATTCGATGTCAGCTGGTTACTATGTGCTTGACGTGTTGGCTTCTCTCAATTCTTGCAACAACCTGTAATGCTGGTAGCATTATGTCACCTTAGGGCCTAGGTAACCAAGGCTCAGAGAAGTCACGGAGCTTGCCTGAGGCGCCCAGCACTGCGTGACAGACTGGGATTCCAGTCCCAGGCTGCGTGAGCCAGAAGCCGGTGCTTAAACTCAGCGTCCTGCCTCCTCTGCTGTGCTTTCAAGTCTCAGGCTCAGTTTTTCACACATGTGCTCAGGGTTGGTTTTTTTTTTTTTTTTTTTTTTTATCTTTAAATCCTCAATGCAGTGCCTGACAAATGGTAGACACCTACTCCCGATTTCTAAACAAGTGTATAAATGAAGACTTTCAGTTAGAGAAATTTGTTTTCAAACATAGGGTGGTATGATAATTAAATGAGATCATAGACACAAAACACTTAAAACCGCGCCTGACATAACACAGGAAGCCATTGATATATGTGAGTGACTTTCATTACCGGTGTTAAGAAATCAGCTCCCCTTTGAAAAAGCTGTCTTGGCTTGGTCTGCTGGAGGAATTCCAGCAAACTTGCAGAGGAATCTTCATACAGGATGTCTTCTACAGGACTCAAAAAATGCAGAAATGACAATTTCTAAAATGCCCACATTTTCCTTCTTCTTTTGCTATATATATTATCATTATAACACGTCATTCTATTATATATGCCATATGATATATATCTTATGTAAATTAATGTCCCTTATCTCATGAATGAAGGATGTGCCATTTAATAATAAAATAAAATCAATCTTTAGGCCCTCCCTGATGAAAGAATTTTTAAAACAAATCTTGCTTTGTTGGGCCCCAAAATTATAAGTGGTTGAAAATTTGGGTTCCCCTGTATATAACTTAGAAATACAAAATTTTCCTAATTTGAAAAGCAAAATTGACCAGTGCTATTTAGAAAGAGCTCCCTGACATTCTCTGTGCGTGTCCTTTACAGATACAGTTTTAGGCTCAGCTTAGATTTTTCATTCTCCTCTACGGCACTGTGAAAGCTGCATTGCGAGTCAGACTGTATTACTCGTGTCAGGGGCATTGTATTATTCTCCCAGACCTTTGCTGGAAATTTCCCAAGATGGTAATGAGAAAACGATTACAGCAAGCTCCATTTGTCTCTGATTTCTGCACCCTAAATTATCAGGGGTCCCAGGGACCATCCTCCCCAAGGCAATCTTGGGGACCAGATCGAGAAGGTGATGTTCCTGCTGATTTTTATTTCAGTCGGTGATACTCCCTGCTTCCTTCCCTGGACAGATGTTTTTCTGAGCAAAGCAGCCCTGGCTGCTGAAATGATTTCTAAGTTTCTCCCATCAGCAGGACTGGGGGACAAAGAGGCTGGTTAGTCTTTAGCCCTTCAAATGGGTTAAAGTGTTGAAAGTCAGAGTTACCACTATAGCAGCAGGATTTATAAATGTCTCAGTTCCCTAGATTACACTGTGGAAAGCAACTTCATTGCATTTTGCCTTATAAAATAGACATTACCCAAGATAAAAAGGACAGCAAAAGAAAATTTGGGATAAAGTAGATTTATGCTTGTTTATTTTACCCCAGGCAGAAACAGGCTAATTTCTGGCAATGTGGTACCCTGTGTTTGGGCTCAATGTGATTTCAATATAGTGAGGTTTAGTCTCTGGTGCTAAGAGGTGAATAACCATTTTCCATCTTTGCCCATAGATGGAGAAATGTAAGTGGCTTCAAATTACTGAACAGTTAGATGTTGCTTGTAATACATTATTCTTACCAGACAGACAATGTCTGAATTGAGTTTTATAAAAATAATTACACAGATAAATGTACACCTTAAGGAGAAGTAGAGGTAAATTGAAAGTATCTTTTCTATAGATAATACATAAAAATATTATCTTTCATAGACAAATAGGCAAAATTATCTTTTTTTCATAGATGCGTGTATTTTCCAAAGAACTTCAAGTCAACCAAGAGCATCTTTTTGTACATCTTCTTCATGAGTAAATTACACAGAAAAGTCCTACAGTCACATAACATAAACTTCTGCCCAGGCAGACCACTTTGTTTAATTCAGGAACAACATAACACCCCAGATCATCTCAATCTTCTGCACACTAAATATCCCTCAGATGAGGAACAACTGGACTTTTGTACTGGAAACTCCACTTAAACGAGACTGATGTCAAGGATGCAGAAAGTAAAGATGATATTTACTTTATCGTTTTCAAGATAGTCTCAAAGAGTTGTTGGTTGATTGGCTCCAGTCCTTCAGCAGCAAATAGAACAATTACAATGGAAAAAAAAAGTCAACCCCCCCCCACCTCTTTTCTATAGTAGATCAAGCCGCAAGGGTTACAGGGTCGATGCATGTTATAGGATGCTCGGGGCTGGCGTGCGGGGATGACCCAGAGGGAGGATAAAGGGAGGAGGGAGGTGGGAGGGGGGTTCAGGAGGGGGAACTTATGTAAACCCGGGGTGAATTCATGTCAATATATGGCAAAACCAACCAATATAATATTGTAAAATAATTTGCCTCCAATAAAAAATAAATTAATAAAAAAAAAACCCAAAAAAACCTGATCCAGAATCAGTTTTTCCTCCTTCCTCCCTCTGCTTCCCTTTCAGTTTGTTTTTAAAGGTTTTTGTTTTTGTTGTTTTCTCGACCGATTCCATCTGCACTTGTGAATGATAATGAATTGGTGCTCTTGGAGGAACTTGAACTTCTTGGATAAAAGATGTGTTCGATGTTTAGGCCGTTAACACTGACATGATTATCTTCAGAGTTTGGCCCCATTAACTTGATTATTGAATCACTGTTTATTGTCATAGTCTGTCACAGAGCTTAACAACAAAAGGTTGTCAGCACGAAAGAACCCAAGTGATGTGGACAGAATGACTGATCTTCTTTTGATGAAATAGTTGTTGTTACTTGCTCTCGCTTCGGGGTGGATGACATAAAATGCTTCTGACTTCAACACCAGGACAATTATTTTCAAGCTCTGTTGAAAATCTGCAGATTTGAGTAGGTATCAGTGTCCTTAAAAGTGACCATGCCCTTTGAGCCAGAAATTCTATTTCTAATTCTACCAAGGGAGCAGTAAAACTTGCAGATTTATGTTCAAAACTAGTCATTTCAGTTTTGTTTATAATAGCAAAAAATTTATGGCAATCCAAATGTCCAGCTATTGAACCAAGTAAATTATGTTATCAAGCACAACACCATGATTCAAAATCAAACCTTCAAATAATAGTTACTAAATAAAGGGAAAATTTGAGGAGGGCATGGCAACTAGCTCAAGTATTCTTGCCTGGAGAATTCCATGGACAGAGGAGCCCGGGGGCTACAGCCCATGGGATCGCAGAGTCGGACACGACTGAGCGACTCAGCACAGAACAGCACAGCATAGGGAAAATTCATGGTCTATTGTTAAATAAACTGTGGATTAAAAAAACAAATTGTAAGCAGTAAGCCTGATGTTCCAAGATGCTACATACTTGTGTATAGGTAACAACAAAACCTGCAGGATTTTTCTGGTTCTTAGCCCTGGATGGGGGGAATTATTTTTATTCATTCTTAATATTTTGCTTGACTTTCTCGATTTTCTACCATCAGTACACATTTCTCTGATAACTTAAACAATAGTAAATTTAAAAAACTAGAAGGATGCAAGCATTTGTGTTTATCTGAAGTATGGATCCATGGTCAAGTACACAGGTGAGCAAACATGCAAAACCATCTCACGGACCCACTCTTCCAGGACCTATATGTTGTCAAAAGGAAGACCCATAACATGCTTTTGCAGCTCCGAGCCCTTTATTAATGCCACATGTGCTCTTGTAAGGTCAAGTTATTAAGTGATATACAATAATTGTCTCTACTCCAAAGCAGACATTTCATTTCACTTGCCTCATGTGGATCTATTTCGGTATCATTTATCACAGCCGCTTTTAAAGACCCATCTCAGTGGGCTGCTTTCTCTTGTCCCTCTCTTTGAATGCAAGCCAACCTAAATGGCCCCAGTAAGAAATTAAATATAATTACCTATAGAAGCGCACAGGGGACACTGAGATCGCACCAGCTTCCGAAATGGAAAAAGGCGTTTGGAGGCCCCTCATCTTCATTCCTCCCCAGAGTTAATTTGTCTGCATTTCCTCCCTCGTGGAGAACGCTTACACACAGCCTCACAATGACCTGTTTAGTTGGCGGTGGAAAATTATGTCATTTGCAAGCAAGCTTTCAGCTGTGATATTTTATAATTGTTAAGATGAAAACCCGATAATCCTCTCCCCCTTCACATAAACTGCAATCCATCTTTAAACCTGTGATAATTCCGAAAACCTGCCGCTTAATAAACTAACAAACCCCAGGCCTATGTGATTTTACGGGGAGTCAATCTTTGATCAGCCAAGCTGAAATGGGTCTGATAAGGGGACGCCCTTCCACTCTGGGAGTCGCCACTTGAGTGGGTGATTGCTGTTTCCTCCCCGTCCTCAAGTGCCAAATAAGCAGAAGTCTTCCTGAGCTTCTTATCTCTTTCACTTTCTTCTGGAGATCTCTGTCGCTTTAATCCGGCATGTCTGCTGCTGGTTAACAAGGAAATCCTATGTCAATTATCGCCAACAACTTCCTGCTGCGAAGCAGTGGGGAATCAAAGCATTTGAGAGCCTTTTCACACCAGAGAGTGGTGCAGGGCCTAATTAAATGGCCCTCATATTCTGCAGCCCGGTGGAGGCCACATGATAGATAGCTAATGAAAGATAGCCTAATTTTTCTAAGAACCGTTTGGAAGCTGGTGGGCTGTCCGGTGGGTTGCAGGTGTGTCCTGGAGTGGAACTGTGTGTTTTCTATTTTTCGACTTCTGCTAAATGTAGTGGGCCTGTTGTCGGCATTGGACAGCAGGATGGGAAGAGAGCCACCTTTAGGGAGATTGCATCTTCTTAGAGCTGCTCTCCACATCCGAGGTCCAAACGGAGCAAGAGAGGGATGTGCGTGAAGATACAGAACGCTGTGATGTTCAGACCTGGAGGGAGACCACTATCTATGGAGTGCTTTACCAAAGATTCCTCCTCTGACCAAGGAGTTCTCTGTTATTTAAAGTTATTTATTTATTTATTTATTCACCTGCATCAGGCCTTAGTTGCATCATGTTGAATCTTAGTTCCCTGAGCAGGGATCAAACCCACGTCCCCTGCACTACAAGGCAAATTCTTAACCACTGAACCACCAGGGGAGTCGCTGATAGTGCTTTAATAAAATCATTTGATAAGATTGTTGCCAGTCATTCCTTTCAAGTGACTTATTCCCTGAGGTTCACATATTCTATAGACAAATGAAACTAAAAATTATGCTTTTTTTTCTATTACTTTTTTTGTGTGAGAAATATTTTTGTGACTGACATTTGCTCTCACAATTTTTCTTTATCTGCAGCAGTGATCCTCAAAGTGTGGTCCCAGGGTAAGCAACTTTACCTGTGAACTTGCAAGCAACTCAAATTTCTCAGACCCCACTCCAAACCTTGTGAATCAAACACTCGAAGGGTGAGATTGATGACCCCAGTTTTAGCAAGCCATCCAGGAGATTCTGAGGCATGCTAAAATCTGAGAGCCCTGATCTAGTACATGACCAGAAACTCTTGTAAATGGCCAGTTTGGATTGTTAATCATATATATCATCATTTGTTTTAAAAAAAAATCCAGCAAGTTACATAGTGGACAGACACTGCATGTTATTTAACCTTGATATGATGTCTGTCTACATTTTATCAAAATGCATGTATACAAGCCTGGGATAATTTCCTGAGTTCTGACTCATGACGTAGTACCTTAATGAGTGAGGTGACTTTGTTTTCCTTTGTGGAATCGGGGGGTAGGAGGTGGGGAGTATATCCACTGAAATATTTAAACCTATTTTCCAGAGTTATGATTCTTAGGCTTGCAGATTAAAACAAAACCAAGGTACCAATAAGGTTTGTTGCTTATTTTGTTATGAATAATATTTACCCCCTCTAACATTTAATAAAAGAAAGGACAGTTTTTAAAATGACAAAAAGAAAACTTATAAGAATTATAAGGACATGATTTCAGGATAAATGTCAATCCTTTAAATGAAATGAGGTTTGCTTATGAATAGTTCATTCTGCTGTCTTCATTTTTCTCTTTTAATTATAGATTTGGAAGTTCTTTGCTATGGAGTGGCATTGGCTTGGTTAACTGATATGTAGAAATGGCTAGTGTAGGTTTTGGTTACAGAGAGGAGTTAACACTTTTTAACTTGGAAGCTTTTAACTCTTATAACTTGGAAGCAGTCATGTCGCTCTCCTGCTTAAGATTATTATCTGTTTCATGGAATGAAAAATTTCTCATAACATCATTTTAAGTGCTTTCTAGTTTGACCCTTGGCTTACTTTATTATCATAATTATTACTACTAATAATATTGTGCCTGTTACTATTATTACATTTACTCCCACTACTTCTACAGAATGCATATTAGACAGAACTCACTATATCCAGTCATTCCGTAAGGTCATTTTTGTGGATAACCTCACCAACCACCAGATACTATTGTTATCTTGATTTTTACAGATGAGAAATTGAGGCACAGGAAAGTTAGACTGATCACTCAGTTACTAAATGAGAAAACTTGGGCTGAGAGTTAAGTGGCTCAGCTATTAAATAATTGCAAACTGGCTGCTATAGCTCCAACCATCACACCTACATTCCAGGAAGGAAGAAGGAGGAAGAAAAGCAGCAAAAACCTCACCTAATAACTTTAGCCGACATACCACTCTCATGAACTTAGTTGCATGGTCACTCCCAGATGTAGGGGAGGATGGGACAATAGGTTTATTTATTTATTTTTTAATTTTGGCACATGATTGCTCCCTAATAAAATTAGTTTTGCTAGTGTGAAAAATACAAGATGAACACTGAGTGAACTACCAGTAGTTTCTTTCCTGACACAAGACATTCTCATTGACTATGGGGAAGAATTCCACTAATTCTCATGTGGCTGAAGGACTACTTGTATATCAGGTGGGTTTTTGCCTTCTGGTTCCTTCACTGGGACAATAACTTAAGTGGCATATGAAGGGGCACACTTATCACTCCTCTGGGAGTGGGGGTGATAATTATAAAGTGGCCATAAATATGGCTACGTGATTGGAATATCAAGAAGAACCCAACTCTGTGCACTTTACATTTAGCCATGGTTTGATCTAGGACAGTCTAAAAATCGTCGACTTTTCATCAAAATGTAAAATGAAAGCTTACCACATTCAGGTCATCCTTGTCCTTTCCCCAAACATCTCACTCATACTGTGTCTGGCTTCTTGGTAGAGGGACACTCCAGGGCAGCATCTTCACATCTTTTCTCTCCCACAGCCTTTGTTGCAAGTCTGCTCTCTCGTCTACATTAACGGGATGTCAGCACACGCCCACAGGCTCACCCCACAACCCTCACCTGAACAACAAAAATGGCTCATAACATTGTAAGACCAACGACGACTGAGAACTTTTAAGATTCTCTTTCCTCTAATTTTTTCCCAACAACATTCAATTGACTTCTGCCCAGGATTCCAGAATATCCTAAAGATAACAGTAGTGGAGATTTTGTGGGACATTTGTTCCTACATTGAAATGTGAACCAGTTCTTCAAAATTCTAATTTGAGTGTTTTCCTTTTAAATGAATAATTTAAATATCAAATATCGTTCTTTGTGTGTCTATATGAAATATCATACTATCACCTTTTAAAAGTTTGTTACAGACTCGCAGAGAAGCGGGAAGAGTGAGGACCATATTACGATCTATCACTATTTGAATTACAGTGGATTGGCTTAGCATCATCCCAATGGGGTGAAGACAGGGGAAACAGAAGGAGGCATTTTCCCACAGGGAAAAGCACACAGCTTTGGAATGAGACCAGCGTTTGAAATCAGGCTCAGATGCTCACTGGCAAACTTCCTAAGCTTTTCTAAATGTTGGTTTTCTCATTTGTAGAATGGGATGCTGTGAATGACGACAATTACAGCAATGGACATTTATTGAGGGCGTCTCACGGGTTGGACACGAAATGTATTATGTTCATTATTTTATTAGTTCTCATCATGATCTAATGTAATTACTGTTAACATTTTCATGATACTATCTCTTTCCGTTATCTATGGCTGCATGACGACCCCCAACCTTCAGCGGTAAGCAGTAACCCTCCCTCTAGCTCACTTTGAGCTGGAAACTGAGGCTGGGCTCTGTTGAGTTACTCTGGTCTCCGATGGACTCTCAAATCTCTACAATCAGCTTCAGGTCAGTAGGGCTGCTCTGCCTCTGGGATTTGGCTTCTGGGTGACGGGGTGATTTGGGTCATAAGTCTTTCCTTGTGAAGTTAGCTAGCCTAGGCTTGCTCATATGGTAGAAGCAGTGTTCAGAGAGAAAAAGAGATGGAACATTAGCCCTGTTGAGACATAGGCTCAAAACCAGCACATCATCACCTTGCTGTGTTCAGCTGGCCAAAGCAAGTCCCATGCCACCAAGCCCAGATTCAAGGAGTGGGGAAATGGACTCTATCTCTTGATGGAAAGAAACACAAAGTCTCCAAGGAAGGAGGGTAATGGTTGACAGTTTTGCAAACAGTCTCCCAAGTCTCTACCTCATAGGGGTGTTGTAAGGATTCACAAATAATAATAGCTAATCTTACTTAATTCTCATAATAATCCTGTGATATAGGTATGATTAGTGTCTCCATTTTACAGCTAAGTGAGCTGAAGCAGGGAGATGTTCATTTCCTTCCCAAAGTTGGAAACTTCAAATGAGGAGCCAGACTCGCATGAAAGCAGTTCAGGTGGAGTTTGACTAGGACAGCATCTGGGTTAATATATAATACCAATGTCAATTTCCTGGTTTTGACAATATGCTGTGGTTACAGAAGACTTGATGGTTGGAGGAACCTGAGCAAAAGGTCCATAGGAACTTTCTGTACTGTAGTTTGCAACCTCTTGTGAATCTTATACTAAGCTCAATTTTTAAAAATTGAGGCAGTTCAAACACTGAGCTAATGTTCTTTATATGAGGACTGTAGTGCCTAGTCACACAGTAGGTGTTTAATAAATGTTAGATTCCTCTGCTGAAAGCCCATTATCCATTTAAAAGTGAAGAGATAGCTACTCAAGTTCCTAATTCAGCATAAGCCTGGGCGCAACCTCAAAAAGGCTTGGAAATGACCACTCTGCTGGGGCCTGGGGAAGTCTGGGATGTAGTAGGCTACAGCTGGTCTCCCATTAGGGCAAACTTCACAGTTACAGGGCAAAAGCGGATGTGTTTCAGAATTTCTGCTTTTCGAAGATTACTTTATGGAAAATCTTTTTCAGATCTTATGGATCCCTGAGGAGCCTCAGCTTGGAACTGGGAAAACTGTTGGGAAGTCTAATTAAAAGAGAACAATGCGATACGTGGATTCGTTGAACGTAATAGTGTCAAGTCAGGCACGGTTTCTTAACTCTCCTCCAAGTTAATGGAGAAAAATTCAGTAACAGGAAAAAAAAATACATTAGCAAATGATAGGGTACAAATAGACCCAGTTAGGTTGGATTTTCACAAAGAGTGAGATAACAGGCTTTGAAAAAAAACTTTAAAGGGAAGTAAATAGCCAGGTGTTAGAGTCACAGAGCTGGCAGAACAATAATAGTAACTATAATAAGAACTAGGAGGCAGGTGCTGCTGGCAATGGACGTGGCCGTGACCCGCTGCTTTAGCTAGTTCTGCGAGTCCAGTGCCTGTGCGTTAATGATTAGAGGAGAAGCGGGTGATGTCTAGAATTTTGCAGAGGATGTTTTCTCGTAATGGCCAGTTGGTTTTACATGATACCTTGACAGATGAAAATAAGGACTATACCCATAATGGTAATAATGACAGTAATCATAGCATTTATTGGGCACTTATTCTGTGCCAAGAACTCTTTTTAGCATGTTACCCTTGTTATCTCATCGAATCTTCACAATCTTTTACGAGTGAGGAAATTGAGGTCTGGAGACATTAAAGAACTTTTCAAGGCTTGCAGGGGAAGTGAGGATAAAAGGATGTATTGTGCCAGTGTGGCGACAGGCTCATTTTGGAAAAGCATTTTGGGTCATAACACCCACCACGGTCACCTTCCCAATTGTCAGTTTTCCAGAGGATGTGGAGCGTCCAGATTTGGAGCAACGAGGCTCCAAGGTCACTCCTCCCCAAGGACAGAAACCAGGGCGTCTGCTTCTCAGGTGGAAAGTGTTGAACTTTCTCCAGACTCTTAGTTTTTGAGTATTTCATCTGGAATTTATTTTTGTTTATGATGTGAGGTTTGAGATGTAGCATTCACCTCCACCCCAAGAGCCAACCAGTTCTTTCTGCGTCATTTGGTTTATAAACTACCCTCTTCACACTGAATCAAAGCACTACCTTTTACATATATTATGTTCTCATATACACTGTGAGTTATTCCTGATTCTCTGTTTTGTTCTTGATCTATTAATGTACTCCTGTGTCAGTGGCATGTCGTTTATAGTGTAGTGTAGTATATGATACGCACACACGTATAGGCACAGTATAATATAAGGAGTTTCATAATGTTGTAGGGTAACCCCTCCAAATATTGTTCCTCTTCCAAACTTCTCTTAGTCACTCCCAGATAGTTATTACTTACATATAAGCTTTAAAATAGCTTCATGCACTCCCAGCATCCCCAGCACCTCAATACACAAAACACACAGGGATGCTGAACTGAATTGTGTTTTATTTCTAAGTTAATTTGAGGACTGATACTTTTATGGCATTAAGCTTTCTTTACTAGGAACATGATACGTTCCTCCATTTCTCTGGGCCTTATTTTAAGATCTTCAATAAGATTTTATAGCTTTCTTTATATAGGCTCTATTCCCTTATTATTAAATTTATTCCTGGTTAATATGGTGAATAGGATTTTTTCACTTCCCTTTTGTAACTGGTTCTCACCAGTGTGGCAGGTACTGTGGCTCTGGCCCACATCCATCCAGACTCCTGACTAAAGTGCTCCCAAGTTGACATCCTTCTCAATGTGCCAGTGAATTAATACTCTCCAGGAGACTGATGGGAAATGAAATACAAACTTCTCAGCTCCCTCTCCTCTCCCTTACCTCACCCCTAGCTCACCCTTATGGCCACATGAGACGTTCTCTAGGGCCAACTGATGGAGGAGAAAAACCCAATCTGGGGCTCACACGTGGGTCAGTTCAGCGTGTTGTGGCAAGCTAGAAATAAATATTGCCACACTACATTCATTCATGGGTGACACTGGAAACTGGGAGGGGAAATCCTTCCAGCTTCAAGGAGTAAATCCCAAACTTTGTCATGAACTTGGTGTGGCAGGAGACATGATCTGACATAAGGATAAACGTAGACTCCTGGGGAGTGGTGAAAGGTCCGGCTGGTTGGACACAGATCTGAAAGGATTAGATCAGAGGCAAAGAGGTCTAGGAAGATGGGTGTGGATAGATTCCAGGCAGTGGGTTCAAGGTGACCTATGGTGGGTTCATTGCCCACCATCACTATTCATTTGCAGAGGGGGCCCAAAACAACACACAGAGAGTGGTATCAGCCAGGCCTTGCCCTGTCCACCCTGGTGCTTGCACAACAGGTCCGTGAATGGAGCAGTCAAGGTAGTTCCCTTTCACCATGGCTGCTGCATCTCTTGCAGATGCTACTAAATGTGTGAGCTGCCAGCTGCAGACCAACGCTGAACCCGCAATGAGACCAGTCCTCGAGCAAAGAGAACATGACTTTTGGTGATAAATTGGTCACACTGGAGCTCTTTCACCCTGGAGGAGGTGACAGCTTGTCTTTGTTGGGATTGAAGCATTCTGGGCGTGGGTTTGTCTTTCCCACTGTTCAAGAGCTCACAGAGCTTCTATATTCTCACCTCCCCACCGAATTCTTATTTTCAAACCGCCACCCTCGCCCCCATACACCATTTTATTGTGCTTCAGTTTGCTACACTTTGCAGGTATTGCATTTTTTTTTTTTTTTACAGATTGAAGGTTTGCGGCAACCCTGACTTGAGCATGTCTATCAGTGCCATTTTCCAACAGCGTTTGCTCACTTTGTGTCTCTGTGTCACATTTTGATAATTCTCGTAATATTTCAGACTTTTTCATTATGATTATATTTCTTCTGGTGATCTGTGATCAGTGATCTTTGATGTTACTACTGCAGAAAGATCACGGTTCTGAAGGATCAGATGATGGTTAGCATTTGTTTTTAGCAATAAAATATTTTTTAATTAAGGTATCTACATTTTAAATTTTTTAAAAAATTTTATTTTATTTTAATTTATATTTATTCTTGGGTGGGCTGTGTCTTTGTTGCTGCTCCCGCAGTTTTCTCTAGTTGTGATGGATCGAGGCTGCTCTTCATCGTGATGGGCAGGCTTCTCATTGCGTGGCTTCTCCTCCCATGGAGCACAAGCTCTAGAGTGTGTGGGCTTCAGTAGTTGCAGCGCATGGGCTTAGTTGCTCTTCGGCATATCGAGTCTTCCTTCCTGGCTCAGGGATCGAACCCATGTTCCCTGTATTGGCAGGCAGATTCTTAACCACTAGATCACCAGGGAAGTCCTTCTACGTTGTTTTAGACACAATGCTATTAGGCACTTAACAAACTACAGTATAGTGTTAACATAACTTTTATATGCACTGCTGCTGCTGCTGCTAAGTCGCTTCAGTCGTGTCCAACTCTGTGCGACCCCATAGACGGCAGCCCACCAGGCTTCCCCGTCCCTGGGATTCTCCAGGCAAGAACACCGGAGTGGGTTGCCATTTCCTTCTCCAATGCATGAAGGGACTGATTTAATTGGAGTCATTTTCTTTATTGTGGTGGTCTGGAATTGAGCACACAGTATCTCTGAGATATGACTATATTTGGAGATAGGGCCTTTATGGAGGTGGGGCCCTGATCTCACAGCTTTAATCTTCTTTAAGAAGAAGCGCCAAAGAGCTTGCTCTTGCTCTTTCTCTCTCTTTACCCTTTGAGAACATGGTGAGAGGGTGGCCATCTATAAGCCTGAAGAGTTCTCACCAGGAATAGAAGCACGTAGATCTTGCACTTTCCTGCCTCCAGAAAGATGGGAAATACATTTTTGTTATTTAAGTCATCCAAGTTGGTATTTTGTAATATACAGGAGGGTTAAATATATTTATTGAAAGAATAAATAAATGAATGAAAGCAGTTATTCAAGTTAAGCATTTTAGTTCTTTGAGGTTAGTGATATAGTTTGATAAAATATACTGTTAGTTAAAGAATGACGTTAAATCATATGAAATTACCATTTCACAGATTAAAAACAGCCACATATCAATAATTTCATATGGCTCAATCTAATCCATAACCCATCACTTCATGGGAAATAGATGGAAAAACAGTGGAAACAGTGTCAGACTTTATTTTTTTGGGCTCCAAAATCACTGCAGATGCTGATTGCAGCCATGAAATTAAAAGACGCTTGCTCCTTGGAAGGAAAGTTATGACCAACCTTGATAGTATTTTAAAAAGCAGAGACATTACTTTGCCAACCAAGGTCCATCTAGTCAAGGCAATGGTTTTTCCCGTGGTCATGTATGGATGTGAGAGTTGGACTGTGAAGAAAGCTGATCGCCGAAGAATCGATGCTTTTGAACTGTGGTGTTGGAGAAGACTCTTGAGAGTCCCTTATACTGCAAGGAGATCCAACCAGTCCATTCTAGAGGAGATCAATCCTGGATGTTCATTGGAGGGACTGATGCTAAAGCTGAAACTCCAATACTTTGGCCACCTCATGCGACGAGTTGACTCACTGGAAAAGACTCTGATGCTGGGAAAGGTTGGGGGCGGGAGGAGACGGGGACGACAGAGAATGAGATGGCTGGATGGCATCACCGACTCTGTGGACATGAGTTTGAGTGTACTCCGGGAGTTGGTGATGGACAGGGAGGCCTGGCGTGCTGTGATTCATGGGGTCGCGGAGAGTCGGACACGACTGAGCGACTGAACTGAACTGAACTGAACTGAATCCATATCTAACCTAGAATTTTAAAATAACATTTAATATTTCATATCTGTGGCTTAATAAAATATTATTTAACGTCCATCTGAACTTCAGCCAGTCTGATCCTTCTTGATGATACAGCATAGTAGCTTTGGACTAAAGCTTTAAAGAAATAAATCCATGTTCAAATCTTGGTTCTATCTCCTACTATTTGTGAGACCTTGGGTAAATCACATAATTTCTCTGAGCTGAAATTTCCTCATCTATTAAATGGAAAAATATTTTCTTCATAGTGTTGAAATAAAGTAATTGGCACAATGCCTACACATAATAAAGGATCAATAGATGATTCCTAACGAGACTCTTATTATTATTAATTTGTTTTGGTTACCTCTCTGTAAGATATTTAACATCTTGTCCTTTCAAAAGCGATTTATAGTGGTAGATAGTTGTGATAGATGTCACAATAGTGTTTTGCTTCTGGGTAGGAATAAATATTGACTACGAAGAAACCTGCCTGAAGGAACCTTTTACAGAAAGTTATTTATTTATTTGTATGCACGGCATGTGGGATCTTAGTTCCCTGTCCAGGGATGGAATCTGAGTCCCCTGCATTGGAAGTGCAGAGTCTTAATCACTGGACCAGCAGGGAAGTCCAAGAAGGAACCATTTTGGGGCTGAAAATGTTCTAAGTCATCATCTGAGTAGTGACCACATGAGTGTACACCTGTGTAAAACACCATCCCTGTATACTTAAGATTAGAGCAGTTTTCTGTTTGTGTTAAAACTCAGTAGAATCGTTGCCTATTTGAGCAGTGATGACTAAGATGGGGAAGAAGCTGTTTAAATATCCAGCAACATGTGCTCAGTCACCAGCGGGGTCCAACGCTTTGTGCCCCCATGGATTGTAGCCCACCAAGGTCCTCCATCCACGGAATTCTCCAGGCAAGTATACTGGAGTGGGCTGCCATTTCCTTCTCCAGGGGATATTCTCAACCCAGGGATCGAATCCGAGTCTCCTGCATCTCCTGCATTGCAGGCAGCAGCCATTAGGGAAGCCCCCACCCAGCAACATACTAGAGGCAGTTAAGCCCTGCATTTTATTTTATAAAAGCCATCAAGTGTGCTGTGCTTAGTCTCTCAGTTGTGTCTGACTCTTTGTGACCCCATGGACTGCAGCACACCAGGTTCTTCTCTCCATGGGATTTACCAGGCAAGAATACTGGAATGGGTTGCTATTTCCTCCTCCAGGGGATCTTCCCAACCCATGGATGGAAACCCAGCCTCTTGTGTCTCCTGCATTGGCAGGCTGGTTCTTCACCACTGCCCCAGCTGGGAGGCCTTCAGAGCCTCATGTAAAATTCCTCCCCCCCATTTTCCTTCTTCCTGCCACCCTGCCGTCCAGCCTCTCTGCCTTTAGAATCTGTAGCACATGTTCACAACCCAGCACGCAGGTAGATGTGGTCATGAAAAATGCCAAAAGGGGAGTTTTCAGGCAATCTGATGAGCAGCAATGTACAATTTATATATGGTGTCTGTGTGTGTGTAAGGGTGTGTGTGGAATGGAGGTTGAGGGTCAGCACAGAAACTTCTTGTTCCTGGCAAATGAGTCAGTCAATACAGGATGTTGATTTAGTTGAGAGATTGTCATCACTTTACTTATGAAATTTAAAAAAGAGGCACTACTTATTGAGCATAACCTCTCCCAACCCCGACTTTTTCTCATACACACACTGATATTTAGGACATTCCTTTTATTTAATTCCTCTTGCTGTGATCAGGAGGGGCTTCCCTGGTGGCTCAGCGATAGTGAACTCACCTGCAATGCAGAAGACACAGGTTCGATCCCCGGATCAGTAAGATCCCCTGAGAAGGAAATGACAACCCACTCATGTTCTTTCTTGGGAAAACCCATGGACAGAGAAACCTGGAGGGCTACATCCATGGGGTTGCAAAGAGTTGGACGCAATAAACAATGACAAAAATCAGGGGCCTCTCTTAGTATGTTCTGTGTAATGTATTTGTTCCTAGGAGAAATCCCACTGTTTTCCTCTGGTTGCTGTTTGCAAGGTCATGTCCACATACCTCAGGAACCTGGACTTTTCTGTGGAAGCCATCAAAACAAATGCCTACCTCAGCACAAATGAATACATTTAAAGACTCCAGTTTCCACATGGCCTAAAACATTTCTGGGAGGAAAAGGAGCAGGTTTCTCTTGGATGTATGACCGGATAAAAATCTATCAACTTGGTCCTTCTGGCAGCCGTGCGGATATTACCACGGTTTAAACTTCCTGGAACCTTCTGGAGCCTCACGGAGCATCAGGGAAGATGGTCTTTAATCAGAACTCTTTTCCCCAGCCTTCCCCTGCACGTTTATCAAAAGCAACACCAGCAGTGAGACGATCAATCGCCCCAAACCGTTTTTAGACTGGTCTCTTCCTCAGAAGAAAGGGAAAAGTTGTTTCAATTCACACCACACACCGCTTTATGAAGATGATTTCAGTCATGATTTCCTATGTGCCTGTGTAAAAGAAAGAGTGGAAATAAAGAACGAAACCAATAAAGACCAAACCAAAAGCACATGTCCCAAAGGGGCGCACACCAGGCGAACGATGGCTGCTCAACAGATGAATCCACCGAAATGTAAAATATTCCACGACATCGTGGCAGCTTTGAAATGCTACACTTTCTGGTGCTCATCTGTTAATCATCTGAGGGGACTTTCTCAGCTCAGCAGAAGGGATGGCCTTCTCTTTCTAAGCTCACACCACTGACAGGGCACACAGCTCAGCATCGAAGTGACAGGATGAGAAGACAGCCAGCAAACCACTGCACGAAGGAAAAAACAAAGAAAGACCCAGGGAAGGAGAGAGGGCGAATGCGCTATCTGTACCCCTTTCACTTCCAAATGAAAATTCACTGAAGGTATTTTCCTGCATATAAGCTTTTCTTTGAGTTAGTTTCAAGATAAGTCATAAAACTATAATCATATTAATGATTAATGATGCCAGGAAAGCAAAATGACATAATGAGAAGAGTTAAGGTTCTACACAAAAATATTTAAAGATTCTCTTAGGAAATCCATCTACTTTAAGTAGTATCTTTGAAAGCAAAGAAACCATCAACAGCCCAAAATTTAAGACCATACATAAAACACCTCCCCCACTGTTATTTCTAGACAGGGTCATTCCAGATATCTAGGAATTAGAAAAGACTGCTTTCCAGAAAGCAATAGTAACCCCAACCAGAAAGAATATGTCAACCTCATACAATATGATACATTTTGGGATACATGGCATGAGTGTGAAATAAACCAGGTGCATGCACCCACATGCTATGTGCGCATCCCTTTGTGAGCAACTAGATGTCTGGTGACGTGGCTCAGTGCGAGTGACCAAGAGGTTAGATAGGGGACCTTGGGCTGTTACATTACCTCCAAGGAAGACCTTTTTCCTATTTGAGACATGCATGGTTAGTTGTGTCCGACTCTTTGCGACCCCATGGACTGTAGCCCACCAGACTCCTCTGTCTGTGGAATTCTCCAGGCAAGACTACAGGAGTGGGTTGCCATTTCCTCTTCCAGGGGGTCTTTCTGACCCAGGGATCGAACCCACATCTCCTGCAGCTTCTGCATTGGCAGGCGGATTCTTTACCACTGTGCCACTTGGGAGGCCCTTTCTCCTATTTGAGGGAAGAGTGTCTAAGTATCCAAAGATGGATGAGGCTGTCCATAGGATGGTGAGGTTGCCACTGGCATGATTCAAGCAGCAGCTCGAAGGGTCTTGGTGGCCATATTGGGCCAAACCAGTAGTTCTCTAACTTTGCTGCTCACAGAATCGCTGAGGGAGCTTTAAAGCCATTCCTACCTACTGGCTGCATCTACCCTGTATGAAACTCAGGCATCTATATTCTCTTAAGTTTCGTAGATGACAGAATCACCAAGGGGCTGGGTCAGAGCTCAAGAGCCCCAGCAGACAAGTGTTTCTCAAAACTTCCCTGCACACAGGCCAACTGGGCATGTTGTTGAAATGCAGATTCTTAGTGGGGTGAGTCTCAGGGAGAGTCTGGCTTTTCTAACCGTTTTCCGGTGAGGCCCCACCTGCTGGTCTGGGAAGCACACTTATTGCAGCGGGTCCTGGATAACTCAAGTCCTCATCAATTCTGAGTTTCTCTGGGATTCAGCATCAAAGTGGGGAAAGAAATAGGGCACAGTGGTTAGGTAGAGTGGCTGCAAGCTGAGGGCAAGCCATTTTTCTCTGAAGCCTTGGTTTCTCCTTTTGAACAGAGAAGGGGCTTGGGAAGTACTCTCTGGGACTCTGTGGGGGGAGAAAGGGCCCACCGTTTCTAGAATGCCCCAGAGAAGACTGGCTACAGAGTAGGTTGGGAGGCCTCTTGGGCTCCCGAGTTGTCCCTGTGCCCTTGCTCTTCATTGATCTGCACTGTTCCTCCAGAGGGATCAAGTCGGGAAGGCTGCAGGGAGGAAGAGGCAGGGCTGAAAGATGAGGGTGCAGACCTGGGTCAGGGTGAGGATCAGTGTGAGCCCTGGTGGCAGCTTGAGATCTTTGAGTAGGGGTCAAGGGGGTACCACGAGAGAAGCGGTTGAGCCCCATGGAGAGATAGGAGCAGGACCCATGAAGACACATGGACAGGATGAAATCTGCTTTGCTTCCGAATCAGTAGTCCTTAGTATCTACCAGACATTCATTTCCATTAGAGGTTGACTGTTGTAGGGGAGAGAGGAGAGAATGAGAAAACCGCCCCCTCCCCACCTCCAGTGGAATCACCTTTTATCCTAGCAATTTAGTGCTGTCCCCAGCTCACAAAAGCCTCAGCAGCTAAGTGGACACATCCTTGTTGGAAAACAGTTGCAGAAGTGTTTATGGTCCCAGAGCATGGCCCTGGGTCTCTACTCCCCCTTTATCAGATTGCTGTTGGTTTCTCTATCACTAGGGTGCCATGTTTCCCAGTTTTCTTGCAATTGAGGGGTTTTAGGATTTGACACTTTCAGTGCTAAAATTAGGCAAGTCCTGGCAATCCAAGACAAGTCAGTCACCCTCTTCGCCACATTCCCTCAGGCCACCTCTGACTCCAGCTACACCTCTCTTTTCTGTCATTAGGCCTTCTCTAAAGCCCCAGAAGTCTAGAAGGGCTGTTACTGTTCAGTCCCTAAGTCATGTCCAACTCTTTGCAACCCCATGGACTGCATGCAGCACACCAGTTTCCCCTATTCTTCACTGTCTCCAAGAGTTTGCTCACATTCATGTCCATTGAGTCTATGATGCTATCTAACTGTCTCATCCTCTGCCACCCCCTTCTCCTTTTGCCTTCAATCTTTCCCAGCATCAAAGTGGGGAAGTTAACTCTTTGAATGGCTGAATGGTCCAGGCTTCCCTTCTTCAGAGAGACAGTTCTGAAGCACATCCTGTGTGCTTTCTCAGAGGGCTGCAGTGGGGCAAGCCCTGGTTGCCTGTGGCAGTAACTTCTTAGGAGAAAAGTATGGGGATATTTCACCAACCTGCTGAATTTGCCCCACATGACCCAGGGGCCTCTGGGAGCAAAGCTATCCTATGGAGACAGGAGAGTTTCCCAGCAATCAGCCATCACTTCTGTTTGTCCACACAAGTGGAAGGCAGCTTTTGGAGTGCAGCTTAGCTTCACCTTCCATCCTCCAACCTCCCTCCCCAGGGCTCAGCCGCATTTAAAATTCAGTCACTGTCATCAGCAAACCCCTCTGAGCAGAAACAATCCCATCGTTCTCTCCGACTTGCAAAGGTGTTTAAGATATCTAAATATTTTAAAGGTATCTACGAGGATTGCATTCTTTTCTTAGTGGTGACTTGATGAATAAATGATGCCCTAATTTCAGTTTAATTATTGTCTAATGCTCTCTAATTCATTTCAGATTGATGTTTAACTTCTTTCCAACTTGACAACCTTTCAGGCAAAACTGATAAAAAAAAAAAACACAAAACCCGGAGCCTCTTTTACATAGGAATGGATTATTTGTCTCTAGATATCAACTAAAGAAAAATAGCTGTTCAAATCCCAAATATTTTTGGCACTTTGTAAATTTAAACTCCATCCAAAACACATCTTTAAAAAATATTTTAAGTCAGGGAGGGATTTTTGCTCAGAGTCTAAGATTTTGTTCTGCCAAGTTTGAGCATGGAGCCGATTTTTACGGTTGAATTATAAGCCCCTGAAAATAGGTTTATTATGGAAGTGTGAACACACAACTATAGCCCATAGCAACATGAATGGCCCTGTTATCATAATGCTTATATCCTCTCCTTTGTGCTGAATCGGCAAAGCAAGACACCTGCTTTGGCCTTTTTGCTAATACATGTCAGTGTCTGTTAACGGCTTGTGTCCCTCTTTAGAAGGATGCCCCAAAGTTTTTTCGTAATCCTTGCATTGCCAGGGACCCCTTTGTCTCTATCTCAGGAATTAATTTATCATTTCCAGTAGGATACTTGGTGATATTAGAAATACATTCTCTGGTGGAAGAAAAACTGGAGGCTCTGGTGAAGGTTTGCTTTAGTTGTGGGTGTGGATTGCATGGAGCGTCCCTGGTGGCTCAGACAGTAAAGAATCTGCCTGCAGTGCAGGAGACCCAGGTTTGATCCCTGGCTCAGGAAACCCCCCCAGAGAAGGGCATGGCAACCCACTCCAGTATTCCTGCCTGAAGAATTCCATGGATAGAGGAGCCTGGCGGGCTACAGTCTATGGGGTTGTGAAGAGTTGGACATGACTGAGTGACTAACACTTTCTTTCATCGTGTGGATAGTTAACTGCTAGCTATCAAGCAAGTTTCTCACTAGACAGAAGCGACAGGTGTTAATCCCCCAAGCACGGTTCTCAGGGCCAGGGAAGAGAGTACGGTGCACTGTTTCCAGGAGGAATCTGTGTGCGATCCTGTTACTTGTCCAAAGTTCAAATATTCTACATTCTTTAGGCATCTGAAGTTTTCTTGAAGAAACCTACACATCTATTTTCTGTAGTTATTAAACTACCAAGTAGAACATTTGGAATTCTGTTGTATGAAATAAAATTTCCATAACAGAATTAAAATTATACTCAGCTGTAGGGGAAATCGCCGTTGTGATTGGCTGGCAAAGGCAATCCCCAATTATGGGCGTCTGCTCTGAGAGGTTCAGTCTCTGGGTAAAAAATCATAAACACCAGAGCTGCCTTAAACTTGTGAATAATTAAACCATAGAGAGGAAAGTTTGACATTTTTCAGCTCTACATAGTCTGATATCAGTAAGCCTTCACCCTACTACCTGGAACCCTTGATTAGTTAAGTCCTGGTTTCCTGCCTCCTCCACCCCTTCCCAACCTTCAGCTCAGAAATACTTTTAAGAATAAGAACTTCTTGACTTTACTGGATGCTTGGTGTGGGCTTCCCTTCCTTCTCAGCTGGTAAAGAATCCTCCTGCAATGTGGGAGACCTGGGTTTGATTCCTGGGTTGGAAAGATCCCCTGGAGAAGAAAGGCTACCCACTCCATTATTCTGGCCTGGAGAATCCCATGGACGGTATAGTCCCCGGGGTCACAAAGAGTCGGACGTGACTGAGAGACTTTCTTTCTTTCTTTTACTGTGTGCTAGGAAATAGTGTAAGCACTTTCTATGTATTAATACATAAAATCTTCTTAACAACCCTAGAAGTAGGTGCTATTATTATTTCCATTTCTACAGAGAAGGAAATAAGCATAGCAGCCAAACAGAGTTACTAGAAACTTGGGCTTTGCTGACAGACAGACCTCCCCAGTTTGCATCTCAGCTCAATCAGGCAGGTCTCAAAGCTACCAGATAGCATCTTAACTCTACTAGGTAACAGCTATGTGACCTCAGGCAAGTAAGTTACTTAGGATTTCTGTGCTTCAACTGCCATTAAAACATGATTTCTCTAAAATGGGGATAACGGTGTGAAATTATTGGTTTTTATTTCTCCAAAACTGGGATAACAGTGTGAAGTTAAATGTTCTTGAGATATAAAAAATTTTCTTTTAATTAAACAAGAGAATCTTATATTCTGATTATGAAATATATTTTAAAAATATTTTGCAGGTTATTGCACATGAGTTTAGGTTTTCATATTCTCCAAACATTATGACACACCTCTAATGGATCATGGTGTATCTGCGTGTATGCCCAGCATGGAAATGAGGAGTGGATGAGAGAGGAACCAAGAGCAGATGGTATTTTTCGCTTTTGAAAGCAAGTGCTACAAATATTACATAAACCTGAAGTTGCCTGAGAGTGAAGCCAAGATGGAGAGAAACAGAGGTAAAAAAGAAAAACAGTAAGCCCCTCCCCCCCAAAACAAAACAAGCCCCCAAATATGTCATCCTAGCACCTTGATCCAGTCATGTACCTACAGTTACATGACTTCCCGTCCATGGTCCATAATTACCACCCTTCCCTGGCTAGTTTGAACTGTTTCTATTACATGAAATAAGAAATTCAATCTACAGGTGAAAGAAGTTAACTGCATGCTGACCACCAATGTGTAGTCTCCAGACCAGTTGGAACCAGGCTGATAATTGAGATTCCTGAAACATCACCCTGTTACTTCACCATCAACCAATCAGAAGGATGTTCACAGGCTGATTTCACACTCTACAACTTCACCCCTAAGGTTGTCTTTAAAAACCCTTCCCTGAAAGCCATTTGTGAGTTTAGGACTACCAGCTAGCTGCTGTCCTCCTTGCTTGGTCCCAAGTTGGGCACCTTGCAAAAAAAAAAAATCTTCACCAAAAAATAATTCTAAAATAATATCCTACTTATTTCCCCTTCACTTTTCTCTTTCACAATTCAAATCTAATCTGAGAGATAGCGTAGTATCTAGGCATCCATTCTTCTTTCCTCCCACCTACCCATTCCTTTCACTTATTCGTTCACTCAACAAACACCCACTGAACATTCATTTAGAACCAGATGTGAAGGAACAAAGATGAATGTGCTCCTGCTCTTGAAGAGTAACGGGCACACCCCCAAAACTGCAAACCCAGCCAAACAGTTACTACATTTTAGGAATGAACAATTAGAAAGGTAGTTGTATGAATGGGGAGGTGTGACTTTGGAGGACATTTCTTAATATCGATCTCTATGCATCATTTCTTAAAGGTTTCTTAAAATAGTGTATAGATTACATTTTCAGTTTTAATAGAGTTCCCACCTTTTCTGTAAATCTCCTAAAGAGAATGATGATGCATGTTTGGGTGAAGGAGTGAATTCTCAAACTTCGGACCCCCTCCTCATTCACACATCCTTTGCACCACCCTCAAAAGACTGCAGCCTGAAGTCAGGGGAGAAGAGTGTGCTCAATATTGAAACAGCTTGAAAACCCCTGTTATCTTCTGCTGAAACAAGATGTGAATTTATCTCCTGGTGAAATGAAGGCATCCTTTCTCAAGAGCTCCTCATAGAAGCCCTTAAGTCACCTCCTATGAGTGTCCTTTAATCACAGACAGAGATTTATCATCACATATGTCATTTAAACAGGTGCCTAAAAAACTGAAGAGGATTGTGGTCTAGTGGTTAAGAGTCCACCTGCCAATGCAGGGAACACAGGTTCTATCCCTGGTCCTGGAAGATCCCACGTGCTGAGGGCAACTAAGCCTGTGCACCACAACCAGTTTCTTCTTCAATTTTTTTTTTAATTTATTTATTTGATTTTGACTGCACTGGGTCTTTGCTGCTGAGCATGGGCATGGGCTTTCTCAGCAGCAAAGACCCAGTGCAGTCAAAATCAAATAAATAAATAAATTTTCTTAAAAAATAATTGAAGAAGAAACTGGCCTGTCCAACTGATAAATTATTTTTCAGACAATCCTCTCTAGTTAGGGTGCCTAAATATTATCACAAAAGTAATCAAACATAATGTAAATTTATGAGGAATACATCCTTGATTTGTTTTCATTTGAGATTATTGTGGGCTTATTTATTTATTTTGCAAATAAACTACGAAAACCTCTAATGTGCAGTATTATTTGGTAACATGATTGGGTTTAGAATTCACATTAGACATAATAGGCTATCAAAGGAAATGTTGCATCAGAATCTTGTGTTGTGTGTATGAAACATTCAAAGTAATTACAAATGTGACAAAATCTAAATTGTGTGTTTACGAAGGAAATGGTGCTAAAAACTCTTGCTTGATGTTCGGAAAATACAAGCAACTTAAAAGCCTTTGTGCTTTGTTCTCTGTGTTGTAAATAATATCAGAAGCATCCCCAAATCATGGGTTATTTATAAAACACTGACAAAAAAATCTGATGCTTTTTTAAAAAAATAAAGTTATACTTTTCAGTCTTGTTCCATATAGCCATCTTGCTTGTGCATATGCTTACCAGTTTTTATCAATATTTTAATTTTTCATAGTGACACAAATATATGATTACATTTCAACACAGTGATGCCAATCACAATTTTTGGATGGTTGAGAGTAGGGAGAATTTTCATTTTGGTGGTGACCAAAGATGAGAGATGGGAGACATTTGGGTCACTTTAGAAATTTTTGTTTATTTATTTATTATTGACTTACAAGATTCTATTTGTTTCAGGTGTACAGCACAGCTTACAAACCACAGTAAGTTATTATATGATATTGGCTATATTCCCAGTGCCATGCATTACATCCCTGAGACTTATTTCATTATTATTAGGTTTTAATGAGCCACTGTTTATAAAAGCATTTTTAGAGAGAAGTGGAATAAAAGTTGGGGGTTGTAAAAAAAAACAAGAAAGAAAAGCTCTATTCCCTTCCCCTTTCTCTCCCTACATCACCATCTTTCCCTGGCCCATTCTAGAATTCTGGGCCCAAATCTTCCAACTGATAGCATGTCTCCAGCCTTCCAATCCCTGTATTAAAGGGAGGAGAATTTTTTCTCCTTTGGCACTTAGCCTCCAAGTATTTTCTCAAAGGGACAATGTCTAGATCAAAATAGGAAGGAGATGTCACCTGGTAGAAGTTTCTGTAATGCCGTGAAATATTGATATTTTGACCTTGAGCAACCATGACAGTCGAAGCCTCTAGAGTAGCTCTTCTCAAACTTGAATGTGCAGAAGAGTAACCAGGGGTCTTGTTAAATGCACACTCTGATTCAGGAGGTCTAGGGTGGGACCTGAAGTTCTGCATTTCTAACAAACTCCCAGGTGATGGCGATGCTGTTGATCCTCAGACCGCACTCTGAACAGGGAGGTTCTAAAGAACCTAACTTGTTCTTGTTCAGCTCTTCATTGAGGGAAGACGATTTGAGAGATGAAGCAAAGTGTGTGTGTGTGTTGGAATTGGCCTCCTAAGACTTGACCAGTTCTATGCCAGCCAATGAAGCCCACTTGCTCTGATAAATAACCAAAATATTTTTGAGTCCTTTTGAAGTTCTGGGCTTCTTACTGTTATTTCAGTGTATTACTGTTATCCAGATCCTTACTGTTATTTCAACCCCCAGTTTACAAATGAGGCATAGAGAAGTTAAGTCTCTTGTCTAAGGTCTCAGAACTAACAACAGAAGAAGGACTTTGGGGGACCAGTCTGCCAGAATCTGTATTGCATGCTCGAAATCACAAGGCTATCCTACCTCTGAAGATGTGAAGATTCTCAGGACCTTTACATATGCTGTTCCTTCTGCTAAGACTGCCCTTCCCCATATTTTGCCTGACTGCTTATCCTTGAGATTTCAGCTGATAAGTCACTTCTCAGTGAGGCTTTATCTGACTTTGTCCTCAAATTAAACAAGCCCTGCTTTCTGCTTTTTTACGTAGCATTAATTTCCCTCATGAGAATGGAAAATTTCTCACAATTTTCTATTTGATTATTAGTGTTAATTTGCTTTTATATCTATTTATTTCATAAAACTATAAGCTCTATGAAGCTGGGGACTGTTTACTTCACCAGCCCCTAGTGCCATGTCTAGTACAATGACTGTACTAGTACTATGTCAAGTACAGCCTGTCTCGTTATTAGACTGACTGAGCTGAGTGTGAGTGTGAAAGTCTCTCAGTCGTGTCTGACTCTTTCCAACTCCATGCACTATACAGCCCATGGCATTCTCCAGACTAGAATACCAGAGTGGGTAGCCTTTCCCTTCTCCAGGGGATCTTCCCAACCCAGGGATCGAACCCAAGTCTAGGGCATTGCAGGTGGATTCTTTACCAGCTGAGCCACAAGGGAAATCCAAGAATACTGGAGTGGGTAGCCTATCCCTTCTCCAGGGGATCTTCCCAACCCAGGGATCGAACCGGGGTCTCCTGCATTGCAGGCAGATTCTTTACCAACTGAGCTCCCAGGGAAGCTATCAGACTGACCTATAGAGTGACTGATTTACTAAGTGAATGAATGAAATTTACATTCTGCAAATGCCAACTAAGCCACTAGGGGGCAAGTATATGCATCACACTTATAGATGGATGCAAATGTACCACATACGGTTGACATAACCAAGAAAATAAATCCAAGCAGTATTATACATCTCACATGTGCCATTGGCCATACAATAGGTGGAATAGGAAACTCATTTAAATTACAGTAAAGAACGAGAATATGGCTTTCAAAAGTCCACTCATTTCTAACTTTCTGAAACAGTCTGACCAGACATCAAAGAAAAGAGTCTGAGATGAATTTCAGATTTTTTGGAGCACACTTCTACTTTTACTCCTCTTTGCTCAAGTCCTGCCTTAGACTTAGCAGTGTGCTTTTCTTCCCAAGGTGTGCAGGGAACTTGGGGAGCTGACACCCTCGGAGAAAGATGGATATGGTTCGTTGTGGAGGCGTGGTCCATGGATGCTCAACAGTGAGTCACCAGGATGTCCAGCATGGTGAGAGGGAGGATCATTGTCATGGCTTGAGTTCCCCAGAAGCAGACCCTGATATGAGTATTCTGGGCAACTTGTCTGTTGAGAGATGAGACAGGGATAGGACGGCAACTCTCAAGTGGATATTACCCAGCCAGTGACCACTGTGAGTGTCCAATGCTTAATCCCAAGGGGAGACTCTGGGAAGCACTGGGGTCCTGCCTCAATTACTTCACTCAAAGGATAAGGAGCTCAGACATTCACACCTTCCTCCATTTAGGGGGAAGCTAATATGCAAGCTCTTCTAGTCTGCCTGAAGTGGCCCCAAGACCCCTCTCTTCTAGGATCTGTGAGTGGGCCTCTAAGCAGAAGTACAGACATTGGCACACTCAAGGGTTAAGGTCCTAGGGAACTTGGTAGGACACTGACGTTGCCCACAACAGCCGTGCTGATTCACGACCTCGTCAAGAGGGTGAATCTTGGAGCTGACAGGCCATGACTCTAACTCAGAATTCACATCTTTAGTTCCTGAAACCCCTGAGTACCTCCAATGCCCCCAGAGCCACCAAGACAAGGGAGAGACTGTGGCCTAGAGCTGTCAGTACCCCGCCCTCCACCATTAGTGTGGTCACTTGTCATCAGGAAGGAAGCCCGCTTTACCAGTGCCACTGGCCCCTCATTTCCAGACTTTTGAGATGACATCTCTTCTAAGTACAGATACGGTCTACCATCCTGTGTGATCTTGGACTTGGATCTAACATTTTCTGGCCCTCTATTGCCCTGTCCGTGGAAGGAAAGCGAGGGTACCCTTACCTTGTCCACTTCACAAGGATGTTATGAGAAGAGACGAGATAGTATCTGAAAACCACTTTGAGCTCTGGAGAAAAGTGCTCTTATGAGCTATATAAATATAAGTTATTACACAGTATTATTTTAACCTGGCCCAAGTTTAGATTAGTTGTATGAATCATTCATCAACCTTTACTTTGTATAATTAAAAACGTGTGGTTCTTAGAATCTTTGTTTGGGAGGCAAGTTAACGTGGTGGGACTGGACTGGGAAACTCTTAGAAGTCGAAGACTTCTGGTGTAAAGACAGACGTGCCGATTGATGGGGAACGTTCTGTTATCAGTTCTCATTAGGGGGTATCCTCAGTCAACTTCTTTAGGAGCTTAAGATTCATGCTTTTCTTTATTGGCCTTTTTCAGATTGCCAAGCCTCACGGTATTTCAGAAGGTATTCACGAGTAGTCTCCAGTTTTTCATTTCACCCCCAAGTGAAATCTATGCCATGTGTCTGCTGCTGAGGCCTCCGATGTGCACTAATATGTCAATGCTGATTGATTCTGGGAGGATAACTGACAATAATTCACTCCTTTGGGAGGCACAATGGCCTCCCCATTTGGGTTTCTCTCCAAATGTTCAAGTGCCTGATTTAAACTGTACCCTTCCTTAATACGTATTGCATTGACCAGAGCAGTGCATGAAGAGAAAGCCACAGCAGTGCATGAAAGAATGCACCAGTATGACAGTTAATCCTATAGCCTGCGCGTTTCTTGACAGCGGTGGCTGTAGTTCCCTCATTTTTGTGTCTCCTTTGAAATGTCCAGCGCAACACCTGGCATTCAATGGGTGCTCAACAATGGTTAATTGAATGAGTGCATGCTAATAAAGGAAGGGAAAAAGAAATAAAAACACAATAAACCACTGAACCCAAGGATATCATTAGCCATGGTGTCCCCATGTGTTAGTTATTAGCTATTAGTGGTGTGGGTGGTCTGGGAGAGATGGACTAATTCTTCTGTTGGCCACAGTGGTGTCAAACAGTATATTAACTATGGGGAACAAGGGTGTTGACTGGATTTCTGGTGTGAACTAAATGTCCCCTAGTGACTCCCATGAATTAGATGCATGCCCCAGGGCCCCAGGCTATTTCTGACTTGTAACTGACACAGTGGAAGGGTCTGGTGGAACAAAAGGCTGTCAGGTAAGGTCTGCAGGGACCATCTAAGCCTGCGTAAACATACCAGGAAGCAGATAGCTGACAAATCCCACCCAAGTGTCACTAATGATTGGGTTATGGGATAATGTGCAGGAGGGTAAGTGACACTTTAAGAAGAGTTTAGAGGGAGCTGGCACCCACAGTTCTGCCATTTCCTTCCTTTTCAAGCTTCATCAGGAAATTTCTGCCATGGTCTCGTGCACTTAGGACTAAGGAGTTACTGACAACACACTTGAACTCTATCACAAAGAAACCAAAGTGAACAGATGACTCAGTCTATTACAGATGAATCGATACCTGTGATGATCTCTAGCTATGTTTTTGTCCATTGATCATGTAGAATTTGTCCACTTTTTAAGCCATTCTATTTCCATTAGTTTTTAACTTTAGCCATTTCTTCTTTGTTTTAGCATGGGAAACACACTGCCCACTTCCTTGATCCAAACTTCAACTGACCTGCACTATGTTTTTCTCTTTTATTTCAAGATTTAGGAGTTTTTGATTCCATCCTAAATTGTTAAGTGGCTCGTCCGTTAAAAGAAACCAGTGAACTATTAAAGGGTCTTTTAAACTTCTGGGACATCAGTTCACTTTTTCAGGAGAACATTTTGAAGAGATTGGGTAAATGAAGTAGAAACATTCAGATTAAATTTCCTTTGAAATCCATGGGTCTTAAAATTAAGGGAAAGTGATTGGCAAAACATGTTTTGGTTTTTGCCGAAACTGAAATGTTTGAAAAATAGTTCAAGATGTTCTTCCACACCCCAACCAAATCCATCTGGGGTCGTCCATCTTTAGTTTAAATCTATTTCTATCCATCCACTATGCAAAGAACATATCTCCTTATTGCAGCCAGAGGGCCACCAAATTTTTCTAATGGAGAAGAGCATGTTGGTAAAAAGTTGATATACAGTCTCAGGTCTTGTGTTAGGCTTATGATATTCTTTTCAGAAGAAGAAAGTTCTGGAGTAGAAGGCTGTGAAAAGGCAGTTACTCCTAGACTATGAATCATGGCAGGAATGTGAGAACAGTTCCTTTGCTTATGTGTCTATCATCTATCTACCTATTCATTTTTATATTCAACCATTCATTCATTCAACAAGAATTATTGAGTGCCTCCTATGTGCCAGGAATACAAAGGGAAGTAAAAGATTTCCCCTGATCCTAGGGAGGGACCATCTTCTAGGGATATTTTTGAAGTGTTACATGTGAAAGGTGCCATATTTGGGGCTGAGTAGGGTGCTAGTGGTAAAGAATCCATCTGCCAATGCATGAGAAGTAAAAGACATGGGTTTGATCCTTGGGTCAGGAAGATCACCTGGAGGAGGGCACGGCAACCCACTCCAGTATTCTTGCCTGGAGAATCCCATGGACAGAGGAGCCTGGTGGGCTACAGTCCATAGGATCACACAGAGTCAGACACAACTGAGAGACTTATCACGCACAGAGACAAGAGGAGTAGACAGACCAGCCTGGGAATAACAAGCGGAAAAACTTTGTGGAAGAAACACAAAAGGTGAGACGAGATGAAGATGAAAAGTGGAGAGCGGTTGGAAAACCATGAAGCCTAAAGGAGGAGAACATCAGAGCGTCAGTTGGGATATTAGTCATTCTAACAGGTAGACCAAGGGGAGGTCGGGGAAAGCCAAGTGGATGCTCACTGGGGTGGAGGAGGATTTGGAGATGCTATTCCCCTATTGACGATCCTTTCCTTTCTTTTCAAAATTTGGTTGCTGGCTCTCTACCTGTCTTGGCAGCTTTCTGGTTGATGTGGTAAGTCAGAATCATGAGTTGAGGCTGAGATCTGTCTGGGCACATGTGAGCCCTCCCTTCTCTCTGGGTCTTGACCAGACTAGGTGATCTGTAAGGCCCATCAGAGAATAACTACATAGTCCTGGTTCTCAAAATGACACAAATTGTAGATTCCCCCTCCCCCTTTCTTTCTTTCTTTTTTTTTTTTTTTTACTTTTTATTTTTTACTGGAGCACAGGTGGCTCAGTGGTAAAGAACCTGAATGCTAATGCAGGAGACACAGGAGACGAAGGTTCGATCCCTGAGACTGGAAGATCCCCTAGAGAAGGAAATGGCAACCCACTTCAGTATTCTTGCCTGGGAAATCCCATGGACAGAGGAACCTGGCGGGCTACAGTCCATGGGATCGCAAAGAGTCACGACTGAGCTCGAATGCATTTTCCACACCTGTTTTTTTTGGCTTCCCAGATGCTAGTGGTAAAGAACCTGTCTGTCAGTGCTAGAGTCCTAAGAGACTCAGGTTTGATCCCTGGGTCAGGAAGATCCCCTGGAGAAAGGCATGGCAATCCACTCCAGTATTCTTGCCTGGCGGAGAAGGCAATGGCAAGCCACTCCAGTACTCTTGCCTAGAAAATCCCATGGATGGAGGAGCCTGGTAGGCTGCAGTCCGTGGGGTCGCTAAGGGTCAGACACCACTGAGCGACTTTACTTTCACTTTTCATTTTCACACATTGGAGAAGGAAATGGCAACCCACTCCAGTGTTCTTGCCTGGAGAATCCCAGGGAAGGGGGAGCCTGGTAGGCTTCCGTCTATGGGGTCACACAGAGTCGGACACGACTGAAGTGACTTAGCAGCAGCAGCAGCAGCATTCTTGCCTGGAGAATCCCATGGACAGAGGAGCCTGGCAGACTACAGTTCATGGGGTCAGACAGAGTCGGACACAACTGAAGCAACTTAGCACACACACACACATAGCAGATTAACAATGCTGTGATAATTTCAGTTGAATAGCAAAGGGACTCAGCCATACACAGGCATGTATCCATTCTCCCCCAAACCCTACTCCCCTCCAGGCTGCCATATAAAGTTGAGCAGAGTTCCCTGTGCTGTACAGTAGGAACTTGCTTCCCCTCCCCTACTCTTCATTCTAATACAGAGTTGGGAAAACTTGGTGCAGAAAGTCTGATTGTACTTTAGAATTCTGATGTCTCTGGGTGCATCCATGTTAGCCTTTTCACAAAATAAAGCACCACGAAGGGTTTTCTCACTTCAGAGAACAGCCAGGGGCCCTGGAGACATGCCTGTCTTGCTGACTGACAAGCAGGCTTGGATGACACTGGGCTTTGACTATAGCTGTTTGGTTATGGTTTTCTTCGGAATGTAGTAAGAATGGCAGTTTCCTCATATCGCACTGAAGCTGCCAGTTACTTTCTAGCTGTGCACTCACCTAATGGCTAGCTAGCTGTCCTTTGCATACATGAAAATGGTGGTATTAGTAATTGGGTTTTTATGTGTGGCATAATATGTGGTTTGGAAGCCATTATAGGATGAGAGGCAATTTGGAGATTATCAGCCCCACGACATCACCTATGGGGGTTGAGACTGGCGGGTCCATGCTTTCTGTGATACAGATGACAGGGTTTGAAATACGTGTAGGTCAAGTTTTCTGCTCTCTAGCCCAAGATATGATATATATAGGAGAATCTGGATGACCTTACAGCACATTGTTGCTTAACATTTTTCTTATAAGTAGAGCATTATTCCTAAATTAAGAAAATATGAAAACAATGCAGAACATGGATAGACCCAGAGATTATCATGTTGAGTGAAAAGTCAGAGAAGGAGAAATCATATGACTTCCCTTATGCGGGGAATCTAAAAAGAAATAATACAAATGAACTTACTTACAAAAGAAAACCAGACTCACAGACTTGGAGAATGAACTTACTGTTGCTGGGGGGAAGGGACAGTTAGGGAATTGGGGATGGACGTGTACACACTGCTATATTTAAAATGGATATCCAATGAGGTCCTACTGTACAGCACAGGGAACTCTGCTCAAGGTTATGTGGCAGCCTGGATGGGAGGGGAGTTTGGGGGAGAATGTATATATACATGTATACGTATGGCTGAGTCCCTTTGTGGTCCACTGACTCTTTGCGGCCACTTGAACTGTAGCCCGCCAGGCTCCACTGTCCTTGGGATTTTTCAGGCAAGAATACTGGAGTGGGTAGCCATTTCCTCCCCCATGGGATCTTCCTGACCCAGGGACTGAACCCACATCTCCTGCATTGTAGGTAGATTCTTTACTACTGAGCCACCAGCAGGGGAGGCCCCCAGAAACTATCATGACATTGTTAATTGGCTCTGTGTTAGTTGCTAAGTCCTGCCTGACTCTTTGCAACCCAATGGACAATAGCCTGCCAGGCTTCTCTGTCCATGGAATTCTCCAAGCAAGAATACTGGGGTGGGTTGCCATTCTCTTCTCCAGGGCATCTTCCTGACCCAGGGGTCGAACCCAGGCCTCCCACACTGCTCTAATATAAAGTAAGAAGTTTCTTTTTTTTAAAAAAAAACAATGTAGAGTATACATGTGTAGGCCAATTCCATTTAAAACTAGTCTTTCCCTTTTTCCAGTCCCACTTCTAAACAGCATAGAGGATTTGCCATTGTTGTTTCTACAATTTTATCTAAAGTGTCATGTGGAACTTCAGTTCCAATAATTGGTTTTTAGGAGTCTGAGCCTCTTCCTCATTTTCAAATTGAGAAATGAGCGAGTCTCTAAAACCTTGGGGCTCCTTCCCTGCTTCAGTCCTTCTTTGGCTCCGTCTCCTCATCGAGGCTTTGTTTTCTTCCCTCTTAGAACCTCTTTCTCCTCCCTGGGTCTTGGCCCTGGACTCTGTCAGTGCATTGGAACAAGCTGGAAGAGGATGACTCTTTCTAGGAGTTAGGCGATACACATGGAAGGGACTGGCAGAGGCCACTGTGGGGAGGTTTTCTCTTTCTGTTCCAGGCTTCTTTAATCTGTGCCCTTGGACATGCTGCTTAGCTTCTCTTGGCCACAGCTGAGAATGAGAGTGGAAGAAGAGTGTCACTTCCACCAGAATCCTTTTCTGGCCCACAGTCCTTCTAGACCCTTCCCCAGCCCCCCTGGTCATGCCTCTCCAGCACTTGTCTATCTCATCGGGATGGGCTATTTATCCCTGTGTCTCATCCATGAAAGAGTAAGCTCTGCGAGCGTGGAGGATGTGTGGTTGACATGTAGATACCTGGTAGTAGACAATACACGAGTTAAAAGAAAGCGAAATGGTTCCTCACGGCACCGGATTTTGTGAGGCTCAATGTGGGAACACGTGTAAGCTCCCAGGGCCCATGTGTCACCTCCCAGGCATCACATTAAAGTCAGTGTCCTTTGTTCAGCATTGTGTTCCAGGGGCTTCATCAAAGCTGCCGGGCTGGTTTGTGTCCTCGCCAAGATTCCTTGAGGCCCTCTGCACGCTCAGAGACACGTCGGGAGGGCTGGAAATGATACACTGTCACTCGTCAAGTGTCAAGGAAGTAGTTCCAACTCACCAGGGCTTCCCCACGCCCCATCCCTGTGAGCAGAGACTTCTTCAGGGAGATGGCTGGGACCCCAGGAACCCACAGACTCAGCCCAGCAGGGACACCAAGCTCCAGACATGAGGGAGGGCAGAGGTCAGTCAGGAGTGTGCTAAAGTCAGAAATTATGACGGATCTAGAAGCCACAAGAGGTGTATTTAGAGTATATGCAGTACAAAGACAGTCAATATAATAATTTTGTTTCTTTGCACCCTCGAATGTGTGGACTGAGATACACGCCTGCTTAGATTGGCATTTAGGAGCTGAAGCCATCCCTGGGTAGGACTCAGATCTCTGCCCACTCAGACATCAACCGCCAGTCGCTGGATGTGGAGCACGTGTGTGTGTGTGTGTGTGTGTGTGTGTGTGCGCACACGCGCATATAGGCTTTGAGCAATGGGGAAGTCCACGTGTTTTCACTTTGTGACCAAGTATCCCAGAGTCCCCTGAAGTCTGCTTTCAGATGTCATTAGCATTATCAGTTCTCAAATTTTCTTAAGAAGCACATTTCATGTGGTTCCCTAAATGTTAGGACTTCTTTTACCCCCAGACCCAGCAGAGGACTTTCAGAGGGTTTCCATTAAATGACCACAATGAAATGTGTCTCATGCCACGCTTGAGAATCCCCACTTTAACAGGGCCTGCTCGCATGCTGTCTGTCAATGAGGCCTCGGAACTGCTCAAGTATGTCTCTAATTTGTGCTGCTCTCGGGAGAAGTATCAATAGTGAGAGATCACTTTCATAAGTGATATCATATCCTGATTGAGCATTGCCAGGGAGTCTTAGGCCACTTGGTGGTTGCATTGGCCTCAGATCCAATTACAGCTATAAAAGTGGTTTGCATTAGAAGTTCTGATTCTAGGATTTGATCATTATAAGTAGGATAAACCACCAAAAGAATGTGAATTGCCTTCACTAAAAGGATGTAATAACCCAGAGAATATCTTTCATATTTCAAATTCAGGAAATCCAGGATTGCTTTCCTCTCTGCAACTATCCCTTGAACACTAGTCACAGCAGCCAAGGTCTGCATTGGGTGAGTCTCTGGATCTTCTGGAGAAGGTCAAGGCAACCCACTCCAGTACTCTTGCCTGGGACATCCCATGGACAGAGGAGCCTGGTGGGCTACAGTCCATGGGGTTGCAAGAGTCGGACATGACGTAGAGACTAAACTACTACCATCACCTCTAGATCCTCCAGCAAAAGGGATTTTAGTTCTTGGATAGCCAAAGGGCCTTCCTACAGGGCCTGTTACAGAGCTGACCATGAGAACAGAGATTCAGGGATGCAGTAGCCCAAGGCAGTTGTCCTAGGCTTGTGCTAAGTGCCCAGAGATTTGGAATGGTCCCCTGTCCACCTTCCCCTCCAGCTGAACTCTTCCCGAAGGCTGTAATATTCCTGCCCAAAACTGCCCAGCTGTGGAGGCATTTATGTCCTCAATGCCCGAGCAAGGAGGTTAACAGGCAATACATCCATGCTGGATATTAAAGAAATCAGTTGTCCCTAAAGACTTTGAAAGGCCATTACCCTGGCTGGCAGTCATGAAAGGGCCCAGGCCACTTCAGAGTCTGTTCACAAACGTGACCTTCTATCCATTCATTCCTCTCCCCATTTCAGAGCAATTTACCAGCAAGCAACACACATGCCCTTGCTATTCTCTGAGCTGGAACCCACAGCTTAGAAAAGGCTCAGATGGCTCAGAAGCATGGGTGGGAGCCCCAGCTTTCCCTAGAGGGCCCTGGTTACCCGAGCACACCAGCCACCCCGGTTCTCTGTCAGTCTGATGAGTGCTCATCCAACCCCTGCTCCATTACTGTCCTGAAGATGCAGAGACGCCTGAGTCAGCAGATGGGAAGGCAGAGCTGGTGGCTCTTGTCCTCCACATTTTCCACCTCCCCACCCCCACCCCCACCCCCAGTACCCCCTCCCCCACCGCTGTCATGCCCAGTAAGGACGACCCAGTACGGGACCAGGGAATGGGCCTCTCAGACTACTGACCAGGGTGAGCTACAGCCACGTGTCTTTGGCCGGGAAAGCTTTTTTGAGAGAGCAAAAGTATTTATATAAACAGTTCATGCTGGGAATTCGTTTGCGGCATAGAATTACTTCAAAGAGAAATCAATATATAGACCAGTAAAATGGTTTGCAGAAACTAGCAGTAGTGCTTCAACTGTTTGAAAGAAATTTTACTAGACATATTTGCGGCAAATTTTGGCATTTTACGAAAAGAACAACAGGTTTCATTTATTTGATTTTCCACAGCCCTGCAAATGCCCTTTCCTCCCTCCCTCCCCCCATTTTATCTTCCTCCCTCTCCTCCTCCCGCCCCCTCCCTCTTCCCCTCCCTCCTCCCTCTCCCCCTCCTCCCTCCCTTCTTCCCTCTCCCCCTCCCTCCCTCCTCTCCCTTCCCTCCTTCCTTTCTTTTTTCCTTCCACCTCTTTCTGTAAGTTTCCTTACCACCCTCTCTTATTTTTTTAAGAAGGAAATTGCATCCTATCGTCTTCTAAGTAATGACATGATTTTAAAATCCAGAGTTGAGCTGCAAATGAAAATTCTTTGTTGCCTTCTCCGTAAGAGAACTTAAATGATTCCCCCATGTTAATTCAACTAAACAATTGCCGAGTACTTTTTCTTTTTAACTGCAGAACATCAATTGTTATGAAATGGGTCATTTCAGTGTGTGTGTGTGACTTCCAAATTCGCTGAGAGATTTGATTCTGAAATTGTATCCACTGATTCTTACATAGAATAATATAAAGATTAAGAAGCCACCCCATCTACGGACCAGAGATTCAATATCCAATAACCCGTGGAGTATGCACCTCTTAGTCTACTTGCAGAGTGATAAGCAACTCTCCTGGCTTGTGGAGCCCGCGGAATCCTGATCCTGATAAAGGCACTCAGGTGACAATGCGGGAACTCACAGGAGAGCCAGCGTCTCTTGCACTTACCAGCTGTAATTCTGAGCACGTTATACAGACAAATCAGGCCCCCCAAGTAATGTGCTTTCACCTCGCAGCGAGCCGCGTTTGAGTTCAGGGAGAGAAAAATGTGTATTAAGAGAGCAGGTTAAAAATCGACATTATCCCAGACTTTCATGAAATCAAAAATGATGGCCATGATGCTAAGTTATTATAATGTATTTATTACCAGGATTGCTTTCATATTTAACCAATTTGGCCCATCTCGAGACCTGTTTTAAAATGCACCACCTTGCCCACCTTTCCCATTTTCATATGAAAAACAGGAAAGCAAAAACTAATTTACTCAGAGAGACACAGAGCCTGTTTGCCCGTTTATCTCTTACAGACCACCCCTCAGTCCAATGTTGACAGTACATGATATTCCATTAATCTGCCTAATGAAAATTTAACCAGTGTTATAAACAAATAATTGGCTATTATCCTCTCAAAGATCCCGAATAAATTACTTCTGCTTATTTTCCCCCCCTCTCTCAGTGCTCAAAAGCTAGCCCTTTCTGATGGATGTCACAGGGAGAGGGAAGGGGAGCATCCATCCCACCCCATTCTGGTTTGCTGGCCACCGCTGTCATTGTCATGGACAGACTATCCTGGGAACACGGGGATGGACCACAATGAGGGGTGGGGGAGAGGTGGCAGGAGGGACAGCCCCGCCTGTAGGTGACCAGGGTGGCCCATCTTTAGGAAACACTTTCTACATCTCAAATATCTCCCCCCTCCCCCTCCCCCTCCCCCCAACTTTCCCCCTGTTCTTTTCTTTTCTCTCCCTTCCATCAGATGTCTCCTTCCTCCCCATTCCTGTCCTCTGAGTTCTTTCAAGAATCTTCATCTCCCTTTCTCAGCTCAGCCACACGCCCAGCAGCCCGTCCACCGAGTCCCCTTACTGCCTCTCTGTTGTAATCTTCACAACACAAGGTCTGCTTTCAGATGGAGTGCCCAGTGCCAAAAGGGTTGGCACACACTACGTTGAATAATTCAAGGAAACTATTTGGATAAGGGACAGACTCTGTTTGTAGCATTATGTTGAATCAGGCAAATTGAAGGAATCTATTTCAAGTCATTATTGGTAAAAAGCAGCCGCACCTCCCGAGTCCCATGTTAAAATTAGAATGACTCAGCTAAGCGGCAGGGAATTGAAAGGAAGCATCTGAGCCTGTACTCAGGATATTGCACTGGTTTTCTTAATTTAATCAACTATCTTCTTGACTAGATCACAACTTTTTTTTTAAAGGGATTATGTCTTGCTCATCTATTTCATTGCCATGTAATATGTAACAAAGTGAACGAATGAAAGGATAAATGTAAACATTGTGGGCTCCTTTAAGAAAATTTCCTCTTAGGAGCAAAGGCAACAAAACTATTAGAACAATAGCTATAAAGAAAAAAATTTTTTATAATGAGCCTCTTTTCTTAAAGCCCTTAGATTTCCCAATACCCACAATTCAAGTGCCACAGTTTATGCTACAAACTGCAAGAATGAATGAAATACCATTTTACCTTTTCTCTTAAATGCTTAGTAAAAAAATCACTGTTCATTATGAAGCAGTATAACAGAGCAGAGAGTGGTGATTCTCATGTTGTGGTAATCAATCTTTAGAAAGCAAAGGTCGTCTAGGAAGTGTATTATGTGTAGATCCTCAGGCCCACTCTCAGGTTTGGATTCCATGGACTTAGGCATCTGCTACTGTAATAAGGAGATTCCCGATGTAAATGGTTGGGGGACAACTTCTTAAGAAATGCTACTCTGATGGGAGCTTAGCATATTTGGGAGGCACCTAGAGCTTCTTATTAGGCTGGGGCTTCCATAGACGATGAGCAAAAGGATTACATCTTCAAGAAGATCCCTGAGCTTGGTCCTGGACTGGAGGAGGGGAAGGAGGGAGCTGTCCTCTCCCACCCTAGCCCCAGTGGCCACTTCAGCCGGTGCACCTTCACCATGAGTCTTCACCTGATGTTGTTCATTTCATCCATGGACCAGTCCAGCTTGCAGCTGAGTCTGGCACTTAAGAGCAACGTTAGGACTGGAAATCAAGAATTAGAACTCAATCAATAGTCTCAATAATTTGGTACTTTCTTCCAAAGTGTAAGTTTCCAATAAATGCTTGCTCAGATTCACAAGTCTGTAGCACATTCATCCCAGTGGAAAGATACTACCCAGTGACCAACATGGGTGCTGATATGTTTCACATTCATCCTCTCATTTGATCTATGCAATGACCCTCTGAAGATGCGATCAGAGTTCAGTTTTCTCATCCAACAGATGGGAGAGCTGGAGGCCCAGAGCAGCTGGATGAGAAGCTACAGAAGGAGTTCTTAGTTAAGAGCACCGTGATAGAGTCAGATGGAGATTACAGGGCAGGTAGGGCATTATGTTATCAGGATGGCCTTGGGAAGGATGGAAATGATGAGATCCCTTCCCAGACACTAAGCATCAATGTGGATGGACATCAGTAGGCCCGTTGAGTTGGAAACTTTACCATCTACACTAATGGTGTGTTTCCAGAGATGGGACCTCACTCTGACATCCCAGCATTGCAGTCTCATCACTACTACTGCTAAATTTGCAAAGCTGCCTCTCAGGGTGGTTGAGGCAGCATATGTAAAGCACGTGGCCTGACCCGCAGAAGGGGCTGGGTTACTGATAGCTGCTATTATGGTAATTGCTGTACTGACCTCAGAAACATGTACTCTTCCCTTTGAGGTAGTCCAGCCAGGCCCAGTACGAGGCAAAATTGCAAAGCAGGTGTGATCATCTCAGGGAAGAGGGCTTTCTGGTGCCCTCAGACCCCACAGCTGGCATTATGGCCCCACAAGGCTGCACCAAACCCTGCTCTAATCACCAGCGAGGCCACTTTGGGAACTGGTCTCAAACAGGGGGAAAATTCCTAGAGAGAGGTTGGAGGTTACTTTATAAACTTTTGGAGATGCTGTTGGATTGGAGAGTGTCTAATGGGACAGAACATTTATTTGGCTTGGTCTAGGCTCATAAGGTGGCTGCTGCTGCTGCTGCTGCTGCTGCTAAGTCACTTCAGTCGTGTCCGACTCTGTGTGACCCCACAGACGGAAGCCCACCAGGCTCCCCCATCCCTGGGATTCTCTAGGCAAGAACACTGGAATGGGTTGCCATTTCCTTCTCCAATGTGTGAAAGTGAAAAGTGAAAGTGAAGTTGCTCAGTTGTGTCAGACCCTTAGCCACCCCACAGACTGCAGCCCACCAGGCTCCTCCATCCATGGGATTTTCTAGGCAATAGTACTGGAGTGGCTTGCCATTGCCATGGCACTATTGGTAAATAACCAACTGCTATTGCAGGTAGTTGGAAGAGACATAGGTTCAATCCCTGGGTGGGTCAGAGCCCCTGAAGGGGGGCATGGCAACCCACTCCAGTCTTCTTGCCTGGAGAATTCCATGGACAGAAGAGCCTGGCGGGCTACAGTCCACAGGGTCACACAGAGTCAGAAATAAAAAAAAAATGACTGAAGTGACTTAGCAGGCACATGCATGAAGGCTCATAGGAAAAATCTGAATTTCACTGGAAAACAGACAATTTTCTCCAGTGACCTCAAAAGCAAAGACCCCGAATAATTTGATTTCTGAAAATCAGTTTTTAAAAATTAAAATATAGCTTAAGTTAGAGATGAAAAATATAATAATTCCCTCTGAATTCGTAATCACTGGGCTTCCCTGGTGGCTGAGCTGATAAAGAATCCACCTGCAGTGTGGGAGACCTGGGTTTGATCCTGGGTTGGGGAGATGCCCTGGAGAAGAGAATGGCTACCCACTCCAGTATTCTGGCCTGGAGAATCCCATGGACTAATCCATGGGGTTACAAAGAGTCGGACATGACTGAGTGACTTTCACTTTAGTAATCATTAAATCATTCCCATGGGTATCAGCAAGGGAAGAAGAGGTAACTTATGGGTGCAATTGGCTGCAATTCTAGAGAAACCTGTGGGATTCACTGTCTAGCTCCTAACGTCGACATAATTAGCGGCCACTGGATGAAAATGTAGCACCTGTGGTTGCTGTTGTGACAATGACTGAGCTAGACTGTGCACAAGGAGCAGAAATTTAAATGGAATTAAGTTCTCCTGTTTCCTCTCATCTCCTCCCTGGTCTGATCAGAACTGGGGTGGGGTGTGGTACCCACCACGGGCAATGGTCCCTTCTGTGTGATCCACCAACCATGCCCATAAGTCTACTGGTGTTTCTGAATACAAAGCCAATCATTTGAAGGTCATATCTTAGATCTAGTACAAGTGTGTGGTTGCCTCATGAGAACCCATCCTTCAGAGTCACTCCAGCAGCCCAATTCAGGATGATTTGAATATCGATCAAAGGGATGATCCTTGGCAATTTTTCTTCTCTCATCCCATGGCTCCAAAGACCGGGAAGATATGTGAGCATCACTGGTCAAGAGATAAAGTAGATATGTCACCTTGGGAAATTATTCTTCCAACATGCTGAGTGTGAGCATCATGATAATACTAATAGAGCTAATATTCATTGTGCACTTTCCATATGCCAGGTACTGTTCGAAGTTCCTCCGTGTTCATTAACTCATGACCTCCTTTTGAAGTCAGCACTGGTACCATCCTGAGTTTACAGATGAGAAAGCTGAGGTGTGTATTAGGTGACTTGTCCTAAACTACCTGGGAGGTAACGGTAGAGTCAGGATTAAACTGAGGCTGTCTGCCTCCAGTGCCCATGTGCTTTGTCACGGCACTAAACTAGGTTTTTTAATCACTTTAGACAACATCTCCTTCCAAACGTCTGTTCTATAGATTCTCTGGGAGAACCCCACTTTTAGAAATGCTAGAATTGGAGCTTTTTCCTTCCTCTGGTAACGAAGTGCCAAGAATGTATCAGGGGCATGCGATGATTGCCCAGAAACCACACAGCCTATCGTATGTCATTCTTCATAATTTATTTTTATGAGAATAGTTAAGTGGTATCAGCATTTTGTAAGCGTGTATTTATATTTGTTAATTTAATTTATGCAAATGCCTCATTTATGTAAATCATACACAGATCCACATCAGGATATCTTTAGTGAAATTACATGATCAAGATATTTAGGGATCTAACATATATAATCAGAGAATGCAAATTATTTTTACTGCATGTTCTTTATGCCATTAAGTTCATAAAACGTCAGCAGTCTGGTTTTACTAAAGCTCGCTTGGCAGTGTCTTGGTTGCTTGGCTCTTTATTTCCTTCTTGCTCCATTTCATTGCTTCTTCGATGACCAGCTCAGGCCGGGGTGCTGCTGGTGCTGTGTTGTTCAGTCACTCAGTCGTGTCTGACTCTTTGCGACCCCATGGACTGCAGCACACCAGGCTTCCCTGTCCTTCACTATCTCCCAGAGTTTGCTCAAACCCACGTCCATTGAGTCAGTGATGCCATCAACCATCTCATCCTCTGCACCCACCCCGCCACTTCTCCTCCTGTCCTCAATCTTTCCCAGCATCAGGGTTTTTTCCAATGAGTCGGCTCTTTGCATCAGGTGGCCAGAGTATTGCTGAGAGGGATGGAATCGCAACTGAAGCAACATTGGAAGCCCCGCATTTTCGTCCTCTTCTGAGGGGTGGGTGAGGTGACAGTGTTATAAACACAATACTGTATATGATAGCTGTCCCAGGGCTTCGGGCTTTATCCATCCCGATAATGGTGCCCTCAATAGCCCTTCGTGGTGCTGCTAGGCAGTTGTCATGAATAATAAGCCTACTCCTAAATCTGGACTGTCCGTTCTGAGTTTCTGGCACGTTGCTTCAATGGGAGGTGAGATTTTCTTTATCTCTTTTCCATGACTTTATGTCTGATTCTGGGATGGGAGAGATGTATTTAATTCGGTGAGCCTTAAGAATCGAAGATGGTCAAGGGTGGTAGGGATCACTGTGCTCATGCTAGTAAGACAAGAAAATGGGAGTTAGGGGAAGACCTGACATGATCTTCCAGTGATCACATCTCAAAATCCAGAACATTCAGCTGTGCACCTACAAGAGCCAACATTGCTTTTTGCAGTGGAAACTGAAAATGTCACCTTCACAGTAAAAACTTATAATCATCACCAGCTGTCTTCCCCACTCCCCTGTGTTACTTATGGGAGCCATTGACCACCACTAAAATATATACATAAATCCTTGTTTCTCCTCACCCTGGAGCCTGCTACGTAGGGTTGCCCTTATGAGAAGCAATGAAACAACACTCATGGAGCATGTGTCTTTCTGGCCTTCCTTTTGTAGCTCACATTTGGAAATCCAGTTGATTTTCTGACCATAACATCTGTGGGTGTCTGACATGTCTCTATGGGTCATCCAGGTGCCCTGACTTTTATGTCAATTTCAGGGGCCTGGAAGATAACTCTGTCCTCAGGACTCAGAAAAAATTTTTGTATACCTCATGGCCTATATTTTCAGCCAATCTATCCCTTGTATATCATCCAAATTTGGAGAAAATCTAACATTTTTTTGTGTAAATTGGATTATAGACAGAAACAATTTGAATGTAGATTGTATCTCTATTAGAATAAGCACTTAATAGACTTTTTAAAGAAAGTCACATCACCATCATTTGAGCTATTCACAAAGGAATTTCCAACCCACCCCGAGTTCCTGTGGTGGGGTGGAGGGTGGGAAGCTCAGGGCATAGCTACTGGTTCTCCATGGAAAACAACACAATATTCATACTTTTCTAAATGGAAAGAACATCTACTTTTGGCTCAGACCCTAAGAGAAATGCAGAAATGCAAATAAGGACAGGGGAACCTGGGCCATTGGATCAGGGCTGCAGCAAAGGACACTTGCTGCCCTCAGGAGCCAGAAGGCAGGCAGCAGCCTCCATACGCAGCACTTAGTGGGGATGAAGGGAGCCTCCCCGTTCCTACAGCCATGGCCAAAGGATGGTAGGTGTGCTCAGTCTCTCAGTCGTGTTTGACTCTTTGCGGTCCCATGGACTTACAGCTCGCCAGGCTCCTCTGTCCATGGGATTCTCCAAGCAAGAATACTGGAGTGGGCTGCCATGCCCTCCTTCAGGGGATCCTCCCGACCCAGGGATCGAACCCATCTCTTTTATGTCTCCTGCATCGGGCAAGTGGGTTCTTTAGTGGTACCTGGGAAGCCCCGAGGATGGTATACAGAATGATAATCGAGTGTTTGAGAAATCGGAGGTACAGAGCTTGGTCTGTCTGAATCAGATAAAAAGTAGCCTTGAGTCTTAGCTGCTTCTTAGTTTCGTCCTTTTCTTTCTGCTAGCCAGAATTCCTGTCTTTCCTCTTCCCCTGGTCAATTTCCACTTATCATGAACATGTGTCAATTGCCACCTGCATCTCCCTCCCTCCTTCCCTTCTCTGGGCTGCTCTTAACAGTGACCAGACCTTCCAGCACACTCTCCCCACCACACTTCTGTAATTGCCCATCCAGTCCTGGGCACTTAGAAGTCATTTAACAAACACTTGTTGAATTGATGAATGAATGTTTCTGTGTTTGTCTCCATGCCCCTTGGGGCTGTGATTTCATCATCTGAGCCAACTCTGTGTCCCCAGAACCCTACATGTGCTTTGGGCAGAAAATATCTTTCTGAATAACTGAGTGAGTTCTCTTAAGATGGTAGACAGAATTCTCAGAAAATGGTCATCCATAGCATATTTGGACTAAAAGGTTTATTTTTAGGGGAGAGGATTGGGAAACAGCATTTTTTTTTCCTGAGAAAATTGGGAACAACATTTCCACCACAATTTTAGCAAAAGAGTACAGTTTAAAAAAAAATAGATATACCTTAGGAGGGAATGAAACTTTGCCTGGACCTGCCTCACACTTCAGCGATGATTGTTATAAATAAACACATGCATCATTTATTTTTAGCCTTTTATAATCTCCTCTGGGCTCTGACTTTTCAGCAAAGGTCAAGAAATAAGGAAATAAATGACATTTTGGAAGTCAATCCTCTTTCCTGGGAGACCTCAGGTGTGAATAGCATCCTACCTGCCTTCAGCCTCTGGCTCCTAACCTCTCACTGATTGCTTTGTGTATCCTTACAAGTGAGTGAATCTCATGAACCACATCTCGGTCCAGTTTTTGTACAGAAGAGTGATTAAATATGACCAGAACATTTTAATTCAAGGAGACCTGTTCTATAACTAAAAAAAGAGGATGGTTCACAATTTCCACACTTGCTTCCCAGAGTGGATTCATTTTCAAGTGAGGAGCCGGTATTGTCTTGTCACAGAGCCTCCAGTGAGCTGCTGTCAGTTGATGGGCAGCTGTCTTATTCCTTTTCCTTTCCTGTTTACATTCTTTTATTAATGTAGAAAACTTGTATCTTGCTTCTGCTAACCTTCTGACTGCAGGCTAAACAGATAATTGGAATTTTAAAATACATGACCAATATGAAGTGTAAGAAAAGGCAGTTTTGACATTAGTCAATGCCCAGTTTTGGGCTGAGTTGTAAAACACCAGTCAAGTAGGTTTCAGCAACCCCATGTAGCTCACCCAGAGCAGAGTTAATCCAGGGGGAGGGGGATGCAAGGTCTAGTCCAAGTACAGTCCCCTCTGCAAAGCGCCATCTCTCTTGGACTTGACTGAAACTTCTGAGCTTCCCTGGATGCAGAGAGGTGGGTGGTTCATGGTACTAGCGTCTAGGTAGGAGCTGTTTGGGACTTCCCAGGTGGCACTAGTGGTAAAGGACCCACCTGCCAATGCAGGAGATGTAAGAGACCCAGGTTCGATCCCTGGGTCTGGAAGACCTCCTGGATGAGGGCGCAGCAACCCACTCCAATATTCTTGCCTAGGGAACAGAGTCATGGACAGAGGAGCCTGGCGGACTACAGTCTGCTTGCTCGCCCACCAGTGGCTCACCAGGCTACCGTCACCCACCAGACTACTGTTGCCCACCAGGCTCCTCTGTCCATGGAATTTTCCAAGCAAGAATACTAGAGTGGGTTTCCATTTCCTTCTCCAGGGGATCTTCCTGACTCAGTGATCGAACTTGGGTCTCCTGCGTTGCAGGTGGATTCTTTACCAAATTGGTTATCTCCCAAGACAAAATAAAAAGTTTATAAAAGGAAACATCTTTGATGGCTTTGGTTCAGAGACTGGTCCCTACAGTTCCCTCCTACACCCTCTTCCCCACTCTCTTTCGTGGTCATGGAGCACGGACATCATTTGTATACAACCAGCGCTCAGAGGGGAAGAAGCAGGATGGACAGAAGCAGATTCTCTTCCCTTGACAGGACTGCCAATGGGCTGAGAGGCCATGTTCCACCCACCACAAGAACAGAACCCAGAGGTCACTGTAACCATCCCACTTCCCCAGAGCCAGATGCCATCAGAAAAAAAAAAAAAACACTCCAGAAAAAAAAAACCTCTGAATGAACAGTGTTGCACATCAGTGAATCTGTGATTCATACATATTCAGAAGGAAAGTGAGTGAAAAACCAGCGTTTCAGACAGCTTTACATTTTCAAATTAGGTTAATAAAATAAGATTTCCAATGTAATGACAAATTAATTCTTCTTTTCATAAGTTTATTAAAATAAGCGTCTCCTATCTTCTAACTAGCGCTGACATATGCTTACATAGATACATCCCACCCAGTAACCTAATCTCCCAGCAATCTTGAAGCAATTAACTCCTTCTAATCTTGAGCTAACAAAGCCCACCATGCCAAAGGCCCCTGAGAGTGCCCCTCCAAAGGCTCGCTTGGCAGCCTCCCTCCAGCTCTGCTCAGAGGATCCGAGGAGGGTGAGCCCAAGTGGTCCATCCCAGCGATTCCTCCAAAACAACCAGATGAGTCACCGCAGATCATAAGATCTTCATTAACTCCTTAGTTCTCTGCTAATTAACACAAAAAGAATGAGTTGAATGCCTGACAGGCAATGACTGACCCACTGCTTGCTGGTTAATGGGATGCAAATGACATCTAATGAGGGTCTCTCCTTGTAGTGTGGGCAACTGGCCTACTATTTTTGTTGTGGATTTTCAAGAGTGGGAGCTCCGTGAAAAGAGTTCACCTCATAATTTAAACTGCAACTGAGCTAGTGACATAAAGTCCATGCATTCATGTAAGTCCTACACATGGCAGAATTATCTTAAGCTGTTAACTACAAGGTTTAACAGAAAATACCATGATTTAGGAGGGGAAAAAATAATACAGCCCCAGGCCCTTCCAAATGAAGCATAATATCTGTTGATTCTGTTAAGTTCTGTGATGCATTTTGGATTTTGTTTTAATGTGACAATGGCAAACATATTACCAAAATTTTGCTTTTTTGTTTGTCCTGACATAGAAAGCCTTGGCAATCTATTAGAGCTTTCAAATGTTGGCTACAGAAACCAAAAGTCTCATCCTCAAAGGTTTGTTTGAGAATACAAGGAGAGAAATCAGACCAAATCTGATTTTTGCGTTGTCAGCAAAATGTGGATTCAATAAGGGGGTTTGAGCAATGAGGTCAACAATGTGGGCCAAAGAAGGAATTTTACTGCTTATTGTATCATTTATTGATTATAATTATAATTAATTATTAATTATAACTTTACTGCTTATTGTATCATTTATTGATTATAATTAAGTGACAGGCTTATAAACAGGCTTATAAATGTTTAAAAAGTTTTAATGAAGACACATTCTTCTTTACTCAGTACCACCCCCTTAACCTGGGTGGGGAAAGCTCCATTAAAATTCTAAAATCTTTTCTCAACTCAGATCTTTAAGAACCTTCCTTTTTCCTAATACATTGAGTTGGCAGCTCACTCGTTGAAGAGACCTAGCATTGCCACGATCAATCCACTCTAAAGTCTGGCTTAAGAACAAAAGTAGAGAATGGTTATCATGAAATTCAAAAGAATTATCACTCTATAAAATAAATTCTCTGAGTTTGAACAGTATCCAGACCCATCTTACTGGTACCTGTTAAAGTTTTTCAATGACCAGAACCTATTGGGCATATGAGTAGTTCGAATTTACGTATTCTATGAACTTTCAAGTTTAATGACAAGCAGTTTCTTGCTTTTTAATGTGAGAGGACCAATGAAAAAGAGGAAATCTTGGTAGTCAAAGTTATTAGTTGTTGCTTGACATTTGTAAGGAGTTTCTAGAAAGGTGATTTCCCCAAAACTGCAAACTTCTAACCTCTTTTAAATTTCAGGATCAGTTAGTGGTGCCTTTACTTCTCCTTCTTCATGGAATTTTTCTTGAATCCAGTCTCAGGAGATTTTTTCGCTTCTTTGTATTCTGTAGACAGGCTTCAGGCCTTTGAAGAAGCTGCTCCTTCCTCCTGAAATCCCCTGTTTTTGATCTTCTCGTGGCCCCTGCTGCTCTTTCAGGTAGGTCTCAGCTTAAATGTCATCTTTACAAGTTGGACGGACACTTGAAGCAGCCCCTGATCACTTCCACCCCATCTGCCAGCATCAGCTCATGACCTGTCTTCTTTTGCTTTCTGGTTGTTGTTCAGTGTCTGCATCCCCAGTGGTCTGTAAGCTCCCAGAGAGCAGGGCCCTTGCTGTCACTGCCATTCCCGGAAGATGGAGAGTGCTTGGTACTCAGTAGAGCCTCGGTACATGTCTATTGAATGACAGGATGCTGGGTGCTCCTTCCAGAATCCAGGGACCTTTGCACTTCCATCACCTTGATTATCTGTTTTCTCTGCCAGATTGTCCTCTCCTCTCCTCCCTCCTGGGGGAAAGCCCTACTCAGGCTTCAAGACTCTGTTTAAGGTACTCTCTTCTTCACAGCTTGTCCCATGTCGCTAAAAGAGAATTCAGATCCCCATCCTTATTGGGATTAAACCAGGAGGGCATTGACTTCTGATGGGTTACATGTCTCTCTGTATCCTTGGCAGCCCTCTGAGCTCATAGAGGCTGGGAGTCTTACCTAATTTTACTTTGAACCTCTCACACCAAGCACAGTGCTGGGAACTTGAAGGTCTTCAAAAAGAAATGAGTAAACAATGAACCTACCCCTATTTCAAGAAGAAGTTCTTTCATCAGGAAACTCTAGCCTAAGTAACCATCAGAGAGACAGAGCTACTCACAGGTCATGGCTGACTTCATTTCTAATCTCCATAACTCTCTTCTAGGCATCCCCATTTTACAGATAAGAAAACTGGGGTTTTAAGAGATTAAAGAACAAGCCCTCGGTGCTCAGGAAATACGGAACTGTGGTGGGATTAGAATCTATTTGGAAATGAGGTCAAATCCTAGACTCCTTTTGCCAAGCTTAAGTATATTTTGTTGAACATTAACACTAGTTCACCAATCTGTTGGCTTCTTGTGAGGAGTACCCTATGGATATTCATCTCTGTATTGATTCTGTGTTGGTTGTACAAATGAGCAAAGCAGGTTTTCCTGTTAGGAGTAGAGTTAGTGGGATTGAGTTACTAGTCCGTGTTATTATATTTAAACTATTATTTCCACAAATTTTAATGCATTCCAGTTCCTTAAAATTGGGCAAATGGGACAGAATAAATAAGAGAGGAAGAAAGAGGAAAAATTGAAAGAGAAAAGAAAGGTGGCTAGGCTAGTGGTGGAGTGTTAGTAATTGCACACCTTTGTATGAGACCATTTGAGCCCTTGAAACTCTATCAACTTCTATGGCTCTGGGGAAACCTGCCTCAGTGTCTCCATCTGCAATAAGGCATTCCAAGCATATGCTTCAGAGAGCTCTGTGGAAATCAGCAAATAGGGGGAAAGGACGTTTTAAGTAGAAGTTGTTTTAGAAAAGAACATTTTAAAAATAAATATGGGGATCCATAGTAACATTTTGGTTCAGTGGTGGTTCAGTGGTAAAGAATCTGCCTGCAATGTAGGAGATTCGGGTTTAATCCCTGGATCAGGAAGATCCCCTGGCGAAGGGAATGGCTACCCACTCTGGTATTCTTGCCTGGAGAATCCCATGGACAGAGGGGCCTGGTAGGGTACAGTCCATGGGGCTGCAAAGAGCTCGACACGACTGAGTGACTAACACAAATGGTACCATTATCATAACTCAGCTTGACCTTCTAAAGCTTTCACCAAGTCTTTGGTACTGTTTTTAACCAAGCAAGCGGCAAAATTCCCTTGGCAAAGTCCATTCCCAACCCACATGAGTCTGGCAATCAGAAATCCTGGGGAAGGTGGCTTGAAGTCTAGAGAGAGAGGCTGCCTCTGGTAACAATCTGAGTTTGGCTGATAAGCTAGTCTGAATCGTGGAGGCAGTGTGATCGGTAAAAGTTGCAGAAAACTTCGAGACCTTCTCAGATGACATTTATAAACATGGCAGATTTTGGAGCTTCAGGGAAATGCATTTCAGAGTTGGGTATCATAGATAGACAAGTTTTCATGACCAGAGAGGCCTGGCATGCCCACAGAGTCTTGGGTTAGTCATCTTTCTTATTTGAAAATTGGCTAAAAGCATATCACGGCATCCAGGAGCATCTTATTCTAGAAGAGATTTTTATGGATCCCACAATATTTGCCCATAGGCTACCACCCCAGGAACTTTGAGCATAAGTGATTTGGAGTCATCTGGGCACCAGCTCTGTTTCCTCCTGCCCATTAGATGCACAAGGTCTGAGAGTGGACAAAGTGCAGTCAATTTAGTTACCAGTGGCCTTTCATTATTAGTCCCCTAAGAAAATCTATAGTTACAGATGAATGACAAGGAATACACACCAAATACGAGAATGTGAATTGTATGGCATTGAAGCCCACAGTGTTCAGGGAAGAAAAAAACTAAATATGTGAGAAGGACTAATCCCAAGCAAATACAAATTCTGACAATTGCCTTTTCAACCACGGGTTGCCGAGAGAGCTGTGAAAATGGCAGAGACTCAGTGTAAATCTTTCCCCCTTTTTATTTAAACGAAAACATCCTTGTGTATTATATATACTTAGGATGTCACCAATTTTGGAGGTAATCTTTTAGGTTAAGCATGTTCCCACATTAAACTGATAATTATCCTTCCTTCTCATCTTCTATCCCCCTGACACTCAGCATGCCGGATTTTTGCTTCATGTTTTATTTATGGGACAGAATTAATATGCAGATTCACAAAAACGTAAAAACTCATAATTATTCATAAAGGGCTTTAAGGTTATTTAGTACATTTTTATGAAACTCTGGTTTTGTGGGAACGTATATTTGAAAGTTGTGGAAGTCTAAAAAGGTTGAGTCCTAGGATGAAGTATAATCCCCAAGTGATCAAAATCTTTGAATAAAAGTATTTGTCAGTATTCATAATCTATATTTAAGTGAAATAATGGGCATTCATATCCTTGTAAATATATTCAAAACTGGCTTGGCAAGAGTGAAGGTCTAGTTAGACATTTTTGATCACTAAGCAAAGGTAGCAAAAGACAGATTTTTTTGTCTGTTGCCTATCTGTACGTTCTTAAGTGCATTTGTTTACAAATATGCTCAAGTCTAGGAAAAATGAACTGCAATTGGAATTGGATATGTTCTATTCCTTCTGGAGTAAGCAGAAAGAATCAGATGGTCACTTGACGGAGGTGACCGTGACAGCCTAGGAGAACTGGGTAAAGAGCATCTGGGAACAGCTGTGAAGATGACGTCTCTACCCTTTCCTACCAGTGATGACTTGGCTTCTCCAGTCAGCTCAAGATTGAGAACATTTTGATGGTGAAGGCGCCTTGTTGTACAAACTCTGGAGAGGGTGGTCCAAAAGCACTGACCAAAGGACGTGTGTGTTCTGAGGATATTCCTTCTGGAAATGTAAGATAATCAAATGCAAGGGGTAAGAAGCCCCTGGATACTTTGGAAATTCCTCTTTACCATGGAGAGGCATGGTGAAATGGAATAGAAAGAGCATGGACTTTGACTTTTGGGGCCTAGACCTAGAATTGAATCTCAGCTTTGACACTCACCAGCGGGGTGATCTTGGGCAAGTCAGTTAACCATTCTAAATCTTGGTTGACTCATCTGTTAGAGAGAGGGATAACACATACTTTCAAACAACTGTGAGATATAACGATATAATGGATTTTAAAATCTCATACAGCACCTGGCACATAGTAGGCATTGAAGAGCTGTCAGCTCTTTCTGTTATGCTGTATTATTTTGCTCTAGACTTTTTATTAATATTTCAACCTTAAGTGCACATACGTGCTCACGCACAGAGATGAAGATCGACAGTATCACCATGATCTTAACATTAAATGCAGCGATGGCTGAATGAGAGACGTGCTAATCTGTTTCCATTGCCTCATGTACATTAAATTATTTCTAATAATATCCTATTTACCAAAGGCTTACAAAACATAAATGTATATGAAAACAGAGCTATCTCCACAATTAGAATCATTCTGCCTGAGAGAAAAAAGAGGAAGAGTAATCCTCTTTTAGCAGCGTTACCACGGGTTTTGAGCACAGTTTTTATTGCATGCCCCCTCGCGTTTATCTTCAGAGATAATACAATTGCATATTTGACATCCTTGAGGCTTTTCTTCAGGAACACACACTTCCTGGGGAGGGTCAGGGTGGAGAGAGGGCAAGGGATGAAACGGGAGAATATCCCCAATTTTGTCGTGATGGTCAGCTCTCCTCTGAATGGTATACAACAGCAGAAGTCAATTTTAACATGACTCAATAAAAGTACTGATAAATATTTAAGCCTCTTAAATACAGACATAACTTGCAGACATGACAGCCTGAGCAATGAGTTCCATTGATTTCATGAGAGTGAAATATCTGAATGAGCTCGCAGAGACTTCACTGGTCTGTTGAGTGAGCAAAAATGTCAGATATCTGTATTTTACCTGATTTCTCCTATTTTCCTTTCCTAACTGGAAATGGCATCTAATGAGGAAATCTGAGTAATTCTGAAGATAATGCGATTGTATTACTTCATGGAGAGGAAATTACATAGATTTCTTATGGCTACATATGATTAACCTGTTTGGTGCTGATATAAATATTATATATGCATGTTCATGTATAATATTTATATTCCTATCCACCCCCAGGCAATTGACAGCTTATTTTCACACTAGACTGAAGCCCTGCTCTAGTAGCGAATTCTGTTGACTTTTGAGAAGGCTAATCCATCATGGTTTTGAGGAATATATGCCACAAACTGTTCTGCCTGCAATATGGGAGACCTGGGTTCCATCCCTGGGTCAGGAAGATCCCCTGGAGGAGGGAATGGCAACCCATCCCAGTATTCTTGCCTGGAGAATCCCCATGGACAGAGGAGCCAGGAGGACCACAGTCCATGGGGTCGCAAAGAATTGATACAGCTAGGTGAGTAAGTAAAGCACAGCGTACCATAGGCTGTGGGGAATAAAGTCAGTATCAGTATTCTTCACCCTGAGTTGCTGCAGCAGACACTTAGCATGGGTTTGAAAGTCAAAGTCAAAGTCACTCAGTTGTGTCTGACTCTACGACCCCATGGACTGCAGCACACCAGGCTTCCCTGTCCATCACCATCTCCCGGAGCTTGCTCAAACTCATGTCCCTTGAGTTGGTGATGCCGTCCAACCATCTCATCCTCTGTTGTCCCCTTCTCCTCTTACCCTTAGTCTTTCCCAGCATCAGGGTCTTTTCTGAGTCAGTTCTTCACATCAGGTGGCCAAAGTATTAGAGTTTCAGCTTCAGCATCAGTCCTTCCAATGAATATTCAGGACTGATTTCCTTTAGGATGGACTGGTTTGATCTCTTTGCAGTCCAAGGGACTCTCAAGAGTCTTTACCAACACCACAGTTTGAAAACATCCTTGCTGTTACCTCTTGGTTTTCTCACTGGCTTCTCCTTCCCTTCAACTTCCCAAAGCTCCTTTCCCACATGGTGATACTGATGGTATTACCAGGCTTCCAGGTGTCCTCAACTTAGAGCCGGAGTATCAGCTCTGAGTCACCCCCAGACAGCTCTGTGGACACATCTGTCCCACCCTCCCATCACCTTCTATCGTTTCCTCAGTTCTCTCCTGCTGCCAGACACAGACTCTCATCAAGTCCTGCCAAGACCCTCAGGGAGGGGTCTTTGATTCCAGCTGCCTCCACAGCTGCATCTAGAACCCCTAAACCCCTCCACCAGCCCCATCAGCCTCCTCCTTTCTCCTTCTCCACCAGGCACCTGCACATCTTAAGAGACCAGAGTTCAAGTGTCTGCTTGATTGGCAAGCTGCCTTTATAACATCCAACCATCTGGAACCCAGCGCACTGGCTCATCTTTGTCACATGCTGTAAATTGTAGGCACTGTATCTTTTAAAATTTTCTGTAAAACCCAGCCTGACAGTGGATAAAGGAAGGCTTTTGATATGAAATGTCCATCTGAAGCTCACAGTAAATGTTTTTTGAAAGTGATTTTTTAATTTCACAACTCGTTGTTTAGTCGCTAAGTCCTGTTCCACTCCTAGTGACCCCATGGACTGTAGCATGCCAGGCTTCCCTGTCCTTTGCTATCTCCTGGAGTTTGCTCAAATTTTCATGTCCATGAAGTTGGTGATGCTATCTAACCATCTCATCCTCTGCCACCCTCTTCTCCTTAACTCATACCTGAATCCATTTCCCTTGAGAAAAATGGAAGCATGAAAAGACCTAAACTCTCATTGAGTGTCATTCCTAACCCAGGTCCCCACGCTCAAGATGGCCACGTTTAATTTGTGTGTTAGTGGGGGTGGGGGTTGGAGAAGGCAATGGCAACCCACTCCAGTGTTCTTGCCTGGAGAATTCCAGGGATGGGGGAGCCTGGTGGGCTGCCGTCTATGGGGTCACACAGAGTCGGACACGACTGAAGCAACTTAGCAGCAGCAGCAGGGGGTGGGGGTAAGGGGTACTGTTCCCTTCCAGATCTTCTTCTACACATTTGCATATGCATATATCACAGGGGTTTTTGGTGCAGCTGTTTGGGGGAAATATCTCCTCTGTCTTCTAAAGTTAAACACTGTCTAGGTGATGGATTTCACAGCTTGAGCAACTTCCTGCCTGAAACTTACCATACTCTGTTGCTCATGTGTCTTTGTCCCTATGACCGTCCCTCTATCTTTGCTCTTAACACAATGCACATCTTGGATACAAAACTTTGTAATCTTTAGAACATTGTAGCCATATGTAGGACATTATAGAAAGTAAGAAAGGGACTTTTGCTGTTGTTTGCTTGTTTGGAGGAACTGCTTTTCCATTTCAAACACCATCACTGCAAAATCTATAAAGCTCCAAGGATGCCTCTGAAAAGGCTGGGTTGACTGCAGCCTAACCCTCTACCCCACCCCCATCTCCCAACATGTTGTAAAGAAGTGACTGGATCCACTTGTGTTTGAGAGAAATCGCTTGTACCCTGATGAAGTGCTCAATAACTCCGTGGTTGGAAGCTGAACTCTGGATCCCAGAATCGGCCTGCTCGTATACATCCCCCTCTCTAACCAACTGCAGGGTCTTGGAATTTAATATACTTTCAAGTGAGTTTTAGTACGTGTGACATTTTTGAACCAAAAGCCAAGTTCAGAGGAACGGCAGTTTGGTGAGACAGTTCTCAAGATGTGCTATCGTGTCTTAATGAGATCCTGATCTCAGAGGTGAAGCAGTACTACCTCGGGCTTAATAAGGATGCAAATTTCTCACTTCCCTCTAGAAGCATGGTAGTTAATGAATTTAGCTAAAAGGAGAAGCCCCCCAAACCCATCCAAATGCAGAGAGTTTCCCTCATACAATTGGTTAAACTGAGCTAATGATGTTAATGAAAATTACCTAGTACTTTTCCTATCTAATGTGGTCAAGTTACTTCGAGGCCCCCAGTTTTACCTACCCCAAGGGAAGGAGGGACAGTGATAGTATCATTCCCCTGAAAGTGTTGGGTTTCTGTTTATTTTCAACACAGGCAGCTGGTAAGTAAATTTATCCTCAAAAGGAGTGACCCTTTTAATGGTTCTCATTTACCTGGGGAAAAAAAAAAGTAACTCATTTATAGTCACTTAGCCTTAGTTCCCCATTCTTGGTCCCAATTGATATACCTGGGAAATGGTTTTCACCAAGGTTGTCAAGTTTACTTCATTGGTGAGGGCTGCCTGGATTGAGAGTGTGGTCTAGGGCCACACCAGGGCTGTGTGGAAATGCACGGTGTGATTGATTAGTGGTGTCTGGGGCCGTGATTAGTGAAGTCTGCTAAAGAAGGGGTCTGGAAAGGACTGTTCTTTTATATTAGCTGTTGCTCTTAGTTACCATGGGATTCATTTAGCCCATGGATTTAGGCACATTAAGCCCTTCATTTTGGACAACAGATGATAGCAATCTTGGCATTTTTGAGTTTCTCTAGAAGGGACCTCTTGAAAATCTAGAGATCTAAGGATTTCTAAGCACTGCATTGATCCTTAGAGAATGAAGGTGTGTTCAGGGGACCCTGGAAATGACGGCCTGGCCTGTTTTTTGAAAATGCTGAAGCCTGCCTTTACTGCGCTCTCAAATCTTAGCTTTTCTTTGGAAAATTTTTTGAAATTCCCTGGGTATAGTTAGCAATGTTCCAAAGGGTGCTCACTTACGCTCTGTGCTTCAATGACTATTCTAAGACCTATCCAGGACCCGCTGAGTCAGATGTTTGGGGGAAAGGCCTGGGAATCTGCATTTACACATGTTCTCCTCCCTCAGTTCTGTTCAGTTCAGTCAGCTCAGTCGTGTCCGACTCTTTGCGACCCCACAGACTGCAGCACGCCAGACCTCCCTGTCCATCACCAACTCCCGGAGCTTGCTCAAACTCATGTCCATTGAGTCAGTGATGCCATCCAACCATCTCATCCTTTGTCATCCCCTTCTCATCCTGCTCTCAATCTTTCCCAGCATCAGGATCTTTTCCAATGAGTCAGTTCTTCGCATCAGATGGCCGAAGTATTGGAGTTTCAGCTTCAGCATCAGTCTTTCCAATCAATACTCAGGACTGATTTCCTTTAGGATGGACTGGTTTGATCTCCTTGCAGTCCAAGGGACTCTCAAGAGTCTTCTCCAACGCCACAGTTCAAAAGCATCAATTCTTTGGTGCTCAGCTTTCTTTCTCCTCCCCCAGACGGGACCAAATAGATAATTTGTGTGACTCAATACAAAATGAAAATTTGGAGCCTCTTATTCAAAAAATTATTAAAATTTAAAAACAGTGTGAACAGAGCATTAAACCAAGCAGGGAGTGGGGGCAGGCTTCTAAGAGGAAGCTGGCCTGTTCCCAAATTATTCTGATGTGTACCAAAGTGTTAGAATCCTGAATTAGTACTTCACCCAGAAAGACAGAAGTGAGACTATTCAGTTCATCCATCCCTCCCAAATGGTGGGGGTGGGGATGCAGATAGGTCAATGTCAAGCAAATTCCCAACCCCCTTTAACAGAGAATTGTGTGTGTGTGCTAAGTCACTTCAGTCGTATCCAGCCCTTTGTGACCCCATGGACTGTAGCCCTCCAGGTTCATCTGTCCATGAGATTCTCCAGACAAGAGTACTGAAGTGGGTTGCCATTCCCTTCTCCGGGGGATCTTTCTGACCCAGGGATTGAACCTGGGTCTCCTGTATCTCCTGCATTGCAAGCGAATTCTTTATCACTGAGCCACTGGGGAAGCCCCTAATAGAGAACTGGTGGCCAAGAATTCCCCAGCCCCACTTGGCACCCTGTAAGAGCTCCACCAATGCCAGCATTTAGATGGTTTCTAAAATCTCAGCTCCCCTCTAAATATTCCCAGCTTGATGACATGGAAAACTCATGGCTGTTTTCATGGGATCCTCCCTGCCTCCTGACTCACTCAATGAGTTATCTAACCAAAAACCAAACTAAATAAGGCCTGCAATTCAGTAGACCACCAGATAATTATTAGAAATCCATTTATACACCAATTCCTAAGGCTCATTTGTTGGACTATCCAATATAACTGCCACCACTGAAACTGTTCACCACCTATACAGTGTTTGAGCTCCACAAAAAGGTTTGGAATTCAAGGTTCCACTTCTGTAATAAAGATATTGGTTATTAACTTATGTTAGTGTCTTCATTTATAGAAGCAGCAGATACAGACTTCTAAGACTTCTTAATATCTTGCTTTTAATAATCTTATTGTTTTTGTACTTTTTTTCTGCACAAAGCATGTATTTGACCATGACCCTGCTTGTGTTCTTCCTAGTGCCTAGAGATAAAATGCCTTCCTCAGTTTTGCATTTCAGACTAATGCAGCTAATATCTTATGGCGGAAGATTGAAAACAATCATAAACTGCAAAATAATAGCAAATTGTGATTTAAAAAACCCAGTAATGAAAAGAAAACGAGAAGAGGGCAAGCAGTTGCTCTGTGTCCTGAAACCAAAGGTATCCTCCTTGAGGAAGATCATCGTCCATAGTTTTGGTTTGTAAGTGAGAAATAATGAACTCAAGCCATTAAAAGCAAAAAAAAAAAAAAAAAAGGAAGAAGGAAGGAAGATAAGAAAGAAAGAAACTGTATTGCACTTGAGTCCTTAATCCATGTTGCTGGGAGGGACCTGGCTTCTCTGTTCCTTTCGGTTCCTCGCCTCACCCTTCCTCAGTTTCCTGTCCTGAGACAGTATCTTCTTGTGCTGCCAGAGATAGCCATTGCGAGTCCAGGCACCCATTTAACAGACCCAGTGGATGGAAGGAAGGAAGGAAGTTGCTCAGTCGTGTCTCTTTGCGACCCCATGGACTATACAGTCCATGGAAATCTCCAGGTCAGAATACTGGAGTAGGTAGCCTTTCCCTTCTCCAGGGGATCCTCCCAACCCAGGGATTGAACCCAGGTCTTCCACATCACATTGCAGACAGATTCTTTACCAGCTGAGCCACCTCTATCTCACTGGCTCTAGAAAGACTTTAGAGGCTGATCCTCATTGGTCAATCTTGAGTCACACGTCAGAACCAATCACTGAGGCCAGTTCAGTTCAGTTCAGTCACTCAGTTGTGTCTGACTCATTGCGACCCCATGAATCACAGCACGCCAGGCCTCCCTGTCCATCACCAACTCCCGCAGTTCACTCAAGCTCATGTCCATCGAGTCGGTGATGCCATCCAGCCATCTCATTCTCTGTCGTCCCCTTCTCTTCCTGCCCCCAATCCCTCCCAGCATCAGAGTCTTTTCCAGTGAGTCAACTCATCGCATGAGGTGGCCAACATATTGGAGTTTCAGCTTTAGCATCAGTCCTTCCAATGAACACCCAGGATTGATCTCCTTTAGGATGGACTGGTTGGATCTCCTTGCAGTCCAAGGGACTCTCAAGAGTCTTCTCCAGCACCACAGTTCAAAAGCATCAACTGTGACCAGAGCTAGGTTTAATACTTTGAAACTTCCTGGAAAGGGTTTGCCTTCTCCATCCACAATCTCATTGACTAAATGAGATTTAGTCAATGATTTAGTCATAGATTTCAAAGGAAAATTTTAATTTTGCTATGAAAGGAAGTAGAGAGAAATGCTCAGAAGGTATACGCAACAGAGATCCACCAAAGGAGATGACAACCTGAAATCTGATGAGAGGAATCTAGCTTTGCAAAGAGTGGAATGGGAAGGAACATTCCAGACAGGAGTGGTAGAAAAAACTGATGCTTAAAAGAAACTAATACAAGGTCATTGTGTCTGAAGGGTAGTGAGCCAGGGCACCAGTGACCTGAGATGAGTTTCGAGAGATCAGCAAGGATTAGATCTTTAGAATATTTTAGGCCAAGGGCAGAGAACCCATTATGACTCTTCCTTTTCATAATATATGGCAGAGTTGTTTAGAGATCTTTTAGAAAAATCTCTTATTTAAATTTGCTAGATTTTTGACATTTTAGCTACTCTGTTCCAAAAGGGACAGACTACCTTAAAAGTGGCGAAACAACACATCATCACATTTGACTTGGAGATGTTTGATGAGAGCTAACCAGCTATTTAAGAAGCTTTTGATTTCAAGATGTAAAGACTCCACCAGGCTGTTACTGTTTAGACCAATTTAGACCTCCAATCTTTTAAATTTGCACAAAAAATTCTAAATGCATTACATGCTGCTAAGACTTTTCAGATTCAACCAGAACAGGGGCATTTTATTTCCTGAGGATATGGAAGTTTGCTTGTATTAGCTGTATTTAGAAAATTATTCAAAAACTTTCTAAGTCAGACTGAGCCAATCTGGATTTTGAACACTTGCTATGATTTTAGCATTTCATCTGTTTATTTCTTAATATCTAGCCAGATTAAAGTCTTTTCATCTCGAATGGCATGGCTATGCATTAAAATGAATGGAAAGAAACTGACTTGACAACATGTATGTATGTATGTATGTGTGTGACTTTTTGTCACCAATCAGATCACATTTTTCTTATTAATAGAAAAACACTTATATTGAAAATAATGAAGAAAACAGAACAAAGTTGTATGTGACTGACAGCTCGTTTCCTTGGGAGGTGGCTTTCGTGACTTAGAACTTTGCACAAATATGCCAAGCATGAGAGGACTGAGCTGGCAGACCTTATAAGCTGGCATTGCTTCATTCATATATTGTTACTTTTGCCCGTCTTGTTCCCACTGCAGTGCTTTTGTCAGTTTCTCTTGCAAGAAGGCAGAAGCCCCACAATGATCTATTATGAGCTTTTTCTTCACTAGAGATTTATTTTGGTTTTGTTGTTGTTATACTTAACATAACAGATGTTCCAGCATTTTTTTTCACATAATACCACTTTGAGTCTCATGTTATCCTTAAAACCCTACAAAATTTTAGACAGTCTCTCTGAAATAATTTCCTCCTCATTTGGAATTTTATCTTCAACAAGGTCTTTTTCTCACTATTTGTAATGGTATATTAAAATGAAATCTATGTAGAAAAGGAGCTGTTTACTCATGTTTTATAACTTTGGAATTAATTGCTGTTCAAAGATACTCACCCAAAGGCTGGAGTCAGAGAGTCTACATATCTACTAAAAGGGAATAAAAACATCCCTTTGACTTTTCCACTTCTGTCCCCAGTTTGTGAGCAGGACTCCATAGTGATAGTGGACTCACTTAGGAATATTCTAGAAACCAGTTGTAGCCCTGGTTTTAATAGAATGTATTCGAGCCATAGTCAAATGGCTAAAATACACCCTCTGTGCTCTTTAAGGAAAGTGAAATTGAGCTCTTATTTGAGGATTCTTTAGTTACTAGACTCAGGACACTCTGACCTGGATGGCTTCCCAGATTGCCATCACCTTGTCTCGGATGCATTTTCAAGACTAAAGTTTATCATAGAGCCAGCCTAGTGGTTGACCATCAGGCCCAACCTCCCCCAAAGCGGCCTAGACAGTTATTGACAGGCTGCCGCAGTCTTCCTGAGAGATAATGGTAGAGTCACCTGACTCTTTGCCCTCCTGGGCAAGGTGAGGGCCCCTTGTTGTGTTTGTGTTCTGTCACCAAAGAGAACAGCACAATGTAAAGTATCCTCTAATGTGCTAAAAGCCTCCATGAAGGATGGGTAAACAAACAAAGCATTAAGTTGCCTTTCAAGCCAATCTGTCTCTCTCTCCTAATTGTGTGGAGAACTGATTGACAAAATTGATGATCCTTAGGATCAATTTCCTCCTCATAGGTCATTACTCAGCACAAAAGATCCAAGGGCTGCAGGTTAAATTCCAAACTCATTGTTCAGGTGGTCAATGGGCTGACATCAGCCTCCCTCAGATTGCTCCCCACCTCTGCCCTCTAGGAGGCCTCTCTGCCACACTCTTCTACACTTAAACTCACCTCACTGAGCCCAGGACGTTCTTTTTCTGCCACCTCCATCCGCAGCCCACACTGGACATACTATCTGACCTTTGACATTTATTGCTAACACCCTTTTCATATTGTCTCTGTGTCAGGTAGGATTCTTTTGATGGCAAGTGACAGAAAATGCAAACCAAACAGACTTAAGAACAAAAGAAAAGAAGGAAATAATTTGTTGGTTCTTGTCACTGAAAGAATCTGGGGGTGGGGGGTGGGTTCTGATTTCAGGCAAGTCTTAATCCAGAGTTCAAATGCTGTGCCTGAGATCCAGTTTTCCTCTTTCTGTTCCTGAGTTTGGGGCTTCCCCAGTGACTTGGCAGTTAAAGAATCTGCCTGAAATACAGGAGATGCAGCAGGAGCCACAGGTTCAATCCCTTGGCCAGGAAGATCCCCTGGAGAAGAAAATGGTAACCCACTCCAGTATTCTTGCCTGGGAAATCCCATGGACAGAGGATCCTGATGGGCTACAGTCCGTGGGGTCTCTAAGAGTCGGACACGACTGAGCAACTAAGTATATAGTATATATTCCCTAGTTCAACATCCTTGGTGTTGCTTTCTTTCTGTAGTCCCACATGGATGTAAGGTGACTGTCAGTGGTTCCCAGGGCTCCAACTTTTCAGTTTCCTATGCAGTAGGAGACAGAGAGATCTGGGGACCTCACCCTCACTCAAAAGCTCCTTGGTCATGGATAGGACAATATGGTGCACACATCAGCTTGATCTAAGTCATGTGTTCCAATCTCGAGCAGGGGGTGGAGTCAGAACCACCAGAAGCATGTGGACTGAAGGGTGGGGGAGGAGTGACTTCGTGAAAGGAGAAGAGAGAATGGATACTGCGAGCAGAGATGCAAATGTGTCCCAGGAGGACAGAAATCTCAGCTCCCACTTCGGTGTTCTCCTCGGGCTTGAGTACCATACCTTATATTTAGTAGGTGCTTCACGAGGGCATCAACTGATTGATAACTACCCACATACAATTTTGGACCTGAAGTACCAAAACCAGAAACAATAAACCTTTAAAAAGTGTATCTAATCAAAACTTTGCCTGGATGTCTCTTGTCTTCTGGCTGGCAAATGCCATACAGCTCACAGTGGTGATGACTGTAGACACAAGCTCTGTTTAGCTGCCACATGTCTGGACAGGTGCCTGAAGCTGCCAAAGCAGATGGCCTGGCAGGATGCTGGTGGTTCCTCGGATGTTGTTGTTCGGTCACGAAGCTGTGTCCAACTCTGTGACTACATGGACTGCAGAATGCCAGGCTCCCCTGTCCTTCACTATCTCCCAGAGTTTGTTCAAATTCATGTCCATTGAGTCAGTGATACTACCCAAACATCTCATCTTCTGCCACCCCCTTCTCTTCCTGCCCTCAATCTTTCCCAGCATCAGGGTCTTTTCCAATGAGGCCAAACTATTGTAGCTTCAGGCTCAACTTTAGTCCTTTCGATGAATAGTCAGGGTTGATTTCCTTTGGGGTTGACTGGTTTGATCTCCTTGCAGTCCAAGGGATTCTCAAGAGTCTTCTCCAACACCACAGTTCAAAAGCATCACTTCTTTAGCCCTCAGCCTTCTTTATGGTCCAACTCCTCGGGTGAAGTTTCGTTTTGCTACATGAAGTCTTCCATGTCCTTGAGAACAAACTGTCAGTGATTTTGCATTGACTTTTGGCAATGTGGGATGCTGACTTATTCTTTATCTCTGGTCATGGTAGAAAGATGCATTCTTCTTCCTATAGTGTAAGTCAGTTGGAAGGTACTGTTGGAAGTACTGGAAAAGTACTGTGACTGGGATTCTAGATGATAGAGCAATACTATTTATTTACTTAATTAACAAAACATATCTGGACACTGAACTAAGTACAAGGAAAGCAGAGGTGAGCAAAAGGAGAAATGGCCCTTGCCCTATAGACCTTGAGGGCTATTTGCAGGGACACACATTCCTCAAGCTACCTGTGGACAGAGTACACAGTACTTCCTTCCATCACTCTTACTGTATTTGCAATGACTGCTAGTATGCTGTTTGATTAACTACTATTTCCTCTTCCAGTAAGCTGAAAGTTCCCTAGGTTCCTATTTGTACCTTGGATCCTTACTTTCAGGATAATGCTTACCACTGTCTGAGTGCTTAAGAAATATTTGTTGATGGAAAGAAAATTGAATGATTCAAATCATGAACCTATTTTATCTGCCTCTAGCATTGTACCTGAGCTAAAATAAAGCAGAATGATTTTCCTTCACTGATTTACATAAATAAATATGATAAAAGTTTACTTAACCTTCTCTAAAGGCTTGTTGTACTCAAGATGATCAGAGTCTGTGCTAAAGGATTGACCTATCATTGTCTACTACTAAGGTTCTGATCTATTTTAGTGAAAGGAAGGAACAAGAGATTTGATTCATTCATTCAACTGATATTGATTGGGCACTTGCTAAATGCTGGCCACTGCTCTAGGACTAGGCATGCAGAGGGAGCAAGGCCAAACCTTTGCCCTCATGAAGCTTATAATCTCGGAGAATTCTGTGCATGGAAAGAGTGTATGTATGTGGGGGAGTGTCTTAGTGTCCCATGACTGCTGTGACAAATTATCAAAAACTTGGTGACTTTATTCTCTCACTGTCCTGGAAGCCAGAAGTTGGAAATGAAGGTGTCAGCAGGGTTATTCTCTCTGGAGCCTCTGAGGGATAATCGGTTTCATGCCTCTCCCCTAGTTTCTGGTGGCTGTGAGCAACCCTTGATATCCCTTGGCTTGTAGACATGTCATTCCAATCTTTGCCTCTGTCTTTAGTGGCCTTCCCTTCTGAGTCTCTCTCTCTCTTCTTTTGTTTAAAGATATTTTTGATGTGGACCATTTTAAAAGTCTTATTGAATTTGTTACAACATTGTTTCTGTTTTATGCTTTTCGGTTTTTTGACCAAGAGGCATGTGGGATCTTAGCTCATTGATCAGGGATGGAACGTGCACCTCTGTATTGGAAGTGTGGAATTTTAACCACTGGACCACTAGGGAAGTCCCAAGTCTCTGTGTCTCTGATCTGCCTCTTCTTTCTCTCAATGACACCAGTCATTGGATTTAGGGTCCACCCAGATTCAGGGTGATCTCATTCCAAGATCCTTCATGTAATTAATATCTGTAAAGATCCTATTTCCAAATAAGGTCCCACTCACGGGGACCTGGGATTAGGACCAGGACGTATCTTTTGGGAGGGAGAGGAGGCACTATTCAACCACCATAGGGAATCTTGCTGAATCTCACCACCTGCCCTCCTAATGCTGACCCACCCCGGCCAGTGACTCTCTACCTGTTTTGACACCACGCCTTCCCTGGTCGTCTGCCTTTCATGGCTTGTTACTCAGACCTTCTCAACCTCATACACCCCAGCCACCCTGGCTCTGGTTTCTAAGGCCTGGATCTAGCCAGTTCAGACAGAAAGAAAGGACTCAATGACCCACAGCCAGCAGTCACTGAGTGAATGCCTCTTAAAACTTTTCAAAATAAAAGAATGAAATAAAATTGATAAGACTTCCATAGGCAGGTATCGCCTTGAGACATTAACGAACTTTAAATGTTTGTGACTTCAAAGGAGAAAAATAAGACGTTTTAGCAGGGAATGACTAGCTTCTGGTGGATAATTTGATGTTGTGCAACATTTTTAAATCAAAAAAGAGCAGATGAAAAATCTAGAGAATTATCTACAGCTGAGAAGTAGAAAGGCTGTGATCAAATTTCTGAGGCTGACCAAGACTCAACACTGAGATGTCAGATAAATTAGGCACCCACATCAGCTGCGGACCTCTCACCTAATTTAGAGAAGTGATATTCACAAACACTGTCAATATTTCTGAGTTTACAATCACACCTTTGACTGTTGACTTAAAGCATCTAGTTTGGTTCAGGCTACTGGTGATGTTTACACTTTGGAATCTATTATGCATAGAAAAATTAGGGATTATCTTTGACCTGGGTACCACATATTCTTATGCAAAACTAAGTAGGGTTATTTATTCATTTAATCAATTCCATATGTTTGCTATCATCATCGCCATGTAGAGCAGATCTGATTTCTGCTGAGGTCAAACCAGCATCGTCCTGTGTGTGGGGATGGTGGGTCTGATTGCGAACACAGATATCCTGGTTGGCATTCAGACCGCGTTAAGCCTTCCTGACTTCTGCCACACAATGGTCTCGTTTTTCTTGTGAGGTCATGTGGCACGCAAAGACAGAATTGAGAGATTTTCTTCTTTGTGAAAGTACAAGTTAGGCCTAATACGTGGGAAAGGTTTGACTTGGCATTTGTTTTTTTGCTCAACCTGGAGTAGGTGGAAGAAGAGAACGCAGACATTGATGAAAAATGCCAGTAAGTATTGCAACAGGTGAAATCGTGACCCAGAGAGATGGCATTTAACTACAAAATCACACCAGCCTCAGTGACAACTGTGTTCTAAGCACTGAACTTGGCCCTAGTCCTGCAAAGATGAATTCATTACCTATTTACCCCTAGTTCTCAGACAGACAGACAGGCAGACACATACACATACACACACACACACAGGGGAGGTTGGTAGGGGAGAAAGGACATATAAAGGCTAAGGAGATTTGTATGAAGAACCTATTAATTCTATGGGGTTGAGGCTGGAATGGAATTGAGGAGGAAAAGAAAAAAAAAACAATAAATAATTCAGAGAAGTATTCTATCTTTACGTTACTGGGCAAGGCCAGTGGAAACATTCCATGCATAAGAGATCTCTGAACAAGGCAAATCAGTGCAAGTACACGGTGTAGAGGCACCGTGGAGCTTTTCATATGTGTGGGGTACATGGGGCAAAAGGACTGGGGGTGAGGGACCAGGGCAGTGATTTGGTAAGAAACCCAGGAAGGGAAGTAAGATGGGTAGTGAAGAGCCCTTTATGAAAAACTATGGATTTAAGGCCTTTCCTGCAGCTGATGCAGAGTTAGGAAAGACTTTGGAACAACAATGCAATAGTGCTTTAGGAAGATCACACAGAAGAGCGGAGGATGCGGAGGGGCTGGGGCAGGTGGGCACACTTGGAGGCTACTCCTATCTGCCAACAACTACACTAGGAAGTAGGTAGGGAGAGACTGGAGTGGAGATGGGGATTTGATAAGTTAGAACCTGGGGCACAATGAGGTTCATCTGCCTGAAGGGAATCAAGGAGCCCTTGCCCAGCGAGCAGGGGCACATAGCTCTGGAACGTGGCAGGGACAGGCTCTGCCACTCCATCAGTGTCTCCTTGACCTTCATTCAACCCATTCAGCAGATGTTTGTCCAGCATCCAGTATGTACCAGGCATTCTGCTAGGCACCAGGGATTCCAAGATGAAGAATGAGTGAATTCCCATGAAACCTAATGGACATCCAGACAAAGTAAACTAGAAAAATGGTTTCTCTCACTAGTAATTAAAAAAGAAGAAAATGAATTAATCTAGAGATACTATTTTCTAAATGCTTTTAAATTTTTCCAGGGAGTTCCCTGGTGGTCCAGTGGTTAAGGCTCCCTGCTTTCACTGCCGAGAGACTGGGTTCCATCCCTGGTCAGGGAACTAAGATCCCACAAGGTGCATGGTATGGCCAAAAATAAAATAAATAAAAATATTAAAAATTTTTTCCAAATTGCATGATCCACGGGCCACTTTGTGTGCTTTCATTTTCAGCAACATCACACACCAGGGTAGCCTCCATGTGTTCCTGCCTGCCTGGCACCCTGGGTGCGTTATTGCTGGATTTGGGAACATCTCAGCTCACGGGACCTGCTTTTTCCAGCAGATGCCTGACCCTCGAGCCCTGTCTCACCCCAGCTCCACCGCAGATGGTCAAGTGGGTCCTGGGCAACTGAGCAGACTGCCCTGCATGTCCACGTGTCTGGTGAGGGGACGGCAGTGCCAGGTCAGTCCTGGAGCAGAGCTGGCACTCAGAGGGCGGATGTAGCGAAGTGGTTGCTTTTTAGCCGCGTTCCCGATGGCTGAGAGGCTGTGTGCTCAGACAGGTTTGCTCGGCTCCATCTCATGATAACAAATAAGACAAGTGTCCCATGTTTGGGAACATTTCAGGAAACTATGGTCCATCCACCTAACAGGTCTCATGCTGTGTTGAATTTTGAAAGCTACATAGAGGTGTGGAAGAGGTGCTTCAAGTGATAGATCTAATGTTTAAATATTTTAGAACAATCAGTGTACTTCCCTGTAACGTGGAAACTGCACACCTGTGAAAGGTTTTGTTTTGTTTTTTTCTCCCAAATCAAGGAATTAGCTCTCTTGAGATGGTAGAGTTAGGAGAGGGGCTGTGTTTTTAATTTTAAAAACTTATTTAAAAGAGCCCCCTCCGTTGGCCTTTATACCTGAGTTGGCAGTGAGCTGCTGCCCACACCGCTCCTCCTCCCACACCAGCATCTCAGCCACCATCTGCCCTGGAAGCTTTAGGGATCATCTTCCCCGGGGCCTTTTTCACCTGTTTATTCACTTGCCGTGTGAGCCCAGGCTGCCAGGTTTCCCTTCATCCCCTAGAACCTCATCCTGGAGGGTCCAGTACCCACCCTGCTGACGTCATCCCCTCCCGGCTCCTCCCGGCCCCTCCCCTGCCCACTCAGACCCCCAGACTCAGACTGGACCAGCCTTGGCAGCCTTTTGCATCCACCACGTCTTCCCAAACACCCTCTGCTTTCTCACCCTGAGGATCCATTCTCCCGGAGCTTCTCAGAGGCTCCTTCCTCTTCCACAACCTTCCGATCAGTGGGTCCCAAACAGGTAGGTGGGCAGATTAGGTGGTGAGGGTGGGGTACATCCTCTTCTGATGGCTTCTATTTTCTCAGCAGGTGAAAGTCAAGAGGGGAATGCATTGGTGGTTTGAAGGGAGGAAAAGGTAAGGAGGAGTGTGGATCTTCTCCCCGCAAACACAAACACACACACACGAGTTTTTCCCTGTCTCAAGAAATCTTCAGAAACCTGATGTTCAAGATTAAGAATCCCTGCCTAGAGGAAAGAAGACAAGCCAGATCTGGTTCACAGAGCAAAGTTAGAGCAAAAATAAGTTTAAAAACAAACGTAAACAGAGATGTAGGTATCATATTATGCAACTCAAATCAGTAAAAATGAATGCTTAACTCCTTTAGGAAAGACGAAGCCCTTAATTGGGTTAAAAAAACAAAATCCATCTCTCTTCCTATTATCCTCCCTACCCTGAAACAAAAACAAACTACCCTACAGTTTGTTTAAAAATAAGCAAAGGAGCAAAACTAGTAAGCAAATATAAAATAAAATAAGCCAAGGGTAGAAGTTTTAGCCTCAAAGTCCAATTCAAGCAACAACAACAAAATTTCAGTTGAGCTGAAAGAGGTCATTCTATGTTGGCAAAAGTCAGTTCTTAACATATCTTCTGAATTCTATTTTTTCCTCCAAATAATCTTCTTGTCCTAGAGAGACAAGAAAAATAATTTTAAAGTCTTCATATTATGCAAAATACCTTCAAGATTTTTAAAAATCTACAATGTACAATTAAAGTATATCAGTTTGTATACATTTAGGTGCTAACACTTAAAATGTACAGAACATACCCTATTAGAATACAACACAAAATTGATGGATCGATTTTTGAATTGGATATTTTTGACATCCCATTCTTGGTCCTTGTCTGATGAAGTTCATTAAAAGTCAGTAGAGTACAAGAATAATAAACTAAAGCTGAATCAACAGCTATAAAGCTTGCACCTTAAATACAGAATTCAGCATGCTAAAGTTGGAGTTAAAATGCATGTTTTTTTAGTGCATAGAAAAAGTGTTGAAAATATACAACAAATGTTAATAGTTATCTTATAGTAATGTGATTACTGGGGGAAGCATTTTCCTTTTATTATTTTTTGTATTTGTAGAGTATTTTTACAACCTTTAGGTCACTTTTACAATAAAACAAAAACTAAATGAAAAAAAAAAAAACCAGAGGATATTCCTTCATATCACTCTTCTCAATTTAAGAGCTGTCAGTGTAAACATTTTTTTCTTTCAGCACCAGGAATCATGCGAAAGTTGTGTGGATATTTTTGCCAACACACCTGCAGTGGAGGGCTTATTATGTTTTCCAGTTTATTTTTCTCTTTGTGGCGTATCCAGTTGTATTTGGAAACTGTTCATTTTTGTCTGATGCAGAAATTATTAAAAGATGCCAATTTCATGGGACTTCTCTCTCTTTCTAGATCCAGGGCAGAATTTTTCAAAACTACATAGCCATCTGAAAGAAGAATGCTGTTTTTGAATCATCGGGCAGTTTGCAGGTGGATGCTGGGTTCCAAGCCTAGGGAAAATTCTCGTGGGTGAAGGAGTTCTGCAGGATATCATATGGCATAACCAATAGTGTAAGAAAATTCCAGAGACCGAGGAAAGGGTAAGTGGGGGAGAGCACTGAGAATTCTCCTCCTCACACTTGGTTCCTTTGTGGCTAGTCTTTATCAGAAGAAAAGAACAGGTGCAGAGGGAGTGTCCCCTCAGAATATGCTGGTTTTATTCCACATCTTTTCAACCAGCACCAGTGAAAGGAACTGGCTGCAGGGTGAATTCAAAAGCAGAAAGCAAATAACATGATGGAATATTTTCTCAAAAGATTTAAGAACAAAGATTCTTGATTCCCACTCCTCCCTAGCAGGAACCATGAATTACAGGTGGACATTCAGAAAGTAGTTAACTTCTTAATTCAAATGAATTTTTACTAAATTGATCACAAAAATGTCGGAATATTAGCCACTTGTCTACAACTGATTTCAGCTTAAAAATACAAGGAAGATTACCTATTTATTCAAAATCTAGAGTTTCAGTGCCTCTACTACATTGCCATTTCACAGGCAACTGTATATTCAGATATATTCTGGAAGGTGTGGAGAATTTGATGAATGAAACTACCATGTGTAGCTTATATAGTAGCAACAGTAATAGATGGATTAGAGGTGGAGTGTATGTCTCAATCAACCCCTTCCATATTCATGAAACACTTATTTCAGCATCATCATGCAACCTGAATTGGGAAAGAAATTACCTAAGAAAACCATCTGGCAGACTTATGGCAATGAGTCAGGTAAATAGTTAATTCCATGGCTCCTGACCTTCTCAAACACAAGAACATTTTTTTTTTTTAACTTCAAAACCTTCCTCAACGTAACTTTAGTTGTAATTTTAATGCAAGTTGTTTGGAAAGTAATACATCAAGAGTAAAAATTAGAGTTCAACAGTAACTTGAAATTCAGTAAAACACTTCTACAGCTATTCTAAATAGAGCTACATTTGTCCAATATATAGTCACTGGGGATCTTTAGACAGTGCTTTTAGCCAGTGTGGATTCATAGACCTCTGGAAGTATTGTCGAAGTCTGGGGCCTCAGAGAAACTCTGGGCTAAATCCTTGTGGTAGTTATTAGTGCTACTTCCCCAAAATGTCTGATTCTCTTCCTCAGTATAGATACAGGATAGAATTGCACTTTTTGACCTTTGAAGTCTCATGACTTGACTTGGCCAATCAAATGTGAATGGAATTGACGTGTGTAATTTCCTGGCAGAAGCCTTTAAGAGACAGTGGTTTGCCCCTCCCTGTTTGATCTGACACTGCCTGGCAAAACCCAACAGGGCTGACATTCCATCAACCAGTCTCTGACTGAGAATGACACATAGGAAAGGCCCCAACCACTCATACTAGGGAACTATGGAACATTAGTCGGAAATAAACCTGCTTTTATTTTTTTAAGTCATTGAGATGTTGGAGCTGATTGTTACTGCAGCAAAACCTGGCTTATCCTGACTTATCCGGTTCTTTAAGATGGAGACTTACTTGTTCTTTATGGGCAGATCTTCTAGTCCACTGTGCCAAACACTTATTCCAAAGTATCTATTGCCCAGTTAGGCTAAGATCTTCCTTGCAACCTTCGACGAACTCAGAGACAATTCCCAGATATATTTCCAGCTACTGAACTGCCAACTCCTATGGTTCAGGACTATTTTTTTTTTTTCTCTTTAGATATCATTTATTTTAGCCAGGCAGGCTTTTGGCGAAGTAAATTTTTCTAAGGAACAGAAAGAATATGGAGAAGAAATGATTAATAACAAAAAATAAAACATGCTAGGCCAAATATGGAGGCCAAAGGAAGGACAAGAATACCCCAGCTACTTAGATGGGACTCAGGTAGGCTTAAGGAGAGTAGCTTGATCTGGAATCAAGACTTTACCAAGAAGGAACTGAGCAACCCCACTCCTTCAAGTTTATTCAGTAGCCCCTGGACCTCCCATCAGAATTACTCTAGGCTGCTTCCTTTCACCTATCATACAAGATCTGTCCTGGCAGGCCTGGCATTCTCTCCCCATTCACTTAGCTATCACATCAGCATTTCTGAAGTTCACTTTGACTTAAGACACTTTGCCTGCAGAGTACAGATTTTAATACTGTTTGCAATTAACTGTGAAGGAGCATATTTCTTGCCGTGAAGAAACTGACCACCCAGCACCGCACGTTAGACTCTCCTGGGCAACTTTGACAAATACTGATGCCCAGATAGCATCTGAAATCAATTAGACCAGAGTCTCTGAGATGAGAGTCTCTGAAAAAAATATTAATGAAGATACCTTTTTGTTTTATCATCTGTGGTCTTGGAAAATAACTGATTCTCTTCCTATGAAAGTTTTATATGTATAAGTAATATTGAAGAAAGAATTATACCCCAACTTTCTAATGAGTAACCCCAAATCCACGATCAAATTCCCAGAAAAGACTTCTCACTTGTATATTATTTTGTCCTTTGTGTGCTGTGTGCTTAGTCGCTCAGTCGTGTCTGACTCTTGCGACCTCATAGACTGTAACCTGCCAGGCTCCTCTGTCCATGGGATTCTCTAGGCAAGAATACTGAAGTGGGTTGCCGTTTCCTTCTCCAGGGGATCTTCCTGACCCAGGAATCTAATCCAGGTCTCCTGTGTTGCAGGCAGCCTCTTTACCAACTAAGCTACAAGGGAAGGTATCTATTGCTATGTAACAAATTGCTACCAATGTAGGGGCTTAAAACAACATACATTTATTATTTCACAATTTTTATGGCTCAACCATCTGGGTCTTATGCTCAGGATCTCAAAAAATGTGATCAAAATGTTGACCGAGCTGTTTTCCTTGGTGGACCTCAGAGACCTCCTCGAAGCTCACGTGCTATTTGCAGAATCAGGTTCCTTGCTGCTGTAAGACTGATGTCCTCCTTTCTTATTGGCTCTCAACCCAGCGCTGCTTTCAGTTCCTAGAGGCCATGGCAGCGTCTTGCCATATGGCCTTCTCACAGAACCTTCCACAGTATGGCAGCTGACTTCTTCATGGCCAGGAGGTGAATCCCTTCTGAGACTTTCACCTGACAAAGTCAGGCCCACCCAGGACAATCTTGCTTGTCATTAACTTAAAATCAGTCTGTCTCTGAACTTCCATTACATCTGGTAAGTCCTTTCACCTTTGCCATATTCTGTGGACCAGCAGCAAATGACACATCCAGTCAAATTCAGTGTGAAGGGATTATAGCAGGGCTGGCTCACCAGTTACCATTTTAGCATGTGTATCAGTTCAGTTGCTCAGTCGTGTCCAACTCTTTTTGACCCCAAGGACTGCAGCACGGTGGGCTTCCCTGTCTATCATCAGCCCCCAGAGCTTGCTCAAACTCATGTCCATCAAGTCAGTGATGCCATCTAACCATCTCATCCTCTGTTGTCCCCTTCTCCTGCCTTCAATCTTTCCCAGTGTCAGGGTCTTTTCCAATGAGTCAGTTCTTCACATCAGGTGGCCAAAGTAATGGAGTTTCAGCTTCAGCATCAGTCCTTCCAATGAATATTCAGGACTGCTCTCCTTTAGGATGGACTGGTTGGATCTCCTTGAAGTCCAAGGGACTCTCAAGAGTCTTCTCCAACATCACAGTTCAAAAGCATCAATTCTTCGGTGCTCAGCTTTCTTTATGGTCCAACTCTCACATCCATGCATGACTACTGGAAAAGCCATAGCTTTGACTAGACAGACCTTTGTTGGCAAAATAATGTCTCTGCTTTTTAATATGCTGTCTAGGTTGGTCATAACTTTTCTTCCAAGGAGCAAGCGTCTTTTAATTTCATGGCTGCAGTCAGCATCTGCAGTGATTTTGGAGCCCAAGAAAATAAAGTCTGTCACTGTTTCCATTGTTTCCCCATCTATTTGCCATGAAGTGATGGGACCAGATGCCATGATCTTCGTTTTTTGAATGTTGAGTTTTAAGCCAGCTTTTGCACTCTTCTCTTTCACTTTCATCAAGAGGCCCGTTAGTTCCTCTTCACTTTCTGCCATAAGGGTGGTGTCATCTGCATATCTAAGGTTATTGATTTTTCTCCTGGCAATCTTGATTCCATGATTAGCATGTTATGCCACACTATTTCTAAACTCATTATAATGTTTGTGTATTTTCTTAGTATTCTGATGACTCACAATAGACAGTATCATCATCAGAAAAATCATCATCACTATCAACATCTTTGTCCTCACCCAAATCTTTCTCTGAACAATAGAGAAAACACTATAAAGAGAGGTTAGCCCCTCTTTCCCTGCCCCTGGTCTAGTTCCTAGCCCCTGCCCATTGTAGTAAGTTTATGGTCAACAGCTGTACATTTCTGGCTCATTTTCAGCCTGTTCCCAATTATGACCACCACCTCCCCCCAGTCTTCTGAAAGTTCATATTTAAGATCCATGTGTGAGAATCAAAATTGTTTCCTCCAACTAAAAAGAACTCGCTTGCCTGATGATACCCTAACACATGCCCACATCCAGTCAATGTTAGAAATCAGTCTAAGTTACATAACACAGATCCTAAAAGGATATTATCTCCTAAAATAACAGAAAAGAGATGGTGACTGCTAGGCAAATAATAGTATTAGTGTCTATTATAATAATAATAATAGTGATTTGTAATATATAATATTAAATGAACAATATAGCAATTAATGTAGGAAAGTAGTAATTAATAGAGTAATGTAGTGAAGAATTAGTTAAGTAGTAATATATAAATAATAGTAATTTGATGTGGGAAGGCCGTGGTTGCAGATTGGGAAAGATCTCAATGGGCAGATTTTAGACACTAAATAATAACAGGGATATTCTTCCTGGTTTCTTTTCAGTCCAAGTTTTCTGTTTTCCCACAAAATGCAAAGCAAAGGGGGGAAATATGGGGTACTGATTATTTGATACTTTAGTAGCAATCATGAAATAGGTTGCAATCAATTCTCTGTCCAATAAATGAGCAGGCAGAGTGAAAAAACCAGAGCAGTGTGATAGAGATATTAGACAGAATGCTAACAAAATTAACACCCAGGGGAATTTTTTTTTATAAGTTTCTACTTTTCTGAGATTCAACATTGATATGTTTTTCTCATTTAGGTTCACTAAGTTATGTTTATTATTAATTCAAATTCGCAATATTGAAGGGGAGATATTTCCCATATGGTCCCATATGGCTGACATGCTGCTCTGGAGGTTCATAAATTTGGAGGAGTTTTGATTAACACTGACAGAAAACCCTTTGAAAACATATGGCTGTATATACATCATGTCATTTCTAATAAGATGACACATCCTTCTTCACTTTCCCCTAATAAGATGAGTTCAGTTGTATTTAAGAAACATGATAATACTTCGTTGATTTTTCTTTATGGGGGAGAAAAATTGAGTAAAAATAAACTATTTTGTTGTTGCAACAGACGCTGAAAGCCTAGCAGATAGTCTGTGGGAACGGGAAAAAAAAATAAGAGTGCTATCCCTAAGTACTTTTTATAGATGCAATTAACATGTTGTAAACTTGGAGTGATTTTTGACACCCACCCCCACCCAATTTCCTTCTTGGGGACTCTGGTCCACATTCCACCTCACTGAATGGGGATTCATCTTCTTCTCATCGGGTTTTAGATCTGCTCTCAGCTGTCCTCATTGATCACAGCTTTCATACCGTTTTGGCTGCAAAACCATTCTCGTCCTTGTTAACGTACGTTTTCAAATGAACGGTTATCTTTATTTCTTAAGTTAATTTGTTTCCACTTCTTCTGAAACCCATTACAAGAAATTCGTTTTTGAGACTTTGGACAGTAGCTGTTGGCAGTATATTCTGAAATATAACAAATATGGAAAGCAAATTGGCAACTTGGATGAAGAATCTTAAAAAATAGGTCTATGCCTTTTGACTCAGTAACTCCTCTTTAGAAATCCACCACGAGGGATTAATTTAATATGTGAAGAAAAATTTATTATCAAGGATGTTTATAGTAGTGTTATTTATTATAACAAAAATTCAGGAAAAACTTAAATGGCCAAAAAAAAGGACGATGGTTAAATAATGTTGATAATTCTCCAGAAAACATTGACAAACTGCAGGATAATTGTGGATAATTAAAGTTAAAATGCTAGAGTATATCCAACCCAGTGCCTAGTGAAACGTACACAGTTTCTGTAAAAGGATAAAAGTTCATCGGTAGTTACTAAACAGAGAAAAACCTACAAATTCATGTCATAAACTCTTAAGTGTGGCAGCCTAAGAAGGAAACAAATGATTTTGCTGTGCCGGGACCGACCCGTCCCCCACCCAACCCTGAAGAAAGAGAAAAGAGTGAAATGCTGAGATATCTCATTAATACCTTTCGGTTTGGGGAGAAAACTGAGGAATGGAGTGGGTGACTTGGAGAAGACCCTAGCAAATCTTATTTCATCTTAAATTCCCTACATTTCACGCAGATGTCGGCAAAGGGAGGTGCACGGTGCCGAGGACTGTCATTTCCACTGAGTCAGTTTGGGAAACAAACTAGTGTATAGGGTACTTCACAGGACCTCAGAAGAAAGGGGAGAGCTACGTTCCCTCTAGTGAGCTTCCTGCATCTCCTCATTCCACTCCATACTGTTAGGCTGAGAAAAAAAGGAGAACAATAGGAATACCCTCAAACTCAAAGATGGTTTCAAGCTCAAAGAACACAAAAGCCCCAGGAAAACTGGAAATATTATAAAGATGTCTGTGACCATACTGTGGTATAAAGAAGGTTTGGGCAACCATGCAAATGTCCTTTAGAAAGAAGAGGGTGTAAATTTTCCTTTATAAGATGATTAAAATCTGAGAATCTAATGTAAAACAGTGACTCTAGTTGATATCACTGTATTATATGATTAAAATGTCCTAAGAGAGTAGAAATTAAATGTTATCACCAAAGAAAAAAGTTTCCCTGGTGGCTCAGAGGTTAAAGCGTCTGCCTCCAATGCGGGAGACCAGGGTTCGATCCCTGGGTTGGGAAGATCCCCTGGAGAAGGAAATGGTAACCCACTCCAGTATTCTTGCCTGGAGAATCCCATGGACGGATAAGCCTTGTAGACTACAGTCCACAGGGTCGCAAAGAGTCGGACAGGACTGAGCGACTGAACGGAACGGAACAGATGTTAAGTGATGGATGGGTTAATTCAAGGCGGGAATCTCTTTACACTGAAAGAGAGAAAGAAAGGAAGGGAATGGAAAGAGAAAGAGGAGACAAAACATAGATGAGAAATTCAGGCTGGATGGAAACAATTTAAGAAACCGAACAAATTGTCTCAGGAGATTGTTCCATAGTGTAGAAAAACTCATAAAATCAATAAGACAAAACAGCAAAATGAATAATAAAATAGCAGAGTGAGAAGAAAAAGAATGGTACGACAACTGAAACACAGAACTAAAGCAGTAACATTACAATACACTTAAATTAGCAAGCGAAAGAAGAGAGGCAAATAAAAATTAGATGACTGGAATGGAGAAATTCTTGAGATCATCATAGTGAACACAAAAGTAAAAGCAGAGTAAAGCAATGTAAAAGAAGATGGAAGACGAGGATAATCCAACATAAGGATAATTAATTGGCTTCCCTGAAGTGATACTCCAAAAGAATAGGAAAAGTGCTTTTGAGGCATAATAGTGAAAACCAAAAATCTTTGAAAGGAAGAAGTAGATCTACTCGCTATGTTCCAGAGAAAAATTGATAGTGGAGCCCACGTGGAGATGTGTCTTGGTTCAAATTGTAAACTCAGGAGGAAAGAACTCTTTAGAATATATTTTTTATTGAGGTATAGTTGATTTATAAGATTATATTCAGTTCAGGTATATGACATAGTGATTTAATATTTGCATAAATTGCAAAATGATCACTACAATAAGTCTAGTTACTATCTGTCACCATAGAGAATTATTATGATATTATTGACTATATTCCCTAAGGAATAAAAAATTCTTCAAACTGTCAGGGAGTAAACACAAGCCACCAGCAAAGGAAACCATGAGGTTGGTCTTGGACATGCTATAAATTTTCCGTGTCAGAAGTTGATATAGAATTTTTACAAGATTCTAAGGAAAACAAAATGATTTTCTAAAACATTAAGACAAGACAATTGATTGTTTGAATATAAAAAGTCACAGGCAGATATTCTCAAACATGAAAAAATAGTGAAATATAGCATCCATAACCCATTTTTAAAAGAATTTCTAACAGAGGGAACCAGCCAACCAAGAGGTGAATGAAATACAGAATTTAAGCAAACAAAAGTTGTGGCTGAAAAGACTAGTAATGAGTCATGAATCCAACTAAATATGGTCTAAGATCTAATGTGAGAACTTAATTGCAGAACAATGTACACATCCATCTGGGAAAAGTCTGCAAAGCTACAAAAGCAATGAAACTGGGGGTGGGTGTTGGGGAGAGGGATGGTGAGAAATATAAGAGAAGTAATTTCATCTTTTTAGTAGGTGAATAAATTGTGTAACTAAAAATTTATGACTCTAACCTCTTAATTTTTTTCATAATACTTATATTAAAATTTGGGCTTCCCAGGTGGCACGAGTGGTAAAGAACCTGCCTGCCAATACAGGAGATCTAAGAGATGTGGGTTCAGTCCCTGGATCAGGATGATCCCCTGGAGAAGGGCATGGCAACCCACTCCAGTATTTTTGCCTGGAGAATCCCATGGACAGAAGAGCCTGGCAGGCTACAGTCCATGAGTATTGCAAAGAATTGGACACAATTGAAGCAACATCACACAGCACATTTTAAAATTTAGTGTGGTCATTTAGGAAACAACTCTTACAGTAGAGAAACATTAATCTGTGGCTTAAGATTTCTTATGCTTATTCAGTTTTTTTCTATTGAAAAGAAGTAAAATTTTTCTCAGTTCAGTTCAGTTGCTCAGTTGTGTCTGACTCTTTACAACCCCATGGACTATAGCACGCCCAGCCTCCTTGTCCATCACCAACTCCTGGAGTTTACTCAAACTCATCTCCATTGCTGGAGAAGGAAATGGCAATCCACTCCAGTATTCTGCCTGGAGAATCCCAAGGACAGAGGAGCCTGGTGGGCTGGAGTCTATGGGGTCGCACAGAGTCAGACATGACTGAAGCGACTTAGCAGCAGCAGCAGCAACATGTCCATTGAGTTGGCGATGCCATCCAACTATCTCATCCTCTGTCATTCCCTTCTCCTCCTGCCTTCAATCTTTCCCAGCATCAGGTTCTTTTCCAATGAGTCAGCTATTCCATATTGGAGTTTCAGCTTTAACATCAGTCTTTTCAATGAATGTTCAGGAATGATTTCCTTTAGGATGGACTGGTTGGATTTCCTTGAAGTCCAAGGGACTCTCAAGAGTCTTCTCCAACAGCACAGTTCAAAAGCATCAATTCTTCGGCGCTCAGCTTTCTTTATAGTCCAACTCTCACATCCATACATGACTACTGGACAAACCATAGCTTTGACTAGATGGACCTTTGTTGGTAAAGTAATGTCTCTGCTTTTTAATATTCTGTCTAGGTTGGTCATAACTTTTCTTCCAAGAAGCAAGCGCCTTTTAATTTCATGGCCGCAGTCACCATCTGCAGTGATTTTTGGGACTCCAAAAAATAAAAGTTTTCTATCATATGCTAAATTCAAGATGGTACCCTGCATTGTAAAACAAAGGACAATAGTGGAAAAACTGATAAAATCTAAATTTTGGAGTTTAGATAATAGTAATTTACTGGTATTAATTTCTTAGATGTAACAAACCTACAATGTTAATATAAAATGTTAATAGGAGGAGAGTTTGGGTAAGGGTGTGATATCTTTGCAACTTTTCAGTAAATTTAAAATAATTACATTATAACCCATTTCTTTAAAAATAATATGCATCGTGTCCGTATATCCTTTTATCTACATCTTTATGAAAAATGAAATCTAGGAAAATGTTAATAAAAATTTAACATTGGCTGTTTCTAAGTCATCGGCTTCATGGTGATTTGTTTTTCTGTATAATTTTTGTATTGTTTGAAGTTAACAGATGAATATCATTTTTATTACAAATGCTATTAATATTTCAAAAATTTTTAAAGAAACAAAATACTGTTGTGCTCTGTGCTCAGTCGCTTAGTTGAGTCTGACTCTTTGCCACTGTGTGGACTATAGCCCTCCAGGCTCATCTGTCCATGGGATTTTCCAGGTAAGAATACTGGAGTGGGTTGCCATTCCCTTCTCCAGGAGATTTTCTCGACCCAGGCATGGAACCTGCCGTCTCTTGCACTGGCAGGCAGACTCTACCACTGAACCACCGGGGAAGCCCTAAAATAGTGTACAGATGAATATTAACATGGGGAATGCGTATGATAAAATATTTCATGAAAAAACAGAAGACAAAAAATAAATATAACAGTAATAATTTTATTTCAAAAAATATATTTTTGAAAAAAATGACTAGAAGGAACTATATTAAATTATTGCTAGTATTTGATTTGGATTAGTTAAGTTTTTTTATTTATTTTCAACTTTTACAGTGGTTTAAACAATGAGTATACATTCATAGTAACTGAAAAATAAACATTACAGTTTTACTGTTACCCAATGAAGTTGGAACTGGCAGTTGGCAAGTCAACTGGAAAAGTTAATTAAAGCAGTGAATCATAAAATGTGATACATACATACCTTAAAGATTTAATTTTAACCTAAAACATATGGATGTTCATTCACTTGCCACTCTTTTGATGTTGTGCCAAGACCCTTTCTTTGTGTCAGGGTCTGCTGATCAGAGTTCTAAGCTGTCTTTCTTTCAAAACCACCCATAATGCATCATCCAGAAGTCCCAGTTTTGGTTTCTTTAAGGCAGAATGAGACCTTTTAGAAAGCAATTTTTCTGCATTTTTGCTCTTCCCCCAGTCTTTTATGTGTGTTTTACATATACCTCATTTGATAGCAATTTATCATAGCAACTTGTCATCATCAAATCTTTCATCACGCTACATAATAGTTATGTAAATAATAAGCATATAATATTTGCATAAACAGTTGCCAGCACAACTAGCATAAATAGGTTTGGGAACACACATGGTTGATTCTTGATCATCACAACTGGTGGGAATAGAAATGTGGGGTCTTAATAGTCACTAATCTGAGCTATAAGAATTAAGGTGCTGTGGGCATCTTTTGGGAGGTTTTACTGAGGAAGGCAGGACCCTAACCTTGTTTTGAACCCTTACAAATTGATGAAGTTGAGGAAGGTTAGGAGAGTTCCTATACAGGAACATAAAAATGGCAGACTCTAATACAAATCTTGCTACCATAAGTGTGGCAGAAGGAAACTAGCATCAGATTTCATCTTGATTTACTACTGTCTTCACTTTTTATATTGGATAACTAGCATACCTTCTGACGTGTTCCTTCAACATAAGATACTGATGACTGACAAACAGGTCATTTGGACCTGTTCTTGTTGGCCACCCTCTGAGAGCTAGTAATGGTATGTCCATTGTACAGATGAGGAAACTGAGGTGCTTTAAAGCGCCCAAAACTGTGGATACTCACGGACAGATCCAGTGACAGATTCTGCCCCGGTTGTGACAGATCCAGGGTTCATACTCAGGTCTATGTTCTGACTCCACCAACCCTGCTCTACCATGGTGGTCTACTTCAAAGGTACAGACAGTCCTTGACTTATAGTGGTTCAACAACTATTTTTTCACTTTATCATAGTGATAAAGCTATACACAGTCAGTAAAAATCACACTTCAAATGTTGATTTTTTTTTTTTAGTGATGTGCTATATGATACCCTCCCATGATGCTGGGCAGTGTCAGCGAGTCACAACTCCCAGTAAGCCTCGCAATCATGAGGGTAAAAAACTGATACCCTTATTACCATTCTGTCCCTGTACAGTATTCCATAAATGACATGAAATGTTCAGCACTTTATTATAAAATAGTTTAGATGATTTTGCCCAACTGTAGGCTAATGGAAGGGCTTCCTACTTGGCACAGCAGTAAAGAATCTGCCTGCCTGTATGGCAAAAGCCACTACAATATTATAAAGTAATTAGTCTCCAATTAAAATAAATTAATTAATTAAAAAAATAAAAATTAAAATAAAAAAAAGAATCTGCTTGCCAGTGCAGGAGACACAAGAGACGTGGGTTCAATCCCTGAGTCAGGAAGATCTCCTGGAGAAGAGAATGGCAATCCACTCCAGTATTCTTGCCTGAGAACTCCCATGGACAGAGGAACCTGGTGGGCTATATAGTCCATGGGGTCACAAAGAGTCAGACACAACTCAGTGACTGAGCACGCATGTGGGCTAATGTAAACGTGAGTACATTTAAGGTAGACTGGGCTAATCTATGATGTTTGGTAGGTTACGTGTAGTAAATGCACTTTCTCTTTACAGTATTTTCAATTTAAGATGGTTTTATTGGGAAGTAAATCCTTGGACTGCAAGGAGATCAAACCAGTCAGTCCTAAAGGAAATCAACCCTGAATATTCACTGGAAGGGCTGATGCTGAAGCTGAAGCTCCAATTCTTTAGCCACCCAGTGCAAAAAGCTGACTCACTGGAAAAGACCCTGATGCTGGGAAAGATTGAAGGCAAAAGGATAAAGGGGTGTAAGAGGATGAGATGGTTAGATAACATCACTGATTCAATGGACATGAATTTGAGTAAACTCTGGGAGAGAGTGGAGGCAGATGAGTCTGATGGCTATTGTCCATGGGGTCGCAAAGAGTCAGACATGACTTTGTGACTGAAAGTAAAGCTATGAAATCACACAAAGAAGGAATTTTAAAAATTGTCATTTTTATTGTTAATGTACAACAGCTTTGCTCTTATAATATCTGATAACATTTCCTTATTTTTCTGGGTCTTAAAGTCATTAATGATACAGAAATAATATGAGAGCTATGCCATATACCTCTGTCCTACATACTTAGAATATTCATTTCCATCTTTCTATTTTTTGCCCATCCCACAGGAATCCTATTCTCTTTAAGACCATCCATATCCCAGATGTCCTTAATTTCACAAGCACTGTCTGGAGTTCCAACTACATTCTCAGCCTGAAGACGTGCATGGGAATACTGGGTCCCTTCGTTAAGCACTGTGTCAACTGTCCACTGTTTTCCTAGGCTGGCAGCTCTGATCTCTTCTGCATCACAAGTCATGTCTCTTCACCCTCTTACCTGCTTATATCAATTTTCATGGATTTCTTTCTCAATATTATTTCTTCCTCAATATTATTTCTTCATATCTTTCCTCCTTTTTACAGCTAAGCTTCTCTGAGAAGGGATCAAAATTTGATATCCATTCCCCTCCTTTATCTTCTGTCATTTCCAGCATCTAAGATCACCAGTGGGCCACCATTTTTACAAATCCAAAACTATTTTGTTCTCATTTTTCTTGACCTCTCAGGAGCAAACAGGTGACATGTTCGTCTACACCTTTCGTCTTGAAAGACTTTCTTCTCCAGAGCTCCAAGACATCATATTCTCCAGGCTTTCCTCCCACTTCTCTAAACCCCTTTGTCTCCTCCCATGGCTTCTGTTCTGTTCAACCTGTAGATGCTGAAGGACCCCAAGGTTCTGTTCGGCGACCTAAATTGGTCTCATCTAGCCACTGACTTCAAATGCTGGCTCCATACTGATTACTCCTACATTTACTTCTTTCCCCTAAGCTCTAGATGGATACAGCCATCCTCCTAATGAGTATATGCACTTGAGGGCATAACAGGCATCTCAAATGGGACATATGCAAAATAAACTCTTGATGACTCCCAGTTCACATCTACTCACTAGTCCACATCTTGCCCAGTGGGTAAATGACTTCACAATTCACAAGTGGCTCAAGTTAAAAATTTAGATGATACCCTTGATTTCTCTCTTTTCCTGCCTCCTCCCCTGATACCTCCCTTTATGACGGGGCTCCCAGTACCATTGCGTTTGGTGTTTAGGGCTTTGCACTTTGCTGTGCTATCCCCCAACCTAGGAAACTCTTCCCCCAGATACTCGCACAGTGCCCCCCTCCACTTCTGCTCAAATGTTACAGCAGAGAAGCCTAAGGTTCCCCCGCTCTTCAGTCTCCATCTGTTAGCCTATTTCTCCCTCTTACCTTCATCACTCATATTTTTGCTGATTTGTCTCTGTCTACTCAACTAGGTTGCAAGGAGGAAGAGGAGCTCTCTTTGACTCTGTACTGTGTCTCCAGAGCTTAGGACCTCAATTAGGGGCTTAAAATATATTTGCTTAATTAATAAGTTTGTGTCTTGGTAATCATTGTATCCCTAGAGCCTCAAACAGCATGTGGCACACTATAATAATAATAACACAAAAGTGAAAGTGTTAGTTGTTCAGTTGTGTCTGACTCTTTGCGGACCCCATGGACTATAGTCCACCAGGCTCCTCTCTCTGTCCATGGAATTCTCCAGGCAAGAATATAGGAGTGGGTAGCCATTCCCTTCTCCAGGGGATCTTCTTAACCCAGGGATCGAATCCAGGTCTTCCTCCTTGCAGGCAGATTCTTTACTGTCTGAGCCACCAGGGAGGCCAAACAACACTAAAAATAACTTTTAAAGCATTAGAAGAGCTAAGACTTATCTAGCATTCTCTCTGTGCCAGACACTGTTCTCTGCTCTCAATCAAGCTATCATTTAGCCCTCATAACTATAAGGCAGGTACTGCTATTATCCTTGTTCACAGATTAGGAAAATGAGGCTTAGAAAGGAGAAGTAACTTTCTCCAAGTTACATATATGGTGAAAGTGAAAGTTGCTCAGTCGTGTCTGACCCTTTGTGACCCCATGAACCCATGGAATTCTCCAGGCCAGAATATTGCAGTAGGTAGCCTTTCCCTTCTCCAGGGGATCTTTCCAACCCAGGGATCAAACCCAGGTCTCCCACATTGCAGGCAGATTCTTTACCAGCTAAGCCACAACGGAAGCCCAAGAATACTGGAGTGGGTAGTCTTTCCCTTCTCCAGTGGATCTTCCCAACCCAGGAACTGAACCAGGGTCTCCTGTATTGCAGGCAGATTCTTTACCAACTTTCCCTTATCTTTCCCTTTCCCTGATAAGGGAAGCCCACGTATACATTAAGTAGAGTCATGAGGATACAAAATCCGGTGGAATAATTTCAGAGCATATGCTATTAACCACTTAAGTATTAATAAATGAATGACTTATAAAATGGCCATAAATAATCTCTTCTGTGACATCATCCTTAAGGCTTATCAGCGTGCAAGGATAATTACTGACTGCTCTATTCACTAGTAGAAAGCAGTAGATAACAATAAGGAGAATGTATTAACCAATATTATATTGTATTAAAGTACTACCTAAAATGTCAATAAATATCATACTAAGACTTGGTAAAATTTTCTAAATAAAGATTATATATTTTAATTGCTTTCTTAACCCTCAGAAGGGTTAAACGCCACTGATTTTCAAAAAAGAAACTTCCATATTCTAATTTATGCATATCTATCTATCAACTGTCAGTAGGTATGCAAAGGTCACCCCAGCCTGCACCAATAGGTGTTTCATAAGCTAAATGGTGATAAAGAATTAGATCAGCCAAAAAGCCAACCTAGAAATGGAAATGAATATGCACTTTCAGCAAGCCATTCCTCACAGGATATAAATTATAACCACTTCAAGATATAGTAGGTGTTCACTCAAGTTTCTCTCTGGGTTTTCATAGCCCTTAGACTATTACGTTTGAAGTAAAAGTTAATAAAAGTCCAGAAACAAATTTGAAAGGGTATTGGTACCAAGAGATTAATTCGAGAGTTTTTAGAGCAAGTACCCTCCACCTTGAATGACTTTGCAATGAAAGAAGAGTGTCAATCCACATGTGGTCGCAGGAATGCCCTAATGCATAATCAGCCACCGCTCTTGTGACCTTACCACCTTCTCCCACAGGAGGGAAAAAAAACAACAACCCTGAGCTCTGTTATTGGCTCTTGGCAGTGGGTAAAACATAGCTTAAATGTCCCTTACACCACCAGGGAGGCTCTGTGACTAGCAGTCCACCTGGAAAATCTATTTTTCAAACATAATCGGGCCCACAAGGCTAAGAGGCAGAAGGCAATTCTTTTGACCTTAAAGGTCTGAAGAATATCAGCAGGTTTTGTCCACAGAGACTTAATGCAGTGAGGAGTTGAGACAACTGCCAGGATCACTCGAGCCAAAAGCAACACTTCTTCTTGAATTCTGACTGACAATCCTCCTCCCCCTCACAAAAAAGCAAAAACTTGTGAAGAAAAAAATATATCGATCAGCATGATTGTCACCACGTGTATTGGTTGACTTCACCAGGAACTCGAGGGAAAAACAGCCTCAGGGATTCCTGGGCCAGGGACCTAAAGGTTATTAGAGCTGCGGTGCTGAATGGTTAGGATACAGTCCAGCGGAGGTGGCTGAGGCCCCACAGGGACCTTCACTGCCAGGAAGGTTGACGTTAAAATTGGACCAGTCTGGAAGAGTCACATTTTACCTTGATATCAGGCAGGTAGCCCCAACGCACAAATGAAGCTTCCATGAGAGGCAAAACCTGGCAATTTTCACTTCATTCTTTTCTGATATATAACAAATGTTCTAGCCTGATGTGACATTAAAACCTTACAATACAATATTATGGGAACACAAATGCAGCACAGCAAGGATTTTGTGAAGGGTTTTTGAGTCAAGTTGGTTTATAGTTGCCTGATTACAGAAAAAAACCCCAATCGCTATTTCTTGGGTCCCAAATTTAGCTCACCTCAAGTTTGAGGGAATTCGTTGGTGCCCTCAAGGTATATGTAGACAATCAGTAAAGGTCTACGGAATTTTGCCCACATTTAAGATAGAGTGAAGTAAATCTTGAACTTAGTTTGGGGGGTGACTTTAAATTTAAGATCTGGGTGACCTTCTGAAATGATCGTGTAGGAGCTCTGAATTTATTTTCTACTCTAATAAAGTGCTGTGGATGCCAGCGAGAGGGGGCCTGGCTCACCTGGTCTTCCTGCTGATTTCCAGATCTCCAGTTCCTACCAGGTCACAGTGTGACAGGAACCTCACCCTGCCACATGGACCCCAAGACTGGAGCCACCAGCGAGGAAAGCCCAGGTGAGTGGACGCTTGTGCTGCATATGCCATGTCTCCTTGCCCACCTGTTTCCAGGGAAGCAGGAATGGGTCCCCGCACCCTGTGGCGGGGTCCCATGTCAGGTGTGCCCTGGAAGGCCATCTAGGCACAAGCAGACACAATCCAGAAGCACGGGGGACCTAATGCCTCATTGGAGCAGCCCTCGACTGGTGGGAGGCGGGGATCTAAGGCTAAGTGTCCTAGCCTCCCCCATCCTCCATGGAGGAAAATTTGGGCTTCCCTGGTGGCTCAGATGGTAAAGAAACTACCTGCAATGAGGGAGACATGGGTTCGATCCCTGGGTTGGGAAGATGCCTTGAAGAAGGAAACAGCTACCCACTCCAGTATTCTTATCTGGAGAATTCCATGGAGAGAGGGGGCTGGCTGGCTGCAGTCCATGGAGTCGCAAAGAGTTGGACACAACTGAGCGACTCACTTTTCTCTGAATTCTATGTTGTTCTTCAGAGGGCCCCCAGCAGGACATGTTCAGCTCTTTACCGCAATACACATGGGCTCTCCTCCTTTATCCATCTCTTTCGACTCCCTCACTTCCTCTTCTGGGGTCCCCTTCCAGATAAATTACTTGAACTTCAATCCTTGTCTCAGAGTCTCCTTTCACAGGAACCCAAACAAGATGTCAGCCAAAGGAAGTGAAGTAGGAAAACACACACACGCACAGACACACACAGACACACACAGACACACACAGACACACACACACACACCCAGTCCCCTGTGCCCAGTAATATGTATTCCTAAACATGTCTGTCATTTGAGTCAACAAATCTCCCTTTTTCTGTTTTACACAAGGCAGTTGGCATTAGACTTTTCATCACCTGAGACCACTCAAGACCCAAATGGGATGTATACTCAGACATAGCAAAGAGATAATTACACTTTCCAACTAGTTCTTCATTGACAACATCTTGGTGTTTCTAGCTCTTAGCATGATACCTGACACACAGTAGGGTTCAAAGAACATGCATTAGGTTAATGAATCTCTAGCATGTGTTTTTACTTCCCTTGTTAAGAAGGGATAAGAGGAAAGCTTGGCATTTTCAGTGAAAGTCACTCAGTCAAGTTAGACTCTGTGACCCTGTGGACTGTAGCTCTCCAGGGCCCTCTGTCCATGGAATTCTCCAGGCAAGAATACTGGCAGCCTGGTGGGCTACAGTCCTTGGAGTTGGAAAGAGTGAGCGACTAACACTGACATGTTTGCCTGTTTCATGGTGAGGGCCCACATTTAGCTGGCACACACCGGGATGGCCATGCTACAAGCAGTCACCCCTCGAGTCCCCAGACAGCCCCCAGCACCTCCAGCTACGCCAGCATTCTCCAGAAATCCCCAAATTCCCCATGAGCCAGCAAATAAAAGGTTAACACCTGGGCACAGCACCTGCTCTGATTGGCCGGTTCCAGCCTTGCTAATTGTGTAATATTTGGAATATTACCCTTGCATAAGGCCTAATATTTTCACTCCCTGTGCTCTTTTAAAATTAATCCTCATGAAGCTTGAAAGTGATGCAGCATAAACTCCTTTAACACAAAAGAAATGACTTTCCTCCAGACCTACCATACTGCTAAGAATGCAGAGGAAACAGCTTTCTTGATGGTCTCCGCATGAATATTAATACTAGTTACAATATGCCTCCAGATGTAGTCGTGGGCTTTGCATCTGGCCACATGACTCGCTGAGAAATCAACTGATCTGCAAATCTGCAAAACTTTTCCTCCCTCCTTCCTACAGTTCCTCCCGTGAACGGCAATGTGTGATTCTTTTAGACTTTCTTTACCCCACAGCTGGTGCCATTTGATAGACTTTTTGGCACAATAGGAACTCCCATCTGTGTCCCAAGTCTAAAGCAATCAAGAAGTTTTAGAGTTTATTTTCTTCAGGCTTTTTCCTTCCTTCGTCTCCCTGAATTTTCAGAGGTGAGGTAGTTCTTCAACTTTAAGAGCCAAGTCTAATTGTGGCCTCTTTGCAGGCACTACAGTGTATTTTCTCTGTACAGGAGAGACGGCATGGATAGGTTCAAAGCCAAGTGATCTTACTAATTGGACTCCAAGTGGAATTCTACTACAAGTGAGCGCGGGGTGGAAGGGAGCACATGAGGGCACTTCTAAGTGTAGCATTAGGAAGCTTCCAGAAAATCAAGAGAAAGACCAAAAGACCACTCTTGAATCTAATCTTCCATGTACAAGTTACAGGAAAACGCAGAACAAGAACTTTAGCTAAAGATAGAGCTGGGTTCAACAATCAGGTGCAGATGAGACTACTGAGAAAAAAAATCTGCAGAAGATTTCATGGAACATAGGGAAATGGCTGAGGAAGAAAAGAGGAAGCGAGGCTGGTGTTGAAGTGACATCAGTTTCAGATGAGATCACCCCCACAAGCTCCCTGGCCCTGTTTCCTCTCTCTCTACCGAAGGATACTCTTCTTTGAAAGAATCTTTTCTTCCTAGGACCCTCCATGAGTTCCCTGTGGCCACTGTAACAAATAACCATAAACTTGGTGGTTTAGAACAGCAGAAGTGTACTCCCTTTGGGTTCTGGGGGATGAAAGTTCAATATCAGTATTTCTGGGACAAACTTAAGATGTCAGACAAACTGTTATTGACCTGGGTTTGTGGGCTTTTCATCAATGGTAATTGAGAAGAGGTCAGATGAGAAATTCTGACAAGGCTTTGTGGGGCTCTAGCTGTAGCCCGAGGGAGGGAGAACAAGTCACAGGTGCCTTTGGTCACTCCCCATAGAAGGATGACCTGGTTCCTGAATAGGCTGAGGTAGGGGCTGATCAGTGGGTTGGGCCAGAGTGGGTGGCTTCAGCAGTCTGCCCAAACCCTTGTGGTGCTGTGTGCAGGGATCATGCCCAGTACCCTGCTTTTGCTCCTGGCACCTCAGAAGTGACAAGTGGTTTTTGGCCTTTTTGTACTTTATCGTCCATAATTTGTCCCAACAGAATGTGTGTAGTTATTTTTAGCCTCCTTATAGTTTCTTTGTACTTGTAGCTGGAGAAGATGTTTCTCTAGATACAAGCACTGCAGTAAAGGCTCCCAGGTCCAAGGTCCCAGCTTGCCTCAGCACTCCCTATAGAGGCTCAGGGAAAGAGTTCATTCTTTGACTCTTTCAGCTTCTGACTGCCGGCACTCCTTGGTTTGTGACCACATCCCTCCAAGCTCTGCCTCTGAGGTCACATTGACCTGTCCTCTTCTGTTCAAAACCTCCCTCTGCCTCCCTTATGAGGACACTCGGAAGTGGCTCAGTCAGTAAAGAATCTGTCTGCAATGCAAGAGACCTGGGTTCAATCCCTGGGTTGGGAAGATCCCCTGGAGAAGGAAATGGCCAACCCACTCCAGTATTCTTGCCTGAAGAATCCCATGAACAGAGCCTGGTGGGCTACAGTCCATAGCGCCGCAAAGAGTCAGACATGTGTTAGCGACTAAACCACCACCACCACAGACAATCTAGGATAATATCTTCAAGAGCCTTGATTTAATCACATGTGCAACATCTTTGCCATATGTGTAACATTCACAGATTCCAAGAATTAGGATGTGGACAATTTTTGGAGGGTTCTGCCTACCACAGATGGGATGGTAGGAGACCCAGGTTCTCCACCTGTGACCTCAGCCCTGACCAGTCTCGTCTGAGTCAATAGCACTTGATTGTAAGTCCTGAAGACTCTAGGGCTTCTCTGGTGTCTGCCTGCAATACAGGAGGCCCGGGTTCAGTCCCTGAGTAGGGAAGATCCCCTGGAGAAGGAAATAGCTACCTACTCCAGTATTCTTTCCTGGACAATTACATGGACAGAGATGCCTGGTGGGCTACAGTCCATGGAGTCAAAAAGAGCCAGACATGACTGAATGACTAACATTTCACTTCCACTGGAGACTCTGCCTCTTGGGAGCTCTCTCTGGACCAGAGGACCAAGAGATTAAAGTTTAGAGAATAACCTACAGGCAAATCCAGATGTGGGGTTAGAGGATAAACACCAGACTTCCTCTCCCCTCAGGTGGGGCAACTCAGATACGGTCTAAACTATCACTGTTCCCAGGAAGATGGAACACTAGCTGCCCTGATGTGGCCTGTTCACTGGTCATGCACCTTCACCAGCTTCCTCTCTCCCTGTGCGACTTCTCCTCCCTTGATCACGTTTCCGAGGCTGGCCTCTCTTATAAATTCCTGGCAATCACATCCTTGTCTCAGGGTCTGTCCTTACCTGGTGATTTAGCACTATTTCCAGACACCTGGTCTGTATGCTCCTGGAAGGCAAGAGTCCAACTTCAATAACCTTTACGGGGACTTCCCTGGTGGTCCGGTGGTTAAGACTCTGAACTGCAGTGTAGGGGACATGGGTTTGATCCCTGGTCAGGGAACTAAGATCCCTCATGCCAAGCACTGTGGCCAAAATAAATAAATAAACAAATAAGTAACCTTTCCCTTCCCTTGCCCAGACTTGCTGAAATGAATGGCAGAAGGGATGAAAAAAACCATCTTCACAAGTGCTAAGTCTGAGAACCACAGGGTCCAAGGCTTTGGGAGTCAGGTGACTTTGCCCTTGGGAGGCAAACCAGAAGCAGGGTGGTGAGGATCAAACTCTTTTCCAGCAATATCCTAAAAGGAGAATTGTCATATTAAAAATTCAGGACACTCTCCCCCCAATTCCTTTCATGTTGGAGGATTTCAGTGTTCCCTCTGAATATAGACCATGATAGTGTTAATCTCATATAAATAGAAAACAGCCCCAAAATGTATAATAATTGCATACACCACTCCTTTTGTCGACTTTTTTTATTTAGTGCGACTTGCTGCAGAGCCGGGTTTTATATTATGATACGACAGTAATCTTTTCCGAAGCTTTCACTTTATTTTGTTACATTTATCTCGCACGCCAGATTCACACTCCCACAGTAACCATATGGGGAAAAGCCACAAAAGCTGTTAAGTACATTTAATTACTGTTTTGATGAGCTCATATTTTAATTATGTTTATTGATTCTGTGTATATTGAAATAGTTTTAGCATTTCCAGAAAAAAAACATGGAATCAATATGCAGCAATTACTGAACATTTTATGATTGTGTGTGTAATTAAAACTTTCATAAACTATTTTTGAAGAACATTTCCGGCCTAATCCTATAGCAGTGATTAACTAGGTTTCTGAGTGTGTTTAGGTAAGCTTTGGTTTTTCTTCTATGTAGAAGGAAAATTGGGTTCAGTGCAAAATATGTTTACAGTCAAATATTTCTGACTTAAAATGTCTCCCTTACAAAACAGCAGAACGCACATATTGTACCTTCCATGATTTGCTAAAACACCGCTAACAATGATAAAACACAAATTTAAACTTCCTAACAATTTGATGTTGCCAACTCAAAGATTACTCCAACTGTCAGCCATACATATGTTGTTGCTAAGTGACAGATTTTTTTAAAAAAGAAAAAACCCAAACCCTTCCATGCCTGCTCCATTCTTTTCTTTTGCTGATTGACATTTTTACAGATTTTAAGGAATTTTTATTTGAAAAAATAAAACTGCACAAGCCTCACATTTTCTTCAGAGAATGAAATTACTGTCATTATTATTTTATACATTTTAGTACTCTCAGTCTGTCCATGAGAAAATGATGTAAAATAGGGAGTTGTCTCTTTAAAAAGTGATAACTGATTGTCTGTCCAGGAACACACATTTCTAGCTCCACAGCCCCTCTGGGTCTACAGCGCCACACCCTCAGCCACCTCTGTCAGCACTGCCTGGAGCCTTTGGGAAGCCACAGATTCTACAGCTCCTCTGAAGGTCTCTGGATCAGTCTTTAGAGAGAGTCACTGGAATCTGAATTTTAAATACAATGAGGTATCACCTCACACCCTCCAGAATGGCCACTATTAAAAAGTCTACAAATAGTAAATGCTGGAGAGGATAAGGAGAAAAGGGAACCCTCTTACACTCTTGGTGGGAATTTAAGTTCATATAGCCACTGTGGAGAGCGTTATGGAGGTTCCTTAAAAACCTAAAAATAGGGCTACCGTATGACCCAGCAATCCCACTCCTGGGCATATATACCCTGAGAAAACCATAATGCAAAAGAAGCAGGTAACCCCATGTTCACTTTAGCACTATTCACAATAGCTAGGACATGGGAGCAACCTAAACGTTCACCAACAGCAGAATGGATGAAGAAGACGTGATATATACACACACCGTGGAATATTACTCACCAATGAAAAGGAACAAAATTGGGTCATTTGTGGATGGACCTAGAGATGGTCATACAGGGAAAGTCAGAAAGAGAAAACAAATCTTGTAACATTAATGCAGTTATGTGGAATCTAGAGGGCTTCCCAGGTGGCGCTAGTGGTAAAAAACCTGCCTACCAATGCAGAAGACATAAGACATGTGTGTTTGATTCCTGGGTTGGGAAGATACTCTGGAGGAGGGCATGGCAACCCACTCCAGTACTCTTGCCTGGAGAATCCCATGGACTGAGGAGCCTGGCAGGCTAGAGTCCATAGGGTCACAAAGAATCGGACATGACTGAAGTGACTTAGCACATATGTACACATTTGGAATCTAGGAAAATCATATGAAAGTGAAAGAGAAAGTCATTTAATCCTGTCCGACTCTTTGAGACCCCATGAATATACAGTCCGTACAATTCTCCAGGCCAGAATACTGGAGTGGGTAGCCATCCCCTTCTCCAAGGGATCTTCCCAACCCAGGGATCAAACCTAGGTCTCCTTCATGGCAGGTGGATTCTTTACCAGCTGAGCCACCAGGGAAGCCCAGAAAAATGGTATAGATGATCTTATTTGCAAAGCAGAAATAGAAACACAGATGTAGAAAACAAACACATGGACACCAAGTGGGGCAGGGGTAGGGGAGGTGGGATGAACTGGGACAATGGGAATGACATATTAATATACACACTATTGATACCAAGTATAAGACAGATGGGCTTCCCTGGTGGCTCAGAGGTTAAAGCATCTGCCTCCAATGCGGGAGACCCAGGTTCGATCCCTGGGTCGGGAAGATCCCCTGGAGAAGGAAAAGGTTAACCCACTCCAGTATTCTTGCCTGGAGAATCCGATGGATGGAGAAGCCTGGTAGGCTACAGTCCACGGGGTCGCAAAGAGTCGGACACGACTGAGCGATGGAACGGAAAGGAACGGATAAGACAGATGGCTAATGAGAACCTACTGTATAGCAAAGGGAACTCTACTCAGTGCTCTGTGGTAACCTAAATGGGAAGGAAATCCAAAAAAGAGATGAAGTAAAGAGGTTAAGGATCCACCTGCCAATGCAGGAGACGCAAGACACTCAGGTTTGATCCCTGCATCGAGAAGATCCCCTGGAATAGGAAATGGCAACGTACTCTAGTATTCTTGCCTGGAAAATTCTGTGGATAGAGGAGCCAGGTACCAGGGTCAGGATGTGAACTTATCTTTCTGGAGGTCAACTATTCACTCCACAATGAGTGACACCTACCAAGGATTGTTTGAAGAATGTATGGCCTTCTGCTCAGTCTTGTCGAATCTCCCATATTTGACATTTTGTCTCTAGATCCAGCCAGTCCATCAAAAAGCTACATCTACATGCCCAGATCCTATTGCTTCGGGGCCTTGCAAAAATGCTTTTCTGAAATGCATTGTGGCCAATGCCTACTGATCCTTGCTGAGGGTGCCGGAGTAGAGGAGCGCTGCTCTTAGTCTTGTGGATCAGAGCCAATCCCAGAACTGTGGGGTCACTGGTGTCCAAAGATGGGGGTGGGGTCTGGTCCCTCTGCAACTGTTCAAGAAAGACTGCTGTGTAGGACCCTGTCTGCATTACTCTGGTTCTCCATGATGCTTCTGGGAAGAATTTTTGTTTACTGTTAAGTGCTAGTTAGGGCTTCCCAGGTGTCTCAGTGGTAAAGAATCCACTTGCCAATGCAGGAAATGCAGGAAACAATCCCTGGATGGGGAAGATCCCCTGGAGGAGGGCATTGCAGCCCACTCTAGTATTCTTGCTGGGATAATCCCATGGATAGAGGAGCCTGGCAGGCTGCAGTCCATGGGGTCGCAAAGAGTCAGACACGACTGAAGCGACTGAGCATGCAGGTACTAGTTAGATTCTTTCCAGTTGAAGAACTGGGATGTTTATTCATCATCAACCACTCCCTTTTCTATCTGACTTTAGAAATCATGATTCATGTAATAAGGTAAATCTGGCTTGTAATTAAATGTGAATCTGAGTCTGTGGTAACAGGGGTGCAGGGTAAGATGGGTGGCAGGTGGAGACTATGTCAAACTAAGCAGCACATAACCCCCCTCAAGACAGACATAGTCTAACTTTTTTGATATTCACTATGGAAAATTTTAAACATATACAAAAATAGAGAGATATAATAAACCCTCCTACATGCATCATTCAAAAATAATCAATATTTTGCTAATCTTACTTACCTACTCCACTTAATTTTAAAAATTTTTGCTCATGTATTTTAAAGTAAATCTCAGATATGGCTTTACTGACGTGAATTCCATTATCATACCTAACAAAACGAGCAATAATTTCTTAAGATCTTCTAAGTCAATGAATATTCAAAATTTCCAAATCCAAATAGCTGGGCTAGACAATGTCCACACACTGCATTTGGTAGTTACAGCTCTTGTATCCCTTTTGCTCTGCAATAGTCTCTCCTTCCACTGATTTGTGAAACAGGCTAAAAAGCTTCTTTTTTAACTCTGTACGGAACAAACAAAATGCAGCTTCAGTTGGGTTTGTCCCAACGGCTGCCATTTTGTAATGTTCTCCGATGTTCTCTAGGGACCCAGATATTTGCATTCAGTTTTTCTCCTGGGTTTGACTTCCCTTTTTAATTTCTACTTTCCTGGGTTCTGATTTTTAAATTTGACATTTAGGTTACCAGTTCATGATAGGTGTTTTTGCCATAAGCCCTCAAATTCCTGACAGGATGTTTTGGGTTATAAGTAAGTTTGAATTACATTAATAAATAAGATAAATTCAATAATTTCTTTCTAAATGTGTTTGAAATAACAAAGTCCCCAGTAAGTTGAATCTCAGTGTTTAAAATTTAGAGATAATAAGCAGATTCTGGAATTTGGCAATATGCAATAATTCAGCAGTATGGTTTTGATATAAAATTCTACTGAAAGCAGCAAAATTGGGATATGCACCAAGATCTCACTGGCTTTTTAATGGCATTTTTTGAAGCTCTTTATATAGTATAGACAGAAAAAAAATGAAATCTAAACAAAAGCCAAATAAAACTTGTTAGCAAACCTTCTCTGGTATTTCTTATTTTGAGGACTGGGAGATTTTCAGGCCTACTTAGTACACATTTGCTAAAGGGTTAACAAATATGTGTGCACAAAGGGAAATACTCCTTAGGAAAAGATTTATCACCTTCTTTCTCTCAGGATTCATATGTAACATGTATATGTAGGGCAACTGCTTATAATTTGCTCATAAGGGAAGAACAATTAACACATGCATGATTTTGACAACACGTGTTCATTGGGCTCCTGCGGTGTGCTCAGCGTTATCCTGGGTTTTGTGGGGGAGTTGAAAGAGTATGAGGCAGTTTCTGCTGTCAAGGAATCGACAGTTGGGTGGAAGAGTGGAAACTCCCACTGGAGAGAGGGTATGGCTGATGAAGTGTGTTGCTAGGTTAGCAAGCAGTCCCTGAGGATGTTGGTGGACTCCCACCTTGGAGATTCACGGCCTCTCCTCACCACCTTCAGTCCAGCCTTGAGAAGCTCAACAGCAGACCCCTCCTGAAGCAAAGATCCCTACTCTCCTTCCAAGGCTTTAGCCATTCCTCTTCTGCAAGCATTTCCCTCAGAATAAGATTCAAACCCTTCCACTTGACATTAAATATCCTCCTCAGCGTCATTCTTATTTTCCCAGCTTCATCTCCTTGTTTCTCCTTTCTGTCCCTAAACATGTAGGCACACACACCACATGCACGCACATGTACATGTGTTAAATTTCCTGAAGTGCTTCCTCCAGGATCCTATGGTTTCCCCTTTCAGAATGAAGGGCCACTGTGGTACAAGGAAAAAGAAAAAAAAAACAGCCTTTGGATTCAAATGGTCTTTCATTTGAATCTCCATCACTTGTCGGCTGTGTGATTTTAGTTAAGTAATTTAGATTCTCTCCAGGAGTTGGTGATGGACAGGGAGGCTTGGCGTGCTGTGATTCATGGGTTCTCAAAGAGTCGGACACGACTGAGCGACTGAACTGAACTGAACTGAACTGAAGCCTCAGTTTGCCCATTTATAGAAAGAAGACAAAAATGATACCCACTCTCAGAGTTGATGAGGTAGGATGTTTGTGATGTGTCTACAAGGTGGCCAAGTGTGCTTCCTGACTGGAAACCAACTAGATACTTCAGGACTAATCTGATTTACCACCCCCACCAGTCTGGGGTGAAAATTCAGGAGCATAGCTTGCAAAAGAATGAGTGAGGGTCCCAGTCTTAAGGAGTCTGAGCGGGTAACCAAGTCAGGGACTCTGGGAAGAAGACGGATGCTGAAACAGTAGGGAGGGCGCAAGGTCAGAATCAGGATAACAACGTGGGGGACTCAGCACCGCAGACCCAGGTGTCGGCCTTCTCTGCCCTGTCCTCCTGGCTCTTCTCCCTCCTCCCGCTCCTCCAATCGCAGACAGGGCCATCTGAGACTGCCCAGAGCTGCTGCACCCAGAAAACCGTGCTCACTCAGGACTGAGGCTGTTGACAGCCACTGACTTTGCCACTTGACTCCAGCTCTTTAAAAGTCTGGTTTCATAAGAGACTGTTGTGATCCTGGTGGCATCTGGAGGTGCGGCTGCCTGTGCCTAATCAACCCCAGACCAGCTTAGTATGCACGATGGGGATCCTGGTCCAAATGTTTCCAAAGTTTCCAAAATGCCATCCATCTAAAGAGTAAAAGGCATCAACACTGAAAGCCTCGAGGGTCGAGACAGCGGGAGGAGATGACAGGGCACTCAACCAAGAAACTGAATACGACTGAATGTTCTACATTCAGGGGCTCAACACTATCCCCTCCCCCAAATACACCCTGGGCTCCCGCAGACCACTGTGTCTCCAGCCGCAGCAGAGGCAACCTACACATCTAACCACGCTGGGCAGCTCTCATTCTGAGGCCTGGCTCTGAGAATCCTCTTTCTGGTAATGGCAGGCACACTTACGCTCAGACGCATAGGGCCTCCCTCAGAAATGATGAAAGTCATGAGAAACAGAATTCTGGGCAGCACTGGCAAGTGGCTAGGTGCATGAAGGTGCCTGAATTTGGGTCTGTAACAGAATTAACATTTGAGACAGAAGGGAACCGTGGACCTCTGTATGGTTCTGCTGTCCCCCTCCCTTTCTGAAGTCATTTTCATCCCACAGGGAGTCCAGTTGGGGTCAAATTTGGTCAAGTTCAGTTCAGTTCAGTTCAGTCCAGTCGCTCAGTCGTGTCCGACTCTTTGCGACCCCATGAATCACAGCACGCCAGGCCTCCCTGTCCATCAACAACTCCTGGAGTTCACTCAAACTCATGTCCATCGAGTCAGTGATGCCATCCAGCCATCTCATTCTCTGTCGTCCCCATCTCCTCCCACCCCCAATCCCTCCCAGCATCAGACTCTTTTCCAGTGAGTCAACTTGTCGCATGAGGTGGCCAAAGTATTGCAGTTTCAGCTTTAGCATCAGTCCTTCCAATGAACACCCAGGATTGATCTCTTTTAGAATGGACTGGTTGGATCTCCTTGCAGTCCAAGGGACTCTCAAGAGTCTTCTCCAACACCACAGTTCAAAAGCATCAATTCTTCGGCGATCAGCTTTCTTCACAGTCCAACTCTCACATCCATACATGACCACGGGAAAAACCATAGCCTTGACTAGACGGACTTTGGTTGGCAAAGTAATGTCTCTGCTTTTTAATATGCTATCTAGGTTGGTCATAACTTTCCTTCCAAGGAGTAAGCATCTTTTAATTTCATGGCTGCAGTCAGCATCTGCAGTGATTTTGGAGCCCAAAAAAATAAACTCTGACACTGCTTCCACTATGTCCCCATCTATTTCCCATGAAGTGATGGGACCAGATGCTATGATCTTCGTTTTCTGAATGTTGAGCTTCAAGCCAACCTTTTCACTCTCCTCTTTCACTTTCGTCAAGAGGCTTTTGAGTTCCTCTTCATTTTCTGCCATAAGGGTGGTATCATCTGCATATCTGAGGTTATTGATATTTCTCCTGGCAATCTTGATTCCAGCTTGTCCTTCTTCCAGCCCAGCGTTCCTCATGATGTACTCTGCATAGAAGTTAAATAAGCAGGGTGACAATATACAAACTTGACGTACTCCTTTTCCTATTTGGAACCAGTCTGTTGTTCCATGACCAGTTCTAACTGTTGCTTCCTGACCTGCATACAGGTTTCTCAAGAGGCAGGTCAGGTGGTCTGGTATTCCCATCTCTTTCAGAATGTTCCACAGTCTATTGTGATCCACACAGTCAAAGGCTTTGGCATAGTCAATGAAGCAGAAATAGATCTTTTTCTGGACTGGAACTCTCTTGCTTTCTCCATGATCAAGCAGATGTTGGCAATTTGATCTCTGGTTCCTCTTCCTTTTCTAAAACCTGCTTGAACATCTGGAAGTTCACGATTCACATATTGCTGAAGCCTGGCTTGGAGAACTTTGAGCATGACTTTACTAGCGTGTGAGATGAGTGCAATTGTGCGGTAGTTTGAGCATTCTTTGGCATTGCCTTTCTTTGGGATTGGAATGAAGACTGACCTTTGCCAGTCCTGTGGCCACTGCTGAGTTTTCCAAATTTGCTGGCATATTGAGTGCAACACTTTCATAGCATCATCTTTCATATATTGGGTGCAGCACTTTCATAGCATCGGCACAACCAACCATGCACAGAAGCGTGGCCGAGAGGAGCCTTGAGGAGATACTGAAATCATAATCACAGAAATTTTCCCTTGGTATCTCTAATTTTCTTGAAGAGATCTCTTGTCTTTCCTGTTCTGTTGCTTTCCTCTATTTCTTTGCATTGATCGCTGAAGAAGGCTTTCTTATTTCTCCTTGCTATTCTTTGGAATTCTGCATTCAGATGCTTATATCTTTCCTTTTCTCCTTTGCTTTTCACTTCTCTTCTTTTCACAGCTATTTGTAAGGCCTTCTCAGGCAGCCATTTTGCTTTTTTGCATTTGTTTTCCATGGGGATGGTCTTGGTCCCTGTCTCCTGTACAATGTCATGAACCTCCGTCCAGAGTTCATCAGGCACTCTATCTATCAGATCTCGTCCCTTAAATCTATTTCTCACTTCCACTGTATAATCATAAGGGATTTGATTTAGGTCATATCTGAATGGTCTAGTGGTTTTCTCTACTTTCTTCAATTTAAGTCTGAATTTGGCAATAAGGAGTTCATGATCTGAGCCACAGTCAGCTCCTGGTCTTGTTTTTGCTAACTGTATAGAAAGCCGGCTAAATTTCTCCCCGGTACACAAATGGCCAACATCCTTTGTATAGCTCTATTCTGCTCAACACGGCTCAAGGACCATGTTCCTCTCATCAGTGAGTGTTTTTCTATAATAAACACAACTGTCATTTATTGAGCACATAATATACACCAAACCTAGTATTAAGAGCCTTATATCATTGCATTTAAGTCAAATGACAGTATAATTAATTTATATTATATTATATAATTATTTATATTATATACTTATGATTAATATAATATTAATTATATTATATAATTAATTATAATTATATAGCTAATATTATACAATTATATTACATTCAGTTCAGTTCAGTTCAGTCACTCAGTCGTGACCGACTCTTTGCGACCCCATGAATCATAGCACACCAGGCCTCCCTGTCCATCACCAACTCCCGCAGTTCACTCAAACTCATGTCCATCGAATCGGTGATGCCATCCAGCCATCTCATTCTCTGTCGTCCCCTTCTCCTCCTGCCCCCAATCCTTCCTAGCATCAGAGTCTTTTCCAGTGAGTCAACTCTTCACATGAGGTGGCGAAAGTATTGGAATTTCAGCTTTAGCATCAGTCCTTCCAATGAACACCCAGGATCGATCTCCTTTAGAATGGACTGGTTGGATCTCCTTGCAGTCCAAGGGACTCTCAAGAGTCTTCTCCAACACCACAGTTCAAAAGCATCAATTCTTCGGCGATCAGCTTTCTTCACAGTCCAACTCTCACATCCATACCTGACCACTAGAAAAACCATAGCCTTGACCAAACGGACCTTAGTTGGCAAAGTAATGTCTCTGCTTTTTAATATACTATCTAGGTTGGTCAAAACTTTCCTTCCAAGGATTAATGTAATATAATAACTATAATGTTAATATAATTAATTAATATAATTATAATTATTTATATTATATAATTATATTATTTGATTATTAATTAATTATATTAGATCCAAGGAATAGCTGTTACTATTATCAAATTACAGATGAAAAAGCCAAGTTCATGGAGGCTAAGATAAGGACACACAGATAGGAAGAGGAGGGGTTGGGATTTGCAAGGACACTGTCCATTTCCTTGAAGCCTATGCACATTAATTCTCTTGCTATCCACATTAGGCTTGGCTTCACCAGCTTGGAACTTCTCAAAGTGGGCATAAGCATGTCCATTAATATGACATACTATGAAGACTGCAACTTCACTATACCGTGGGAGAACTCAGTCCCCAGGAAGTGCCATAAGTTAGATATGTTCTCAAATAAGATCCATCGTGTTTCTGTGCCTTCAGATCCGACACTTTGCATTCCTTCTGCTATTGGACATTGTTTCTGCTCCCCGAGTGTCACCTGCCCCTGCCCGTGATTGCCCCTAACAGCCGCATGATGGCCCTGGGAGTGTGCTCTGCCCTCCTCTTTTCCATTCTGCCTCGAGCATGGACTAGGATGTGTTCATCCCTGAGGGTTGCTGGTTATAAAGTACCAAAGACTGGGTAGCTCAGACCACGTAACTGTATTTTCCCACAGTCCTGGAGCCTAGAAGTCCAAGATCAAAGTGTCGCAGAGTTGGTTTTCCCTGAGATCTCTCTCCTTGGCTTGTGGCAGTCTTGTTTTCTTGAGTCTTCTTCACTCCGTATCGTCTTCCATGGTCTTCTGGGTATGCCTGTTTCCCTATCTCCTCTTCTCATAAGGACACAGTCATAGTGGTTTAGGGTTCAACCTTAGGGACCTCATTTTAACTTCCCTCTTTAACAACCCTATTTTCAAATAAGGTCACATTCTGAGATGCTGGGGCTTAGGACTTCAACATGTCAATTTTGCAGGAGCACAATTCAGCCCCTAATACAGACCCTTCCTTTAGTTTCCACAGTAGAACTACCACCATTTAACAACTTTTTTCCCTGAATATTTGTATTTTGAAAAACTGTTATTGGAGTGTAGCTGATTTACAATGTTGAGTTAGTGTCAGTTGTGTGGCAAAGTGAATCTGTTATAATATACATATATCCACTCTTTCCTAGATTCTTTTCCCATTACAGAGTATTGAGCAGAGTTCCCAACTTTTAATATGACTTCATGGATAGTTCAGAGAAAACAATAGAAAGCACAGCTCTAACCACCCTGCATAGGGGCGCCCTCAGAACTCACAAGTGCAGACCAAATCCCCGTGCTACCTGAAGGATGTTACCTTGCTTAACTCCTAATCTGTTCACTTGGCAGCAGCCTCTCTCTTAAGCCACTGGGACCAAACTGACATCTGTATCTTCATCCAGACCCAACCAGGAGAGTCCAGAGGGAGAAATATGTTTTTCTGTCTCTTTGGTCTGAGGCCACTTCTCCCATCTTCCCTTCTCCTCCCAGGAGCAGCCTCTTTCAGGGTGACTGAGAGTATGAATATTCATTACCTCATGGAAAAAGCACACTCCAAGTTGGACAGTCTTATTAGAACATAATGTGCATTGTCAGTACATGTCCCAGTCTAAACTATTGACCCTTACAACTGTGTTGAACACTATGGCAGAGGCTGCTGGCTGTTCCCCCAAAGGTTTCTATTTCTTCTTCCTTAGTGCAGAGACATGTCCCCAGTTCCCTTCTACCTAGGTAAGACGACAGGACTGGTAGTCACCAGTGGAGTGAGCGTGGAAGTAACATATCCCTTTGGAACCACAGTGGTTAAGGAGCAGGTATGTCTTCCCAGGTGGCATAGTGGTAAAGAATCCGCCTGACAATTCAGGAGACACAAGAGATGCTGGTTTGATCCCTGGGTTGGGAAGATTCCCCTGCAGAAGGAAATGGTGATCCACTCCAGTATTCTTGCCTGGAGAATTCTAGGGACAGAGGAAATTGGCAGGCTGCAGTCCATGGCATCTCAAAGAATTGCAACTAAAAACAACAACATGCCTTCTCGACCATCTTTCCAAATTGACTGCCTCCAAGACCCTAGAAAAAGACAGTCACAAGAAGGAAGGAGAATGGGTTCCTGACTCATCTTGTAGAATATCAACTGTCAAACTGACATCTGGTTAACTGCATGACTGTTTTATAAACAAGAAACTGACCTATGTTGACTTATGCTACTGGAATTCAGGGTTGTGTTAGTTAGCAGATAGTGTTTACTTTGATGAACATAACTACCCATAGAACAACCCAGATGGAACTTCATCAGGTCAGATTCAGTTCCTTTTCTTGATCCTCCTATGGTAATGATGACCAACCCCTTCATGAAGCCCTGCACAACTACAGCCACTCTAGCCTACGAGCTTGCCCAGGATACACATGTGTCCCCAAGAACAAGCAGTAAGTTAAAGGTACACCCATTCTGTGTAAACAAACATGTCTCAGTGAGATTTTTAGACCATCAGTTGTAGTCAACATTTCATGTCTACCTCTGAGGAAAATTAACCTGCTTACAGATTTAAATAAATATTGTATTTTGTTTTGCTTCTCATTTTTGCCCATCAATATCTCAAAAATCTTACTGTGGACTGAATGCTGTGTCCTCCTCCCAAATTCATATATTGAAGCCCTAAGTCCCAGTATGGTGGTATTTGGAGACAGGGTCTTTAGGAGGCAGTTAGGCTTAGATGAGAGTCTCTTGGACTGCAAGGAGATCCAACCAGTCCATTCTAAAGGAGATCAATCCTGGGTGTTCATTGGAAGGACTGATGCTAAAGCTGAAACTCCAATACTTTGGCCACCTCATGCGACGAGTTGACTCACTGGAAAAGACTCTGATGCTGGGAAGGACTGGGGGCAGGAGGAGAAGGGGACGACAGAGAATGAGATGGCTGGATGGCATCACCGACTCGATGGACATGAGTTTGAGTGAACTGCGGGAGTTGGTGATGGACAGGGAGGCCTGGCGTGCTGTGATTCATGGGGTCGCAAAGAGTCGGACACGACTGAGTGACTGAGCTGAACTGAACTGAACTGAGGTCATGAAGGTAGGGCCCCATGATGGAATTTGTGTCCTTTTGAGAAGAGGAAGTGATCAGAGTTCTGTCTCTCTCTGCCATGTGAAAAAACAGTGAAAATGTGGCCATCTGCAAACCAGAAAGAGGGCTCTTGCCAGGAACTGAATCAGCTGGCACCTATGGACTTGCCAGACTCCAGGCAGTCTGGACTATGAGAAATAAATGTCTGCTGTGACTATGAGAAATAAATTCCTGTCGTGTTTTTCTATAGTATTTTGTTTTAGCAACCTGAACAGACTAAGACAAATCTTAAGGTGAATCTCAGCAGAACTCTGATTCATCCTACCCTTGGTGTTCTCAGCTCAGCAGACTTCTCTATTCACCAGCTTGGTGAGTGTTTTCCATGGATGCTGCAACCAACTAGCAAAGTCTTAGTGGCAAAGACAACACAAATTTATTATCTTACAGTTCTGGAGGTCAGAGTCCTATAAGATAAAAGGTGTTGGCAGGTGTCTGTTTCTTACAGAAGCTCTGGAGAGAATCTGCTTTCTTGCCTTTTCCAGTTTCTAGAGACTTCCTGCACTCCTTGGCTTGAGTCCTCTTCCTCCATATTCAAAGACAGCAATATTTTCTTTTTTAAAATTTTCTTCCATGTGGACCATTTTTAAAGCCTTTATTGAATCTGTTACAACATTGCTTCTGTTGTCCGTGTTCAGGTTTTTGCGGCCATGTGGCAAATCCCTTGTGGGATCTTAGTTCCCCAACCAGGGACTGAACCTTCACTCCTGCATTTTAAGGTGGAGTCTTAACCACTGGACTGCCTGGGACGTCCCCAAAGCCAGTGATATTGGGCCAAATCTTTCTCAGACTTTCTCTCTCTGGTTCTCAGGAGTGAAGAAGCTTCTCTGTTTATAAGGTTAATGAGAAAATTGTTACGACAATTAACAAAAAATATTTGAAAAAAGAAAAAAAGGACTCACAGGGTTAGATCTGGCCCCAGCGGGTAATCCACAATAATCTCTTCATCTTAATGTTCTTGACTTTAATCGTGTCTGCAAAGTCCCTTTTGCCATGTGAGGTGTCATATTCCAGGGTTTTGAGGATGGGGATGTGGGCATTTTGGGGGTGGAACTGTCATTTTGCCTATCATGGGAGGTTCTACACACTCCCACACCTCCCTAAACCAGTTGATAAAACAACACAACAAAGCAAAAACCTCCGGCTTATGTCTGGAAGATATATCTTTTCCCTTGAATTCAGTGTCCGTGCCTCAGTATTCCACAGTACCTCTAGTCTCATTGCAGTGTTTGTGGCAGATGGAGACAGAATCCATGTACATCTAACACTCCAGCTGTTCTCTTGGGCAAGCATAACAAGACCTGAGCTGAGGCTCCAGGAATCATGGTGTGGTGAACAGAAAGCAGACCCCAGAAGTGAGCTTTGCATTGCCTTTCAGGATTGATCGTTGGGTTTACTCGTTTGCAAGACGAGGAGGAGAAAGGGTTCGTTCAATGCCTCCAAGCCCTCCTTCAGGTTTTACTTTCCCAGAGTCCGACGCTGCGTATTTCTACTTTGTTCTCCCTCCTACCTCTCCTCTGAGTTGCCTGCTGCTATGGAAACATGTCCTCAGGGTCCTGCCTCTATCATTCTATTCTCATCTCTCATTTTTCAATTCTTTCTTAAACTCACCTCCTGCCATTGATTTCAATATTGTCCTCTGGATTCATTCCTGGCATTTCTGTTCTCAGAATCACCCCTGGGATTTAGACATTCACTCATTTCAGGTGCTTGGCTCATTTGAGACATGATCCCTCTATAATTGTAATATGCCTGGGCTTGCACTTTCTGTATGATTAATCAAGTTATGACCCCGGCAACACAGGCCTGTTTCAAACTTTTATAAGATGCCTGGGAGTTCCAACGCTATTTAGGGGAAGATATAAATAGGAATTGTTCATTTAAAAGTCCTCCCAGGTGTTGAAAAGCAATCACCCGGTAACACCAAGGTACAGAATTAATATTTTTTCCAGAAAGACTCTATTTCTACTTGCAGATTTACAGATTTTGTACTTTAGAATGCTGGATAGAAGTCTTCATAGGCCCATCAATCAACACTTATCTTTCAAACAGCCTTCTGGACCTGGGTCAGTGGAAAATTAATTTCATAATAGAACCACAGCTTTCTTCTTGGGAACTTGAGATGTTTGTTCATTGCCAAAAGCACAGGGCTATAAAAGATAGTCCCTTGTGTAACAGATCTTACCTCATAAATGTGAGATCAGGGTAATCCTCTAGAATATGGGGCGACTCTTCCAAAGTGGTGGGGCTAAAGGCCACAAGTGGTATCTGCTGCTCTGGGCAATTGCCCCAGGACTTGGCACAGCAACTTGGCAATGACTCAGCATCAGTATCCATTCTTGACTCCTCTTCATCCATCACTAGCTTCTCATGTGAGATTCCATCTTTCCATATTGAGTGAGAGTCCACCACTCAGTATTGCTCAAGATGTCAAATGTCAAATGTAAATGTCAAAAGTCAACATAAAAACTCCCAAACATGGCCCCTCACTGCTACCCAAGTGGGCTCATCGACTCGCAACACCCAGCTTACGCTGCTGCTATAACTCTAGACTTAAGCAGGAAGAAGAGCTTACTGTTTCCTCATACACCATGAACTTTTACACCTACCTGGCCTGTGACCACGGTATATGCCTTACCTGAGATGCTGGGCCCTCTTTTCCACCTTCTGTACCCTGTTCATCTTTTGAGACTGAGTTGGAGTTCTTCCTTCCCAATGAGTCAATTATTAAAGCATCAAAAATAAAAATAAAGATGCAGAAGGCTGCACACCAATGTTTGTTTTAACATCCCAAGATCAGGGCGGGCAGGAGGCTGGGAAAAGAGAGGAAAGTAAACCAAAAATGAGGGTTTTTAAAAGGTTACATTTTTAAAAAAGCATATAATATCTATTTACACAAAATATATTTGGGGGAAAGTTTCTCTTGAATAAATGATGAGTGGAAGTATGGCCACCAAAGTAAGACTATCTCAGGATGGCAGGAGTGCAGGTAATTTTTGTTGTTTACCCTCCTCCTTTCCTAAACTGTTCCCCTTGATTTCAATGAGTGCACATTGGTTGTGCTCAGTGTCAAAATGCAGACCAAACATGGGGGGAAGAGGGTTTCCTGTGTGTTCTAGACGATTTACATCTAGTAACACATTGGAGCCTCACAACAACATCAGTAACTGCCATTGCCCTCAGTTTTCAATGAGGCACAGAGGCTCAGAAATGATTGTTAACTTGACTGAGTTAACATGGCTCATACACTGCAACATCTGTCCTGATCCAGATTTGACCACAAGGCAGAATTGCTTCGCTAATTAGAAAAAGACACCTATGTCATCTTCACACTGGGAAAGTGAAAGTGCTTCCCCAGCCTGGCGCTTTTCATGATATGCCCATGATCTGTCCACCTGCCAGATTCCTCTGGGTTGTTAGAGGGCAACTTCATCACATCTTCATCCTCCCATCACAGCCCTGGATTTAGAACCTGCTCCCAGGGACAGTTTACTAGAGGAAGATGGATAAGCCTTGTTCTCTCTTTCCAACCAAATGTTGAAGCTGGAGAAGGAGTCTGAAACACAGAATCTCTTGGTTTATGTGAGTTCATGTACATTTACAGTATGAAAAAAACCTGATTTCTAATATGTACCTTATTAAACTTATTACTGGGTTTTAAATTGCATGTGAAGACTGAATTCAAAGTCTAGTAAAAGCTATTAAGCCTTTAATATAGAGTGGAAGTTGTTATTTTTAAAAATGCACCTCTGTGTAACATACACCCCAAATTAGACCTTCCAGAGAAATGGACTATTTTACAGTTATCATTCGTGGAGACTTCAAGGCAAAGCTGACTGACTGTAGTTCCTGCTTGCTCAAGGGCCGTATTTCACACTGCAAACTTTTAGCCATGCTCTTGCAAGTCATAATTAATGTTAAAGGGAGCCTAAAATTATCACAATTTTTATGGTGGTGAATTAGCAGGGAAACCCATGAGTAGCTTCACCACAAACATTAGGTAGAACCATATTTTGTATTAGTCACTGAATTATGCACCCATTAGAAAGATGCTTGGGATAAACTGGACTTTATTGCACCCTCATCATTTCATGAGCTGCAGCTGCAAGAGTCAGGTCAACTTGCAGGTTGAGTTGCTTGGGAAGTTCTTTTAACACCACGCTGGGAGGTAAGCAGCAGAATGCCTTGCACAGAGCTGACTTGCATACAGAAGGCACTCAACATTGAATGGATTAAACCAAATGGCAGGAAGTTTTCCTGGGCAGGGAACGAGTGCACATGCAAACCTGCCATGGGATATAATTGCAAGACTGTCCATGCCCTCCAGATTAGGATGGTCAATGTCCTGGTCCATTCAGGCTGCTGTAACATAAGTCTATAGATTGGGTATTTTATAACAACAGAAGATTATTTCTCACAGTTCTGGGAGCTGGAAGGCCAAATCAAGCCATAGACAGATTTGGTGTCTGGTGAGAGCCCATTCCCTCATTCATAGAAGGTCTTCTCACTGTGTTCTCATGTAGCAAAAGAGGCAAGGGAGCTGTCTGGGGTCCCTTTTACAAGGGCACTAATACTACTCATGGGGACTCCACCCTCACGACCTAATCATTCCAAAATCTGTACTCCAAAAACAATCATGCTGGGGTTCAACATATCATGGTTTGAGAGGACATAAACATTTAGCCCATCACAGTAAGGAAAAAATATTTTGGTGGGGAACAGAGAGGATCCCTTCTGATACTTAAAATTCATCCCATGACTGGAGGGTACATGTGTGAAAACATAAAGGGACTTCCTCTCTCCTTCAGCTCTCTGAAAATCAAAGATTAGGTGCTCCCACAGCCACTTGGGAATAAATTGAAGGACTAGAATTAATGAAAGAATAAATGGACAAAATTCTGAGAGGTGTTTTATAGAACACAGGAGGGTATGAACACGTCTATTTGTTCTCCTGTTATATCCCCAGCACTTATCCAAGTCAGCTACTTGGAAGACACTTGGCAAATATTTGTTAAATGAATGAACAAAAGTCCAGGAAGTCCCTGGAGCAGTGATAGGAAAGAAGATTCTCCTCTGGTCCCTTCCTCATTCACCAGGGGACAGGTGTGAGCACACCCCAGGGGAGACCCAGAATCCAGTAGCAGAGGGCTGAAAGCCATGCTCCTCAGCCTCTCCTCCTGGGGGAGGAAAGTGCCCAGTGATCCTGGGAAACACTTGAACCTTTGGCTTCTGGATTTCCTCACTCAAGGAGTGAAAATGAGAAATTAATAGTGACCTCTCTTCCCTAAGATTACAGGGATTAACTCAACAAGACTTGCAAAGCGGTTTTAAAATTCAATGTTCAGAGCTGAGACAGCAGGCTGCTGTGCTAGAGGGGAAGGACTTTCCTGCCCGCAGGGTCACCCAGGGCCTTTGTCAAGAAGGAAAATAATTTTGAGATAGTGATCAGCAAGGGTCAGACCAAGGACATCAGAGATCAAGGCAAGGGAAGGAAGGGGCCAGTTAAGGGACAGTGAGAGGAAGCAAGGCACTTGTCTTGAGTGGTCCCCAAACAATCCCACAACAAAAGGTAGAGCGGGTACCCAAGTCCTACTCCAGTCAGTGAACTTGAACCACAGCTTCCCTTCTGGGGGAAATGGTTGGATTCAGTATGGATAAGAGCCCTTTTCAATTTGTCAACTGATGACATCTCTAGCCTCTGGGGTGCACATCTTTCAAGAATAAAGGGGAGCCAAGTTTTGAGCCACACCCACAATCTACATTCTACAAGATAAGCTTACCTTTGGTTGGATAATTTGAGTTTTGCCAAACTAGAATTAGGAAATAGGAATAATTTTAGAAGTTGTTTAAAATGCAGACTTGGAACTTAAAAATGTAGTCTCTTCAAGTTATTATTCTTTCCTTTTTATCTTTTTAAACAAAATAAAACACCCCAACAGAAGGAAAACCAATGACTTCTACTCCCTCTTTTTGAATCACAAGCTTGAAAAGTACCTGGTTTTCAATGTTCACAGCTTCATGCTGTGGGAGAGATGTGGCTTTGGAGCTGCCTCCATGGCCATGAATGAGCTGCGTTGTCTGAGCAGGTCACCAAACTTTCCTAACTCTTGTCATCTCTGACATGTTGGACTATCACTCACATTAGACCTAATATAAGCAAAGCGTCTCACTCCATACTGCCCCAGGGAAATGCCTCAGTCCATTAATACTACTGTTTTGGAATTGTAATTAGCAAATAAACATCTGAAGCCTGTGGCTCTCTGAGTGCACACGTAAAAGATAGCAATTCACTTGTTCAGTCAGCCGTGTCCGACTCTTGGCGACCCCACGGACTGCAGCGCACCAAGTTTCCCTGTCCTCCACCATGTCCCTGAGCTTGCTCAAACTTATGTCCATCGAGTCAGTGATGCCATCCAACCAACTTGTCCTCTGCCGTCCCCTTCTCCTCCTGCCTTCAGTCTTTCACAGCACCAGGATCATTTCCAATAAGTCGACTCTTTGCATCAGGTGGCCAAAGTACTGGAGCTTCAGCTTTAGCATCAGTCCTTCCAATGAATATTCAGGGTTGATTTCCTTTAGGATGGACTGGTTTGATCTTGCTGTCCAAGGGACTATCAAGAATCTTCTCCAACACCACAGTTTGAAAGCATCAATTCTTCAGCACTCAGCCTTCTTCAAGGTCTGACTCTCACATCTGTACAAGACTATTGGGAAAACCATAGGTTTGACTACACAGACTTTTGTAGGCAAAGTAATATCTCTGCTTTTCAATATGCTTGTCTAGGTTTGTCATAGCTTTCTTCCAAGGATCAAGTGTCTTTTAATTTCGTGGCTGCAGTCACCATCCACAGCGATTTTGGAGCCCAAGAATATAAAGTTTGTCACTGTTTCCATTGTTTCCCCATCTTTGTGCATGAAGTGATGGGACTGGGTGCTATGATCTTCAATTTTTGAATGTTGAATTTTAAGTCAGCTTTTTTTACTCTCCTCTTTCACCTTCATCAAGAGGTTCTTTAGTTCCTCTTCACTTTCTGCCATGAGGTTTTGTCATCTGCATATCTGAGTTTATTGATATTTCTCCCGGCAATCTTGATTCCAGCATGTGCTTCATCCAGCCTGGCATTTCGCATGGTGTACTCTGCATATGAGACGGTTGGATGGCATCGCTGATTCGATGGAGATAAGTTTGAGCAAGCTCCTGGAGTTGGTGATGAACAGGGAAGACTGGCATGCTGCAGTCCATGGGGTCACAAAGAGTCAGACATGACTGAGTGACTGAACTGAACTGAACTCTGCATATAAGTTAAATAAGCAGGGTGACAATATACAGCCTTGAAGTACTCCTTTCCTAATTTGGAACCAGTCTGTTGTTTCATGTCCGGTTCTAACTGTTGCTTCCTGACCTGCATACAGATTTCTCAGGAGGCAGGTCAGGTGATCTGGTATTCCCATCTCTTTAAGAATTTTCGAAGTTTGTTGTGATCCACAGTCAAAGGCTTTAGCGTAGCCAATGAAGCAGAGTAGATGTTTTTCGGGAACTCTTTTGTTTTCTTGACCATCCAACAGATGTTGACAATTTGATCTCTGGTTCCTCTGCCTTTTCTAAATTCAGCTTGTACATCTGGAAATTCTTGGTTCATGTACTGTTGAAGCCTAGCTTGAAGGATCTTGAGCATTACCTTGCTAGCATGTGAAATGAGTGCAATGGTGTGGTAGTTTGAACATTCTTTGGCATTGCCCTTCTTTAGGACTGGAATGAAACCAACCTTTTCCAGTCCTGTGGCCACTGCTGAGCTTTCCAATTTGCTGGCATATTAAGTGCAGCACTTTGAGGATTTGAAATAGCTCAATTGGAATTCCATCACCCCCACTAGCTTTGTTCGTAGTGATGCTTCCTAGGGCCCACTTGACTTCACACTCCAGGATGTCTGGCTCTAGGTGAGTGATCACACCAATGTGGTTATCTGGGTCATTAAGATCTTTTTGTATAGTTCTTCTGTGTATTCTTGCCGCTGCTTCCAGATCTACTTCATAGATACTAACGAATAAGTATCTATTCATTTGTAGGGACTTCCAACTCATCTAGCCACTAAGACGACAAAAGCATTAAATCAAAGAAAATGAATAAAGCATCCCACCCCAGCCCCCTGGATATCCAAGCAGTTCTGATCACTCAAAGAGTACATGTGGCAAAAAAATCTCTTTTTTCCAACATCAGTAGAATTTAGCTCAAATCATGGTAGCCCCTTGAGAAAAATCACAGCACGGGCCAAAGGGCTGGGGGCTCACAACTGCCTGGAGTCACCCCTAGAGTGCCAAAATCTGTGATACTATACTATGAGGTGTTGGTGCAAAAAGGCAAAAATGCTTTTTGTTGTTATTGGGAAGTGTCATGTGGATGTCATGTGTATGTTTCTTTTCCCCCTGTTAACATGCCATCAGTGGAACTGAGTAACTCTTCACATTACAAGGAGGTCATTTTTCCTCCCGAGAAATTAAGAGTAGGTCACCGAAGGAAAGGGAAGTGAGAGTGTGCCTGGTGATGAGGAGAAATCAGAGAGGATACAGCGTTTCATTCGGCATGGCCCACGGAGCAGTCTCAGCTCTGAGGGCAACCCGATAGGGAAGCTAGAATCTCCGTCTATCGATGTACTAAATTGATGGCAAAGAAACGAATCCTCCACAGACACAAAAGTACGCTTGTTTTCAGATTAATGTATCCTGAATGTAAGCTTTTCAGTCCCCTCTCTGAAGGAGTTAACGCATGCTTGCTTCAGGCACAGGCTGAGCCTTGCTAGTGCTATTTTTTAAAGTATTTGCTTGCAGAAATGAGCTGACCACTTGCTCATTAATACACAGAAGGACTCTTTGCCTGACATCTCAGGATACAAATTCACAAGGACACTAGAGAGTCTGTTGAAACTGATGAAGACAGAGAGACAAGCCGGGGTGCACACAAGATGGACGTGACATGCTTCCCCTGCGAAGGCTGAAGTCGTCTCTGCTGGGCCCCTGCTTCCTCCTTCCATTTGCTACAGAGCATCTCAGTTACCTGCTGTTAAGCATCTTGGCCTTATCTTTGTGTAACCAATGCCCATTTCTCTTTTCAAAAGGGACAACTAGGAAGCCAGGGTATTGTGTCGAATTTTAATGGGTTATTTTGTTCCACGTGCGTTGATTTCCAAAAAGTCCCAGAGCGGTTTCCTCTCTCCTGGTTCTTTAACAGTGAGACTAGGAATGCTCATCTTGGCTGATGGGGAGTGTTGACATCTTTCTAACAGCTGAGAAGGCTCAGTGGTATAAGATTTTGGAGAAGAAAAAATTATATGGGAACTAATATTTTAGGATCTTTGAAATTAAGATACGGAATTTGCTTGAAGTCTAAAGTGAGCGAGGCCAGGGAGCATAGACACTGCCCCCTGGAGGTGTGCAGTCATGAGAGCCTCGCTCAACAAATGGTGAGATTGACTTCCCACGAGTCACGAGATGAGTAACTCCATATTCTTTCTTAAAGACATCTCTCAGCATTTGAACACTGGGGGAGTATAGGTGCAATTTATGGAAATGTGTGAGCCTAAGGGGTTTTCTTTTTTTTCCCTTTCTTTCTTCCTCCCTCTCTTCCTTCCTTCATTTCCTTTTTATTTATTTATTTTTTTAGAAACTAAAGTCAGAATTTTGCCTTTAGAGTTCAGTAATTTCCTAGATTTCATGTCATGGGAAAGACTCTGTACCCAATGACCTTGGCTTAGGTTGAACTTGATGTGTGTCGTGTTGCAGTTGTCATGGATAACTACCACTCTTTCCAAGATCACCCGGAGGGATCATGCTTTTTACAGTGTATGTATAGCACACCTTTCTGCTAAACAGAATTTGGTCTCAACCCAAGTATAAATTCCTTCAGTTTTTAGAGATACTATAAAATCTTGGTTTTGAAAGCTGGGGGCAGTGGAGTTAACTCTTCTACATACAGCTCTTGGAGGCTTTTTGAATAGCTGGGATACATTGTGTAACTAATGGTCTTGGGTGAGCCAGTCTCTTTTTCTATCCTTTGCCTATTCTTTTTCTTTTGCCAAGTAAGCTATATCATGGGGCTTCCCAGGTGGCTCAGTGGGTAAAGAATCTTCCTGCAATGCAGGAGATGTGGATTCGATCCCTGGATCGGGAAGATCCCCTGGAGGAGGGCATGGCAACCCACTTCAGTGTTCTTGCCCGCAAAATCCCACTGCCAGCGGAGCCTGGTGGCTGCAGCCCATGGGGTCGCTAAGAGTCAGCAACAACTGAAGTGACTGTAGCACGAGCACACACACAAGCCGTAACATAACTTTAACGCACACGTTATTCTTCGTGTTGCTCAAACTCTTGTTCAGACAACTGATATGTTGAACAAACACAAATCTATTTCAAGAAAGACATGTTTCATTCAGGTACTTCATAGGACATTCAATTCCCAGGTCCTGTTTACTGTTCTTCCTCTTTCCCATGAAGTTGTAATGAGTTAGTACCCATCACACTCAAGTAGCCAAGAAAAGCCTGCCTGCTTGGGCTGTCATAGCAGCCAGCATTCTCTCCCTGCTCCAGTCTAAGAATCACATCACACCCCTTGCCAGCTATATATTCCCAAGTTCAAAGTATATCTAATCCATCTTCTCGCCCCCAGTTACCAGTGGGTTCCATCTATTCCTAGAATACTGAGCAGAAAGACTTCTGCTTGTCTTTCAAAATCTTCCTAACATGCTCTTAAAACCACGTCCCCATCGTCCCCCTTCTCTTTCATTTGGAAACTGAATGTTTTGTGTTGTCTCAAACACACTGTGTACTTTCCACGTGCAAGTTCTGTTTACGTAGTCTTTTTCACCAGAAGTCTCTCCACTCCCAGCTTCTGCCTGCTGAAATCTTCCTATGTGTTCTCAAATCCCACTGGTCCATGTAGACTTCCTAATTCCCCTCACAGATGTGACCTTTGCCTTCTTCGCCGGTAGAGCCCTGCCTTGATCCCACCCTTATTAGAGCCATTTATCCACTGGAGATTCCACTCCTACTTGACTGTACATTTGCAAAGACAATGTCATCTTTGTAGCTAAGGATGCTTTGCATTTAGGAGGCCCTCACTTTCTGTTTGTTGCAATGAACTAGAGGATTCTTAGTGCTTTCTTTGAACCCTGACACTAGCATCATAGATATTCACATAAGGACCCTAAACTGGCCCAATGCTTGATGCTTCAACCAGATCAGAATCATCTAGGGATTTTGTGACTGAGGATTAGGCGAAATTTCCTTAGACTTTGATCTCTCAGCCATATGGATTGTACAAGGCATGATCCATAAAAGAAAAAATAAATTGGACTTTGCCAAAATTAAGAACTTTTGCTCTGCACAACACCCTCTGAAGATAAAATGATACACTTCAGGGTGGAATAAAATATCTGCACATCACATATTTGACAAAGAACTTGTTTCAGAATATGTAGAGGACAGTCTGGATTCAACAGAAGAAAATAAACACACCAATTAGGAAATGGGCAGGATTTGTACAGATTGCTTTACCAAAGAGGATATATAAATGCAAATGAGCACATAGAAAGGTGTCCAACACCATCAGCCATTAAAATTATGTACATGAAAATAGAGATATAATGAGATACAACTCCACACCTATTAGAATTGCTAAAGTTAAAAAAAAAACTCTGTCGAAACCAAATGCTGATGATGATGTGAAACAACTAGATGATACCACCTATATTGCTGGTGGGGATGTAACAAGGTACAGCCTCGCTAGAAAACAGTTCAACAGTTTCTTATAAACATACACACAACATTCACCCTATCAGTCACCCTCCTGGCTATTTCTTCAAGAGAAATAAAAATGTATGTTCACGCAAAAACCACTATGCTAATGTTTATAGAAGTTTTAGAGTAACAACCCCAACTTGGACACAACCCAAATATCCATGAACAGGTGAATGGATAAATAAATGGGAGCACATCCATATCAAGGGATATTCAGTTCAGTTCAGTCGCTCAGTCGTGTCCGACTCTCCGCGACCCCGTGAATCACAGCACGCCAGGCCTCCCTGTCCATCACCAATTCCCGGAGTTCACTTAAACTCATGTCCATCGAGTCAGAGATGCCATCCAGCCATCTCATTCTCTGTCGTCCCCTTCTCCTCCCCAAGTCCCTCCCAGCATCAGAGTCTTTTCCAGTGAGTCAACTCCGCATGAGGTGGCCAAAGTATTGGAGTTTCAGCTTTAGGATCAGTCCTTCCAATGAACACCCAGGACTGATTACTCAGTAGTAAAAGGCATCAAATGATTGATCAACACAAACAACTTGGATGGATTATACTGAGGGTTAAGCCATTCTTAGAGAGTTACAGGCTGCATGAATCCGTTCACATAACATTCCCAAAGTTATAACACTACAGTAATAAACAACGGGTCAGTGGTTACCAGGGGTTAGAGCTGGAGCAAGGGTGCAGGGATTAAGGGAGTTCCTTTGTGTTGAAGAAATAGCTCTGTATCCTGACTGTAGCATTGTAGCAGGAGCTTCTCAAATCTAAAATTTCATAAATCTACACACACACACAGTGGGCTTCCCAGGTGGCACTACTGGTAAAGAACCTGCCTGCCAATACAGGAGATATAGGAGACATGGGTTCAATCCCTGGGTGGGGAAGATCCCCTGGAGGAGGGCATGGCAACCCACTCCAGTATTCTTGCCTGAAGAATCCTCATGGACAGAGGAGCCTGGAGGGCTACAGTCCATAGGGTCACAAAGAGTCAGACATGACTGAAGCGACTTAGAACACGTGCACGCGTATATAATACTCATGAAAAGACTCTTGAAGTCTGAGTAAGATTTGTACCTGAATCAATAGTCCCTTGTAGTTCAGTCAGTAAAGAATCTGCCTCCAATGCAGGAGACCCAGGTTTGATTCCTGGGTTGGGAAGATTCCCTGGAGAAGGAAATGGCAACCCACTCCAGTGTTCTTGCCTAGGGAATCCCATGGACGGAGAGGCCTGGTGGGCTACAGTCCGTGGGGTTGCAAGAGTCGGACACGACTTAGTGACTAAACCACCAGCATGGACAGAGGAGCATGGCGGGCTACAGTTCATGCTGTTGCAAAGAGTCAGATGCGACTGAGCGTGCGTGCAAACACACACACACACACCCCACACATGTCAAGTCCCAGCTTTGACAATATACTGATTATATCTGATATTATCATTGATGTTGTTAGCAGGGAACCTGGGTGAAGAGTAGGCAAGAATTCTCAATACAAATTTTCCAAATTCTTGTCAGTTGTAACTACTGCAAAATAAAAAGTTATATTAGAAATAGCACACAAACGCATATAAAATTCCAATTATGTTAAGCACTGCACAGAAAAATGTATGATGTGATGGAAACCTGCGCTGGTGGGATTGACCTGGTTGTGAAGGTCAGGAAAGGCTTGAGAATGAGCCGAGATCTGTAGGAAGGGTAGAGGTTAATGAGGTGAAAAGGGCTGGGAGGCTGAATCCAATTCCCTTGACTTCGGAAAAGTTCAATAAGGTAGGAAAATAGTTCTCTCCGTGAACCTCCAGAGCTAAAACACATGAAAATACAGAAAAGCAGTGATATCTCAGCTAAGGTGGATTGAGAAAGAAGGCTCATGGGGCTTAGAAAATCCCTAAGCTGCTGGACAAATCAGAAGACAAGGGGGAGGGACAGAGGATCAGGGGGTGGGTGTGTACCCCAACAAGTTAGGAGCCCTCAGAGCAAGATCCCAAGTCTCCGCAGGACTGGTGGGGTATGTGCTAAGCCCTGTGTCCCCAACCATGGCTGGAGAAGGGATTGCCCATTTACAAGTCTCTAGTTTAGCAGGCTTCCCTGGTGGCTCAGGGGTAAAGAATCCGCCTGCAAATGCAGAAGACATGGTTTTGATCTCTGGTTTAGGAAATTCCCCTGGAAAAGGAAATGGCAACCCACTCCACTATTCTTGCCGGGAGAACGCCATGGAGCCTGGTGTGCTAGAGTCCATGGGGGTCACAAAGAGTTGAACGTGACTTAGCAACTGAACAACAACAAAAGCAGGTTTACAGAAGGGAACTATTTGAGTGCATGCCCGTGAGTTTCTTCTACATTGTAGATTATTTGAGAAGAAAGAAGAGTAGAAGTCAGACTCCTTCCATTCTTCATACACCTCCCCTTTAGCCTGGACCATCCAGCAAAGAACCTGACCTCTTTGGATTACAGCCTTCTTATCCATAAAGTGAACTTAGATCAAATGACCTTTCTGCTGACTCAGTCTTCACACCGGTGATCCAAGTTTCTGAATTTTCCCCCCATATTCAAATTATACTTTCATTTTTGCCTAACAACTCACCCTGAGGAATTACTCGGCTAAAAACAGAGGGAAACTGTCACGTCTATATTATGGAAAGACACTTCCTTTTAAAGTCAGCCTTTGGCTTGAGAGAGTTCAATGGTGATCTGGAAGCTGGGGTACAAGGCACAGACTATACTTCTGGATCTCTGGAAATGATCTCATTAGGTCAAACACAAAGGACGGTTCACGCACAAAGCTTCAGTGAAAATGAGAAACTGGATGCGTTATGATGTAGCCTTCCAACCAAGGGAGGATTTACATTTTGTCTTAAGAGTCATTTGACTGAGCTAATATTTATATATTTAATAAAAGTTTCAACATTTTAGTTAAAATGCTATTTTTATGTAGTCCACTGATCAGAAAGATTTAAATTACATTCATTAGTGCTATCATGTTCAGTGACTGAAGCTATAACATTAGAGGGAGCCCAACTGATGGACAGAAATATATTTGCTTAACAAAAAAGAGAGAATAAGACAAAGGCAGACAAGACTAGGAAAAGATATCTTTTCTTTTTTTTTGGAAGGCTGACATTTTCCTACTGATCTTCCTTCAGAGAAAATTATTCCTTACCTTTCCACCTCGTCTGTTAAAATCATCACAAATATTTTGAATGACTGCTTTGAAAGGTGGATTTAGAACATTCAGAGCTCACAATGGTCAGGTCTGAGGATGCAGAATGGTTATGTATGGTTTCATTTTAACTCTCAACCAACCAAAACATAGGTGTTTATCTTTAAGCCTGTGGAGGAGAAGCATCTAATTGATCCCACTTGGGAGACAGACAGTGAATAATGGGCCATTATATTTTGATGGACACACAATTGCCTTGAACTTGTCAGGAGTTCAGGTGTGGGGATCCAGCTACCTGGGGCAGTGGCTGGAATGTAATGGTTTCCGAGCTCCTGATCACGCATCTGCCCACTGCAGCCCTTGTAGGGCCCAGCTCCATTTCAGGGGAATAACTCACCTATTCATGAACAATGAGGTTCAAATTGTACTTTTCTTTAACACAACATTAACTCTCAAAGAGCTGGAAATTCAGCACTCGGTTCTGTGAGCTTAGATTGCAAATCAGTCACTGAGAACATTATATGAGCAGTAATCCCATTAAATATATCATCTTGCAAATATCTAAATCCAGTTAATTAACTTGTATTGCAAGAGAGCTCGGAGATATAGTTTTCAGAGACCAACCATACATTTTAGGGCCCTAATTATACTTAAAGCAAATTCCAGGCTCTACTTTTTATACCAAATAGGTGGAAAACTGCCTTCTAAGGAAAAAATGGACTGACGGAGGGCTCCGTTTATGAGATTTGAACAGAAAAAACATTAAAACATCTAAAAAATTAACTCCTTTCTTGCATAAACTTTTTACTTGCCTTGTAGGGAGCTTTTTTTAATAAAAGGATTAAACAAAGTCTGCCATTTTAATTAAAATTCATAGCAATACAATGTCATCTTTACAATGGCTGTAGAAATTAACTAGATTCTGGACTTAATGCTCCTTCTGAGTTCATAATAATTTGACTTTACTGTGATACCAAAACTGTCAAGATGTATAAACTTTAAAATAATCATAGTAAGGACTTAAATAAAATAATAATTTCACTAATGAAACTCCCATTACTGAGTTAGAAATATATGACAAAAACACTGAATTTTTTTTTCCAGTGGTCAGTAATTATCTGGAATGTGTGCAAATATAGTTATACAACTGTCTGAGATGTATATATAAACATATATTTGCATACATGTATTTTGCATAAAATTTGCATAAAGAGAGAGTGTTTGTGTGTGTGTGTGTGTCCTCTGATAACACTCACTCCCTTTCATGGTTGCTTTGTACTAGCCCCAAACCACTCACCATAGTGGATCTTTAGTGGTACTTGTCAGTAAAACAAATCCTTCCAGAATATACTTCTGATTAAGTGTCATGAAAAATCCATACTTTCTAAGTGTGAAATTTAAGAATGACTTATTTTGAAATAGCTTAAATTATGGTTTCTCTACTGTTTAATACAAACATATATATGTTTGCTATTCTAAGAAAAATAGCAATAAAGTATGAGAATACTTTCAATATAAATAGTGCTTTTCTTTCCAATAGTTCAAATTCTCATCCTATGCATTATTAAATCCATTTATATGTATGAAGAATATATGAACTAAAATGTTTTTGAGAATCTTAGCTCCAGCTGAAGACTGGAGGCAGACACCATTTTTAAAAGATGTCAGCAGGACTGGATTTATTCATGCTAAAATCCATGACCCCATTTGGGGCATTGTGGTTCATTATCCTGAAGAATAAAGTCCTCCTCAAATATTCAAAGAATCTTCCTAACAATATCATTCTCACTATCCAAATGTAACCATCATAAAGCATATTAATAGGAAAATATGTATTACTGGGTGCCTGTTCCAAAACAGTTTTTAGGAGTTTGTAGTATTCAAAACAGACTTAGAAACTAAAGAATCCAGTTCACTAACCAGTCTTCTTTAGGTCCTTTGCAACTGAAATCTACAGAAGGTCACTTAGCCTTTATCATCAGAAATAGGAAATCCATCAGTAGATTTCATTACCATAAGGCTATCAGGACTTCTCATAAAGTGATCACTTCAGGAGAATGTATATTCACTTTCAGAAAATTTTCAGAACTACCACTTCATAATCATCCTCTTAAGTGTTTGCTACACGTTTCCTAAGTACTGTTTAGCAGTGTATATGAATTGTCATGTATTCCTCCAAATGGCCCTGTGAGGTAGGTACTATAATGCATCCCCGTTTTACAGATGAGGAAATCTGCTTAGAAACTTTTCATCTATTGAAGGCCAAAGACCCAGCAAGTTAAGAGGCTGGGATTCAGATCCAAGCCCATCAAATGCCAAAGCCCAGACCTTTCTGCTAAGAGCTGGACTCTTCCGTGGACAGACACACTGCCCTACACCCTTAACTCTGCAGTACCCAGTTTTGCTTTTGTAAGCACACTAGAATTAGGAATACCGAAGTACAGCTGCTGGGTCATTTGTTACAGTGGTGCGGCGGTGGCTAGACTAATATTAACTATTCCACAGTCAGCAAGATGACCACCAGCTGACCTTGAGTGGAACTTTGGGACATAAGAGCAAGAAATTGCATTGGCATGTGTGATGTGGGTCATGGTGGCTGTGCCAAGAGCACCTCCCTGGTCTGTTTTCTTACAGCAACCTATGTGTCACTTGTTTGGACCCATTTTATGGGCCAGGTGGGAAGAAAACTCTTGGGTTCCACGATGTGAGGATGTAACTTGTGAGCTTCTAGTGAAAGGGTTAAGTGCCTTCCAGGCCTCCCCGCTTTCCCTGTCTCCTGGATCTTGTTGTCTAAAGGCAAGGCTCCCGGCCCCACAGCAAACTGAAGACATATCCTAATGACAGCATAATTAGAAGTATCATTGTGGTAATGATTCTTTTCATCTGGAGCACAGGCTGTGCCGAAAAGGCCTCCCAATCAGCTCATTCCCCCTGACCATCCCTTTGCCTTTCCCTAGGTCAGCAGCGCAGGGTTAATGCCAGGTGTTTGACAAGTCCTCAGTGTTGGGGCTCATCAAACTAATTAAAGAGAAACACATCCAAATTCTAGTGAATTATTTTACTTTAAAAAATGCCTCCCATTCATCTGGCTTGGTGGGTTTGATTAATGAAGATGACAAAGAAACTCTTGTTTCTGCAATCCACAGCCACTTGGTTCGGGTTCAGTGGGCTCAGGGAGAGGCATCCAGACCTAAATCTGGTCTTTCTTTCCTACTTAAAAATCCAAAGAGGTTGAGAAGTTTCTGATTTTATCAGACCTGCCAAGGCAGGAAAGACAAAAACATCTTGATCCACTAACTTGACGTAGCCAGAATTTATTTGCTTAACTTAAATACCCCTTAGAAGACTTTCCATTGTTTATCTGTCACACATAGAATAATCCAAAACATTAGGAAAGCATTAGATTAATCAGTACATTTTAATATCCCTAAAATTAATAAACCCTAGAAGGATGCCCTTCAGAGAAAACTTCATGGAACCCATCCCCAGGCCTCCATCCCAGGTTGCTCCTATCCCCCTGGGAAAATTCCTACTGCTGGCAAATATAATGAACAAGGATATGTCAAGATGAATTTGGGAGAGGGAAATAGATGGTTTGATTCTCAATGGGAGTGATTTGTTTTAATCAAAGGATTTTTAAATCTTATGAATAATTAGGCATCCAAAGTACATCTTGGATAGAGTTGTTTGCTGCATTAGCAAGATATGTCTGCATAATTAGCTCAGTAAAGCATTTGAAGATAAATTTGAGCATTTAGATTAAATTTAGATTAAAATGCATATGCTCCTGCCAGGTTAAAAATAAAATCCAACAGACGACCATGCTAATAAACTTCCTATACTAAATAAAGCAAAGATATTTAAGATGTAGCTTTTAATAATGTTAACCAAATTCATCAAGAGATTATGTCTTTAAGACCCATAAGCTGTAAATACCCTCTTCAATTCTCCAAACCCTAAAATGCCAAATTTTTCAATCCAAAATCTATCCATTTGGTATTGAGACATTAAATGACATTTTATGATTATCTTTAAAATAATTATTGCAGCATTTGAACATCATTTTTAATTTCATCATGTATTTGAACCTAAGATTTAAGAGAGATTTTCTTTCACCAAATTTCTCTTTAAATTTTGAATTTATTTCTGGGAACATAAATGTTGTGCTAATTAAAACTGCTTAATGAAAAACATCTTTTCTCTTTTATTTTTAGGCTTAGTGAAAATCTAGTTTTGTCAATACCATCTTAACCAGCTTTGATGAACAATGAAAATGCGTTTATATCTGAGAAATAAATTCATACCTGTGATGTTCAATGGTTTCCAAATCTAAAGTTTTCATATTTAATCAGTAAATCCACATTTGGGTGAGTCTCATGTTTATTTGAAAAGAACAGAAACTCAACAAATAGCTTAAATGGAGTCACTTAGAACAATGTGTCCTATGGGGTTTTAAGAAATGCTAACTCTGAGGATATTAATGGGTATTACTGGGGAAAAGAAAGAAAACCGTTTTTCCTTTAACCTGTTATTACAAACATTTTAAAAGAACAGAAAAGTTAAAAGGGTAGACAGCTTAAAAAACATCCTCCAGGTAAACAAAGTTTAGGAGCTTCCTTCACTACAGGCCTTCTCAGGGCCTTTAATATTCCAATATACACAGCAGTTTGCAAAAGAAGAAGAGAAAATGTACCATGTTCCATATTTATTCACAGCAGTTTGCATGTTTGATATTCCCTTTAGTATCCTTGAAAAATGCTGATGTATGGCAAAACCAACGGTTTTAGGATTTCCATTTAGAATTAGACCTGAAAAAGCAGAGAACTTGGTGCTGAACAAGTTTATTAAAAGAAAGATGCTTTGGGAAAATCATGGTTTGAAAAAATTATCAACATTTGAAAGGTTCACAGCGTAAAATTGACAAAGGCTTTCGAAGAAGATTATCTTGCAGCTGATTTAAATAAGCTTTCGTTTTTGTTGTTTAGTCGCTAAGTCATATCAACTCTTTGTGATCTCTTTGCGATTCCACCAGGTGCCCCTATCAGTGAGATTTCCCAGGCAAGAAGACTGGAGTGGGTTGCCTTTTCGTTCTCCAGGGGATCTTCCCAGATCAGGGATCAAACCCGTGTCTCCTACACTGGCAGGAAGGTTCTTTACCACTGAGCTACCAGGGAAGCCCCTTAAATAAGCTACCTTGTAATTTGCTAAACTCTTCTTTCTCAAATGAACTCAGGTTGTTCTAAACACCAGGCAAGGATTTGAAACTGTCAAGAAAAGAATCCAAATGAATAAAGGTCTTGTTTCTCCTTAATCCTACTACTACCCCATTAAGTCCCTAAAAAAGTGAAACGTGGCAAGTTAATTCTTTTTTTTTTTCTCAGTTTAACCTGGACACTGACAGTGGGGTTGTTGATGGTTTAGTCAGCAACAGGCTTGAGCAAAAGTAATTCTGAAATTCTCCTATAATTCTTCCTCTACAGTGTGGGATCCAATCAATGCAAAATGTCAGGTTCTGTGTTGCGTTTTCCTACCTCCTTTAAACGTTAAGTTGGATTTTTGAATGCATGGCTTTCACATGTTAAGAGCAAAATTAATTCATACGTGAGCATGTTGTAAGACACAATAAGAAAACTATTATCTAAAGATAGTTATAAACCTTAAAAAATTTTTATCATTACTTTATTTCACTTCTTGCTCTAATTCTGACAGGCACAAACTCAACCCCTCAACCAGCCTGATAGAGAAAGCATTACTATCTAAAAAAACAAATCTTATCTTTCACTCTTATTTCCATATCAAAATAGTTTATTATTTTTTTCCCCAGAATCTTTTCTTCACCTGGGGAACAAAATCCCAACTATGGATTCAAAATGACAGATTTTGTGGGTTTTACTATGCAGAGATGATGTCATTTGTGGGGAATTGTTGGGTAAACCATACACTCTTTTCAGAAACCTGCAATTACCTCTCTGAATAAAGAGATCAATGTCATGTTTCTAGAAATAATGGCTAATGATATGTCTCCCGAAAGGAAGTGGCGTTATTAATTACCTCACTGTGAACACACAGTTTATAGACAGCTCTGAGGGCCACTCGCCCAATTAAGTATAATGACTAAAGCTTCAGTTAGTCCATCTGTACAGGCTTCTAGATTAACAAGCCTGCAGCTTTACGAGACTCGTAAGACTGATATGCAGTGAGGCGAGCTCAGAGGCTGTACCTGGGCTTTCCGGGAGATTTGCTATTATCTCGCAGGAGGGGGAAACCCACACTTATTTTTAATCACCCACCTTTGCTTTCATGGGAGCTTTGTTGACACTGATCACCCAACTCCCCTTTATATGCCAAGGTGCACTTATTCACAGTATACATTGATACATATTTAAATATGTATAAAAATATTTAAAATTTTAATATTCTATTTCAGTTCAGTTCAGTTCAGTCGCTCAGTCGTGTCCCACTCTTTGTGACCCCATGAATCACAGCACGCCAGGCCTCCCTGTCCATCACCAACTCCCAGAGTTCACTCAAACTCATGTCCATCGAGTTGGTGATGTCATCCAGCCATCTCATTCTCTGTCGTCCCCTTCTCCTCCCCCAATCCCTCCCAGCATCAGAGTCTTTTCCAGTGAGTCAACTTGTCGCATGAGGTGGCCAAAGTATTGCACTTTCAGCTTTAGCATCAGTCCTTCCAATGAACACCCAGGATTAATCTCCTTTAGAATGGACTGGTTGGATCTCCTTGCAGTCCAAGGGACTCTCAAGAGTCTTCTCCAGCACCACAGTTCAAAAGCATCAATTCTTCGGCGATCAGCTTTCTTCACAGTCCAACTCTCACATCTATACATGACCACTGGAAAAACCATAGCCTTGACTAGACGGACCTTTGTTGGCAAAGTAATGTCGCTGCTTTTTAATATACTATCTAGGTTGGTTATAACTTTCCTTCCAAGGAGTAAGCGTCTTTTAATTTCGTGGCTGCAATCAGCATCCGCAGTGAATAAACTTGCTGTTGTTATTGAGTCACTGAGTCATGTGCAACTCTTGAGACCCCATGGATCTGTAGCCTACCAGGGTCCTCTGTCCTTGGGGTTTTCCAGGCAAGAATACTGGAGCGAGTGCCATTTCCTTCTCTAGGGGATCTTCCCAACTCAGGGATCTAACCCACATACCCTGCATTAGCAGGCAGATTCTTCACCACTGAGCCACCTGGGAAGCCCTCTATAAATAAATTATGAAAGTATAAATATAGAAAATTTAAATATTATATTCATATATTTTTATGTAGACTACAAAAGTATATACGGCAGATTAGTTGCTAAGTTGTGTCCAACTCTTGTGATTCCTTGGACTATGGCCTGCCAGGCTCCTCTGTCCATGGGATTCTCCAGGCAAGAATACTGGAGTGGTTTGCCATTTCCTTCTCTAGGGGATCTTCCTGACCCAGGAATCCAACCAAGTTCTCCTGTCCTGCATTGCAGGCATATTCTTTACCAACTGAGCTACAAGGGAAGCCTATAAAAGTATATATAATATAGAATAATTTATATCTCTATCTTAAATTTATGTATCAATTATAAAGGTAATTGTATATTTACATGATATAAAATATATAAATAAAATATATTAAAACAAGAGTATAAAATATATAGAGTTATTACATATTTTATGTAAGTATGGTAAATATAAAATAGTATATGTAAATATTAAACTATAGTACATAAAAATATATTAATACCCATTCACATGTGAAGGTGACAAGAACAACACATTATAACCTAAGAAAGTCAAGGGAGACTTTACCTTGGTAAAGTCTAGAATTTACCTTGGTCAAGAATAAAGGCATGACATTTTTAAAATCATGTATTACAAAATATGTATCCTGACCCAAGGATCAAACCCTGGTTTCCTGCATTGCAGGCAGATTCTTTACCGCCTGAGACACCAGGGGAGCCCTATATATACACACACATATTTATAAACACATATTTATTATTATTAAATGCTCTTTTTCTTTCAAGCAGTAATGAAGGCTGATCATGGAGCCCTTGCCATAAATCCGTGTTTTAAAATTAGTCCAATTCTTTTAAAGGAATTAGTGTTCCTTTCCACAACTGCTTCTATAAATATAATTTTTTGCAATAGCCCTACTTTGTTTGCTCCCTTGGTTTTTTTTCTAATTGGCTGTGGGAGCTGGGTATTGAGCTCTGAGGAAGGATAGCAATCCTTAGGGATGGACTTTCAGGTACCAAAAGGGTGGGGACACCTGGGCCCTGAGCCTGGGCTTCATTCCCAGCTTCCAAAGACCTCAGGGGAGGCCCAGAATCACACTGGGCTGCAGTTGGACTCCAGGCCCAGGTTCAGGCTCTCAAGTCCTGAGGATCACTGGGCTGGCCTGGGGTACCCAGTCCCCTGATTTACAGCTTCCACAATGAACCAGCCCCTCCCCACCTGGAGAAAAGACGGCCTCTTCCCCAGGGCTTGCGTGGATTAGAGATTCCTCTTTATAATTCTCTTTGAAATCCTGCAGTGAAAAAGAGGGGGCCGGCCTCACATCTGGAGGCTTCCTGAGCAAGCACAGAATGGCCCGAGAGCCTTGTCTTAACAGAGGACACCGTCTGCTCAGCCACCTGCTGCTTCACTCTAGGTCATCCTGAAGGTCAGGAACACGATGATTCACCCAAGACAGGTGGCCATGCAGAGTCCTGGTCCTTTCCTCCAGCACAGACATCCTAGCAATTTCCAACCTGCTCTTTAGCTCTGCTATAAGGATCAGGTCTGCACTTGGGGGGGAATTGCAGCTCTCAGATAAATTCATGCTGGATTCTTGAGCCTGTCAGTGTCTGGGTTTTCTTTTGTTCTGTTTTTAAGCACAGTCCCCCATACTTTTTCCTCCCTATGTTTATTTACAAATATTTTCTGAACACCAATCACATGCCAGGTATTATCACCTATGAGGAGAATAATGAGGCAAGATGGAAACCCCACCTTTACCACCTATGCCAGTGACCTTGAAGAAATTTCTCAACCTCTGTATGACCCTCAGTTTACCCACCTGCAAAATGGGGACTAGACACTCTGTGTCAAAGGGTAGCCATAGAGATTACATGAGATAACAAAGTGCTACATGTGACTTGCCTGACAATTTATTTGATACACTTGAAGTGAAAGTTGCTCTGTTGTGTCCAACTCTTTTCAAACCCATGGATGATACAGTCCAGGGAGTTCTCCAGGCCAGAATACTGGAGTGGGTAGCCTTACCCTTCTCCAGGGGATCTTCCCAACCCAGGGATCGAACCCAGGTCTCTTGCATTGCAGGTGGATTCTTTACCAGCTGAGCCACCAGGGAAGCCCAAGAATACTGTAACCTAGCCTTTCTCCAGGGGATTTTCCCTATCCAGGAATCAAACCAGGGTCTCCTGCATTGATACACTTCAGGAACTTGGTAAATATTGTTGTGTTGCTCCCAAAGGTTGGTCAAAGCATTATGCCTTTACATCTGAGTCTCTATTCCTGTGCTTCAAATAGGTTCATCAGTACCATTTTTCTAGATCTCATGTGTGTGTGTGTGTTAATATACAATATTTGTTTTTCTCTTTCTGACTTACTTCACTCTGTATAACAAACTCTAGTTTCATTCACCTCAGTACACCTGACTGACATTTGCTGATTCACAATATTGTACAGAAGAAATAAACACAACCCAAATTTCACTCCTAGAGAAACACTTGTATGTGTACACCAGAAGACCTGGATAAAATGCCTATTGCAGAATTGTATATGGAACAAGAATTAGAAACTGTTGAAATCCCAAGAACAGTAAAATCGATAAACAGTGATATAGTCAAAGGAATAGTATGCAGCAATGAAAAACAATGACAGGCACCCATGTACATAAATCCTAGAAATATATTAAGTGCATAAAAGTATGTCACAGAAACATATGTAGGGTATAGCTCCACTTTATGCAGGTCAAAACATGCAAAACAAAAATATGTATATATGTATATTTTAGGGAATGTATACATGAGTGGTTAAACTATAAGTAAGGGGACACAAGTCACAAAAGTCATGGTAATGATTATCTCTGGAGGGAGAGACCAGGACAAGATCAGCGGTCAGGGAGAGGGTACAGTCTGGGAGAAGGAGAACTTCATATGTGTTGGTAACATCCCAGTGTCTGATTTGGGTAGTGGGCACACAGGTGTTAATTTCATAATTATTTTTTAATCATATATATTTATTATGTTTACACATGTGTATGCTATATTTCATAATGAAATACTTAAATGTTTCCCATTGCATTCGATTCTTGGAAATCAAGAATTTCCTAGGAGAACAAACATGTATACGTACAAGGATTTTCCTTATAACATTTATAGAAGTAAAAGTGGAAGCAACTAGAACATCCCAATAAGGAAATAGTTAAACAAATTATGGTATGATCATTTTTTAATGAGAGTTTTTGACTATTGGTGTATAAGAATGGAAAAATAGAAAATGAATATTTTGCCACCTTCCAAAATATTAATACTACTCAGAAGACAGACTGGACTAGAAATTAGGAGGTGGAATTCCTTCAGGGTTTGGGCTATTTACTGACCAGAGATGTTCATTTAAATGTTATTTCTGCTTTGATCTCAAGCCACAAGAGCATAATGACACAAAGCTCACATTTAAAAAAAAAATATGAGTAATTTCTGGCAGAGACTTTTTAGTCTTTCTCGAAAAACTTATATAAGCAAGGGAATGAGATTTTGAATTAAAAGTCTTAAAGAAACATGATGACTGCACGTCTTACTAGGGTGGAGCTTAATGGGCATGCAGGAAGCCCTAAGCCAGAGATAAAATCAATAAAGAGTCCTGTGCTAGAATTTTTCTGCCCTATCTTCCACCCACAGCATCTTCCCTGGACACTAAAGAGACAAGTAGTGATTCTCCAGGGCCCCATCCTGTACCTAGACCTTGACTTCTTCACAGCTACATTGTCTTCAAGTGTCCACTGGGGTAGCGTGAACTCACACTGTGTGGGCATTCCCTGTTTTGACACCTACTGGTTCAAGCATTTTTATGTCATTTGGTAATGATGACCAAATCTTTCTTCCAATCGCCAAGCTCACCCTAGCGTTTCTCCCTTCCCCACTGCAGATTGGCAGGGGACCCAAGAATTACTTGATCCAACAATAACCTGATGGCCAGCAAGTCTAAGAGGGACAGTCCTCAGTCTGTGTCACTCCCCTTCTGAGGTCTAGGGATGGGAGCGGGCTTTCCCTGGGGTGGGAGAGGGGGCTGGGCTGTTTTCAGACTCAGAAAACAGCAAGTTCAGCCTCCAGTCACTGACCGTGAGCAGTGCTGGAACATGGCAAGGCCAGGTGCTGAGAGAGAGGGTCTGTTTAGAAAATGCTACAGTGGTTCATCTCCCATCTGAGCATTCACTCACTCATTCACTTGGCAAATATTTACTAAAATCTTACTCTGTGTCAAGCGCTACCCTAGTTGCTGGTATGAAATAGTCAACAAGACAAACATCATCTCTGACCTCAGGAAACTTACAATCTAACCAGAAAGACAAGGAAAAAACAAATATGCAAAACCAGTAAATAAAAATTACACGTTCTCTGACCAAGAGGGTGGAAGGAAACAAAGTTGAAATAGAGAATGATCAAATTAGGGGATAACTCATGTTTAGATAGAGGGTAGATAAAGCCCTCTCTATGATGGCTCTTTAAGTTAAAAAAGATGAAAAGAAGCAGGACTTAAAGAAGATAAAAGGGGAAAGGATCTTCCTAGAACTGGAAATTGTTAGTCTCTCAGTTGTGTCTGACTCTGTGTGACCCCATGGATGCACAGAGCCCATCAGGATCCTCTGCCCATGGAATTTTCCAGGCAAGAATACTGGAGTGGGTTGCCATTCCCTTCTCTAGGGGATCTTCTGGACCCAGTGATCAAATCCAGGTCTCTCGCATTGCAGGCAGATTCTTTACCATCTGAGCCACTACAGAAGCCCAGAATTGGAAAGACCATGTCCAGCTTCCTCCTGCTGTTATTGCCAGGTGACATGGGAGACCCTCAAAGACTAATTCTCTATTTAGACTCAGAGAGGCCAGTCCTTTCCAGGCTGTATTGTGGGAGGTTCATACCCGGGATACATTGACTTCCAGGCTGACAGAGACAGCCTCCTGAGGGGCCCTGCCAGCCCACTCCCAGACCAAAGGCACCTTGTAGCATTCTAGAGATGTTATCTGGAAGCTGCTGTTTAGAGAAGGCAGGTAGATGGGCCAATCCCAGTGATCAGCAGTCCCCCAAGTTCCTAATTGCTCATCATCATTTCCTCCTCATGGGAACTGAGTCATCAGAAAGCATTCAGTCTTCTCAGGCCATTCAGATAGCCCTGCTCTTCATAAAACCTGAAGGTGGCCCAGCCCACATGCTGGTCCATCTGGCCATCTGAGGATTAGGTAATTCTGAGAATGCAGAGCTGCAGACAGAGGGAGATCAAAGGGTCTGTCTGGCTCACAGGGCAGATTGAGGAAGCAATGCTTTTCAAATCCCACTCAGCCCCTCCTCTGCTCTGGGCAGAGGAAAATCCAATGGTCACCAGTGGATGGAGGGCACCTAAGGTTAAAAGTTCTTGAGGAGAAGTTTATAAATGCCTAGTGGCAGCTTTGACTTTTCTACTATGTTTTTTCATCATATATATGTATCATGCCGTGAAATAAAATGCAGAAATTTCTAAAACCCCTGTAATCTCACATAAATATTTTCCTCTTTATATAGTTACTTCTTGTCTTTGCCCTTAAACTTTTTAAATAGTTGTAGTTATATATGTACATACCCGTGTTTTTTAATTTTATATTGTACTGTAAACACGTTTCCATTTTCCGTCCACATTTTGCAGCTTACATTTTAATAGCTACATTATTATATTACCACATAAACGTACTATAGTTTATCTAAGCAACACCTTTTTTTTTTGAGATTCATGTGATTTTAGTATTTTGCAGTCATGGAACCCTGTAGTTGATATTTTCATGCATATAAGTTTTTATCCCAAATTTTATTGGAAATATGATACCATTAATTTTAAAAATACATGTGTTCATGCATATATTACTGTCTCTTCTTTTCAAATGTCCATTATTTTTCTAAAGCTATTCCCAAATGAAAGCAATTTAGTGGGAAGCTGCCTCCTGGTGAAAACTTTTCTCTCATAACGACTTGCAAGGCCAAAGATTCAGATGTTGCTTTGGTCAACTTCCCATTCAGTTTCATCTAGGACGTCCTCTTTGTGGAAGAAAATTTGGGGCAGAGGTCTTCAGTTCAGTTCAGTTCAGTCACTCAGTCGTGTCCGACTCTGCGACCCCATGAATCACAGCACGCCAGGCCTCCCTGTCCATCACCACCTCCCGGAGTTCACTCAAACTCATGTCCATCGAGTCGGTGATGCCATCCATCTAGCCTCAATTTTTGCAACAACTTTTTCCATCTTAGATCTACTTAGACAGCTTCAAGGAATGAAGAAGGCTTAAGAGGGAGGAGAGGACAGAGGAATCTGTCCTTAGATAATAATTATCTGTCAGGTGGAAAGGAACTCTAAGCCAGAGAAGAGCAATGCTCCATGCAAGTCAGACGTCCCTCCAGCAAGGATGCTGTAGCCCATGAGTTCTGCCCTCCCTGAGAAGCTTTTACGCTTGCTCTTTCTTTTTTATTGGAGTGTAATTGCTTTATTATTGTGTTAATTTTTGCTGTGCAACAAAGTGAATCAGCTCTTCATTGTTGTCCAGTTGCTCAGTTATATCTGACTCTTTGCGACCTCATGGACTGCAGCCTGCCAGACTTCCCTGTCCCTCACTATTTCCTGGAGTTTGCTTAAACTCACGTGCATTGAATCAGTGATGCTATCCAACCACCGCATCCTCCATCCTTCTTCTCCTCATGTCTTCAACCTTTCCCAGCATCAGGGTCTTTTCCAGTGAGTCAGCTCTTCACATCAGGTGGCCAAAGTATTGGAGTTTCAGCTTCAGCATCAGTCCTTCCAGTGAATATTCGGGGTTTATTTCCTTTAGGATGGACTGGTTTGATCTCCTTGTGTCCAAGGACTCTCAAGAGTCTTCTCCAACACCACAGTTCAAAAGCATCAGTCAGCTGTATGTATACATATATCCTCTCCCTCTTGAACCTCCTTCCCTCGCACCCATTTAGGTCACCACAGAGAACTAAGCTGAGCTCCCTGTGCTACACAGTAGCTTTCCACTATATTGTATGTTAACACATATATATGAAATCTAGAAAAATGCTACAGATGAACCTATTCGCAGGTCAGGAATAGAAATGCAGATGTAGAGGATGGACACGTGGACATGTTGGGAGAGGAGGGGAGTGGGAAGAATTAGGAGAGTAGCGTCGATATATATGCACACCCACTCCTTCTTAATCTGCTGAGTTAGAGGCAGTCTACCAGACCCTCCCGAGCAAACTTCCTAAGTGCTGACCTAATCCTTAGCAGTTACAAACAAGGGCACCCAAAATAGAAGTATCTTCTTAATGGGGTTGCTGAGAGAAGAATTTTCTCTGAAGATTATTTTTCTTACGAAAGAAAGTTTTTAAAAAGGAGTGGGGTGGGGAGGAGGTTAAGGAGCAGAAAGTTTCCTTTTGACAATTTTGTTAAGATTATCTAATCCTGTTTTCAGCTCTCCTTAACAGATGGGGCGAGGAGCTACAGGCACGGCAACTTTGATAAATCTAAAGAGTGACATTTCTGAGACTGACTTTTATCAGTCTATCTCAATGGAGAATTCATGTTGCTATAAAACAAAACAAAAAAATGCCAAAGAATTCACTTCTTTACTGTCAAATTGAGATTTGATGGAAGAAACAGCCAGGCAATTAATTATATTTAGGAACCATGCATCTTGGCTTTGAAGTTAAATGTATTTCCCTGTGGCTTTATATTGAGAACAGCTTTTATTAAATTCAATTACTTTTCCCTCTGGTCCGCTCCATAAAGGTGCACTCACAGAGAAGGATGGCTCTTAACAGAATTATTTCCACTGGAAAAGATGATGATAAAGTGGGGTTGGTCACTAAAAATTGTTAGTCCTTCATAAGCAAAATAACAGGTGATAGACTGTATTCCTGATGTCTTCAAGTTCAATTACCTTCTCATCAGCCAACAAAACAAAGAATAGAAAAAAATTAATGAAAGGGTCTTCTTATTTTCCATTTAGCTTCTTTCTTGCCTGTGTCGTCACCTAATGCCTTATCTTTTCAAGGAAGAGACCAACTCATCTATGAACCCTTGGGCCATAAGATTTCTCTCAAGATGCTCCCAGGATTAGAATGTTGTTGGATTTGAGAGGAGCGCAGAACATATGGTCTGGAAACAACATCATTGGAATGTAAGTCATCAATTCTAGACCCACCTCTCTCTCTAGCCATAGAAAACTTAGTCATTTATGTTGCATGAACTTTATTTTCTTCTTCTGACCAGCAGGAACAATGACTCTTGCCCTAGCCATCCATACAACCATTATAAGTAGCGAGAGAGACGGTGAGATAATTGCAAAGCATTGGCACCATTGTTATAATAATTTATGACCAGTGGGTTTCTGTTTCAATGCCACTTAAAATAAAACTGTGGCTTTGTTGAGTAATTTTCTTGTCTAAGTGTGCTCAGTTGTACCTTACTATATGTAAAGAATGATTTTCCTCTCCCTAACTCACACAAGCAAAAATGTTTAAAAAACCTGATATATTACTTGATTAGAAAATGACTGCAAAAGTTGACTGCATCGTCAACCAATCAGGTGGCAGCTCCCAAGGAGGGCATTTTCTAACCAAAAGAATAATGTATTTTTGTAATAAAATGACCAATTTTACAAGTCCCAGGCATTGCTTTAAAAATGGTTATATTAGGATCAAAAGCTTCAGGGCCACCTGGGACCAATAAGTGGTCTGTTTCCTTCAGAAACATCATCTACTTTAGCCCCAATCCTATGGTTCTGGCTCAGTGAAATTAAGAAGCATGAAAAACACAAGGCAAGCCCAGAGAGCTCGTAGAAGAAATTATGTAGGTAAAATTCGATATTATGGGTAGGTAATTTTCCTCCAAGTTTGTGACAGAAAGAAGCCAAAGTTACAGCTACAATCAGCATGCCTTCCATCGGCCGCACACTCCCAAAGTTGGATTCAAACACTCAGCAGCAAAATCTACAAGTGGTCTGGCTAAATGCCACTGAACTTGGTTGCTCAGTCATGCTGTCCTCTCTCATTTTTCACTGCTGACACTGTTGGGGACATGAGTTCTAAGCAATGTCAGTTTCATCAGGCGTATCATTACCACCTCTTAGGGAAAACCTCCTTAATGTCAGAAGATCGTTAAACTGCCACATCAGGACTTCAAGTGGATGGAATATATCTTCTGGCACTTTCTTTGGGTACACTGAGCTCAGCTGTTCTGTTGGCTTTAAAAGAAATGAAAAATTTGGACGTCCAGATGTGTTGACATCCCAGCACAGTGATTAAATCCCTGAGACATTCTATGTGCAGTTTAGTCAATGGGATTAAGATGGGACATAGGAGATAGTTCTGAGATTTAACGCCCTTGGAACAGAGTATGACTACCATGGAAGGATAAGCAGAAACACAGGTTGGGTATCCTCATTACCAAGCTATTATATTGATAGTCTACCATATACAATGAGTTTATCTAGGCTTCTGGGGAAAGACATAAATCTGCAGGCTTGTAAGCCACATGAAGCAAAGGCTATGTCAGTCTTGTTAGCCTATCCATAGTGAGAAACATGGGGCCCAAATGTATCATGTTCAATAAATGCTTTATAAATAAAATGATGAACAAATGACTAATGTTTAAGAAGTTGGGGTGGGCCTCCAATAAAATGATGGGATAATTACAGATGTCTAACTATACCCTTCCAATTTCAGTTATCAAAAACAAAAGAGGTGGACTTACTTATGAAAACAAAGAAAGGTACCATTTGCTTACAAAACATTTTAAGGTTTCTTTCGCGTAGATAACTTTGTCATTGCAAGAATATAAATATGCTCCTATAGTATGGAAATTTTCAAGACTGGCTTCTGTCATTCAGTATAACTATATGTAGATTTGTCCAGGTTATTGAGTGTATCAGTCCATTCTTTTTATTGCTGAGCAGTGGGCCAACATACGGATGTACTAGCATTTTTTAACCATTCACCTGTTAAAGGACATCAGGGGTGTTTCCAGTTTCAGAAATTACAAATAAAGTTGCTATGTACATGTACAGGTTTTCGTGTAAACACGCTTTTATTTCCTTTATTTATTTATTCTAGAACCAAAGACTTGAGATTACCTTATTGAACCAGCTTAGGTCATCTTCAGAACCAGTCACAGGAGGGAGAGTAGGAGATGAAAATAGGTGTGACTGACTGATGTGAAGAGCTGACTCATCTGAAAAGACCCTGATGCTGGGAAAGATTGCAGGCGGAAGGAGAAAGGGATGACAGACAATGAGATGGTTGGATGGCATCACCGACTCAATGAACGTGTTTGAGTAAACTCCGGGAGTAGGTGATGGACAGGGAGGCCTGGCGTTCTGCAGTCCTTGGGGTCACAAAGAGTCAGACACGACTGAACGACTGAACTGAACTGACTTCACCTGTGTCATGAGTTCTGCCTTGGGGTAGAAAGCTGGGATCAGCTGCCCTAGAATCATAGAAAACCCCAGACAGAAAATGGATGGTCAAGAAGGCAGCGACATGGAGAATTGACCAAGGTAGCATCACGCAGTAAGGATTCTATGCTGTGAGTGGTTTGCTCTCCTGGTTAAGGTCTAACCTCAACGTCAGCCTTTTCTCCAAATTTATGCACGTGAAATGTGAGATCCTATGGCCACCAGTCCCTTCCTGTTCCCCTTCTCTTACTTGTTACATCTACCACCCTCAACACATACTAAAAGGCCCTTGATCCTTGGTTCCTACTCCATACCTGTGTCCAATGGTCCATTGAGGGTGAACCTGCTCCCTCCCTGCCTCCTCCTGCTTCCCACCCCAGACACTTTACTCCTTTCTCCTCTGCATGGCTGCACGCTCCATAATCTGCAGGGGCAGATTGCTCCAGAGGGCTGCCAGTCTCTGCCTCTTGGCTCTCAAGGTAAATTTCACTGTTTGTAATTTAAGAATTTTAGAGAAGAAAGGAGCAAGAAGGAATGGGAAAAACCAAACCATCACCATTAGAAACTCTAACAAGTGCCCTGGCCCAGTTTCTTGGGGGCAACAGCCCATCCTGTCTCACTCTGACTTGGTCTTCACACCCTCTGCCTCCCATCAACTGTGTCCCACCCACACCAGTAGCTGACATTTACAAAGACTGCATCTCAGGCCCTCTTCAAAGTGTATCACATATATTTCATTCTCACAAGGACTGCTGCTGCTGCTAAGTCACTTCAGTCGTGACCGACTCTGTGTGACCCCATAGACAGCAGCCCACCAGGCTCCCCCATCCCTGGGATTCTCCAGGCAAGAACACTGGAGTGGGCTGCCATTTTCTTCTCCAATCCATGAAAGTGAAAAGTGAAAGTGAAGTCACTCAGTTGTGTCTGACTCTTAATTGCTCCATTTTAAAGATAAGAAAACTGAAGCTGTGAGAAACTCAGTGACTGCTCAAGGTCACACAGTTTAATAACCATCAGAATCAGGAATCAAATCCATGCTGTCTAGCTATAGAGCCCACTGTGCTGGCTTCTCCAACATTCAGAATTTCCATGGCTCATCACTTTCACTCAAATTTTGGGGGGGCTACCAATATTCCTATATTCCTATATTCCAACTACCTATATTCCCCCAGTAATTCAGTTAATGATAAAAGAAGATAATAAAGGCTGGTAGTCATGGGACACAGACTCTGTGCTAGGCCCTAAACCAAGCACGTTAACTGTAAAGGTGCTCACATCACACAGAAATACTGGGGAAACGAGGTTTAGAGAATGTAAGTAACAAGTTCAAGGCTATTCAATTAGTTAGTAGGGGAGCCTGGGCTTGAACCCAGGTCTTTTGATGCCGGACTCCATAACCACTGGCCACTGGCCTATAGTGTCACTGCACTTCAGTCCTTTGGGCAGCCTTAGGTCCAGGGGGATCAGTTTCTTTCCCAGAAGACTCCTCATTACTCACAACCTCAGGAGTTCATGACACCACAGCAGGGCACCATGTGCTAAACACTTCCCCAAATGCACGCAAATGGCTGATTTATTTGAAGTCCAGTGTGGACATGGCACCACCAAACAGACTGCATCAATTCTGAGCTAAGTTCCTTAGGAGCTTAAAGTGAGAGTGAAAGTCGCTCAGTCGTGGCCGACACTCTGCGAGCCCGTGGACTATACAGTCCATGGAGTTCTCCAGGCCAGAACACTGGAGTGGGTAGCCTTACCCTTCTCCAGGGGATCTTCCCAACCCAGGGATCGAACCCAGGTCTCCTGCATTGCAGGCAGATCCTTTACCAACTGAACTATCAGAGAAGCTCCTATTTTCATTATTCATTATTTTATATTATTATTCATTAGTTTATGCTCAGTAATTACCACAGTGCCTAGCATATAATAGCAGCTCAATAAACATTCAACAAATGAATAAATGAGTATTATTTTAGCTGAAGGGTTAGCATCTCCTTTAAAAAACTTCTACCCGGGTAATTCCTAGAATTTCGATGTTCACTCTTGTCATCTCCTGTTTGACCACTTCCAATCTGCCTTGATTCATGGACCTAACATTCCAGGTTCCTATGCAATATTGCTCTTTACAGCATTGAATCTTGCTTCTATCACCAGTCCCATTCACAACTGGGTGTTGTTTTTGCTTTGGCTCCATTCCTTTATTCTTTCTGGAGTTATTTCTCCACTGATCTCCAGTAGGATATTGAGCACCTACTGACCTGGGGAGTTCCTCTGTCAGTGTCTCATTATATCTACTACTGTGGGCAAGAATCCCTTAGAAGAAATGGAGTAGCCATCATAGTCAACAAGTCAGAAACCCCGTACTTGGACGCAGTCTCAAAAACAACAGAATGATCTCTGTTCGTTTCCAAGGCAAACCATTCAATATCACAGTAATCCAAGTTTATGCGCCAACCAGTAACACTGAATAAGCTGAAGTTGAACAGTTCTATGAAGATCTACAAGACCTTCTAGAACTAACACCCCCCCAAAAATGTCCTTTTAATTATAGGGGACTGGAATGCAAAAGTAGGAATTCAAGAAATACCTGGTATAATAGGCAAATTTGGCCTTGGAGCACGGAATGAAGCAGGGCAAAGGCTAATAGAGTTCTGCCAAGAGAATGCACTGGTCATAGCAAACACCCTCTTCCAACAACATAAGAGAAGACTCTACACACGGACATCACCACATGGTCGACACCTAAATCAGATTGATTATATTCTTTGCAGCCAAAGATGGAGACGCTCTATACAGTTAGCAAAAACAAGACCAGGAGCTGACTGTGGCTCAGATCATGAACTCCTTATTGCCAAATTCAGACTTAAATTGAAGAAAGGGGAGAAAACCACTAGACCATTCAGGTATGACATAAATCAAATCCCTTATGATTATACAGTGGAAGTGAGAAATAGATTTAAGGAACTAGATCTGATAGATAGAGTGCCTGATGAACTATGAATGGAGGTTCGTGACACTGTATAGGAGACAGGGATCAAGACCATTGCAAAGAAATAGAAATGCGAAAAAGCAAAATGGCTGTCTGAGGAGGCCTTAAAAATAGCTGTGAAAAGAAGAGAAGTGAAAAGCAAAGGAGAAAAACAAAGATATAAGCATCTGAATGCAGAGTTCCAAAGAATAGCAAGGAGAGATAAGAAAGCCTTCCTCAGCGATCAATGCAAAGAAATAGAGGAAAATAACAGAATGGGAAAGACTAGAGATCTCTTCAAGAAAATTAGAGATACTAAGGGAACATTGAAAGAGGAGAGTGAAAAGGTTGGCTTGAAGCTCAACATTCAGAAAACAAAGATCAGGGCATCTGGTCCCATCGCTTCATGGGAAATAGATGGGGACACAGTGGAAGCAGTGTCAGACTTTATTTTGGGGGGCTCTAAAATCACTGCAGATGCTGATTGCAGCCATGAAATTAAAAGACGCTTATTCCTTGGAAGGAAAGCTATGACCAACCTAGATACATATTAAAAAGCAGAGACATTACTTTGCCAACCAAGGCCCGTCTAGTCAAGGCTATGATTTTTCCCATGGTCATGTATGGATGTGAGAGTTGGACTGTGAAGAAAGCTGATCGCCGAAGAATTGATGCTTTTGAACTGTGGTGCTGGAGAAGATTCTTGAGAGTCCCTTGGACTGCAAGGAGATCCAACCAGTCCATTCTAGAGGAGATCAATCCTGGGTGTTCATTGGAAGGACTGATGATAAAACTGAGACTCCAATACTTTGGCCACCTCATGCGACAAGTTGACTCACTGGAAAAGACTCTGATGCTGGGAGGGATTGGGGGTGGGAGGAGACGGGGATGACAAAGAATGAGATGGCTGGATGGCATCATCGATTCGATGGACATGAGACTGAGTGAACTGCGGGAGTTGGTGATGGACAGGGAGGCCTGGCGTGCTGTGTTTCATGGGGTCGCAGAGAGTCAGACACGACTGAGCGACTGAACTGATCTGAGCTGAACTGAACTGAAGGGAACATTTCATGCAAAGATGGCTCAATAAAGGACAGAAATGGTATGGACCTAACAGAAGCAGAAGATATTAAGAAGAGGTGGCAGGAATACACAGAAGAACTGTACAAAAAAGATCTTCATGACCCAGATAATCACGATGGTGTGATCACTCACCTAGAGCCAGACATCCTGGAATGGGAAGTCAAGTGGGCCTTAGGAAGCATCACTATGAACAAAGCTAGTGGAGGTGATGGAATTCCAGTGGAGCTATTTCAAATCCTAAAAGATGATGCTGTGAAAGTGCTGCACTCAATATACCAGCAAATTTGGAAAACTCAGCAGTGGCCACAGGACTGGAAAAAGTCAGTTTTCATTCCAATCCCAAAGAAGGGCAATGCCAAAGAATGCTCAAACTATCGCAAAATTGCACTCATCTCACACGCTAGTAAAGTCATGCTCAAAATTCACCAAGTCAGGCTTCAGCAATATGTGAACCGTGAACTCCCAGATGTTCAAGCAGGTTTTAGAAAAGGCAGAGGCACCAGAGATCAAATTGCCAACATCCACTGGATCATGGAAAAAGTAAGTGAGTTCCAGAAAAACATCTATTACTGCTTTATTGACTGCCAAAGCCTTTGACTGGGTGGATCACAATAAACTGTGCAAAATTCTGGAAGAGATGGGAATACCAGACCACCTGACCTGCCTCTTGAGAAACCTGTATGCAGGTCAGGAAGCAAAAGTTAGAAGTGGACATGGAACAACAGACTGGTTCCAAATAGGAAAAGGAGTACGTCAAGGCTGTATATTGTCACCCTGCTTATTTAACTTATATGCAGAGTACATCATGAGGAACGCTGGGCTGGAAGAAGCACAAGCTGGAATCAAGATTGCTGGGAGAAATATCAATAACCTCAGATATGCAGATGACACCACCCTTATGGCAGAAAGTAAAGAGGAACTAAAGAGCCTCTTGATGAAAGTGAAAGAGGAGAGTAAAAATGTTGGCTTAAAACTCAACATTCAGAAAACGAAGATCATGGCATCTGCTCACAGTGGCTGACTTTATTTTTCTGGGCTCCAAAATCACTGCAGATGGATCGCAGCCATGAAACTAAAAGATGCTTACTCCCTGGAAGGAAAGTTATGACCAACCTAGACAGCATATGAAAAAGCAGAGACATTACTTCGTCAACAAAGCTCCGTCTAGTCAAGACTCTGATTTTTCCAGTGGTCATGCATGGATATGAGAGTTGGACTATAAAGAAAGCTGATCGCCGAAGAATTCATCTTTTTGAACTGTGGTGTTGGAGAAGACTCTTGAGAGTCCCTTGGACTGCAAGGAGATCCAATCAGTCCACCCTAAAGGAGATCAGTCCTGGGTGTTCATTGGAAAGACTGATGTTGAAGCTGAAACTCTAATACTTTTGTCACCTGATGTGAAGAACTGACTCATTTGAAAAGACCCTGATGCTGGGAAGGATTGGGGGCAGGAGGAGAAGAGGACAACAGAAGATGAGATGGCTGGATGGCATCACCGACTTGATGGGCATGAGTTTGAGTGAACTCTGGGAGTTGGTGATGGACAGGGAGGCCTGGCGTGCTGCGGTTCATGGGGTCGCAAAGAGTCAGACACAACGGACAGACTAAACTGAACTGAACTGAACTGAACCCAGGTAATATGACAGGTTTGCACTTTGCTGAAAATAAAGATCATAGACCAAAGCAGGAGAGCGTGGAATTGTAATCATTTCACTCAGTAATTAGACCTTGCATACTAAGTCACTTCTGTCATGTCCGACTCTTTTCGACCCTAGTGACTGTAGCCTACCGGGCTCCTCTGTCCATGGGGGTGCTCCGAAATATCAGAGTGGGTTGCCATGCCCTCCTCCAGAGGATCTTCCCAACCCAGGGAATGAACCGAAGTCTCCCGCATTGCAGGCAGATTCTTAGACTTGGTGTTGAGTAATGCTAACACAGCCTTGATGGTTTTCCAAACAGAGAAACTGCCGAGAAAAATAAAATAGGAGGAAAACAAAGGAGAAAGAGATGCATAAAGGAAAACCCACAAGAGCAAAACATTCAGGTCAGAAGTTCAGGAGGAAAGAGAAGTAGAGTCTGATCTCAGTAAAATAGAAAACATGGAGTAATCCCAGGCAAGGGGGAATCAGAAGGAAGCTTGCAGTGCTGGGGCCAAAGCAAAGATTACAGAGGAAATTTGGAAAAGTGGAGAATCAAAAGAAAAGCAAAGTCAAATAAATAATTAAACCTGCATGAATAAAAGCCCCACTGAGACCCTGATAAATGTAACTTGTCACATCCGAAGGAAAGTTCAGCAAAAGTAGGGTGCTGGGAGATAGAAGAGATAACCTGGGGAAGAATTTTGCTTTCAGGATTTGATTTGCTTACTTATTTTTAAAAGGAAGGTGAGCACAGCTGTTCAATGACATCAATTTCCCAGGGGTGGCTGGCGCCTGTTTGCATACCTACAAATAAAAATAAAGAAAGCTTGCTAAATTCCTGGCCTATTTTACTGTGGTTTTTAAGACAGAGCAAAAGATAGGCTTTCACTGGGTACTGACATCTTAGAATTTCCTATCAAATACTTTGACATTTGCCTCTGAAATGTTTTTATTTGTTGCTGATGGATGTGAGGTTGTCAGGGTTGTCTCTGGGGTCTAGAAATGGGTTCTGTGAAACCCACCCTAGGGCCTGGCTAATGTGCACTGACAACAACTTGTCTTTAAGGAGGAATTTGCCCAAGGTCACTTGGAAGGAAGGGATCATTGCAAGATGTGGCCAGTCTTGCCCACCACCAAGCAGGCTGGCAGAACCAAACCTCATGTCTTCATGGCCTTTGATGAGCCTTTGGGGTTACTTTGCTTCACTGAATAGCAACCAACAGCAGTATATTGCAGCGCCATCTAAAAAAAGCATTTCTCATTTTAGGAGTGATTTTTCAAAGCAGGTGTTCCCTAGGAGGGCTTCCCTGGTGGCTCAGTGGTAAAGAACCCACCTGCCAATGCAGGACAGTCGGGTTCCATCCCTGGGTCAGGAAGGTCCCCTGGAGGAGGAAATGGCAATCCATTCCAGTATTGTTGTTGCTTGGGAAATCCCATGGACAGAGGAGCCTGGTGGGCTGCAGTCAGATGGTGGCAAAAGAGTTGGACAGGTAGTGCCCTAGAAAGGCATGGGGCCAGGTCAAATCCACCATCCCCTCAAACCATACCTTTCCCCTCTTCCCGCTGGGATTACCCCAATGAGATCCATGCGTGAGAAGATCAAGAATGACTTTGAGTGACAAATGCAGTTACCAAGGGCAACCTGGGAAGAAAGGTGGGGCTGTGAGCTCCTCCTCTCCAAGTGGCTGTCTTTATGAGTCTCAACCAATTGCCTTCACCCCACCCACAGCACCCCACCCAAAGGAAGGAGAGGATTTGTCAAACTCTTTTCCTGCCCTGAGCCTTTGCATGTGCTGTTTGTTCTGTCTGTCCTTCTCGCATCAATGGGCTGTCTTCCATCTTCAGGACCCACATAGAGGTCACCACCCTAAGGAAGCCCTTCCAGATTTCTGGTCTTAAGTAGATTCTCTGACTTTATTGACTTACAGAGGTTCATTCTTTTCCTTTCCAAATGTACTACAATTTATAACCACGTACCCAGTTATCTGATTGTTTGCTCAATGTCAGACTCCATAGCCCCACACTGGAAGCCCCATGAGAACAAGGACTTTGCTCTTATCTCTCCCAGTAAATCCTCAAAGTCCAATAGAATACCTGGTCCACGTAGTGGGTCTACAGACATTTGCTTCACAAATGATTGTACGATCCTAGAAATGGCTCTACTCACAAATACAGGTGACTCTATGAAGCATTAATAAAGTTGACAAAGCAAAGTAGCTTTTGACTAAGAAAATAGTAAGGTCAAAAATATAGAAAATTACAAGTTTACTCTAAAGAACAGATTCATCAAGAATTTACTCTCAAGGATCTATGACAATATTGTATGCAACCATTTCGTACTTGTTTTAAAGTACTTGTAATAATTCTACAGGAAGTTCTTCAAGAGAAATGGACATATTAGAAGAAAAGTTGGGTCCTCAGGAAGAAACACAAAGCATTAAAAGTAGTAAAGTTATTTTTTCTTTTCATTTCCTTAAAATACATATGAATTTAAAAAGCAGAATATAATATTGCAGTTCATAATGTATATAAATGTAAAAAATGAAAACTATAGCTTGCAGGTTAGCAGTTAGCTAGAAGCTAATAGATAAAGTTCTTTGTAAGTAAAATTTCCATATTTCATATGTAACTGCACAATAGTAACTCTCAGTAGACTGTAAAAAATAAAAAATGGATTTTGTAATCTTTAAAACAATCATTTAAAAATTGCAGAGTTATAGCTAGAGTTAATAGACTATAGTTATTAACTATAGTTATATAACTATATAGTTAACTATAGTTATATAACTATAGACTAGTTAATAAAAGGGAATTCTCCAAAATATTTAAGTAAATCAAAAGAAGGCAGGGAGAAACTGAAGTAAAAAAGGGGGAGGTGACAATTAGAGAACAAATAAAGTAGAAAATAATAGACCTAATTTCAAGCATACTGCTATTTACATTAAACTTTAATTTTTTTTAAATATTATTTTTGTGGTTTTGTTTGCTTATTTTTTAAATTTATTTATTTATTTTTGCTGGGTCTTCACAGCTGCAAGGGGTTTTCTCTTGTTGTGGCAAGTGGGGGCTACTCTCTAGTTTTGTTGGGTGGGCTTCTCAATGCAGTAGTTTCTTTCGTTGTGGAGCACAGGCTCTAGGGTATGCAGGCTCAGCAGCTTTGGCGTCTAGGCTCTGGAGCACAGGCTCAGTAGTTGTGGTACTGGGGCTTAGTTACTCCAACTCACTTTGGATCTTCCCGGATCAGGGATCAAACCCATGTCTACTGCATTGGCAGGTGGATTCTTCACCACTGAACCCAGGGAAGCGCCTACATGTTAATGCTCTAAACATTCCACTTAAAAGAGAGACTGTCAAACGAGTTAAAAAAAGAAAGAGCCAACGATGTCCTATGAGCTTTACATATGCTAACTCACTCAAGTCTTATTATAACCATCAGACTCTATGAGTCTGTGAAAGATGAAGGATGCCACTGCCCAGCTCACACAGCCACTGAGGGGCAGAACTGGTTTTGAACTCAGAAGTGTGGCTCCAGGACCCACTAAGCTAAGATTTACAGAATAATCCTAATTAAAACATTCAATCAGGATTTAACCTAAAATTGTGGTATACTTGTATTTTGAGGATAGCTGGAAGGGAAGGAGGAGAATGGGAATAAGTATGAGATAAACTTAATCTCACACAGGAGAAAACTAATAGAAAAATGCCTAATCTGATGGAATGTCATATACGTTTAATGGAGAGACATGGAGATACATTTCAGAAGAAAGAAATATAAGAGGCCTCTAGCCAAAGGAGAGTTCCGCAGTGTGCAAGAAGGGCATGGAACTATTATTTTTCCTTCTTTTGTTTGGCCCTGCTGCACACAGGATCTTAGTTCCCTGATCAGGGATTGAACCCGTGTTCCCAGAAGTGAAAGCACCAGGGAAGTCCTGGAATTATCATTTTTAACTTTTTCCCTTGTAGCATCTTTTGACATTTTAAAGTTCTTTGCGTTTATTTGGTCTGATTGAACCAAGCTTCTGAGAGGATGTGGCAGGAGAGTGGACAGGGTGGGCAGCTGATGTCTATGTCAGTCAGCACCAACTCAATGCCCAGGTAGGAAACAATGGGAGCAGCATCTGGTTTAGCACAAAATGACAGACAGGCGCGAGCTGACCCTCATCCTATGTCAGAGATGGGGTGGGATGAGGGCTGTTCATGCTTATTTAGATAGCGCAGTTGCCAGGCACAGCTGGGTGTTGAGACCTTCAGCCTAAGCTGGATAGATCTACTTTTACTTTCAACTAAAAGTAGTTGAAAGAGAAGGCACTGGCAAGCCACTCCAGTACTCTTGCCTAGAAAATCCCATGGATGGATAAGCCTGGTAGGCTGCAGTCCATGGGGTCGCTAAGGGTCGCACACGACTGAGCGAGTTCACTTCCACTTTCCACTTTCACACATTGGAGAAGGAAATGGCAACCCACTCCAGTGTTCTTGCCTGGAGAATCCCAGGGATGGGGGAGCCTGGTGGGCTTCCGTCTATGGGGTCACACAGAGTCAGACACGACTGAAGTGACTTAGCAGCAGCAAAAGTAGTTGAAAAGCTGGATTTTTAAATCTTGACAACTAATTCAAACCATTTTCCATGTATTACATAGGCCAGACAAAATATAACTGAGGGCCTGATTTGACCCATCTGTCACCACCTTGCAATCCTGTGTGTGTGTGTGTGTGTGTGTGTGTGTGTGTGGTGTGTGTGTGTGTGTGTGTGGTGTGTGTGTGTGTGTGTGTGGTGTGTGTGGTGTGTGTGTGTGTGTGTGTGGTGTGTGTGCGTGTGTGCGCGCACGCCCTATAGTTAGGGGAAGGCCAATACTTGAAATGCAATGATCTGAGTTCATCACTCTCAGTTAATAGTACACCACTACTCCATACATTATTTACTGTTCCATGTGTGACCTCTTATTTCATATTTTTAAATTACATTGTTTATTCTTTATTCCCTGCTCCCATTGCCCACCGCTACCACATCCAGTCCCTCCAACTAACTCAAAACTTTTGTTTGTATGTGTTCTTATAAGATGCATACTGTTTTGCATGATTTAAATACATAGGGCTATTATTTAGATCTTACTCAGTGCCTTGCTTTTTATCAGGACTATGTTTCTCAAGTCAATCCATGTTACAGTGCAGACATCTATTCTGTTACTCCCAACTGCTGCATAGCTTCTGTGGGTCCTCCCACCCCCATACCCACTTTCCCCAGTTGCTTAATAGTCCCACTATGAGAAACAACGCTGCAATAAATGTCCTTGTACCAGTCTTGTAAGAAACCTGTGTGAGCATCTGCTTGGAATACACCCTGAAAGGCAGAATTGCTGAATCATAACTAAAAAGCCTCTTGTTGAGGGTGAAAGAAGAGAGTGGAAAAGCTGGCTTAAAACTCAACATTCATAAAACTAAGATCATGGCATCTGGTCCTATTCCTTCATGGCAAATAGAAAGGGACAAAGTGGGAGCAGTGACAGATTTTATTTTCTTGGGGTCCAAAATCACTGCAGACTGTGCTTGCAGCTGTGAAATTAAAAGATGAGTGCTCCTTGAAAGGAAAGCTATGACAAAACTAGACACTGTATTAAAAAGCAAAGACATCACTTTGCCAACAAGTGTCTGTATAGTCAAAGCTATGGTTTCCCAGTAGTCATGTATGGATGTGACAGATGGACTGTTAAGGCTGAGAGCCAAAGAATTGATGCTTTCAAATTGTGTTGCTGGAGAAGACTCTTGAGAGTCCCTTGGATAGCAAGGAGATCAAATCAGTCAATCCTAAAGGAAATCAACCCTGAATATTCATTGGAAGGACTGATGCTGAAGCTGAAATTGCAATACTTTGGCCACCTGATGTGAAGAACTGACTCATTGGAAAAGACTCTGATGCTGGGAGAGATTAAAGGCAAAAGGAGAAGAGGGTAGCAGAAGATGAGATGATTAGATAGCATCACCAACTCAATGGACATGAATTTGAGCAAACTCCAGGAGACAGTTTGGAATGACAGGGAAATCTGGTGTGTTGTAGTCTATGGGGTCGCAGAGTTGACCCCATAGAGTTAGTGACTGAACGAGAGCAAGATATGCAGGCTTCCTGTGCACCATCCTGCCTTCCAGTCTCAAAAACAGGGCAGGAAGGTGCATATACTCCTACATCCTCACCAACACTTGGCATCATCCAACTTTCTTCTTCCCAGCCTAATGGAAAATGAAACTTCATTGATCTGAGTCCAGTGGGTACTTTCAGAATTAACACAAACAATTTATCCTGGGAACCTCAACAGACTTTAAAACTCTGTGTGCATCCTCAGACCCAAAAGGTAGTGATTCTCCCCCACTTTATAGTTGACTCACTATACATAAAAGGCAAAGTCAAAATCTGACTGTACCTCTGAAACTGTGAATTCCACCTACTGCCAAGGAGGGATGGATAACTGCCTTACTAGCCACTGTATTCCCCCCATCTATTCAGTTCAGTATTCCAATCACTAGAATGTAATTCTTGAATGGGAATAATAAGACATATTTTCTACTATGATGTTTTGTCAAATTCAAAGAATAATGAAAGTTACATAAGTAGTTCAAAGCATAGTCTCTAAAATAAACTTTTTTAAGTGACTTAAAGAAAAAGTCACAGTCCCAATTTGAGATGACACGCACTGTGGTCACAGAGAAGTTACTCTAAAAAAAGCATATTATTATTATCGAGTCCAGAGTCTTGACTGATGCTGTCTTGTCATCAGAGAAGATGCTTTTTTTTTTCCTCCTTTTTGTATGGCATAATATATCCCCCAATAGTTTGGTACTTAAAAACATTGTTCCCTAAAGCAGCAGGAGTGATTATCATGAATGATAAGTAAATTTGTCAGCATCAGTGCAGCAAAGTAACTTTCATCAATCGACACGAGACTTGTCTGAAGGCTGGAGGGGCACTGCTGACACATAGGCTGTCAGTTCTGGAGCTGGGCTTTCGGGTGTATGCTGGGTTTTGTTTTCCATTCTGCCATTGTGAGAATATTATGGGTAATTTAATATTTTCTAAAATATTGAAAATCCTTTTAATTGAATAAATTTACTGAAAAGCTTCATAGATTTAAATGGTCTTATGAGTCATTTTCTAGGAAAGATTGATTTCTTTAAGAGGATCCAGCTGTAACTTGCCTAAAGCATTGTACAAATTCTTCAGGAGAACTGATGACTTTTTTCTTGTCAGCCTAGTTGAAAATGATACTCAATAGTTCTATTTATCAGTGGGGAAAAACTTGTTTAAACACATTCAGAATGCTGCTCCTGTTTTTATTAAATCTAATCCTTCTGTTTCCCTTCTTAAGAAGGTTTAAATATAAACACAATCAAATTTGTTCTGTGTGAGCTGTTAAAACCCAACAGTAATACAAAGAGGACCAAAATAGCTGAACCATAATTCACATTAGAAATACAACTGCCATTTACTTATTTATAGGACAGAATGATAACACCCAAAGAGACAAAACAAACAAACAAACAACAAAGAACGAGGAAAGACCCTGGCCACAATTAAAACTAATGAAATTGACTTTGGTAATCCTGGACTCTAGATTTCTCAGGACAGAGACCAAGACAGCCTTCTTTATAGACTCAGTTCCTGGAAATGAACCTGTCTGCCAGCAGGTAACTTACTGAAATTGCAGCCACCACAATAAATAACATCTCCTTCCTCCCTCCCTGAGATGCACAGAAGAGTCAGACAGCTGGAGACAAAAATACCAGCTCTATTCAAGATAAAGCTAAATTAGAGGGCATGGCAGCATTGTGAATACAGAGTGGACTTTGGAATCCTTCACCTTGAATTAGATGGAGTTGGCCACTCAGCTCTGGCCAACTGGAGGTCCCCCTACAACTGGCAGCCTGTAAGTTCACCGCCCCGCAGAAAGATGCAGTTCCTTTCCCAAACCCGCAATCAGGTAAGCCACGCCCATTTTTTTGGCGGGGGATGGGGTGGAGAGAAGCTGGGAGTTTTCCAAAGGCTTTTATCCTTCTGGAAGCAGAGTGGGAATTGTTACCCCTCTACAGAGACATACAGGCTTTCCTGGTGGCCGAGTGGTTAAGGAATCCACCCGCCAATGCAGGTGACTCAGGTTTAATCCCTGGGTCGGGAAGATCCCCTGGAGAAGAAAACGGCAACCCACTCCAGTATTCTTTCCTGGTAAATCTCATGGACAGAGGGGCCTGGAGGGCTGCAGTCCATGGGGTCTCAAAAAGAGTCAAACATGACTTGGCGACTAACAACAGAGACATACACTCGTGCAAGTGAGTGCTTAGTTGTTGTTTAGTAGCTAAAGACCGACTGTTTTCGATACCCCACAGACCAGACCGCAGCCGGCCAGGCTTCTCTGCCCATGGGGATCTGTGGTTTTAAAACTATATGGGCTTCACTACTCAACTCTATTCTTATTGTGGTAACTAGAATATGTGTTAGCAAATACCCCCTCCGAGTTTAAAATTCATCTCATTGTTTAGATCCATTTTAAAAATCTGCCTTCTATTTAGACTGAATCATGCTATTGTCAAAAGAATTGCTTGGTCATACTTTCCTTTATATATTTTCGTTTTACTTCGGTTCCGTATTATGACTTAGTCTGCTCTTTCTCTAAGCTGTTGCTAGGGAAACTCAGGAATTCTAAGCATAGCTACTTGAATCAGGACAATGTTCTTAATGACCTTAATTGGCTAGGAAGAAGAATCCTTGTTATAGTGTTTTCTGTTCTGTTTTGGGTTTTAGAATTTCCGGATTGTGACAAACATTAAACAAACGATCACTTTGATTTGGGATTTCCGACTCAGATCAAAGTCACCATTGTCAAACACTTAAGGAGACGTGATGACACCAGGGAGGGCTCTGTGGTATAGCGTGCAGACATGCAGCCATGGGCATCCAAGGGCATTTTTTGCAGAGCGGCTCCCCTGAGGTTCAGACCAGTAAGGAAGACACCTGGGTGTCAGTGCTCTGCAGGTGTCTCCCCCACACTGTGGTCTTTAATTTTCACACAGCTCCTTTTGTATCATCTTAGCCCTGGGTTCAGATCAGGATTGACTGCTCAAAACTGAGCTACTCGAATTACATCCAGCTACTCCTCTGGATGTTTAAAAGGCATTTTGTAAAAAATAGAGGCGAAGAATGTAAAACTTTAGATGTGCAGTTTTAGAGCTGGGGGATCATCAAACCTACTAGCCCTCCAACCCACATCCTCAATTTATGAAATGGGGAAACAGAAGCAATCAAGGTTGGGAACTTGAACAAAATTACAAAGCTCATCAGTGACCAGGTCAGAGCTAGAACTCAGTTTTTCAGATGCTCTGTCCATCTTTCATCATCTCTGCTTCTCAACTGTAGGGAACTTCCAGGAAGAATAGGCCAAGAGTCAAGAGAAGAAGGCAGTGTGACTGCTACCTTGTTACCTGTATTCTGTGTTTAGTGAAGTATTTCACCAAGGTCAGCAGTAAGTTGTAGATTGCACATTCTGGTCCAAAGCATGGCTGTCTCTTGGTGCTCACATTTTTCAGTTTTTATTTCTCTTCACAATACACCTTATACTAAAATCCAACCCCACTCGGAGAAGGCAATGGCACCCCACTCCAGTACTCTTGCCTGGAAAATCCCATGGACGGAGGAGCCTGGTGGGCTGCAGTCCATGGGGTTGCGAAGAGTCGGACACGACTGAGCAACTTCACTTTCATGCATTGGAGAAAGAAATGGCAACCCACTCCAGTGTTGTTGCCTGGAGAATCCCAGGGACGGGGGAGCCTGGTGGGCTGCCATCTATGGGGTCGCATAGAGTCGGACACGACTTAAGCGACTTAGCAGCAGCAGCAGCCAACCCCACTGGCCAGATCAGAACTCAAATCTGTGAAATACAGGTAAGAGATGATCCCTAAGTGTGCTTCCTTGCTTTAATGAACCCAGAATGTAAGTCATTAAATTAGCCTTGACTATTTAAGATTTATTTGTTTGGGGTGTTGTTTTGGGGATCCTCGGGATTTCAGGAGAATGATAGAAAAATTTTGGTATTAAATTTCAAAGTGTGAAAGTGATAAGATCAACACCAAGGTGAGCAAGGGTGGGAGGGCCCCCAGGGAAGAAGAGGCAAAGACACCATTTACACACACACACACAGCCCCCAGAGAAGAGGCAAAGACACACCATTTACACACACACACACACACACACACACACATGTGCCCCAGCTCCAGGGATCAGACTGATTACAAACATCCACCGAGCACTCCTGTTTGGAATCTCTGTCTGGAAAGGCACAGGGCAGTCGCAGTTGAGTCCTTCTGATTTCAGAAAAGGCCATCAGCACGTTCCATCACAGCTAAGAACTGAACACCTGGGGCAGCCACAGAGCCAACTCAGGGGAAAGGAGGGTGGGAAAGGCCAAGGATGCTGACAAGAAATTCATGACAGCCCCTGAGGGGGAAAAAGGAAAAACCCACCCAAAGAGGCCCAGGAAGGAAGGCTTGACCAGGTGGCACCGCTTCAGTTTAATTAGACAAAGGGAGGGGAAGAGGGAGGTCTGAAAGCAGAGACACCTGGGGAGCCAAGCGGAGACAGGGCAGAGGTTGAGAAAAACAAGCCACCTGGGACCCTGATGGAAACACTCTCCAGCGGGATGAGGTGTCAAGGAGGCAGGTCAAGGAGGCTGGCAGAAACTGGAGAGCAGAAATGGAGGCCGCGGAGGGGCGGGCACTGCCCATCAGGCAGTCTGCCGTCAGTCAAGAGAGGTCAAAGGAACTAGGAAGGACAGGGATGTTACTAAGAGAATGTCCTCACCTGGGAATAATAAGGGATAGATGTCAGGTCAGGAGATGGCACAAAGTACGGGAGTCTAATCTAAAAATGTCCTTTTTCTTTTTTTTTTCTCGGCCATAACTATCTGTTTACAACTGTATGATTTTTTAAAAATTGAGGTATCGTTGATCTACAATGTATAAATTTCTACTGTACAGCAAAATGATTTAGTTTTGTATATGTATACATTCTTTTTATTCTTTTCCATTATGACTTATCAAGGGATAGATTGAACATAGTTCCCTGTACTATACAGCAGAACCTTGTTGCTTATCCATTCTCTCTATATAATAGTTTGCATCTGCTACCCCAGACTCGCATTCTATCCCCTCTCCTCCCGCCCTCCGCCTTGACAAACACTAGTCTGTTCTTTATGTCTGTGAGTGTTTCTCATACAGTATAATTTCATTAAAGTCAAATTAGATGTTTTTTGTCTCCATTTTTTTTTTCATTGAAAAATTTCAAACTCTCTTGGAAGAACTGAAAGAAAAATGCACTTTTTACTCATATATCCTTCACCTAGATTTACAATTGTCAGCATCTTACTACATTTACTTTTAGCTGTCTAACTGTAACCTTTTCCGTCATTTGAAATAAGTTGCAAACACCAAAATGCTTCATTTCCAAATATTTTAACGTGCACCTCCTAATAATAGGTCATAACCATCAATATACCTGGGAAAATTAACATTAATTTTATTTACTATATAGTTCATATTTAATTTTCTCAGTTGTCCCTCAAATATCTTCCTTTTGGCCATTCTTTCCTAATCCAGAACCCAATATTTGGGCAGTAATATTGTCCAACACATTTGGTTTTATTTCAGGAGCAAGTTTTAATTTGGAGCAAGTTTGTTGTTGTTGTCTACTGTTTTTCATGACACTGAGGTTTTAAAAGATAACTGATTAGAATAATTTATGCCGTGGATTTGTCTGATTGCTTTATCATGATCAGATTATAATTAAATTATCTTTGGCAGGAATTCTACGCAGGACATACTGTCTTTCCTTGAAGGAAAACACACTTTAAAGGTTTCATCTCACCTACAGGACAGAAAAGATTCTAGTCAGAGTAGTATTAAGCCTGTTCATTTCTTCACAACTTATATTGATGTCATGGTTTCACCAAAAAAAAGATTTTCAATAATTATCTTAGTCAAAAGCAGATCTTTAAAATAGTTGTTAAAAAGCCAGCTATGAATAGAACACTGATTTTGATGCTAAAATTCCAGGCAAAGAAAGAAACATGGTAAAGAAAGGCAATTCTAGAACTTCACAGTCCAACTCCTATAGAAAATTAAAAAAGAGATTCCTGGACTGAATTCTACCAGAAATGTATCATAAGAAATATGATGAGCAGCATCTTCCTGTGGTTCTCCAGCAGAAGCAGCATCAATCTTCACAGAGAGCCTGGGTCACAGGGATTCTGCGATTTGACAGGAAGGGCCCCATGTGTTCTGGATGCCAGATGTGAGAGTGAGAACGCTGGTGACTTTGCAACTGGAGGCGTCTGATTCCGCTTCTTGACCAGATGGTGAACCACTCACTTCAGCAGGGCAGTGGTTTATCTGGGGCTCTGATACAGACCCCCAAATTATATAAGGGTACTAAAGTCTCAGTTCAGTTCAGATCAGTCGCTCAGTCGTGTCCGACTCTTTGCAACCCCATGAATCTCAGCACACCAGGCCTCCCTGTCCATCACCAACTCCCGGAGTTCACCCAAACTCATATGCATCGAGTCGGTGATGCCATCCAGCCATTTCATCCTCTGTTGTCCCCTTCTCCTCTTGCCACCAATCCCTCCCAGCATCAGCGTCTTTCCCAATGAGTCAACTCTTCACATGAGGTGGCCAAAGTATTGGAGTTTCAACTTCAACATCAGACCCTACAATGAACACCCAGGACTGGTCTCCTTTAGGATGGACTGGTTGGATCTCCTCACAGTCCAAGGGACTCTCAAGCGTCTTCTCCAGCACCACAGTTCAAAAGCATCAATTCTTCAGTGCCCAGCTTTCTTCACAGTCCAACTCTCACATCCATACATGACCACTGGAAAAACCATAGCCTTGACTAGATGGAGATTTGTTGGCAAAGTAATGTCTTTGCTTTTTAATATGCTGTCTAGGTTGGTCATAACTTTCCTTCCAAGGAGTAAGCATCTTTTAATTTCATGGCTGCAATCAGCATCTGCAGTGATTTTGGAGCCCAAGAAAAATAAAGTCTGACACTGTTTCCCCATCTATTTCCCATGAAGTGATGGGACCAGATGCTATGATCATAGTTTTCTGAATGTTGAGCTTTAAGTCAACTTTTTCACTCTCCTCTTTCACTTTCATCAAGAGGCTTTTTAGTTCCTCTTCACTTTCTGCCATAAGGGTGGTGTCATCTGCATATCTGAGGTTATTGATATTTCTCTCAGCAATCTTGATTCCAACTTGTACATATTCCAGCCCAGCGTTTCTCATGATGTAATCTGCATATAAGTAATAAGCAGGGTGACATAATAAGCAGGGTGACAAATACAGCCTTGATGTACTCCTTTTCCTATTTGGAATCAGTCTGTTGTTCCATGTCCAGTTCTAACTGTTGCTTCTTGACTTGCATACAGATTTCTCAAGAGGCAGGTCAGGTGGTCTGGGATTCCCATCTCTTTCAGAATTTTCCACAGTTTATTGTGATCCACACAGTCAAAGGTTTTGGCATAGTCAATAAAGCAGAAATAGATGTTTTTCTGGAACTCTCTTGCTTTCTCCATGATCCAGCGGATGTTGACAATTTGATCTCGGGTTTCTCTGCCTCTTCTAAAGCCAGCTTGAACATCTGGAAGTTCACGGTTCACATATTGCTGAAGCCTGGCTTGGAGAATTGTGAGCATGACTTTACTAGAATGTGCAATGAGTGCAATTGTGTGGTAGTTTGAGCATTCTTTGGCATTGCCTTTCTTTGGGATTGGAATGAAAACTGACCTTTTCCAGTCCTGTGGCCACTGTTGAGTTTTCCAAACTTGCTGGCATATTGAGTACAGCACTTTCACAGCATCATCTTTCAGGATTTGAAATAGCTCCACTGGAATTCCATCACCTCCACTAGCTTTGTTCATAGTGATGCTTCCTAAGGCCCACTTGACTTCCCATTCCAGGATGTCTGGCTCTAGGTGAGTGATCACACCATCGTGATTATCTTGGTTGTGAAGATCTTTTTTATACAGTTCTCCTGTGTATTCTTGCAACCTCTTCTTAATATCTTCTGCTTCTGTTAGGTCCCTACCATTTCTGTCCTTTATTGAGCCCATCTTTGCATGAAATATTCCCATGGTATCTCTAATTTTCTTGAAGAGATCTCTAGTCTTTCCCATTCTGTTGTTTTCTTCTATTTCTTTGAATTGATCGCTTAGGTAGGCTTTCTTATCTCTCCTTGCTATATTTTGGAACTCTGCATTCAGATGCTTATATCTTTCCTTTTCTCCTTTGCTTTTCACTTCTCTTCTTTTCACAGCTATTTTTAAGGCCTCCTCAGACAGCCATTTTTGCTTTTTTTGCATTTCTTTTCCACAGGGATGGTCTTGATCCCTGTCTCCTGCACAATGTCACGAACCTCCGTCCATAGTTCATCAGGCACTCTATCAGATCTAGTCCCTTAAACCTCTTCCACTGTATAATCATAAGGGATTTGATTTAGTTCATACCTGAATGGTCTAGTGGTTTTCCCTACTTTCTTCAATTTAAGTCTGAATTTGGCAATAAGGAGTTCATGATCTGAGCCACAGTCAGCTCCTGGTCTTGTTTTTGCTGACTGTATAGCGCTTCTCCATCTTTCGCTGCAAAGAATATAATCAATCTGATTTCGGTGTTGACCATCTGGTGATGCCCATGTGTGAAGTCTTCTCTTGTGTTGTTGAAAGAGGGTGTTTGCTATAACCCGTGCATTCTCTTGGCAAAACTGTTAGCCTTTGCCCTGCTTCATTCTGTACTCCAAGGCCAAATTTGCTTGTTACCCAGGTGTTTCTTAACTTCCTACTTTTGCATTCCAGTCCCCTATAATGAAAAGGACATCTTTTTTGGGTGTTAGTTCTAAAGGTCTTCTAGGTCTTCATAGACCTACATGGCTAAAGTCTAAAATTAGGCTAATAGCCAAATATTCCTAAATTAATCAAAAGATGTATCTTATTTATGCATGTGAAAATGGCACATGCATAGAAAACTAAAACCAAAAAGGATTTATGAGAAACTAATCTGTCTCCTATGCAAACCCAATTGTATTCTTCAGAAGTAACCGTCATCTTAGTATTCTTCCAGAAATATTCCTACATATGTATACATACCCATACATATTTTAAAATACATATTACTAGTGCTGTCTATACTTTTCTGTTGCTTTTTTTCTTAACACTTCACAAACTAATTGGGTATTTTGGCACACCAGCTTATACAAAGAGCTCATGCTTTTTCCTTGCTGCACAGTATTCCAGTAGACACCATCATGTGTTTGACTAGCAGCCAATTTCTAGTATTTTGTCATTATCAAGAGTGTTGCAATCAACATCCTGAAAAATTCTTGTTGGTATACACTTTCCAGGATATTTGTAAGATAAATTCCTGGAATAAAATTGCTGGACATCAAAAGGGATGTGCATTTAAGATACACATAGATATGATAAAATTGCCCTTTAAAGAGTTTATTTCAATTTACACCTCAGATAACCCAGTCCCCTTCTCTTGGCAAGTCTGGGCTTTAACACAGCTGAGTCACCTGACAGGTGAAACATGGCATCTTCCTTGTCTTTTCTAATTTGCAGATGTTCATAAGGCTATTTGGGTTTTTCTTCTGCCTGCCTTCTGAGTATTTTCTGAATGGTCTTTTTCTTACGGGTATATGAAGGCTTTTTATATTATAGAAAAATCAAAACTTGTCTGTTATTTGTACTGCAACGTATTCCCCCCCTTTTTGCCTTCTGATTTTGTTTGTTGGACTTTTTGGTGTTGTTCAAATGTTTTAATAGTTGTCTGTGGTCAAATATATCTTTTCTTTTATAGCTTTAGATATTGTGATGTGAATACAGAGGCCATCTCCACTGTAAACCAAACAGGACAGAAACAAACTCTCACACTGTTTTGATACATCTCATATTTTATGTTTAAAATTTTAATCCATATAGAATTAATTTTGGTATAAAAATGAGGTATGGATTTGAGCTTGCATTTTTTTCCAAATGGAATTCAGTTGCCTTAAGTCTATTTACTGACTGACCCACTCTTTCCCATTACTTTGATGTTTGTTTTTCATCTTTTGAAGGTAATTATTCTCAATTAAAAGGCTAAATCAGACTCATTAGATCCTGGGTATGAAAATTTTTCAGTTAGTTTATTCAATGTAGAAACTACTGGCAAAAAAGTTTCCTTTTATATACAATTCTAAATCCATTCAGCAGATGGTACTTATTTTTTCTCCAAACCAAAAATTCATGTGTCATAAATGTTGATGAAGTTTTCTTAAATGAAATTTACTCCCATTCATCTTTCATTTCTTAGCAATAAGGCTGCAGTCCAAGTGGAGAAGGAAAATGAATTCTCTGCGATGCAGAAAAGGATAACATAAGACTATTTGCATCATTACCTTTAATTACCCAATAACTGGTTCGTTACTGGAGATTATTCTGTGTTTTTCTGTTTGTTCCAGTCTTTCTTGGGATACCTTCCAGGTTTCAACTCCATTAAAAAAAGTTAATCTCATGGGTTAACAAAGAGAGTCATGGAAAAACTGCACGTGAGATCATCATTAGTTCTTTATCTTACCAGATACCTCTACTGTTAACTCACTTCTAGGACCTGTATTTGTCAGATGACTTGAATTCTACCCTCACAAGAAGGTAATATTCAAATGCAATCAGGTGGTGCTGCTAATATAAACTTGAGAATACTTTGCAGGTTGCTTCAATTTGACTAGGCCTTAAAAAGATTCAAAAATCCTCCTTAAAAAATGGTGGGGGGAGGGCATTTGGACTTCATGAGCCCTAGGTAGGTATCATTGATGGAACAGAATCCTATTTCCACTTGTCCATCTTGTTCACCTCTATGTTACCATTTAGAAAAGTCCTTTGTACATAGCAGATATCCAGTTGGTTGAGTGGAAGGATGGATCGATGGGTGGATGGGAGAGTCCAGATGTAGGACTCACCAACTTCCTCAACACAGCGGCAACTGTTGGTGGAGCAACTGAACACTCAAGATGAAATCTATTTTCCGTACTACACTGAGGTTTTATTCTTGACTCATTTTTCTTGACTATTCAATGAAAGACATGTATAAAAGCCTATCTTGCTTGGTGTTCTCATCGAAATGCATCATGCTCATTTTTGCATCATGATATAATTAAGAAAACTGTTTTTATATCTCAAGTTTCCATAAGTCTCCTAAACAGAAGTGGATCAATGTACTCCCTGTTTCAATTAGGGACCACTCAAGGTTTCTTTCTTTCTCATTAATTACAAATATAAGCCAAATGAGAATGGGAGCTCATCCTTTCATCAAGGACAATGGAAAGTGTTTTTATAATAGCCATGGTTGCAGTATTTTAAAGTACAGATAATTAAAATCTCAGCATGCTGCCATCCAAATCATATACAACAAAAAAGAAAAATCTTCTTACACCACATTTCAAAGCACCAGCCACTTGGCTCCTTCCTCCCCTTCCTCATCTAACAGGCTCTTCTTCCTCGGGACCTGGAATGTGACACATGACCTGTAAGTGGGAGCCGCACCAAAGGTGAGCAGCCATTTGGTTCTGCTGGGCTTGCATACAGATTAGCAGGGAGTGTACACAAGAAAACAAACAGCGAGAGTGGCTGAAGACAAGCTCTTAGTGAAGTCAGGGAAGGACTGAAGAAGCTGCTTCTTACATCTTGGTAGACTGCCTGTAATTTAAAATGAACATTTATTTCTGCCTGTTCCCAGTTTACACTGTCAAGGTTTTGGAGTAATCATTTCTCCTCTAGATTCAACTTCCACTGCTTGTGAAAAACCCTTGCTTTTATTCATTTCAAAGGAGTTGGCTTCCTTAGGAGATAACATCACTGTTTATAACAGATATTCATAACAACCATATGGACCTTAAAAAATCATCTGATCACTCACTCAAAAAATATTTATTGAGTACCAACTAAATACCAGGCACTGTGCTACATCAATGTCAGGGTTACAATGGCTAGAGGCTCAAACTCTTTGCCAGGAATTCTTTGTATGTATTTTTTAAATTACTAGTAGACTTAAAAACATACACAAATAAATGCACAAGTCTGCGGATTGCTGGAGGTCAGCAAAGCTCAGATAGAGCGCTTTGCATGCAGTAGAAGAAATGCCAGAAAAAAAAATCATTCAGATGATGTCTCATCCCACAAGAGGTTTGAGGTGATTTACAAAGATATATGAGCTTCCCCGGTAGCTCAGCTGGTAAAGAATCCACCTGCAATGCAAAAGACCCCAGTTTGATTCCTCGGTCAGGAAGATCCCCTGGAGAAGGGATAGACTACCCATTCCAGTCTTCTTGGGCTTCCCTGGTGGTTCAGCAGTAAAGAATCCGCCTGCAACGAGGGAGACCTGGGTTCGATCCCTGAGTTGAGAAGATCTCCTGGAGGAAGGCTCGGCAACCCACTCCAGCATTCTTGCCTGGAGAATCCCCGTGGACAGAGGAGCCTGGAGGGCTGCAGTTCACAGGGTTAAAAGAGTAGGACACGACTGAGCAACTAAAAACAGCACAGCACAAAGATACATACAATTCAAGACGATGAAATAAATGAGTCAGTACAGAGAAATATGGATATTAAAATAATAAAGGTGGGAATAAATTTACCACTTAGATATGCTTTCTGAAATTCATTTAGTTACTCAGGAAAGCCAACCACTAGTGATTGCCAAATGGAAGAGAAATGTAGGTGAAGTCTAACACGATTTCTTCTGCAAATAGGAAGAATTTAATGCACAGACAAATTAAAGGTATTTGTAAGATGATTGACTATACTACATAATGGTCATGCTCAGCGAGAACACATGGAAAAGGTATTGTTATTGAAAGAACTGAAAACTATGCTTTTTTAAAGAAACATTCTTTTATGTGTGAACAGATGTATTTTCTACTGCAGGACACGACAACATGCTTTTTAATTAAAGCATGCATCAAACTAAAAAATATAAATAAAATGATCAGCCAGTCTGTGGAAATCAACAGAAGGGATAGTCCCAAACTACTTTCAGTTCAGTTCAGTTCAGTCGCTCAGTCGTGTCCGACTCTCCGCGACCCCATGAGTCACAGCACGCCAGGCCTCCCTGTCCATCACCAACTCCTGGAGTTCACTCACACTCATGTCCATCGAGTCGGTGATGCCATCCAGCCATCTCATTCTCTGTCGTCCCCCTCTCCTCCCGCCCCCAATCCCTCCCAGCATCAGTCTTTTCCAGTGAGTCAACTTGTCGTAAATACCTAGGTGTCTGAAATCATGTTGAAAAGAGTAAAGATCAGACAAAAGGTGGAAATAAGCAAGTATCTAAAAATAGTGAGTTCCATGCCATAGTTAATCAGAAATTAAGATGTGGTCAATTGCTGTGGTCTTATTAAGGCTTTGACAATTGTGTTTGGGGGACACCCATGACTGAGGTCACTCCTACTATTGTGACACCAAAAGATAACAGTCACTAAACAAAGAGAAGGTTTAATGTTGAGGACATCTGGTTTAGACATTAGAATACAAAAGCTGAAAGCAGAGAAGGCAGAGCTGAAGGGTGAGCACCAGGATTAAGATTTACCATTGGCAAGGCACTCCCGTGGCCTGGGGTAGGGTGGTGGGCACGAAATTTTGTTCCACAAAGATACAATTCTGGCACATTTTAGAGGCAAGCAGCATCATGACAGGTGTCTAGGCTAGATGGTTCATCAGGTGGTGTGACCCTTAAATAACAAGCCTCCTGGAGTCAGTGAACCTCCTTAGAAGCACTCCTGGCTAACAGGTGGGTTGACGAAGAATCCAGGTATCTACAGGCAGCTGAGTGGCTGAGACAAGCTTTCAATCTTTCACAAGCTCCCTTGCTCTGGGGAGAACCACCCATGGTGCCAACCTGCCCCCATCCTTCACCAATTCAAAGGAAAGAAACAAATAGCTTCAACCTCCAACCGGATTAAAGTTTCCTCCAGTACCCAGCTCATTGTTTCCAAGACTACCAAATTTAGCCTGATGCTCCTCCCAAACCTGTCCTCCAGGGATGACCCCAAGACACCCAGGTTGTCCTGGCCATGGTGTCCCTCTCTGGTCCACTTCACAAAGCAGCCTGCTTGTCCTGGTTCCCACATGGCTGCCGCTGGTACTCCGCAGTAACTTCTTACACTTAGTGAAGGAAGCACAGAAGCACAGTTCTAATCAGTACTAATGCCAATATTTTTATTTAAAATCTATTCACTTAAAGTCAAAGTGACATCTTAATGCCATTCAGCACCGATGAAAATGTCACTCAGCGTTGATTCACTTGATGAAAGTGAAAGACGAGAGTGAAAAAGCTGGCTTAAAACTCAACATTCAGAAAACTAAGATCATGCCATCCGGTCCCATCACTTCATGGCAAATAGATGGGAAACAATGGAAACAGAGACAAGACTTTATTTTCTTCGGCTCCAAAATCACTGCAGATGGTGACTGCAGCCATGAAATTAAAAGATGCTTGCTCCTTGGAAGAAAAGCTATGACCAGGCTAGACAACATATTAAAAAGCAGAGACATGACTGACAAAGGTCCATCTAGTTAAAGCTATGGTTTTTCCAGTAGTCATGTATGGATGTGAGAGTTGGACTATAAAGAAAGCTGAGCACTGAAGAATCAATGCTTTCGAACTGTGTTGCTGGAGAAGACTCTTAATAGTGCCTTGGACTGCAAGGAGATCCAACCAGTCAATCCTAAAGGAAATCAGTCCTGAATATTCATTGGAAGGACTGATGCTGAAGCGGAAGCTCCAATACTTTGGCCACTTGATGAAAAGAACTGACTCATTGGAAAAGACCATAATGCTGGGAAAGATTGAAGGCGGGAGAAGGGGATGACAGAGGATGAGATGGTTGGATGGCATTACTGACTCGATGGACATGAGTTTGAGCAAGCTCTGGGAGCTGCTGATGGACAGGGAAGCCTGGCATCTTGCAGTCCATGGGGTCGCAAAGTCAGACATGACCGAGCGACTGAACTGAGAATTGAGAATGCCACTCAGCAAAGTGATTTGCCCAGAATAAGAAAAGAGCTTCATTTTTAGAAAGACTTTCTGCTAAATTTCAGACTTTTTTTTAAAATTAAAATACAAGGATTGTCTTCACAAACTCTTCCTGAATATTTCACGTGTTTTCTGCTTTATTTGCTGTGCATATCTTCACAGTGTGTGTATTATTTTTAAGTATTCCTAACAGATGGCTTCAAGTGCTACATATTATATAGAATTAAGTGAAGAGCTTGGTAAACAAATGAGTCAAGGATTAAAATATTTTACAGCTTATAAATCATGAAAGATGTTCAATAACAGTATATTAATAAAAAATCTTTAAATGTAAACAGAAAACATTCAATACTGCCATTGGATTGGTCAACTGTTTATGACGAATTATTTCTTAACGGGCTCAGATTATAACCTAAACTAATCTGAGGTTGGCAACTAGTTTTCCTATGAGCCTGGCCTACTCCTGCTTTCTCCATCCAATTCCCCAGGCTTCTCTGCCATTTCCCCTTCATTAATGCCTCCTTCCTAACTAGGAAAGGAAATTCATAAGTCAATTTGTTACCATTTGTCCAACTTTAGCAAAATTTTGCTGAAAGGTGAAAGCGCAGGCTCAAGTTGAGAATTCAGAATAATCAGCTAATTTTAATGACCTATGCTTTCTAGTTCCTTTTCTGCAAGAGATTCATCTAGTGGTTGGCACTAGAGTTTCCACTGAGGGTTTGTGTGATGACTGAAACAAAGAAGACCAAAAAACCAGATAACTTTTGCCAATGTACAGCTATCTTTGAATCCATTTGACAGTTAACTCACTAGCCATTATTCCACCGAGGGATAAAAACCAGTGAAATATTCTGCTACTGAATGTTTCTCATGTGTGAAAGAAAGTGTCAGTCGCTCAGTCTTGTCCAACTTTTGTGACCCGGTAACTGTAGCTCCCCCCAGGCTCCTCTGTCCATGGAATTCTCCAGGCAGGAATACTGGAGTGGGTAGCCATTCCCTTGTCCAGGGGATCTTCCCGACCCAGGGATTGAACCTGGGTCTCCAGCATTGCAGGCAGATTACTTACCACTGAGCCACCTGGGAAGCCGTCCTCTCTCACACTACCCTTATTTTAAATTATTTTCAACCTGGTATGTAATGGTCTTTTCCTAATCATCCAGCATTTCCAGAATCTGATGCAAGATCTAGCAAGACTCTTACATTTCATTCTCTATTTCTCCAGAAAAGAGAACTTGACTCAGTTTTGATTGTGAAAATAATGTAAGCTTTTTATGAACGACTTGACAAAATGATTATAACTAGCAAAGTTACAAAGTGCCTGTTAAATAAAACCTCTCACCTTCAGGTCACAAGTTGGCTTCACTTGTATCAAGGTTCACTGCCCAATTTCATATATACATTCAAAAACTTTATTCTACTGCATTCCACATGTGGCTGCATTGTTTCCTTTCTACACTAATATTTTGTACCTCACTTTTCCAGACTTCTGTGAGGCTGAGAAGGATGCCCTCCTGAATCAAGTTTGGTTACCACATCAGAACGAAGGGAGGCCTTCTGGCAGTTTCACATTAAAGTCTATGTGCATTTTTGCCTTCCCCATCACAATAGCAAATCTTACTGCACAACACAGAAGCATCAGCAGTATTAACTATGTATCTGTTCTGCATAATGTATTGTGCATATCTTATAAGCAGTCTATCTATACGAAGTTTCATCAGACAAGTTTCTTTAAAACACAAAATATTCACATCATCAAAAAACTAGGAAAAAAAAGAAAACCAACCATGTTCATAAATAAATTCAGGACTGGCAAGGAAAGTTGCTTGAAATTAAAAAAAAAAAATCTAAAATACATTAAACTAAGAAAAAAGGGAGTGGGTCTCTATCTCGGTGGTACTCAGATTTGAATCTGCAGTTCTTGTTAACAGAGCTTTCTGGGTCCTGTCTCCCGAGTTTCTAATGAAGTGGGTCTGGAAGTGGGCCTGAGACTCTGCATCCTTCCAAGTTCCCAGGTGCTGCTGCCATTGCTTCTCTGGGGACAACACTTTGAGAACCAGTGATCTCACCCACCAGCTTTCCAGATCTGGTCGGCCAACTCCTTTAAAAGTACAGTAGAATTTTAAACGGCTGATGTACAAAACTGAAGAGACTATGGAATCAAGGACCACTGTATTTCAACAGAAAAATGTATTTTACATCCCCCAAACACATCACACACCACCACACTGTCTTCAGATGACTGGAAGCTGTCACACACCATATATGACATGCCCTTAGCACAGGACAGTACTATGTGCTAAACTGACCGCTGGGATACTTCCAGTTTTTACCAAACGGCAAGACCATCACAAACGACACTGAAAAGTCATGGTGACCTCAGAGGGGTGTGCACCAGCTCCTAGGGAACATTCTGGAAGGCTCCAATCACCAGAGCAGCAGTCCGTGGACTGTCCGTCAGATTACGTGTACTGCCAGGCTGAGGGACAGGCGCACCTGAGAAAGGCTGTTTCGTCACTGCTGTTAAGAACATCTCACATGAGCTCTACCCTCTTAACAGACTCCACATGCACAACACAGTATTGTTAACTGTAGGCACCATGCTCCACAGCAGCCCTCTAGGAGCGACTCATCTTCCGTAACTGAAACTTCTTTAGTCATCGAAAGTTACCTCCCGCCTCCCGCCCAAGAGTCTTGAGCTGTGGTTCCACATCACACGGGCCCTGCCTGCCCCTTGGCCAATTCAGGTTTTGATTAAACACAAGATCATGTGTGTGAAGTAAACAAGTACACTCTGCACTGTTCTGATGATGATGATAGTGGTACATCAGAAATAGGGACTCACTGGACTTCCCCGGAGACCCAGTGGTTAAGACTCTGTGCTTCTGATGCAGGGGGCACCAGTTCAATTCCAGGTAGGGGAACAAAGATTTCACATGTGCTGGTGCAGTTAAAAATACTTTTTTTAATTAAAAAAAAAAAAAAGAGATTCACTTAGGAAGAGATTGTGTGCTAGTGGTCTGCAGTTTTCTTTTTAAGAACCAGTTACTAACATTTGGACATCATATTTCACTTAAAAATCTGTATTGTCAGTCACTGAGATGATCAGGTTTAGCAACTCTGGCCTCATGTTCATTTCTATCTGGCCACCATGAGCTGGGGCTGAGCAGTTCAGCTTTCCCACACCGCCACTATCCCCAGTAACCCCTCCTCTCCTGCCCCTGGCCTGCGTTCTCCTCCATCACACCTATCCGGCTCTATAAACATTTCAGTTTACAACCCCTGCACCAAGGTTGTATAAATGAAAAAGTTTGCTGGGAACTGCAAATAACCATAATCTCTGTCTCATGCACTTTTCTGTCATTCACCAGAGCACAAGAGAATGTGACATTGTAATAGTGACCATCTTTACTCTCCTCCAGTTTTTAATCGTTTTCAAACTTTGGTTCTAATATTATTTAAAAAAGTGGACCATATCTCACACTTAACAACACACCACTGAATACCTCTGAGAGAGAAATTTGATTTCATGCTTCCTAGCATACATTCTGACTTTTGAGTATGTCTAACAGATGATGAAACCCTTGAAATTTCAAGAATCAAATTTTAGGGGTATAAGAATAGAATCAACCATTTCCAGTTCATGTAATTATAGGTATGTAAGAATGTGGCTTGTAAACATTGGTACAATCACAAAAATGTGAAAATATTTGTGTTATCATGTAAAATCATTTAGGGGGAAATGTAGAATGCTGGGCATCCTACAAGCTTATTACTTGAAAAGCTGAACAAAAACATTTCTGAGAGGCACTGCAATAGAACAAACCTACATGGAAAATAGCCACTTTAACAGAATAACAACTCACTACTCCCAAATTACCCCAAATATCTTTGTCTCAGTAGACTAAGGAAAATAAATGTAAGTGCTAGGGACAGGCAGAAAAGGGGACGACCTAGAGAAATACTAGAGGAGGTGATGAGATACATTAAATCCACCTCTAAAACTGAGGACAGTTAGGGGTGAGGAAGGTGTTCTGTCTGCAGAGAACTCCCTTGCCCCAAGTGTGTATTCCTTACCTTCACAACTACGACGTGTGGATCATGTCTCATCTAGAATACAACCACTTCACATACTGCCACACCCACCGTCATGCCCTTCGATTCCCTCGGATGGCGTCTGGGATGGCCAGGTGCTGCATACCTGCACTGCAGGCTGAGAGGGCTGGAAGCGGGCAGGAGTTAGTGGTCTTTGCCAAGAACTAGACCATAAACAGTGGTGAGAAATGCTATGGGACTGCCAACTCTAGTCTACTGTTGAGTTCCAGAAGCAGATATTCTGTTAGCCGTCTTTGATTTCCTCTGAAAGCTTGTACAGTCCTCACTTAGAAGACTGTTGTGAAGAATAAATGAGATAATGCATAAAGAGAAGGCACTCAATACAGGTCTCAAATTCTATACAAACATTCAAGATATACTTTTCCACCAAATTGTTAAGTTCTGTCCCCGTGAGGGGATGATGTATTTATATATGAAGGGCTGCTAAACAGTGTCCACGCTGAGGTATAAGCCACTCTCTCAATGACTTTTCAAAACGATTTTCATAGTGAAATGAGTCTGTAGGTATTACAGAATCCTTGCTGTGACACATCAAATGATAAGGCATCCAAGTACTAGTACTGCATTTTTAGAAGACAAGGAGGGCTCATGGACAAATGCAATATGACAACCAGATTAAGACTGAACACTTTAATCAACTATAACAAACCAATAATCATATGTTATATAAAAATTCTGATTCATGCATCAGATTACATAAATTACACAACTGTCACATTATGTAATGCTTACATACTTTTGAATTTGTACCTGCAAAAATGTATACAAGTTACCAGATCATTTTCCTTAGTAATTGTAATACTCCTGTTATAAATAATTCTTGAATTTTTCAAATACCTGCTAAATATACACATTTCTAGATCTGCAGCATTTTTTTTTGTACCTCAAAATACAAACCACCTAGAAGACTTAAGATTATAAGCCCAATGTATCATTTGTTACAGACTTCAGTTCCATTGTAAGAGTGGATTTTTTGACATGGAAAATAAATGAAATAAAATGTCAACTCTAGTTTAATGCTTGAAGAGCTTCTACACTTCTTATTAAATACATCAGAAAACCCTTCATATGCAGATTAATTAGTTAAGGTGCTACCTATTGCATATTAAATACTTCCAACGAGTGCATCTGGATTATTAAAGTTATAAATCTGTGAAAATGGGGGCTTTCGGTGTAGGCTGACAGACCCTTCCATCTACAATCATGAGCCAGCAGCACTGGAATCCTTTTCCTTTTACTTCAAAGAGATCAAGGAAATGAGCATGCTTCGTATTTCACTTACACACAGGAGTGACACCAACCGTTATCTATACGACATATGAGCACACAGACATCAGAAAGTTTCACCTTGTTTTGCAAATCCAGGGTAGGCTGCTTTTTCTAAAAAGCTACAGAGAAAAATAAAAGCTCTAGTGTAACAATTAATAGATATTTTAAAGGCAGCAATTTTTTTCTTTCTTTTTTTTTTTTTTTTGCACTCTCTTTGCTGAAGAATAAGCACTCTTACGAGGGTGGAGTTGGTGAAGGATGAGAAGAAAGCAAGTCTGTCACTAACGAGCTGAGTTTTACTTTAGGTTTCCATTCATGAAACCCCTTTAAATACAGGACAACATTTTCACAACTGGAAAATTACAATATCTTCATTTGCTGTTAAAAGCAACAGACATAGTTATGTATAATCTATGGATAATACTACATTCATGGGAGGATGGCAGAACTAGGCTCAATGCAGAATACAGCAGCAAAAAGTGATACTTAAAAGAGTTGTGAATGGGTGACATGTTGTTTTATATACAATTCTAAGATTTAGTACCTGGTATTCAATAAATGAACTTGAAGCCTAAGTGGTAGGAGTCTATGTTCAATACTTTGGGGCTGAATTTTAGAATTTGGAGGGGAGCTGGTTGTTTAACTACACTATTTAAAAAATATTAGCAGAGACATTTTTAATTACATAACAGAACTGTGTTAGCTTAAGAGAGGTTTTAGACTGTCACAAACGCTGCAATTAAAAAAAAATCCTCTTTTGTGGAAATACTTTTGAGCATGCCTTTTTTAAGCATAAAAGCAGAAGCAATCTCTGTCTATAAGTCTATTGTGCTGTGCATTAATGAGTACATATGTTTTATTTCCATGTCTAAGTTACTAACAAAACATACCATTATAATACTCAAAAGTTACAGTTTGGAAAAATAAACCAATGTGATCTTTTGGCTTTTTTTCTACAATGCTAGAAATTAATACTACTCCACTTGCACTTCCACTCACAAACACAGGAAACACTGGTTATGCTTACTGAGGAACACATTTTTACTTCTCATTTTTAGTTCATTATATTGACGAATTGATTTTGAAATTACAGACTAAGTCTGACTCTAGGTCATGAATGAAAGAAAGTTCATAAACATCAGAAAACATTTCAGGCAGTGATAAATGCAGATTCAGTTTTCAATACAGTTCTTGTCTCAGAATAAAAGATAAAATTATTGATGCAGTACAGCCAAATCATTCACCAAGGATAAGTCTAATCCTTAACAGTTTTGCTACAGGCCAAGATTCTCTCCTTAAAAATGAATTTCCTCATTAAAAAAATAGTAGTCCCTGAATCATACTTTTTCATGAGCTTTGCTTACATAAAACATATCCCCAGTACAACATTGGTATCGTGGGTCATTCTATAGAAAGTAAATTTGGCCAAAGCATATTAAAATATCTGCAGATAATGTCATAATACTGAAAACACGTGGATTCTAATACTTTTAAAAGTGTAAGAAGAGCCTCAATTATACTAACAATAGAAAAACTAAGAAATGTGCAACATTTAACAAATGTTAACTAAAAATGGCACCATGTTAAGAAATAAGAACTACTAAGACTTCAAATGAGAAAATAAAATTTTACACCAGACTGGGAGGTTTACTGCAGAAATTTAGAAGTGAAGGAAAAAACTGGTAAAATCTATTTTTCCTTCTCTATTTCCTCATATTAAACATTATTTTTTGTATTAACATTTGGGATTTTTTTCAGAATTTCAAAATTTGTGCTTTCACAGGAAAACTAAAGCAACTCAGAAAAATACAAATAATAAGGAATTTTAGCTTATGAATATAAACTTGGCCATGTATTACCTGATTCAAAATATTAAACTGAGCAAAACAATTACATGTACTTTGTTATTTAACTCTCAATGAAGTCTTAGTAGAGATAAATATTAGACAAAAATGCATCTGGTAAAAGATTGGGGAATATATGTCTCTGTATACAGATGAATTTTTCACTGTAAATTTCCTTTAGAAGAAATGGATTTCAGTATTACACAGTATGTTTTTCAGACTTTTAAAGTTAAAAAATGAGCAGCAGATGATTAGTAATATTTTTACATCACTGTTTTTCACTTTAAAGACTAATTTTGTACAAATATATAAAGAAAATTCATGAAAGTAGTCAACATTTTGGGGGAGCAGACTTTAAAAAAAGCTGACATACAGTTTTGTGATACTGATTGATTTTTAAAGGGTTTTAAGTATGCAGAACAGTATAAACTGTCACCCTAGTAAAGATCTAAGAACTCACCCCCCTTTGGTAAACCTCGTTGTGGCTCAGAACCCGAATGCAACCATCTGCCCCATTATTCATGTAACTTGAAACCAAGCCTGATTCATCATTCCTAGAATTTGCTCACTGCTCTGGGTTATCAGGCATCAGAGTGATCACGTACTCCCCCCCAAATTATCTTCAGACATAACTTCCTAATATTTTTTTTGCTAGTATTTTAAAGACATTCAAAATCTCAACAAAACAAATCACATTTGCTTATCTTCTGCTTATATGGCTCAAACAAAGCTCAGATATTAAGACAAAAAACTAATTAAAAAAACTCATGCTGTTGTGAAGTTAATGAAGTTTCCTAAAATACATCATTCTTTAAAAAGGGACTTTGGGTCATTACTTTGGAAAAAGAGAAAGGATCTGATGGTAGAATAATATATAGTAGCAGCTTATTTTGAAACCAAGGTTCATATAGTCAAGAGTGATTTGAAGCAGCTTCTCTATAACAAACCATTTAGAGTATTAATAGCAATGCTGATTTGTTTTGCATCAATAGAGCACACATACATTTCCAGATTAAGAAACCCTAATTGGTATCCTATAATTTTAGAGGCAACCAGTTGTTTTTAAATGTTCTAAAAACACACATATATATGAGGTATATGCACGTATTTTACATACAAAGATACATGAACATCTAGATATTCATGTACACATATATGTATATAAAATATGAACCTTTTAAGTAGTGTTTATAATGATCAGTACTCCTGCAGCTAAATGTCTATAAATTGACTTCTGAGAAACCAACCACAGTTTCAATTTTGCTTTACGAGAAACCTGTTCCTGAAGAATACGTCACGTACTTCTGAAGATACTTCTAGGCCTAAGGGAGATTAGTGGGCCAGCACCAGCACCTAAGTGAATCCTAAGGAACAGCTTATTGACGAGAATCTGGCCCATTTTCACTTTAAAGGTTTAAATTATTGAGCTCACTTCAAAGGTCACTCTTGATAGTCCCTGCTAATATTTACAGGTGAAACGATTTTTCACAATGAAGGAGAGTATGTAATGAAACCTGATAGCGTGGTCTCTTTTTCAGTACCAAGCTTTTCTTCCATTTTTCGTCCTCTTTCTTCCTTCCCTTTTCCTTCCCTCCCCGCCCCCCCCCCCCCGCCCCCACTGGCTTGTTAAGTACTGGAGAATTTGCCAGCCTTCCTGGACGGCTCGTACGGCACTCTGAGGATGCTGGGCGTCTCCTCCATCACCCTGACCAGGAGGTTGTCGATGTAGTCCTCCAGCTCCCGGATGTGTGAGTCCTTCCTCCTCAGGAGCTCTTTGTGTTTGACCAGCTCCTGCAGTGCCTCCTCGTAGGTCAGGCTGCGATAGCCTGCGGTGGCGTCAAACGGGTTGCTCTCCTAGAATAAGATGAAGACGGTCACCTCAACAGAGTATCAGGGGCAGATGACGAACTATTTTGAAACCCGCGTCCCTACCCTTGGCGAGAACCCATGCGACATTTCACACCATGGCTGGACAGTTCTCAGGAAAGGACTAGAGCAGATGTGCCCATGCCTTGATTACAACTCTAAATTCTTTTAAAACCTCTTTTTACACTGTGTACAAATATCCCAGTGTTAAGAAACTGACCATATAAGATTATATTAACAGATAAAATGTTCTATAATAAATATAATTTAAGAAGACGAAACCAAAAGACCTGTAAGAATCAATTGTAGGAAACATAAGAAGCGATTGAAAACTACACCTTTGGACACTAATTTAGTCCTCGTTGAATTGCTTCCACCCACCTAGAGTTTAACGTTATGCCTTTGCCTTTTTATTGAAGACGGTTATAAGAAACAGCATTATCAACTCTGCTTCAGATATTTGTTATGAAATGTTGCTGGTGTTCAGAACTACTATATACTATTACATAATATATTATTATGCAATAAATAGGTAGTATATAATAATAATAAATCCATGGGCAACCCTTGCAAGAAGCTCCATGGGAATAACTACTATTTTAACTTACAGGCAAATAGACCTTTTCCTCCTCTTAGAAACTAGTCTATTTTTCTCCTCCTAGACCTGTATAATTTATTTCCCTTTTTGCCCTGGTTGTCAGGAAACTCAGAGTTCCACTACTATCATGCTAACAAGATTAGTATATCTGCACTGTCTCCCACTTCACTTATTTTGTTTAATCTTATTCTGTTGGTGAAAATTCTTTTAACACAAAGGTAAAACATAAGCCAAAAAGGCACTGATTAATGTTTATTATAAAGCATCCTAATATTAATAGAAAATATTTCTCAGGGATTTCATCAAAAAAGCACTGCATCATCATCTATTTAAAGTATGTAATATTGAGATATTTCATTATGCAAAATGTAAAGTAGCAATCTTTATGGCATTTTATATATAGTTCTATCACTACATTCAACGACTGGAATTGGTGTTCATCACTTTCTTTCCAAACATTTCCTTTTGGCTTTAAAGAAAATACACTAAAATCCTGAGGAAACTGACCTTGCTCTTAAGGACTAACAGTATCTAATCTATTCCGTAGAGGACTGAGAACCAGGACTGACAAATATAGATAGGTCTTTTTTTCTCTTGTCATAGAAGTTAAACTTGTATTCATTCTTAGGATCTATTTTAATTTGCTACGCATCCAGGAGTTTTCATCAGCAAAGTCAAAGTGTTCTCCCCCAGACCCCGTGACCGTGCTGCACCAAAGGCACGAGCAAGAGCACAGATACCAGTATGTGTGTGTTAGCCAAGCACGCTCCCTTCTCTAGCTAGGATAAAGGCAAAAAAATGTCCTGGGCTGAAAACTTCTCCAAGCCACAGAATCCCTAAGGTGTTTCAGAGAAGACATAGCTTGCACTAGACCTTCAAAGATTCTGGAAGATACAAATGCGTATGGGAATCTCTAGCAGTGGGCTCTGCTTGTTCAAAGGAGGAAACAAAGCTCAAGGCCCAGTGGTCAATAAAGGTGATCAGCAGAGTACGGCTGGGAAAGACAGTCAGGGCAGGGCACAGAGAGAGAAGAGGCTGAAATGGTGGGTTCCAAACAGGCCATCAGGGATGTCTAATGCTATCAGACTTAGTGCTATGGGAAACAGAGCCTACTGAAGGTTTCAGAAGAGAGGAAAGATGAGTAAAGCTGCTGCTGCTGCTGCTAAGTTGCTTCAGTCGTGTCCGACTCTGTGCGACCCCACAGACGGCAGCCTACCAGGCTCCTCTGTCCCTGGGATTCTCCAGGCAAGAACACTGGAGTGGGTTGCCATTTCCTTCTCCAATGTGTGAAAGTGAAAAGTGAAAGTGAAGTCGCTCAGTCGTGTCCGTGTCCGACCCTTAGTGACCCCACGGACTGCAGCCTACCAGGCTCCTCCATCCATGGGATTTTCTAGGCAAGAGTACGGGAAGTTCTAGAAAAATGGTATAGCAGTGGGTAAGACCATTTGGAGGGACCATAATTAGTTACAAAGTTACTTAATAGTATGTGGTGCATGCCTCCTCAATTGTGTCTGATTCTTTGTGACCCCATGGATTGTAGCCTGCCAGGCTCCTCTGTCCATGGAATATTCCAGGCAAGAATACTTGAGTGGGCTGCCATTTTCCTAGCCCAGGGGATCTTCCCAAGCCAGGGATCGAATTCGAGTTATCCACCTAACACTGCGCCACCTAAGATGCCCCCACTTAATAGTACTGACAAAAGTTAATAAGAGTCTCTACTAGATTAACAGAATAGAAAGGATGCTAAAAGGAAGTAAGTTTAAATTCTGTTAGACATATTAAAAATAATGTATTTTAACCATTAGAAACTGGTACAGATACAGCTTTATGAGTTGTGTGATCTTTGTCCCCCAAACATTTCAAAATATTATTTTACTACAACTAAAGGACAATTCTGGATATATGCTGGTTTACTTTGTAGTTCCTTCTCTTTCAGAGCAATTAACCTTTTGTTAGAGTAAGTACCCACACATATTTTTAAGTTTATCTAATTGGTCATAAGTAGTCTAGAGATATAAAAGTTATAATTTTCTAAACACATTCTTACTGACATTTATTATACTAAGCATGTTTCTGAAAAGAAAAAAAAAAAGGTAAGAAATACCATAGAGGTAAGTATATTTAAAACATTAATTGAAAATAAGCTACTCTATTACTTTAACCAAAGTAATTCTGTATAAATTTGAGACAGAAACCCACACAGGTTTTACTATTCCTTCTCTGATAAACGAGATGTTCTTCAAGTTCCCTTTCAACTCTAACATCTCCTGGTCTACAAAATGCTTTTTCTGAACTGCATTAAAAAAAAAAAATGTCCAACTAACGTGATTTCATTTTTCTAATACAACATTTATTGAAAAATAGCAGTTCTTCTGAGAACCGCAGGGATTAATGAAATTAAACTGAATGAGATTCATTATCAATTGACTGTTTTACTTTTTTTCTTAATTTAACATAATAATAGTGTCAGATTGAGCCTCTCTTAATCAAATTATACATTTATGAACTGATTTCTCCAAATTAAGTGATAATATACACTTAGAAAATCATTTATATTGTTACATTTAACACTATACCAGCACTACCAGAGAATGTAGCTAAATTTTTAACATTTCTCTAAAATGGGGATTAAAAATATCAGAAAATTCTTTTATTTTGACATAAGTAGCTTAAATCAACACCATGATACAAATCAATCTAAAATTTAATCTCTCAAAATAATCAATTATTATCCCACAATATTGTTCAATACTTTAAAGCCATATTCTAGAATATACAAATCTACTAACTGGCTTATTTTTCTTTTCACAATCATCTAATAATTATGGGGAAATAGATTTCTTGGAAATACACTTCTGAGTTTTTCAATAAATTTTCCATTTGTCCTTTTATGTGAGAATTTTACCCCAAATCTCTGTATCAAGTTTCTATGCCAAAAAAAAGAAAAATCTTAGAAACACATGTACTATAAACTATGTTCTGGAAAATAATATAAAACAATTAAAAACAGTTTTATGCCTAGCTCCAGATTTATCTCGTTATCTGAAAATCATGTAAACCTAATTTTAAGCATAAGATTCTTAATTGAGTAAATATACTCAATAAATACAACTATCTTTCTGTTTTATATATAATTCCAAATAAAGATTAACTAATACATACAATAGGAAATAAAAATATTTTCTAGGTTTCAAAAATTATTTTGCTTAAGAACTTTCAGGCAGATATAAAAATGAATTATTTTTTCAAAAGATACTTTCAATACTATTTTTGGAAAAGCTAAAATTGAGAAATCTCCAAACTGGTAAAGACTCAAATAACATAGGACTCCTATGTACTCAATATTTTTCCTCTAGCACTCCATATAGATGGCACATATGTTTTTAAGATGTCTTCTTATATTGAAATTTAATGTAAATTTTTCTTCTCCATTCCTCTTTCATAACCAATACTTTTTATTCCTACCCGACCTCTGTTAAAAATTTCCATATGCAGATATAAGAAAATAAGTATTGGGTGAGAGAAAAGAATTACTACATGAAGCTTTCTAACTGGAGTTTTAAATAACTGTCGTGCAAACAACTTTGAGAATTTCTAGTGATCTATTTTCACTTTACTCATAGTCTAGCCTTTTATACTAGGAAATGTATATTTTTTACAATATTTAAATTTCAACAAAAGCAAATTATCAAGACTCAAAATAACTGAAGATTTAAAGAAAGGTTGTCCTGGTAACCAAATATTGGTGGGGTACTAACTGACATCCAAGGCAACTAGAGCAGAGAGAGAGAGATAAGATGAAGGCTTGGCATTCTCTGATCATCTCATTATTGTTCTAATGAGGAACTTTGCTCTGGGAATATCATCTCAGCTACTTTCACATCTTTTGTCCTACTCCCTTCATCTCCCTTTCAGTTCTTAATTAGGCCTTAAAGAGCTCACACTGCCCTTTCAACTGGCTACTGCTCCTGTTTAAACACTGTGCTTTCACAGACAGGTGTTGGCACTAGCATATAAGACATACAAACTTAATTACAAAATACTACGTCCAGAAGGAGGAAAAAATATAACTTAGTGGATGGCTATTATTGGAGAACTTAATGTAAATTACTTCAAACATCTTATAATCTTCAACATAAAACTTGTTCAAATACTTTTTTTCAATAACGATCAGCAGGAGGATGAGCTTTCCTCTTAATTGTATCTTGCAGTAAATTAACAACACCTAGTAATCCTTTAACTGTCATTTAGAATAGTTAGTATTCCAGAGAAAAATAATCACACATCAAGGATTCTTTTATCACCTTTAAATCCTTTAACTAAAACAATTTTCACATTTTATTTCTTTAAAGAATTCTAAGGATGCTTTTGCAGCAATAAATTATAAGATTTGGAAAAGTACATTTACAAGTACATAGAAGTTGTAATTAAGGTTACTTAATAAACAATAGCTGCACATTAAATCGATTTTTTGATGTTGCATTTTGTTTGAGATTAAGTAACTGCCTGATAGAATTCATTTTACTGTCTGATCAAAGGCTGATTTCATATATTCTGACGTTTCTTGCCAGAGTGCCATAATATAAAGACTTGAGTATTTATGAAATATCAAAACGTACAAATCATTTACATAAAACAGCGAAAACACAGTACAAAGCCCTCTGCTTCTATGTTGTTTCCTACCATTTTAAAGACAACTATGTTTAGAGTGGTTTACACAACACCGTGGTTTCTTCTAGGCCTATCACATCACAGAAACTTGTGATATGTTACTGCTTTGAAAAATTCTTATTATACATCTGGATCACACACATTAAGGACAGATGGTTCAAACAGCAACCACCAGCCTCTTGGAATAAAGGCTCTATTTCTGTTACTCAGTGAGAATGTAGTTTCCTACCAAGACATGTGCCCATATTTTATAAAGTAACTTATTCTCTAGGTTTAATATAGTATTTAGAATTGACTGAAGATGTTACTGAACCTCTGAACAGAGATCTAAAACTGAACTTGAAATAACAATGAAATGAAGTTAAAATATCTGAATAACCCCTGAAAAATATGCAAGTTAATTTAGCAGGTCGCTACCAAGTCTGTTAACATATTTGGTTTCATTCTGACTTAGAAGGTAAATGTCCTACAGGTTCTTTCGCACTTTCCTGGTTAAATGGATCTCTTGCCAGGAAGCGTTCCCTATTGTTAAATATTAACCAGCAGCTTTATCTGTCCTTCCGTCTTAGTCACAACAACAACAACACACTAGTTTTCGCCACATGCTCGTACTTCATAACTATCACAACGCTGACGCTGACGTACAGCTTTCTTATTCATACCTAAAGAGCCTGCAACCAAATCTGTACATTCTAAAAGAACTTCATTTGAACTAAAACCGTTTGCTTATACTTCCACAGATCACATCTAAGTCATACCCTATGGTATATTTTGTGTTTCTTCCTTCTCTGCAGATTATCACACTAAACCATAACCTGTAGGTAACGGAGGGATTCAAGGAGATGGAGGCCTTTTTAAGAATGTGCCGCAGACAGACAGTGTGTGGCTTGGTTTTTGGTAATTTTCAAACCCTCGATACAACTTACCGGAATCTTCCTGAGGTCCTCATGACTTGTCGGATTCACATGAAAACTGAGCAATAAAAGAAAAGCATAAATGTTAAAAGCATATCACGGTCCATGTGGGAGGAAACATAAAAGCAGAACATTTCAACCAGCACTGCAACAACAATTTCTAAACTCCTACACCACCTGGGTGACTGACATTTAATCCAGGATGTAAAAGAAAAACAAGATTTACGCAACATTCTATACTTTTAAACTTTGAGGGAAAACCCTTCAGTTAATACTAGAATTGAAGAATTGTATCTTTAAATACGTAGTTTCTAAACATGTTTAAATATAAGCAAATTTACCTAGTCAGCTATTTTATAAAATTAAAGTTTGTAACATTATTATTCATTTAATATACACACACACACCTTAGGCCTTCTGAGATAAAACTAAGGAGACTTAAATAAATTTAGGGTGGGAAGCGTGTAGAATGAAAGAGTTGAAGCCATCTTTTAAAACAATTATTCCTATAGGTGTTAGAAAAATTAACCTTTAAATATTTTCCTATCAAGGAGAATGAATTCAGAGCTGTGTGAACCATTTCTGTCATTAATGGCTTTCTAAGTAGCTGGTCTTCAAAATTTAAATACCCAAATGGACCAAAACAAAATGGATTTCTTCCACGCTGAGGATGAAAACATCACAGCTGAATGTTATAATCATTTTCCTCTTTAACACGTGTCCATTAGGAAGGGGACTGCAACCAAAAAGAACCTAAACTTCAAAGCCATCTGCTGAGTAAATATTTCATCGTTGCTATTCAAGTTTAATTTTTACCCAGCACTTAATGACTATTAGCCATCAGAACCTCTACAAAGCATTAATGTCCTAGGAACCTTTTTAATCCCCACACCCCCCCAAAAAAGACTTCACTGTAAAAGATATATATATATTTTTTTTTTCATTATCTGTGCAAGTAACTGGAATCCTTTGAAGAAATACACTTTGAAAACTTTTGACTGCATACATGAAAAGTCTGGACACTGAAAAATATCTATTTTCACAAGTGCATGTCCCAAGCTGTAAATCCACAGGGCATCTGGGCATGGATGACCACCTTGAGATAGCTTCTCATATATCCAAGGTTTCAGTTGTTATGGCTAAAGGTTTGTGGCAGTGGCTACCAGAACTGGTTGCTGACCTCTTCTGCCTAGAACTCTGGTGGATAAATCTGGCATCTCAGTAGAGCCTGATGACACGGTAGGGAAGACTGAGATATGTTTTAAATTCCAACGATGCACCATTTACAGGCCAGTCTGGTTGACAGGCTTTCTCATTCCCGGTGCCCAGACTAGAGTCACTGCACCAGCAGAGTCTCAAAAGTCTGACAAAGAGTGGCTTACCCCTAGGCCTACAGTCCCTCCGGAGCAGCTGATAACGCGCACAGTTCCTACCCTCCCCGGCTTCCGGCCCCAGGAGGTCACCATCAGGGACCACAGGACTCTCTCTCCTTGCCCATTATCTCAGCGTGCTGCTCTCTAACGGGCCAAGAAACACATCCTGCGCGGCTGTCTCCATTTGACTGTCATACCCTTGAGGACAAACGGACAGACCCTCAGTCTGACAGCACACCATGGTGGTTACAGGAAGAGAGACGGTGGTGTGAACTCAAACCCTGCTTCTTCCCTCTACACACTTGCTTTTGAGTGTGTCTGGGTTCCCTCACCTGTAAAATGGGAATGCTAACAGGAGGAATGCCAACAGTCCCACACAGGCCTCCTGGGAAGATCAAATGAGATGATCCCAGGTAAAACACTCAGCACCGTGGCTAGCAGACAGCACACGTTCAGTAAATTATTTTATTGAATGAATATTTGCATATCGCTTATACTGTGCCAGACACTGTGCTAATAAGCATTTTAACCAAAATTAACTCCTTTCATCCTCATAACCCTTAAGGCAGGTATGATCTGCACTTTCCAAAGAAGGAAATGGGTCACAGAGAGGTTAGGCAGCTTCTGGGAGGTGGAACAGGAGGTGAGTGGCGGAAGTGACACAGTCCTAGCCCTGCTTTCTGCTCATGGATTCGCTCAGTGAGCACCAGCTGTACCGCTGAAGCCCTGAACATACAGGGCATGAGGCGTGAGACACGCCGTATTTTGAGTAAGCACACAGGAGACGTGCCCTTGCAGGGGAAGAGAGCACTCCTGAGTTGAATTCTCAGACCTACCCAGAGGAAGGCGGCTTCTAGTGCAGCAAATTAGCCAAGGAGAGTCTAAGTCCAGGAAAAAGTAGGACTTAAAAATACATGAAAGACAGGCTTGGCAGGCCAGAGCAAGAGGACAGGGAGGACCTACATCGTCTACAACTGCAGGACACCAAGGAGACGGGCACACACGCAGCAGGGTGGGAGGGAGCCCTTGAAGGGTAGTCATGCAGGAGATGAGGCCCCTGGAGCTCCACACAGCAGTAGGTCACTTCTGACAAATTTAATCGTTCATAAATGTTACTAGATATTTCATAGGGGCTTTCCTGGTGGCTCAGATGGTAAACAGTCTCCCTACAATGCAGGAGACCAGGATTCAATCCCTGGGTCAGGAAGATCCCCTGGAGAAGAGAATGGCAACCCACTCCAGTCTTCTTGCCTGGAGAATTCCACGGAGAGAGGAGCCTGGCGGACTACATCGATCCCATCACATCCTTAAAGAATAAACAGTATTACAGCTGTATAAATCTCATTAAATGTCTCAGGAATGCATTATTAAACTAAGAAATGGAAATGCTCATATTATACTTATTGTAATAAGAGTTTTAAAGGAACAAGACATTTAGAACAAATATTTTACCAAAGTCACAAAGCTAGTAGTATGTACAATCCAATGGCATTAGCCTATGGGATGAAAGTGAAACTCAGAGATAGCCTGCAAGTGGTCTGTGCATTGTCAAGAATGGTCACAAGTGGAAGGGAAGGAGGTGTGGAGCGCAGAGCCCTGGACCTCACCACTGTACCTGCGTGTAACCTGAGTGTGCCCACACTCACAGCCCAGGCAGACATCTGAGGCCAGAGCTCTGGGACTTGAGGCCAAAGCTCTGGGACTGGCCATTGTCTGAAATCCAAAGGCAGAACCCGTCCCCTGTGGTCGGCTTTATATTCACAACTGACATGTCAAACACATGACCAACCCAGTCATTCACAGCTGCCTTTTTAGATCTGTCCTTAAGCGGGGGAAAAAGAGTTAACTGAACTGGATTGAATTAGCTTGGGGAGAAATAAAATGTCTCCACTTATCGACGTGTGGCACCAATTTGTGATACGTTTCCCCTTGGACTGCTGTCCTCGTGTCAGACAAGATACTGAGGAATACAGGCTGACTGCTCAACTGAGTTGTTGACAGGTTAAGGAAAATGTTTTTTTAAATCAGGTATAAAAATAAACAGACATGCTCATACTGAAAAGGTCTTACACAAATTTAAACTTCACAATTCAAAAAAAATTATTTTTCAAAATCAGGACTAAAAGAGTCTGGTGGCAGGAGATTTTAAAGTACCTTTAGACTGATAAAAAACATTTTTAAATTCATATTTTAAAAAATACTTTAATAAAATTTTTTAAGTTAACATTCTGAGGTTTTTAACTTTAATAAAAGCTTGTTTTTTTACCTTGTGGTATTCCCAAATTTTAAAGAACTTTTAATTAACAGTACTCAAATATATTTCAAGGGATCATTAGTATCTCTTCAATAACGTCACAAAAATTTACTTTGAAGTTAGGATAAATACAGAGTAAGTAAATTAGTGAAACTTAAAACTGTCCTTCAATTTCTGCTATGGACTAGCTTCCCACAGATAAGCCAGAAAAGCAAACCAACGTTTATAAAGTGATAAAACTACAGAAATCACTAAGGCATTTGGCAGTGCCCTGAGTTTTATTGTCATTCATTTTCTCTTTTTAAAACTCCTTTTGTTCTCTTATGGAGTGAGAATACCTAAGAAAGGGCAGATACAGTTAACAGTGAGAAAGTTTATCAAGACAAAAAAAAAAACCCACAGAAGAACAAAGATCTATTACAACTGATTAACTAGCTGCCTTGTCAGTATAAGACAATACAAACTGTGTAAATTCCTGGCTCTAGGATTTTATATCTTTCAAGGAGAAGTCATATAACAACACTTGAAGCTCTTTTGAAGGCATTTAAAAACAAATATTATTACATCTTCCACGATACATCTTTCCAAGATGTGTTACTCTGGAATTATAAAGTTAAGTCCATTTTAGCCTACAACTTGACCCATTTTGTATTTAACAAGTGAATTCAAATTATCTGCAAAATTCAGGAGGTGCCCTGCTTGTCTGGGAGAGGGGGTCAAAGAGAGGAAGGGGAGTAGAGCAGAAACTTTCTTAAAAACACCGTTTAATTCCTTCTGGGGGGTTTCCCTGGTGGCTCAGAGGTTAACGTGTCTGCTTCCAATGCGGGAGACCCGGGTTCGATCCCTGGGTCGGGAAGATCCCCTGGAGAAGGAAATGGTAACCCACTCCAGTATTCTTGCCTGGAGAATCCCATGGATGGAGAAGCCTGGTAGGCTACAGTCCACGGGGTCGCAAAGAGTTGGACACGACTGAGCGACTGAACAGAACAGAATTCCTTCTGGTGTACAGGAAGTAAGTACCACTGTAACTGCGGCAGAAGCCCTGACATTAATTCTCCTCAAGGGAGGGTACCCCAATATTGATCTTCCTGTTTAGTTGAGAGAGGGGGCTCTGCAGACCCTGAGCTTCATTTGCGGGAGAGATGTAGTCCTGGGGGAGGGGTGTAAACTGAGAATTATAATACAAAACCTTTAATGAGTGTGAAAAGAGGAAAAGTAAAATACTCCCTTTACAGAGAAGCAAGTGCAGGAAGTTACGACACTGGTCAAGCCACAGCTGATATTACTGGGCTTTAACCATGACACCAGGTACCTTGGTGAGCACTTGACACGCTACTCCACTCAATCCTTCTGTAAAGAAGAGCACACAGGCACAGCAAAGTCAAGGCAACAACAGTGCTCAAGGTAACACGGTTACTAAGGGGCAGAGTCAGGATTCAGAGAAAAACAGCCAAAGGTCACCATCCAAGCTCTTAGTCACAAACTGCACCTCCCACGCGGGGTTCCATTGGGAGCTCAGAAAGGCGGGTCTCAAGGCAGCCAACACAATTCCTGAGCATTCTTTCAGTCAGAATGACTGAGAAAAGTGCAAGGCCTAGACATTCTTACAGACAGAACACAGGCTGAAAATTAACAGGCACTGAGTTTCTGTCCCCTCCCAACTCCCCCGCTCCATTCTGCCCATCTCTGTACCCAAGGTGGCTGATCGCTGGAAAGTACATCACCTGGGCCCCCTTGCCCACTGGGAGATACTTGCAAGAGACTGGAGGACAGAAATAAGGGAGACAGGATTTACTTCAGCACCCCAGTCCCAGCCTACCACCTTCTCAGCCCCATGGCACTACAGCTTTGCCAGTAGCTTCTGTGCAAACAGCCACAGATGTTCCTTCACACCTCTGTGTGGCAGTCACTTCCAGACATGGCAGGTCCCTAGCACTGTAATACCCCTTCCTTGGTGTCCTAATCCCAGCCAGCCCTCCACATGAGGTCTCTTCATTCAACTTTCTTCAATTATTCACTTTGAGCGTGTCATCTGTTTCCTGCTAGGAATTTAACTGATGTAAGAATATACAAGAAACGCCATACACTGTTCACTCAATAATTTAAAATAGGAGAGAAAGAAAGAAAACTAACTAAACTGTAGTTCTGAAATGGTATAACTGAAGGGACTGGGATTTGAATACTACTACTATACATGTGAAGAAAGCTGATCGCCAAAGAACTGATGCTTTTGAACTGTGGTGTTGGAGAAGACTCTTGAGAGTCCCTTGGACTGCAAGGAGATCCAAACAGTCCATTCTAAAGGAGATCAATCCTGGGTGTTCATTGGAAGGACTGATGCTAAAGCTGAAACTGCAATACTTTGGCCACCTCATGCGACGAGTTGACTCACTGGAAGACTCTGATGCTAGGAAAGGTTGGTGGCGGGAGGAGAAGGGGACGACAGAGAATGAGATGGCTGGATGGCATCACCGACTCTGTGGACATGAGTTTGAGTGAACTCCGGGAGTTGGTGATGCACAGGGAGGCCTGGCGTGCTGTGATTCATGGGGTCGCGGAGAGTCGGACACGACTGAGCGACTGAACTGAACTATACATTGTTATGGGGCCTTCCAATTTATAACACATTTTCACGAACAGTTCCTTTAAACACGTTTCCCAAGGAACAGGAATCAATACACTGAAATACAGTCTCCCACAGTAAGATCTCATGGTCAAAATCACGCCTGATCCATCGCACCTTCGGATTTTCCCACTCCCTCGGCTCCTATCGGACATGCTCTGTGGACCCCCACTAACATCCCAATTGTTTCCTAATCCGTCACTGTTTACTCACCCCTCTCACCAGAGCATACTTACAGCCCATTGTCCATCAGATGTTTCCCCACTTTTATTTTGCCAGTCTCTACCTCCTCCCAAGCCCCTCCTGCTGTCTTTGTTACTTTACTGACCTACCTTTATAACTAACCTGAAACATATCCTCTCCGCCGCTTTTATGAAGGTTAACAACAAATCATTTTTATTTACGGTAATAGCCTCATTCTCTTTAACCTTTCAGTTCTCTTTGAAGAGTATTCTTTCTAAGATCTGTGATGGCCTAAATTTTCTCCTGTGTTTCTGATTACCTGCCATCTTCCTCATTCTGCCCTAGGTGGAAGACACTAGTTATTTATAGAGGTTCTGCTTTCAAACTTCTTTTCCCACTCTACCCTGGTGATTTCGTATCTTCCCACTGCTTCAGCTGCCACCACTCTGGACTGATGACGGCTACATCTTTAATCTTCAACCACAACTGCTTTATCCTTTGTAACAATACCTCCTTTACGAAAGTCTGTTCAGTCTCAGACTGGGTATATTACTTGCACCTCAAAGTTGTCCCCAGCCAATCATCACCTTGACTCTTTTTTATCAGTTCAGTCTAAATTTCCTCTTCTGGTACAAAAAGGTGAAGCCTCGGAGGCACCCTTGACTCCAGCCTCCGGCTTGCCTGCCTCACCAGTAAGCAGCCAGCTTCTCCCCACTCAGCTTCTGGACATGGATCTCTCATTGTTTCCTTGCTACTCATTTCCAGTGTTGGTCACCCTTCTGCTCATGGAACCACGTGACCACCTACACTGAAACAGCCTGGGCCACAGTAACAGCCTCCTCTCAGGCTCTACCACTCTCACTCAATCCCATCCAGCTACACAACAGGCATAGGTAGGATATTCTAAAGCTCAAGTCTAACCTCGTCATCCTTTCAAAAAACTGGCCTCCCACCTCCTCCAGGACAATAACAAAATTTCTTAGGCTGGCTTTCAAAGCCTATTGTGCTTAATTATATCTTTTCAAACTTACTGCCCACCACTCAGCACCCATGTACAACCTATTAAATTGCTCTACATTTCATATTGTACTTTTAATTAGGAAACAAAAATTTCATTACCTATTTCAAAAAATTAGGATTAAAAGAGATTTAAAATGGAACATTTTTTAATGACAAAATGCTAAATCCAATGTAAAGCGTATGAACCTAGCTACAGACCTTACATCCTTCATAAAAATTAACTCAAAATCAATCACAGACCCAGATGTAAAGCACAAAATTACAAAACTCCTAAAAAATAACACAGAGAAAATGTAGATGATCTTGGGTATGGTAATCATTTTTTAGATACTACACTAAAGGCATGATCTATGAAGAAAGAAAGAATTTACAAGTTGAACTTAATTAAAATTAAAAACTTCTGCTGTACAAAAAAAAAAAAACCCAACACTGTTAATAGAATGAAAAGTCAAGTCACATACTGAGAGAAGACACATGAAAATTACATCTAATAAAGGACTGTTCTCAAAATATACAAAGAACTCTTTAAAATCAACAATAATAATCCAATTTAAAAATAGGGCAAAGATTCCAACAGATCTCATCAAAGAAGACATACAGATGGCATGAGGCATAAAAAGATGTTTGACATATGCTACTGAGGAAAAACAAATGAAAACAATGAGACACCATCACACACCTACAGGAACGGCCAAAATCTACAACACTGACACCACCCACTGCAGACAAAGGTGTGGAGCAACAGGAACATTTACCATACAACCCAGCCACTGTGCTCCGCGGTATCCACCCAAAGAAGCTGAGGAAGCATGTCCACACAAAAACTGCACACAAATGCTTACAGAAACTTTATTCCTAACTGCCAGAACTTGGAGGCACTCAAGATATCCTCCAGTAGCTAAGTGGATAAACTAGTACATCCAGACAATGGAATATTATCCGGTGCTAAAAAAATAAATAAATAAACTCTTAAGTCAGGAAAAGAACGTGGAGGAACCTTAAATGCATGTCACTAAGTGAAAGCAGCCAATCTGAAAAGTCTAAAGACTGTACACTTCTGACTATGTGACGTTCTAGAAAAGGCAAAAACTACAGAAACAGCAAAAAAATCAGTAGTTTCCAGGGGTCTGGGAGAAGGGACCGGTCAATAGGCAGAGCACAAAAGATTTTTAGAGCAGTGGAAATACTCCATATGATACTATAAAGATGGACGCATATCACTGTAACACTCTATACGATACTCTAAAGATCATTACACAATTGTCAAAAGCCACAGAATATACCACACCAAGAATGAACCCTAATGTAAACCAGGGACTGTGTATAGTTCTGATGTGTCAATGTAGGTCCCTCAATTTTAACAAATGTGCCACTCTAGTGGGGAATGTTGATAATGGAAGAAGCTACATCTGTGTGATGGTAGGATGTATATTGGAAATCTCTGTACCTTCTGCTCAGTTCTGCTGTGATCTCAAACTGCTCGATAAATAATTGTTTTTTAAGTCTGCATTTTGGGTATCTTAATCCCTGAACTCTCTACTCCTTTCTACTACAGGCTGCTTGAAGAAAGGAACAATATCTCAATCTTTTCAGCCCAAACATCTGACACAGTACCTAGGGTATGGCAGATGCTTAACAAGCATATGTTGAATAAATTAATAGCCAGTGCTTAATAAAAAATTGAGCTAATAATTGACTGAGTAAATAAACAGTTGATCAATAAAGGCTTCGACAGGAAATAATCAAGTCCCCAAAGAGCAGAGGAAATCAATTTTCTCAATAATGAAGATCACTTTGATCTAGACCTGACAGTGTATTACTGGGGGCGAGGGGGTGGGGTGGGGCGGCCGGGGGAGTTCATTCTTTTTAAGATAGAATTACTCTGACACTTAAAACAGCCAATATGAATTGAAATAAGTTTCAAACTGGTGACTTCTAATAAAATCCATTCCACTAGCCAGTTTATCCAGTTTACCAACCAGGTCTACCACTTTGGGTATTTGATCACAACAAAGATTAAATTGAAAATGCTCTGGTAAATCCTGAAAACAATTTATAGAGGTTCAATGTTAAAGGAGTTCAAAGAAATGTGAACAATTCCTTTTATAAAAGCCTTTAAAAATGAAGTGCTGGTAGAGACATTCCACTAAAAAAACAAAACCTTCAGCACATTTCAATTATGTCTATTACACATGCAAATAGGGCTTAAGAGTCAAGGTGCAACCCAATACTTCTTTTTTCCTTCCTTTTGAAGGGGGAGTTGGGGGAAGTTGAGTACCAAATCAAATTAATGATACCAGAGATTAAAATACTCCATTATCTCTCCTGGGATTGGGCATGCACACTGATGCCTAGATGGCAAAACAGAACCTAACACATAAATGTCCGTGGGGATTAACAGTAATTTACTTATTATTATTCTCACAGGGTATCTTTTATGAGATCTCGTAGGCAAGATAATTAAGAAATTGTGGTCAGTGACACCACAGATCATGGACAGCAAACTCAGACCTAGCTGCTTCTCTATCGTGATATGGTAATCACTATGTTATTGAAGAAGTCCTAAAACACTGAGGACTGAAGTATATCCATGAAATTACCATTTTCATCAAGAATATCATGTTTGATCAAGTTTAACATACTGCTTTTTCCTGGTGAAAAAAGAATTAGTTATAAATAAAATGCAGTTAAACTGAATAGCAGAAAACAAAATAAAAAAATAGTCAATCAATTTACAAATTTCCAAACACAAGCCCTATGAATTCCAAGGGTTCACCATTTCTTTAAAACTAAGCTTCTCAAACTTTGTTCTCGTTAGTACTCTGCCTGATGCATGAGAATAAATCTGACAACAAGCATAGAATTGCCTTGACATCTCAAATCTAACTGAAAAATTCAGGTAGACTTTTACATTTTATTTTGTCTTAATACAAAAAAATCTCTTCTCCTTAAATTTTTAGGAACCTTGTCACTCTGGGAAGTTGTGTTGTGATTATCCTGTTGCTCTGAGTAGACCGTGGCCCACTGTCTGTCATAGATTCACTGGAGTCTTTTTGAGGGTATGAGGAAAGGGTAGGAAGCAAGTTCTGTTTACTCTGGAAGCCCAATAAGTGAAACTCAGAAGGAGTGATGAGAACAAGGCACCAGGGCAGGGCCAGACCCAGCACTGGCTCTCTCCATGATCAAGACCAACCCAGCCTTAATCAGCCTTTTCCTCTGAGAGGCTGAAGACAATTTAGGCAGAGGAGGAAACGGTAACCCACTCCAGTATTCTTGCCTGGAGAATCCCACGGACGGAGAAGCCTGGTAGGCTACAGTCCACAGGGTCGCACAGAGTCGGACACGACTGAGCAACGGAATGGAACGGAACTCTTCCATGAAGGAGGGGACAAAAGCAAGTTGGCCCACAGTGCCCTTGGCCAAAAGTACCACAAGCTGGCTCTGCACCCAGGACAAAGCCAAAAACAAAGTGAAAGTATTAGCTGCTCAATTGCGTCTGACTCTTTTCAACTCTATGGATGGCAGCCCACCAAGATCCTCTGTCTATGGGATTACCCAGGCAAGAATACTGGAGTGGGTTGCCATTTCCTTCTCCAGGAGATCTTCCCGACCCAGGGATCAAACCTGGAGACCCCTGCATTGCAGGCAGATTCTTGACCGTCTGCGCCACCAGGAAGCCCAAGTTCTGCAAAAGAAGCCTTGGCACCCTCTGGTCACCAGGACAGCCTCCTATGTTCAAGAACACCCTGCAAGGGGTTGTGGCCAGAAAGCACCTGCTTCCTTAAACCATCATCTCTGCAGAGCTTTCAAGATGAGGTATGCGAGGAAACCAGACTTCCTGGGGCCCCTCCACAGGATGATACAAACCCCAGGCTCTGTGTATGTATCCTCCTTGGAAGCAGAGCTGCTGGGATGACTGGGAGATTTCTGGCTATGCTACACGTTAGGCTGAAAAGCACAGCCTTAAGAAGTCTTGGCAAGTTAAGACCTGGTTTTCCAGGACTCTGAAATTGTGCAATTTTGCCAGAAAAAAAATTAGTTCCATGTAAAACTACACTTTCTAGCCTCTTCTTCCAAACAAGAACTTTTAAAAGAAAATAACATTTATAAGACAAGTACCCACTTATTTGCTTAGAAGGGATACACTACTACCTGTGTGAACTTCCTAAGGCAGGGACCCTTTTCCCAAAGCAGACTCAAACTTTGAGGAGTTTTCGGTAAGCAGAAGTTATCCTTCTTACTGTGATAGCTTTGAACAATTTAATTTGAACTCAGTCATGTGAGTTTAGAAAAACTCATCAAGCTTTAAGGTAAAGCCACAGCTTAGATATTTACCCTCACTGTTCTTATTAGTGTTATGTCATAATTTATACACTGCCTTCAAAGTCATAAATTTTCTACTTAAATAGGGAATACTTTTACTTAATTTCAATGTAGTATACAGTTTATTTCATCAAAGATTATTACTGAACATACACATTGAAAAGAATTTTTATGTCTATTTCTTTTTACCAAATGTATGTTCTTTATCAGTCAGCAAAAAACATGAGCTCCTAAGTTCTTTTACTTATGACTTATGATTTTTAAAGCTGAGAATATAGTTACTTGTAAATAATTTAACTTATTTAAAGCAATTGTTACTGATTCTATAGATGCTTTGTTGTAAGACCACAGCAAGAGCTACCAATTCCAGCTTTACCAAGTGGCAAACCTACCTTTAGCACTTTATGGTGCCTTACATCATGTAAGTTCTTCCACAACACCAAGGCTGTTATCCCATTTTACAATGAGGCTTAGAAAGGCTAAGTAAGGTTAGACAGCTATTCAACAGACTCAAATCCAGACCTGAGTCCTAAACCTGAATTCTTGATACCTATCCTACACTCGCTTTAGGATATTCTACTATGACTATATTTATACTTTGACATAACACTGAAAAATCCTCTGGTAGAAGTAGTTAATCAAATATATCTTCTAAATCAAACATGAAGTTATATCTGGTATGATCTCCCTTTTTATTTGGGGAATTTCACTTCTTTGAAAGTGAAAAAAATCTACATGAAACAATATATTGTACACCTCAAGTAAACAAAACATGTGATTAACCTGAATATGCCCATTCCCACACCAGCCTCCATAACAAAGAGGCTGTTATCCTTAATGCAGAGCTCTGCAGGGCACTCACTAATTGGTTGCTGGAAGCCTAAAGGAGCAAACACACATCCTCAGGAACCTACCAGGCAGGGAATGACAGACCGAGCCTATGACCAACTGGAAAAGCAATGGTAAAATTACTGAGTAGTTAGCAGACAATTAAAGATAAAACAGTATACAGTCACTGTTATAAAACATTCTTTCAAAATGCATCTCATAATTTTTAAAATAAGCTTTCTTTCTATGTACTAAAAACTACTCTGTCTACTCATTCCCCAAGGTGAAAAATCTCGTTCAATGGTCAAAAACAAAAGTTCAAAGGCCTCTTCCTTGAAGAAGCATTTCCCAATCTCTAGCAAGTTCTTCCTCTCCCTTCTCATAACCAACCATATTCAACACAGTTCACTCGGCCTGGATTACTGGTCACTGCTTACACGTCCCTCTCTCTAGCTTAGGAGGCTACTTGTAACCTATGAATCTCATCTTCACCCATCCACCTCCAGCCCCCATAGAGTTTTACACTCATGTTTGTTGAAATGACCTTTAAAAACTGGCAATTTGAATTAAGTTTTATTCTGGGTAAACTGACTCATGTAATTGCTACTAAGTGGTATTAGCACTTTTGTCAGAAAGATATCTAAGCTTAAATATATAAAACACGTAAAACATTCTTATTTGTTGTATACTATATTTAAAGTAGTTACATAATACTGTGCTTTAATACTCATATTAACTCGTATACATTTACATTATAATGATGATCTGTCAGATGATGTGTGCATGTGCGCATGCCCAGTCCACTAACTCATGCTGGACTCTGTGCAGCCCCGGGGACTGCAGCCCGCCAGGCTCCTCTGTCCACGGGACTCTCCAGGCAAGAATACTGCATGCAGTCAGTTGCCATTTCCTCTTCCAGGGGATCTTCCCCACCCAGGGTCAAACCAGCATCTCCTGTGCCTCCTGCATTGTCCGCCAGATTCTTTTCCAGTGAGCCACCTGGGAAGCCTCTGTTATATAATACTGAATTGTACTTAGCATATCAAATCAAAGATAAATAATTTATCTTCAAAATATAAGTTCAAGGAGACAAATGTCAAATGTCTGAACTCTAATATTCTTAGAAACTAGCTAAATGCATACAAGGAAGAGGATTTCCAAATCAAATTGCTTTCTATCAATTCCAATCAAATTAATTAATTTTATCACCAGTAGCTATTTAAAACACTCTGGCCACAGGTAACACTACCACCACGTGTAAAATATATAGAAACAGCACCTGCATTTAAAAAATTAAAGCTTTATTATTATGAAGGGTAACCACAGGTGATGTGGACACAGTAGTCCAAAAAGAAATGCTCTAAACATTGAAGCAGGAGGCCTACAAAAGTGGTGCACAAAGAAGGGAAAGCATAAAAGAGAGAGAAGTTATTCTCTTAGTGAGAAACTGACAAAAGGGACCCAAAGGAGGCAAGATATGGTAAAGCCAAAGCCACTGGAGAGAAATGCATGTAGTAATTACGGTGTTAAGGTGAATACACTTTAAATGCATTAAGTCCATAAGCAGTTATAGAAATGTGCCTTCCTGAGTTCAAAGAAGCCAAAGTATTCTCCAGGTTTCAAAAACAAACTCTCACGAACTGTTATTAGGTTGATACTAACTTCCTTGTCTCCAGTAACTCAAAATACGTAATTCCTATTCTCTAAAAACAAAATTCTAAAATAAACAGCATCACATTAAAAACACAAAAAACTCAAACCTCTTCATCAAGACTGGAATGCCAAGTTTGAGTCAAAGACTAAAGATCTGACATTGCTACAACACAGTTTTACAGTGCTGTGATTCATCAAATTTAAGACACTGATTAAAGACACATCACTGAAATGACCCTCCTCGTTTTTCCTCCTTTACCAGTCCCCCAACATCCCTCCCCTACACACACACACACACACAGAATGGTCAAATCCCATCTATGTTAGTCTAGAAACGTATCTCAAAGATGTTCCCTTCTTTCCATCCTCACTGCCAAGTGACCTCTATCAAACTCTCACCTCAACAATCATGGTAACTTCCTAACTTGTTCTCTTGCTCCAAGGCCTCCTCCCTGCTGCCACTCCTGGCCCCAGGAAATCCCCACGCTACAGAATACCCAAGATATTACTCCAATGGTATCACAATCCAATTAAAAAATCTTTCATAGTAGCCCAATGCTGATACAACGTCCAGTCCTCATTATGGAATTTAGACCTAATTTTTATTTGCCTGTTTTGATGAGCTCTTAGAGCAGGATTTGTACCTTAATAACCTCTGCTATCCTTATATACAGCAAATATGAAAGTGAAAGTGTAGTTGCTCAGTCATGTCCGACTCTTTGCAACCCCATGGACTGTAGCCCACCAGGCTCCTCCTATATCCCAGCACGAGACATAGTTCTAGCTCAATCATCCAAAAATGATGAAAATTGAAAACATCATTTGATTATCAGATCCGAAATTCGGAAAAAGTCATCCTGATGGACTTGAGCAGACAACACTGAGGAAGCAATGGAATGAATTAGAAGACCTGCAAGGGCTTTCTTCATATTCTTAATCTTCAGAGTATAGCATGTTTTAGTAAAGGCTTACAGACTGGGAGTTTTCTGAACCAGATCTCAACTCATAACGCAACAATTTCAAATTTACATAGGAAATAATTAGACCAAGTATCTGAAATTGAGACTATCTAATCTCATACTTAAAGGTACTCTAAGAGCATGATGAAAGTGAAAGAGGAGAGTGAAAAGGCTGGCTTGAAGCTCAACATTCAGAAAACAAAGATCATGGCATCTGGTCCCATCACTTCATGGGAAATAGATGGGAAAACAGTGGAAACAGTGTCAGACTTTATTTTTGGGGGCTCCAAAATCACTGCAGATGCTGATTGCAGCCAGGATATTAAAAGACGCTTATTCCTTGGAAGGAAAGTTATGACCAACCTTGATAGTATATTAAAAAGCAGAGACATTACGTTGCCAACAAAGGTCCGTCTAGTCAAGGCTATGGTTTTTCCCGTGGTCATGTATGGATGTGAGAGTTGGACTGTGAAGAAAGCTGATCGCCGAAGAATTGATGCTTTTGAACTGTGGTGTTGGAGAAGACTCTTGAGAGTCCCTTGGACTGCAAGGAGATCCAACCAGTCCATTCTAAAGGAGATCAATCCTGGGTGTTCATTGGAAGGACTGATGCTAAAGCTGAAACTGCAATACTTTGGCCACCTCATGCGACGAGTTGACTCACTGGAAAAGACTCTGATGCTTGGAAAGGTTGGGGGCGGGAGGAGAAGGGGACGACAGAGAATGAGATGGCTGGATGGCATCACTGACTCTGTGGACATGAGTTTGAGTGAACTCTGGGAGTTGGTGATGGACAGGGAGGCCTGGTGTGCTGTGATTCATGGGGTCGCGGAGAGTCGGACACGACTGAGCGACTGAACTGAACTGAACTGAAGAGCATGATGGGAGGGACCCTTGCGTATTATGTAAAAACTAAACTGATGAAGGACAGTCCTCTCTGGCCTAGATCCTGATTGTTTTAAAGCGGTCAAAGAAAGTGGACTGCCCATTTGGAACAGGCAGTTTTAGTCAACAGCCCATAGGTGAAAAATAAACAGAATAACAGTCTAAATTTAGAGCCTGGGGGGCTACAGTCCATGGGGTCGCAAAAAGTCGGACACGAGTGAGCAACTACGCACAGTACGAATCACAGAAGTTATGTCCTTCCAATGCATTGTTCTCAAAGTTCATGAATGGCAATTAATGAAGATTATTAATCTATATGTAACAAGCTTCCATGCTTGTTGATTTTACAAAGAAATAATTATCTCAAATTCTATCTTAAAGCAAAAAATTTACACATTGATTTATAAAAATTAGTGCATGAAGGTCACTAGAATATAATCTTAATATTTTCCTATCAGAAACTTCAAGAAGACTTACATTCTACATCTTATATTTGATCATATCATAACAACCTGTTCTCTTTAACTATTGGACTCGCCATGTGTTATCCTGTGTCCAGTGCCTAAGAGCTCGTTAATTACCTAAACTATATCTCCATAGGTCTTGTTAATTACCCGTCTCCTGTCTCAGAGGACCTTGTTAATAACTTGTACAGTCTCTCTAAAGAGGTCCTAACAACACATTAAAATTAAAGATGCTTTTCTTTTAGCACCTGTCAAGTGCTGTAAATTGAGAAATTTTCACATCAGTTTATTAGCCTACAGTAGTTTTTGTGGGTTTTTTTTTTCTTTTGGCTTGTTTTCTTTTCTCAACAGATTCTGTGTATCTCAATCTCTCAGTTCAAAATAATAAAAACTTAGCAAAAGTTTATCCTTTTCTGTTAGGGCTTTTTTTTGTTTTCAATTTTGAAGTCTATAAATATCAATTTGCATTAGTAAGTTAGCAAAAGGATAGCATGGTTGGTACCTTCAAATTAACCCATTGGGAGATGTACCAATTAATGAGAGCTAATATAATGAGTATTAGGATGACAAAGGGTAAAAAAGTTTCAAGTCGTGTCTGGGGAGTTAAGCATGAAAGTTCCAGTTGGTGTTAAGGGAACTAATCACATCACACATTTCAGGTTCCCAGCCATCGTTTCATTAGGTACATTCTGTAAACCCCTGGGCACTAATGGATTGATGGCTCTAAAAATCATCTCAAAAGTTCTTGTTTCCTGTCTCATAAAGGAAGCTACAAACTGTCAGCTGTGTAAAAAGGATTTACAGGCTGCCATGAATAACAGGCAGATTATCTTTAACATTAGACAAATATGGACAAAAAGTAAACACTGCTATTAAAATAAACCTTATGTGGGGTGAGGTTTATTAAACCAAAGACTGTGCTTTAAATTTAAATGGGAAAAAAAAAATGTTGTAAGGAACATTATAAAAACGATGGCTTTAAAACTATGAAAAGGGTCTTTTCTTTAGGATGATTTGTTTACTATAACTTTGAAAAATAAATACATAAGTCTATTTTTTAATGGACATATTATACAACTCCATAACAATCGTTACATGCTCAAAAGCCTATGGTGATTTTTGCTGTGAAAATTAGAAACATATTTAAATATATACTATAGGTAACTTTTTTCTTTTTGCAGCTTCTAAGAAAGACATGTTACAATCATCAAAGATACTTGAAAAGATCCTGATGCTGGGAAAGATTGAAGGCAGGAGGAGAAGGGGACGACAGAGGATGAGATGGTTGGATGGCATCACCGACTCAATGGACATGAGTTTGAGTGAACACCAGGAGTCGGTGTTGGACAAGGAGGCCTGGTGTGCTATAGTCCATGGGGTCGCAAAGAGTTGGACACAACTGAGCGACTGAACTGAACTGATACTATTATGCAAAATTGTAAAGTATGTATGATAAATATGAGATCTTGATCTCAGACTCTATGCACTGCCCTAAAAATTAACTGGCTTAAATTAAGTTCAGGGCTAAGAAGTGGACAGATTCTTCCACAGCAAATACTGCAAAGGGAAACACAAGCATACACACTCTAATAAAGTCAAGGATACTAGGAATGGTATTATACAATATGGTATTGGTATGGTATTGTATACAAATGGTATTATGACAACATTAAGTTGTCACAGCACAACTAAGAGTTTGTTTACATGGTTTTCACAACTACAATAGGCAGAAAATAATGAAGGGAAAACAGGTTCTTTGTTCAGGTCTTAAAGAAGATGTTCCCAAAACAAAATTCTCTGGTAAAAAATATCTCCCATAAGGTCTTGCTCTTCAATGAGCTGCCTATAACCTCAAACAGCATTAGATCATCCTACAGAGTAGGCTTATGTTCTTGACTACATATTTTTTAAAAATTTCAGAATAAGACATACACTACAAATTTTTTCCTTGTATGAATGACTTCCCTTAACCAAGAGGAGTTCTTTAGTCCTAAACTGGAACCTCAGAAGAATACACATCACAAATGGAGGTTCTCTTCAGTTTCTTATAGGTAGCATAAAAACACAAGCATGTTTTTTAAATGTTGTTCATCACGACTGATGCCTAGGTGTCACATGAATCCTAAAAAACAATCCATCCACAGATGCCATAAATACTCAACAGTCAGACATTTCTGCTTGATCTTCAACGCCTACTATAATTTAGTTGTTTCTTAGCCATTCGACCAACTATATACTCCTCTCCACATCCCTGTTTTAGTCAAGATCTCCTCACTGATCCCTCTACTTACTTAGGGCCCTGCAGACAAAGCTAATATGACTAAACTGTCTCTTCAACTATGAGTTTACCAGCACAACTCCTGATTCCTGTTCATATATAAGTACTTACTGGACTTTTACGAAATAGACGATGTAATTCAGATCAACAATTTTTAAGCCTGAGAATCAGCAGGAAGTCTTTTTTTTTTAAACACTGACTTTTATTTCCAGGCTTACCCACTGAAGATTCTAATTTAGCCTTGTAGGAGGACTCAACTGAGATTTAAGCAAAATAAAACCAAAAAAACCCCAGGTGACCCTGATGATCAGCACTGAGGACATGCAGTGATCCAGGTGCTGCGTGCATATGCTCAGTCATGTGTGACTCTTTGTGACCCCATGGACTGTTGCCCGTGGGATCCTCTGTCCCTGGGGTTTTCCAGGCAAGAATACTGGAGTGGGTTGCCATTTCCTTCTCCGGAGCATCTTCCTGATCCAGGGATCAAACCTGCATCTCCTGCACTGGCAGGCGGATTCCGGATTCTTTACCACTGATCCATCTGGGAAGCCCCTGGTTGCTGCAGGCACCCACAGAAGAAGATACAGCACAACTGTTCAGTAGTTTACACAGGTTAGTTGGGAAAAATAAAACTGAGACAGAATAAACATTGTTCGGCAATTACGTTCTATATCAGCAGAATTCCACAGAAGGGAACAACACTATGTTATCAATCAAGATAGGATTAAAGAGTTTTCAACATCAAGGATAGTCTGAGATGAGCGAAGAGTGCATTCCACAGCTGCACCAAGGAATGGAACTGGCCAGGCTTACAGAGACCTCAGGGCAGAGAGGTGCAATAAGGAAATGAACCCACCTGGAACAGAAAGGTGAAGTACAGTAAAAGAAAAGCTGAATAGTTAAGAAAAGCCTGAAACACAGTAATCCTTGACAATCAGAAACAGAAGTTTGGATCTGGTGTTGCAAACCAGTGACGCTGAAAGTGTTCTGAATTAGGCTTCCTTAAACAGCACAAGAGGCATTATGGCCTAAACGCTAAATAATGATGCTACGTGCTATAATACACAAATGCAAACATCACAATAATTTAATATTCTGAATATTTATTATTCACAACAAGGTTCAGCAGTTGTTGCTGTTTATGAGGTGGGCTTCCACATGCATTCAGGGACCCTATCTATGGCTCTACAAAGACCTCCATCTAGTTAGTACAGGTTCAGCAGATTATCTGTGTAAAAAGTCAAGTAATAAATATTTTTGAATTTGTGGGTCATACCGTCTTTGTCATAACTACTCAACTCTACTATTACAGCACAATAGCAGCCATAAACAAATGGGCAAGTTGCATTCCAAGAAGACTTTATTTCCAAAAAACAGGCAGCAAGCCAGATTTGGCCCACAAGCCTAGTTTGCCAACCTTCTGTCCAGGGTATGGTGGAAGCGAGGAATATGGAGGGCTGTACAGGAGGTTTTCATGGACTAGCCCTAAAACTCGTATACAATCACCCCCCACCGGTATCTGCAGGGTATTGGCTCTAAGACCCCAGATTACTCAACTCTAGATGTTCAAGCCCCTTATATAAAAATGCCTACTATTTGCATGTAACCTACATACGTCCTTCCTGTATACTTTAAATTATCTCTAGATTACTTATAACACCCAACACAACGTAAGTGCTACGTGAATAGTTGTAAATACTGTGTAAATGGCTGCCAGCAAGCAGCAAGTTCAAGTTTTACTTTCTGGAACTTTAATTTTTTCCCCCAAATATTTTTGACCCGAAATTGCTCGATTCCATGGATGCAAAGAACCCAGGGATATGGAGGACAGACCAGTCTTCTTTTCCACTAAGCCTTCAGTAAGCCAGAACTTGGTCACCTGTCTTCACCTAAGAGAACAGTCTAGCTGTGACTCTCTTAAAACAAAACAAAACAAAAAAGCAAATCTGCTTTGGTGAACATACCTACGTATTTCCACTTTCCAGAGGGAAAATAGCCCAGTGTTGAAGAATTAGTCATGAACAAATTATTGAAAAGGTTAAAACAAGCATTCAGGAATATCAGTTTCTGCCAAGTTAAATATCGCTGATGTAAAAAAAATCACTATTTTTTTTTTTGATTATTTAACTGTAGGGTTAATCACATAACATTAGCTGATACTGATGCTGCTAAACCACCTATGATTTGTAATTAAAAACAGGAGCAGCAGCAATTTTAAAACACAAACACCACCAATATTTAACTGATAAAACATTCTTCTGAAAACCATAAGAATTCTAGCTACACTTTCACATGCATGTATAGTAGGACTTCCACAGCACACCAAGCGTTAGAATGTTACCCAGACTTCTTAGAGCTGGGATCCAGGATACCCATACTACTGTGCACTCAAACCCAGTACTTTCCTCTGGGTCTACAGCTAAACCGTGTTTCTTAACTGGCTGCACTCAGCCTGGGACATGACTGAACACTGCCCAATGGAACACCAGCAGAACAAGTACTGGGTACCACTGCCAGGCCTGGCACATAAAGACATCCACGTGATCCTCCACTCCTTTTTCTCTGCTGCACAGCCTTGGGGGACGCACGTTAAACAGCAGTATTACAAGGAAGGAGCCTGGTTCCTGAGCAACCGTGTGGAGCCAAGAAACAGCATGGAACAAAGCACTCACGTGTCACGATAAGGAGGGATAAACTTTTACCGGAACAAGCCAATGAGATCTAAAGTTGTTTATTGCACCTGGTAATCTATCCTAACTATAATAATACAGAATTCTTAACAAACTTCAGAAATGAGCCAGTCAGAATATGAATATTACATTTTAGTAGTCCTTTAAGACTCATTTAAATTTCTCATCATCTTTTGTTGTTGTTTAGTCACTAAGTCATGTCTGATTCTTTTGCAATCCCATGGACTGTAGCCCACCAGGCTCCTATGTCCATGGGATTTCCCAAGCAAGAATACTGGAGTGGAATCAAGTTTAGCTGTAAATAAAAATACACACATCTGCCTTTATGGATCTGTTGCTGGTCTATCAGAAAGACTCTCACAGCCCACACTGAGCTGGAAGCAGGGGGCTAAGGGAATGAGGGGATGATACTAGTATTTTAGGAAATCCATCTGCTATACTATATTAATTTATTCAAAAACAGCTTTCCAATACCTGCTACCCACTATTATGCTGGAGATTAAGGGTTAAAAGATGAATGAAAAGGAGGCTCTGTCATCATGCTGGTCACGGAGGTGAGAGGGGTAAAGTGGTCAGATTAGTGAACAGGGGGATGCCCACAGAAAGGAAGACCAGGCTGCAGCACAAGGAACAGTTACTTCTGTTCAGAGAAGCTGGGGTAGGTAAGAGGAAAAAGACTGAGAATTAGCAACTGCGGGGAAAGGGATTTCAAAGAGCCCTACTCTTTGTTGAAGTAACCCAACAAAAGCTAGCTCACTGACTCTCTCACTAGGTGATTTCTTCAGCTCAACTTTACTTACAAACAAATAAAAACTCTTAACTTTCAAGAAAGTGTTCCTTAGTACCTAGTACAATTTTTTTGGCATAAGGAAAATTCTCCAGTTGTGATCACACACATTATTCAGCCAGAGGGTAACAATATGGTTCCCACGTATCTGAGATCACAGGGAACCAGTTTACTCAAAGAACAAAATTCAGTTCCACACCTACGTATTTCACCCTTCACTTCGTTTGGCTTTCTCAAAGACATCGGTCACAGGAGTCCTGAGGACTCTGTAAAGTGATCTATTTAGTGTTACCGGAAAAAAAAATAATTCACAGCATGTGTCCTAGTGATGCGAGTCTATAGTTTCAAAAGTGCATTTGGTTTAGATGGTAAGGTAAGAAATCAAAAATGTCCCATATAACTGAGGAATGCTGAGGAAGGAAAAATATGAACAGACCAAATTATCTTAACTATATCCTTTCTAACTCCACTTGAGACAAAGTTACTTACCAAAAATTCAAACTGCACTATCTTCCTAGATCTATTTATAGTCAATCCTTCTATTAATTTACCTCTAAAAGATGCTTGCTCCTTGGAAGAGAAGCTATGACAAACCTAGCCAGTGTATTAAAAAGAGACATCACTTTGCTGACAAAGGTCCGTACAATCAAAACTGATTTTTCCAGTAGTCATGTACAATGTGACAGCTGGTCCATAAAAATGGCTGAGTGCTGAAGAATTGATGCTTTTGAATTGTGATGCTGGAGAAGACTCTTGAGAGTCCCTTGAACTGCAAGAAGATCAAACCAGTCAATTGTAAAAGAAATCAGTCCTGAATATTCACTGGAAGGGCTGAAGCTGAAGCTCCAATACTCTGGCCACCTGATGCAAAGAGCTGACTCATTGGAAAAGACCCTGATGCTGGCAAGGACTGAAGCCAAGGAAGGGGGCCGCAGGGGTGAGGTGATTACAGAGCATCACCGACACGAAGGACACCAACGTGAGGAAACTCCAGGAGTCAGCAGAGGACAGAGGCGCGTGGTGGGCTACAGTCATGGGGTCACAAAGAATTGGACACGACTTGGTGACGAAACAACAACACACCCCTTTACCGCAAACGGTCTCCATTTACCACAAAGATGACTTGTGACATAAAAAGGAAGAGTAACTTCGAAGGAACCTACAGATGTTTTTGTCTTCATAGTTGGCATCTTATGAATATGAAGAGAAAATCTTAAAATTAAAAAACCGATTGTTTTTTCACTACCTGCAATCATTTTATACATATATCATCCTGCTGTTGTTCAGTCACCAGTTGTGTCCAACTCTTGCGATCCCACGGACTGCGGCATGACAGGCTTCCCCGTCCTTAACTATCTCTCAGTTTGTCCACTGACTCGACGATGCCACTGAACCATCTCATCCTGTTGCCCCTTCTTCTGCCCTCGATCTTTCCCAGCAACTGAGTCTTTTCCAATGAGCCGGCTCTTCACATCAGGTGGCCAAAGTATTGGAGCTTCAGCATCAGTCCTTCCAGTGAATATTCTGGGTTGATTTCTTTTAGGATTACAACTCTCATTTTGATAGACACAGCATTAATACTGAAGTAACCCAAAACAAAGCCTCAATTTGGCAAAACGCCACACTCACTTTTAAAACTTTGATTTTTAGGTTCATGTAAATAGCCAAGTATAAGGCAATTAAAAATTTGAGGACACCTATTTTTCCACATAATGCCATAATTTAAAAATCATTTTCCTACCACGTCCCATTGTTTTCGCTTTTCTTTGACTCTAAAATTATGTAAATTACCCAATCTCTAAGTTATCTCAGATAGTTCTTGGCAATAACTTTGTTCAAAAAAAGTTCAGTTGAGGGGGAAAAAAGCAACTACATTTCTACTTACCTCTGTAGTTTCTTAACGCAATATGTGAAGTACAGTATGTAAAATACCAAAATGAAATATTTGAGAATAGCATATCAAAACCATGGACTTCTCAATAAAATATTAATACCATATGATAAAAACATATTTCTTTGAAGTATAGTCTATAAAGAAAACTGAACAATACTTTCCAAAGCTACAGTGAATATCCATTTATTTTGATAAAAGAAGACAAAAGAAATACTAGCTTTCTCTGGAAAACTCTAAATGCATGTTTTAAGAGATCAGAAGACAGGCAGGAGATCACAAGCCTAAAAGAGCGATTATTAGTACTATTTTCTGTTTAAAGTGGGACAAAACAAAGCAACGTTCTTGAACAAAATATGACATGGCACTATATAAAATGTAACAGCAACCACTGTTTATGGGTACCCTATTTGGGGCCTGGCTTTACGCCATGTACTTTATCATTTATTGTCCCCCAATCCTACTGAGAACGTCTCATTTTCCTTATTTCAAAGACAGAGATGCGGAAGTTGAGAGAGGTCACAGAGCCACTGAGGAGGTTTCTCACTGAGTATGACCACCATACGTTCTTGCCTCAGGAAAGAACGTCTATTTCACTGCAAAAGTCTACCATGCTTCTCCATGATAGCTGCATAAGATTCCAACAGATTCATCTTATCTTTTGCATGAGGTTTCCTTAATCAGCTATTCCACCATTCACTTCTGCAAAATGCATCATCTTACTTAAGCCATACAGAATTAGAAAAGTACTATTAACATAACTGAAAACTCAAGGATTTTGACAATCTAAACCTTATCATGATAGATTATTTCTATAAGTCATCATTACAGATACTCTGTGATGTATTTATAGCACCCCCAAGGTTCACTGGTTTCCAATAAACCTTACTCTAAATAGCCATTTAATAAGGATGCATGTGCGTGCAAAGTCGCTCCAGTCACGTTCAACTCTTTGTGACCCTACTGGCAGTAGCCCGCCAGGCTCCTCCGTCCACGGAATTTTCCAGACGAGAAAGCTGGAGTGGGCTGCCATGCCCTCCTCCAGGGCGCCTTCCAGACCCAGGGACTGAACCCACATCTCTTCAGTCTCCTGCACTGGCAGACGCATTCTTCACCACTAGCACCACCTGGGAAGCCCTTAATAAGGATAGTCAACACCTATAAAGAAAACCACGGGCTTCCGAGGATAGAGAAACCCGACAGACTTCAAGTCCATGGGGTTGCAAAAAGTTAGACACGACTGAGCAACGAACATTTTCACAAAAACCATTAATACTTAACTTAAGCCAGTATTTCCTAAAGAATAGTCCATGTGCTGCTACTCGTCCACAACCAATCAATGAAAAATAACATCTAGAAACCCAACTCATCACTTAGATTTCTGGCTTGAATTAGCACCCACTGGTGATTCCCTCTCACCACACCTCATCAAAAGCCACGCAGTTCTCTCCTAACCTCTGATAGTTTCTGGCCAACGTTACGTGGAAAGAAATATAATGCGGTGGGGATTAAGAATCTTCTATCCTTCTAAGATAAAAAGTTCAATTGCCTGGCTCCAAAGTTAATTATAAAAACAAGATTAGCATTTTTCCCAAATAAAATGAAAGGAATTTAAAAAGGATATTTGATACTTTCAAGTATAATATTTTCCAAAATAGCACAACTTCCCCACATTTAAGCTTACCTTGAAGATGGCATTATATTTGAAGCCCTGAATTTTGTTGTAAACGGATTAGTTGACTCATAATCAAAATAGTCCTGCCGATGTTCACTAAATGCATTAGGTGATTTCAAGTCACAAGGGCTATCGGCTCCCCCGTTGTTAAGTTTATCAGATCGTCTATCTTTTTTTCCAGTCACTCTTTCAAAGAGGCTGACTTTCTCCCTTTTTTCTCTCTTGTTTTCTTTTCTTACTTCAATTGATTTTGAAAATAAATTCACGCTGCTGTCCCATGATTCACTGCTTTCTTCAAATGGATTTTTCTTTCTTGGCAGTGTTGCAAATTTTTGGGGTAATGAAGCAGTCACACTTGTAAATGGGTCATTTTGTCTTCCGAAAGACGATTCACCTTCATCCACACTGCTGTCAGGTTGGTTCATTTTAGAAGTATCAAAGCTTAATGTTCTTCTGTGTGGAGATTTGAGACTTCCTGCAAACAATTTTGTAGTTAGTACATAATCAGTGACACATTATATCACACTATTTGACACATCCTGTGTGCATACTGCTGCTTTCAGAATGAGAGCAATTAGCTATTTAAAGATATTAACCTTTTAAAATAATCAAGGAAAACAATCTTAAAATGCTAAGATACAGCAGTATGTAGGCTAATAACAATTAGTATCTTGCTAGACAAATAGTAATTTACTCAGCTCAGAATGAAACAATCACATAAACAAATTATAATTTCAAAACTAAAGGTTCTGCTCGGCATTACAGTGCTATATAAATTGTTTTTTCATCAGTAGTATTAAATTTACTATTTTACTTCTGAACAATAAGATTCTTTTCTAGGAAAATTCTGATGAAATGGAATATTCATTTATGTTTCAGGCTTCTGAGACAAGAGAAATGACAGTTAAAAAAAAGAAGCCAGTCCATGAAAAGAGACCAAGACTCATTTTTATTATCTAATTCTATAAACACAGTATTGTATTCAGAGCAGCTCTGTCTTTAAACTTACCAATTTTGAGTAAATAGGTACTCAATAAATATCTGATGACTAATTTAGAAAATGCTAGCAAGAAACCTCAATTTTTACTCTGTAACTTTAGAAATCAAACTTTAAAAATTAAGATGGTAGTTCAGATCACACAGGATCAACTAGAAAGAATGCATACATCACTTACCATTTTCCGGAACTGCTCCAAAGGAATCTATCTGGCGGCCAAGAAGATGCATTTGAGCAACAGTGCCAGACTTCAGCTTCTCCGAGCATACGTGGGCCCCAGTTAAATCAGACATTGAATGTGCTGAAGAGAGTCGCTGAGGACCCAAAAGGAAAGGCTTTTTTGGTTTAGATTTCATCTGTATTTCACTACTTGAAAATTCAGTATTGGCATCAGGCATGTGAGAACTTGGAATGATTGCAGAAGATGTATCAGAAAATGTCCCATCATTTTTTCTACCTTTCATCTTATCTTTTAATTTTGCAAAAGGAGATCTTGTTTTGTCCTTCATTGATAAGTCAAACATACTTGCTGTCATATTGTTCCTCATAAATTGAATATTGACCTTTATCTCACCCCTGTTTTTGGCTCTTTTTCCTTGTTTGGATTCTAATCTAAACCACCTTAAAGAGAAGGAAAAACTGGGTTGTAATATGTAATGAGGAGAGGATTATCAAGCTCTGTTGTATACACATTGCTTTTTAGGTAAAGTTACTCTACATCAAGGCAATCTAAGCGCTGAAGGAGAAACTGTCAGCCAGAGTGCTTCTGGTTTTATTCACGGCTCCATTTAAAGAACAGGGAGGTCCCTGCCATGAATCACACGCAGAAGGAATCAGTCTTTTTTGAAAAGCTATTTAGACAACTTTTCCTTTCATGATTTGAAAATCACGCATCAAAATTTCTTACCAATAATAGCTATTATGTTTCCATCTAGTCCAAGTGTGGTTCATGGCTAAAGAATATTTTTTAGCATTAAAAGACACTGAGGTAGAGACCCTGAAATAATTCATCAATACATACTATTTCTGAGCACCATAAAATAATAACCAAATTTTTAATAAAATAATATTCAGCCTCTAAGCCAAAATAGTTCTTCTGTAAAAGCTATTAAAAGAATTTTGTTAACATGGGAGACTACTCCATACAGTTTGCTCATCATGAAAATTGCTTACAATGTAAATTGTGTATGTGTGCGCTAAGTCACTTCAGTCATGTCTGACTCTGCCACGCTATGGACTGTTGCCCAACAGGCTCCTCTGTCCATGGAATTCTCCAGGCAAGAATACTGAAGCGGCTTGCCATGCCCTCCTCCAGGGGATCTTCCCCACTCAGGGATCGAACCTGTGTCTCCTGCAGCTTCTACATGGCAGGTGGATTCTTTACCGCTGAGCCAATGGGGAAGCCCACAATGTAATTTAGATTTATATAAAATGGGTCAAAGCCTCTTCCTGAGTAAAATATGCAAAATAAGTAAAATGCAAGAAGTGACAAATGGTAATAAATCTTGTAAAACATTTTTGAAGAAAAAAAGAAAGCGTAAATGCTTCCTCTTAGAATCTGTTTTAATAACTTGCTACTGCGAAAATGCCAAATAAAACTTATTTTAACTGGACCCAAATCTTAGTCACTTGAGTAAATTACACTGCCCATTTTCAAATGATGTGTAAAATGCAAAATTTATTTTGGTTTATTTACAGTATTTTTACCCATGAAAACTTCTCCAGTTGTTGGTGTCATAAATGGTCAGTCTACAGGGCAAACAGCCAAAAAAACTACAAACTCCAGCAGAGATGAGAGTTCCTACAATGTTTTCACATTACTGAAACAATGAAGAATAATATCCATTTCTGCAGACAGGTCATTATTTAAATACAGCTCTGCAGTGTTAAATTTTCTTAAATAACTCAGATCTAATTTTACAGAATACACCAGAAGAAGCTACATTTACTATCAAGTGGAACATTAGTTTCAAAGATCTTTCCAGGCAAAAGAAAACTGGTACACAATATGCGTATGCGTGTGCGTGTGCGTGTGTGTGTGTGTGTGTGTGTGTGTGTACCAGCTACATCTTAGAAAATAACATGCAAGTGAAATATTTTCAATTTAATCAGTTAAGATCTACCTGCATCAAACAAGCAACTTTTAAAAAACAGAAAGTCTTATAACAGAAAGCATTAACCTGAGACCCTAAATAGAGAAAACCCTTTATCTGAGGCAAATGGTGAAATGTGAAGACTCAGAAACTAGAAATAAAAAATGACAGCAATAAACTCTGTGGAATAGAGAACCTTCAGCAACCCAAAGCTGAACACTCACAAAGCCTGAAAACAAAGCAAGGTTATATACCCAATTATTAACTCACAGTTTTGGAAAACAGAGCATTTTCAGGGGGTGCGGGGGCACAGAATCCTTCTGATGGATGACCCGTAAGAAATGTTGTCAATATTGCAGGTTATTCAGAAAATAGGTGAGTCCACTTTGCAAGAAAATGTGCCCCCACCCCATCAAATCCCCAAACAAAACTGAACCAAACAAAAACACCAAGTATGTCAGATCCGTGTATGTAACAAAGCATAGCAAATCTGAGGGGAAAAAAATCGATAATAGAATTTTAGAAATGAGACCAAGTAAATCATTTAGTCCAAAATCCTTATTTCACAGAAGAGGAAACTCAGGCACAGAGAATAAGTAGCTTCTTAATGTCAGACTGGAGTCAACAAGGAAAACAGACAAAGCTGACCAGTAACAGCTGCATGAATATAGTAGTTCTTTTGTATTTAATGAACGCATACCAGGTTGTATATATTACAGGACACTGTATTTAATCAGGAGACTCAATCACAAGGGCAACGTAGGTTTTGTCTTGCTGGAGTGTAAGCTTCTTGAAGGCAATTTTCCTTGCACTAAATAAATGTTTACTGAATTTTCATTTCTAGAGCTATATTCTTAAAACAATGATACTACAATTCTGTGTATGTCTGTGTGTGCGCTGCACCATTTTGTTCTCTGGTTAAGAAAAGCTGAAGACTTAGGTAAGCTTTAATGGATAAAAGCAAGTCAGTGTTTGAACATAAACTCTAAAAACAGTCTTTTCCATCCTTCTTGACCAAAAAAAGTAAAACACACACACCAAAAAACCCAAAGACCCAACTGCAAAGAACTTTAACAAATATACCAACTTAAAATATAGGCATGACAAATAGCTCTAGCTGCTTTGTTTGGAAAGTGATAGAACAGGGAAGTCTTAATGAGACCTTCAAGAATCATTCCAGAGATAGCACTTGTTTTCCCTGGCTTCTAAAACGATAAAAGGAAGACACAGCATTTGAGACTTAGTGGATTAATTCTGGATTTATTTTTTCACCTCTGGAGTGCTAGACTTAAACTGTATATGGCCTCTGTTCAATTTTTGAGTGGGCACAGGTCCATGTTCAAAAACCACCACACATGTGGGAACTATTCCCAAGCAATTGGTGCTGTGTGGTCAGAAATGGGACAAGATTGGCAGGAAAGGTGCCAGAGGCCAGGACACAGGTGCACTGCACAGCCACACACACAAGTCCTAAAACCTGCATGTGTTTGAGTCATACCTAACTTAGGGACTCAGATGGTTATTACTGTTCATGAGCATTAAAAACAAACAAACAAAAAAATCAACATCGTCCACTTCTGCTGTTTAAAAAAAAATCAATCATACAACATAATAGCATAAACAATTTTACCATTCTATTATTAAGTACTGTACTGTTTTCTTAAATCTTGTGCCCAGACCAACCCAGACGCCCATTAAAACAGGAGAAACAGAAAAGTTCTCTTTCCAGGTCCCACTCATGAGTGTTTTGGCTCAGGCCCTTTATCCCTCTCCTTGAAAGAAGGAAAAAAGCTTTTAATTTCAAGGTATAAAAATAAATCAAATGATACTTTTAGCCACCACACTTCTTTGCTTATCACGGAAGACGAGCTGTAAATCCTTGTCTTTAGTATCAACAGAGTAGAAAGTGTCACACCCAGCAGTTCCATGGGACTTCCAAATCAGCTGGTCACCTTCATCACCCATACCCATTTTCTAAAAAGCACTTGGGAATATGCTGACAAGGCTCAGCAATGTGCAGAATATTAAATATCTTTCTTGCAATACACCGGTGGCTCAAGTCTGTCTCTTACTGGGCCATATGTATAGTTGTGCCGCAAAAGGAAGCTATTAACTACATTAAAAAACTAGAAATATTACAAATAAAGAGATCTCATCAAATATGTGGTCTCCATTTATCCACAAAGAAAATATTAGGGATTTAATAACCTGAAAATCACTTTGAATGCAATAACATCACAAGCACTGTTGATAACATTTAAACGCACTTTCCTCCCCAAAAGTCCTAATCTGTTTTTTTCAGTAGCCAACAAGAGAATTTCTGTAGGGAGATGATGATATTAGAGTATTGCTTACAGCCAAATTTATTGTAACTGTGATGCTGCCAAAGATAAGGAGTAAAACAAGAAGAAACTTTAAAGTGTATTCCATCTTCAGAATCCCTGGGTTCACAATCGGGCCTACTTTCATTTGGAACATTTATATTTCAGAGAAGGCCTGTAGTATATCATTCATTAACATCAAAAGTACTGTAAATGCAATATCAAATTTGAAGATGCAATAAACTTAAAAAGTTTACATTCAAAACACTTCTAAATATTATTTAGTAAGGTCATCCAAAATTGGCAATTTGAAATAAATTAGTCAGTGATTATCCATTTTTCAGTTTAAATTTGATGAAGAACTCCTCAGAGGTAACTGAATGCTACTTCATAGGTATCAACCAGTATTATTAAAATCACTGATATATATTCAACTTTACACTTTATTTAAACCATTTTCTCTTCTAAAATATTTTCATCTCTTCAGTTTCCTCTGGCATTCCTAGTATTACTTATCTCTCTACCCTTTTATCTTACATATATTAAACCTTTAGGTCCTTACGTAAAGACCTGATTAAAAAAACATTTTTTCAATAAAAGTAAAAATTTCAATCAAGAGAAGTCTGCAGGAAGGTATGCATAGAAAAGACATGGTTGTTTTAAAATATCAGAAAATAACATGATCTTCAAGAAAGTTTTTAAAGGCATAAATAAATATCAGTTATAACAGCAAAGCTATTTTTGAAATGGGACATACCCTTATAAATTCAACCTGTATTTTTTTCCCATCAATTCCATCCACTTTAAGCATTCTTTCAGACTAATTATAAGTTTAAGAAAGGGGTATCACTATCTCAGAAAACATACCATTTTTCAATTTAAGACATAATATCCTAGTTTTAACTTATACTACGGTTTCTTAAATTAGAATATATCTAAACCTAAGTTCGGAAGTCATATTAAAAAGCCCATGTTTTTACTGAATGTCATTTCAGCACAAGAATTTAATCATTGTTTCCAATCTGATAGCATTTAATACGGTCTAAACACACTGGCTTTGCAGAACTAACTTTGAAGTAACTATGTTCAAGAATGAGGATGTCTGTACATACTTTTATTTTTTTTTTTTTTAATTATTTTATTTTTTTTTGTGACTTTCTCAAAATTTATTTATTTATTTATTTTTTATAATTTTTTTTCTTTACAGTTAAAAGTATTTTTATTAAAAAAGCACAAATGCAAAGAAATGAACAGAGGAAAATTTATGCGTCGAACCTGGACTGGTCACTTATGATAATATACATGCTACAATTCCATTCTCCCCAATCATTCCACCTTCACCCTCTCCCACAGAGTCCCAAAGACTGTTCTAAATGCCTATGTCTCTTTTGCAGTCTCTTATACAGGGTTCAGGTTACCATTTTTCTAAATTCCATATATATGCGTTAATATACAGTATTGATGTTCTTCTTTCTGGCTTACTTCACTCTGTATAATTGGCTCCAATTTCATCCACCTCATTAAAACTGATTCAAATGCATACTTTTAAAACTTTTTTCTTTTAATAGCTTTAGATTCCACCACGATGTACTGACCCTGAAATCTGAGCTAAAATAAAAGCCAACTGTGTTTACGATGCTGAAATAAAATATTGAGTTCTAAATTTGGTAATTCACCACTTGACAGCTTCAGAGTTCAAATACAAAATAAATTATATATATATATATACACACATAGAAGAGGGCATATTGGCAGATTTTTCTGATGCTCCATTTTCTGAAAATTGTAATGTTTAAAGATTGTAATAATTTAAACTGATCAACAACACTACGGCCCAGTCCTCTTATAAGTAGTGAAACAATGTTACTTAAAATCCTGCGCAAAATATTCAATTATTGAAGAGGTTTACCTCAAACGAGAGTAATGGATCATTAAAGACTCCACTTAAAAAAAAAAAAAAAGTGTCTTCACAAGGGCTACTTTTACTTCAGCTTTATGCAAATATGGTGCTTAAAACTGGGTCACATTTCAGTCCAAAATCCAATGCCCCAAGTAGACAAATAATTTCCAAGAACAGAAAATCCATTCAGATAATAGCTAAGCTCCCCCCAATTCAAAATAAATTACATAACTTACTCTGTTTTCCTTCTTTGTTTGTCCTCAAAGATGTCATTGAGATTGATGGCCACCTGCCCTAAAAACTTATCCAGACCCACCAGGGACCTGTGCATAACTATGAGGAAAAGGATGTATTTGTCTGGATTCCCCTGCATTAGCAGCCCAGGTAGCTCAAAAGAGGCCTCTTCCTTCCAGACTGGCTCAAGGGTTTTCTCAGCTACAGAGGTGGAGTACTTTTCCTTTCCCAGCTGAATTATAGTGTATGTGTCATTGGTGCCACTTTTGCCTTTTGGCTTAAGATCTTTGGCTTGGAGCACGGTGACCTGCACATGGGTCGGAAACCACTTTTGGGCTTGCTCGGAGAGCATCATTCTGTCCTTTTTCTCTGCACCGAGTTCACCAGCGCAGGGAGAGCCCCTCGCGCAGGGAGAGCCCCTCCCGCAGGGAGAGCCTGACGCCTCGATCACTGCATCCTAAGGGCACTTAACGGAGGCAGGCAAACTCCCAGCTGCCCGACTCCCCGTGGGACTGAGGTCCAAACGCCTGGCTGGGGCAGTCCGGGGGCACGGCTGCGCCGCGGTGGTGCTGGTGGCGGGGTCCCCTTTCCTCTGGGGAAGCAGGGGCCCTGCATCACCTGGCCGCGCCGTCCAGGCCTCGCGTCCGCGCCTGCACGCTCCGCCGCGCCCCCGCCTCGCGCCGGGACGGGCCCTCGGCAGCGACGGGCGGCTCCCGGGCCTGCCGGGCACCGGAGGCCCGGCCGCCAAGGCCCCGGCGGAGGGCGGCGCAGAAAAGGCGTGCGCCCGCACGCCCGAACTCTCAGCCCCCGGTCTCCCCGCCGCCGCGCCGCCCGCTCCCGCCGCCGCCGCGCCTCCCGCTCGCCCTGCGCGGGTCCGCGCGGGCCCGGCCGGGCTCCTCCTCCCGACCCCGGTGATACGAACCGCCGCCGGCCCGCGCGGCCGCGCTCCCTCTAGCACGCCGCTCCCTCCGCCTCCCCCGCGCCTCGGCTCCTCCTCGCGGGCGGGCGTGGGGCGGGGGCCGAGCGCCGGGGCGAGGGCTGGGGTGAGGCCTGGGGAGGGGGGCCCCGGCTGCCTCGGCGCGAGAGCACTGCGGGGCGGCGGGCGCGCGGCTCGACCTCGCCGGGCCGGCGGCTCCTAGCACCGAGCGGGCGGCGGCGGCACTTCCGGGTTGGCCTTCTCCATGTTGGTCCCGAGAACGCGACGGGGCGGGGCCGGGCGGGGCCGGGCGGGGCCCCGGGGTCAAGGGTCAGCACCTCCCCGGTTGCCTTGGTGACTGGGGGCGTGCCTGGCGGAAGCCCGGGAGAGCTCAGCGCCGGTGTATTGAGTGTTCGTCCTTCTGGTACGCGCCAGCCTGGGGCTTGGTACTGCGCTGGGCGCTGGGGACGTGGGACCCTTCAGGAGCTGGCAGTTGCGGGGGCGGGGGAGACCGATCCGAGAGGAGGCAGCCAAGGCCCGGAGCCTGCCCGGTCTTGGGAGAGACCCATTTTCGATCTTTGGAAGCCGTCTTTGCTGTACTCTGGATGCCCAGTATCTGGCACCGAGCGGGCACCGGATGAATGGTGGTGAAATGAATCAGTCACCTTCATAGGCCGAAAACATACTTTTTCCCAACCCCCTCTTATCCACTTTTCTCTTTTTGAAGAGAGAATGCTGTTGATTGACTGGAATGACATCCCCAACTCAAATGACAGTAGAGGCAAGCAGATAAAAGATTCCAAAGTAACACGGGGATTAATTAATTATATCCTGGGAGGAACTGGGCTGGAGTCCGGAGACCTGGTTCTGATCCCACGTCTGCCACCATCAGACTGTATGACCCTGGTCAGGTCATTTCCCCTGCCTGAACCTTGGTTTCTTCACAAGCAAAACACATCTCCATCGACCCTGAGACTCTATGGACCCAACGTCCAAGGACCTCCTGGGCACTCAATCTGGTAGTCTGTCTAACTTCAGAAGCCAATCCCAGAGGTGATTCTGGTCGTATTCAACGAAGTCAGCTAAGAAATGCAAACAACCTCCTTCACCAAGGAGGGATGACAAGTTCCTTACCTGCCCTGAGGGCAAGGCCTGATGGACACCTGTACAGTGTTAAGAGAAAAAAAAAAAAAATGGAGATGTGCTAATACTGCATTTTTTCCAAAACCATTCTGACCTAGCGGGAGAAGGGCAGGTAATGACTGATGAGTCAGGAGCCTTGTTTGATGTCCTGACTGCCAGAAATTCCTGCCCAGAGCTCATGGTGAGCACTTAGCTTCCTCAGACAAAGAACTTAGATTCTGGGAGTCTGGATTTTCTTGTCCATAAATTGTCCAGAAGATTGCTACTACAGAGTTAGGAGGGTATTATGAGATAATTCATGGACATTTCCTGGCATAGTATGGAACATAATTCTCAGCTTGCCTTTGTCCCTCTATTTCTCTATTACAGGAGATATTTATATACTACACTTGTTGTATTCTTCCCTGGTGGCTCAAACGGTAAAGAATCTTCCTGCAATGCAGGAGACCTGGGTTTGGTCCCTGAGTCAAGCAGAGAAAGGAATGGCTGCCCACTCCAGTATTCTTGCCTAGAGAATTCTGTGGACAGAGGAGCCTGGCAGGCTACAATTTATTGTATTTACTTCTATTTATGTCTTATCTTCCCAAGGAAAGTTGAATCTCTTTGGATTGCCCTGTGTATGGTGGATCATCCCTTCAGAGTGCTTAGCAGGTAACAGACAGTTGTTGAATAACTCAGTGCCTTTCTCCATTTACAAGACCAATTTTGAGAGTAAAACAGTATGCTAGAGGTGCATACATATCTCCAACTCTAAATGACTACAAAATTGTGAAGTATTATGTTTATTATTTTCAGGTGAGGATTAAAACGTTCCCACTTGAGAAGAACATTGTATTCTCCATGTTTTTTGGGTTTTTTTTTTCCCTCAGTGACCTCATGGATAATAGCTGCAGAACTTAAAACTCTTTAAGAAACAAGGTCTTTTCATTAAATATTTTTTGAGTGGAGATTTGGGAGAGTCCAATACATTTGTGTCAGAAGAACAACCATACAGTTGAAAAACCTTGAGGGGAGAGGGAATAACATTATATATTATTTAAATCTTGCAGAAAGAAGGGACTCGCTTGAGCCTAAAGAAAGTGAAAGTGAAGGGAAAGTCACTCAGTCGTGTCCGACTCTTTGTGACCCCATGGACTTTACAGTCCATGGAATTCTCCAGGTCAGAATACTAGAGTGGGTAGCCTTTCCCTTCTCCAGCGGATCTTCCCAACTCAGGGATCGAACCCAGATCTCCTGCATTGCAGGTGGATTCTTTACCAACTGAGTCACCAGGGAAGCCCTGAGCCTAAAGAACACACCACAAATCTCAAAGCCTACTCATGTTCCAGCACATTCTTTCAGGGACTGACTGATACTTGCTGACATCTATAGATTTCATTTATTGGAAACCATGGTTTTTTTGGTACTGCTTACATGCAGTGACTGGTGTGAGTTCTCCATGAAGTTCAGTTCAGTTCAGTTCAGTCGCTCAGTCGTGTCCGACTCTCCGCGACCCCGTGAATTACAGCACGCCAGGCCTCCCTGTCCATCACCAACTCCCGGAGTACACTCAAACTCATGTCCACAGAGTCGGTGATGCCATCCAGCCATCTCATTCTCCGTCGTCCCCTTTCCTCCCACCCCCAACCTTTCCCAGCATCAGAGTCTTTTCCAGTGAGTCAACTCGTCGCATGAGGTGGCCAAAGTATTGCAGTTTCAGCTTTAGCATCAGTCCCTCCAATGAACATCCAGGATTGATCTTTAGAATGGACTGGTTGGATCTCCTTGCAGTATAAGGGACTCTCAAGAGTCTTCTCCAACACCACAGTTCAAAAGCATCGATTCTTCGGTGATCAGCTTTCTTCACAGTCCAATTCTCACATCCATACATGACCACGGGAAAAACCATTGCCTTGACTAGATGGACCTTGGTTGGCAAAGTAATGTCTCTGCTTTTTAATATACTATCAAGGTTGGTCATAACTTTCCTTCCAAGGAGCAAGCGTCTTTTAATTTCATGGCTGCAAGTAGGCAATCTAAAAAAAGATATTAATTTGTTGGTGTTTCGTCACTAAGTTTTGTCTGACTCTTTGCAAACTCATGACCTGTGGGCTGCCAGGTTCTGCCTGTGGGATTTTCTAGGCAAGAATACTCGATTAGGTTGCCATTTCCTTCTAGAGGGGATCTTCCTGACGCAGGGATCAAACCCTTGTCTCCTGCACTGGCAGGCAAATTCTTTACCACTGAGACACCAGAACAGCCCTAGATTAATTTACCACCAAGGTATTCAGGGACCCAAACTACAGATAAATCTTGAATCATCTTGAGTCATCTAGGATGAAAAGACCTGTTTCAGGTCATTCTGATGAAAGTTAAAATCTAAAAAAGAGGCAGAATTTTCCATCTCTGAGAGACAGTTTATGAAAAAGCCATGTGTGGAAAGCAGAACAAAATCATCATACTGTAAATATTGCATCTGGATTCCAGAGTGGGCAGTTGTTAGCCTTAAAGAAAAATATTCTGAGGAATTTTTAAAGAGTGCATTGGAATAATCAAGGGTGGAATTTCGACCAGTTTGTCTGGGGAGAAATCAATTGACACCTGAAACTTACAAAAGCAAAACAAACATCATAAAAATAAATTTAAAGTTATAATTGTCATAAGTTGCATTTTTAAAAGTCTTCCTCTCTATTAAGAGCTGTAATTAAGTAAGCAATAGGCCACTGATTATAATAGTGAATGTGTGTTTCTGAAGAGCTTAAAATTTTTGGTAAGCTTTATGAATGATTATAAACTTGTTTACAAATATCATTTCATTCATCTGAAATACAGCCATCTCTAGGGTGGAAGTTGGCAGTTATGGTTCACAGCAAGGCAGTAACACACTCTAACACAATTCAGGGAATACTCTAAAGGCAACAGCTGAACAACTGGAATTACTAACATCTCTTCCTGTTGCACCTAAGTTTCTTTTGAGTTTTCCCAAAACTTGGCCAGAGCCAAAACTTCAGTTTTACTATCTGGCAAGTTCACAAATTATGACTTAACGTTCTGAGCCATAATAAGAAAATAGTTTATTTTTGCCCCAGAGGAAGCAAATAAACAAGCAAATCAAAATGAACTAAAAAGAGTCTTTAATTGCATTTGTAAAAGTGATTTCCCATAAGAAAGATATTTTTCTTTTTTGATTATTTGTATTAAGAGTAAAAACATGTCAGTCGGGTCAAATATATGGTTGGCTCATTGTGAAATATAATGGTAATTATACGAGATCTGAGATGAAAGTGATTCTACAAAAAATGTTTATTGTCTTACAGTTTAAAGGTTCTTTTTACTAATTGAAAGATATACATGAACCAGAGTTTAGACAGGGAAAAAGGATTGCATATGTTGTAAGGACAACATACCTTACGAATGGACTAGAGTCACTTTTTAAAGTTATCTTATGACTAATGATATGTCCAGCAATGTTTGGTGAAATTCCAAAATTAAGGGTTTGGGAAAATAACATATCATAAAAGAAAAAAATGCTGAAATTTCTAACTGTTAACAATACTGCTGCAATGAATAAGAACTATTTATTCAGAAAGTACAAATAATACTCTCCAGCAGTGGAGGATTTCACAGATGAAAATATTTACTAATGCTGCAGCTTTAATAAAATCCCACAAGGAGACTGAGGCTAAAGTTCATCGTGAAAGATCACTACCCCTTCTTTGGGCATCAACATCTTTAAAATTGAGACTTAAATATCTATTGTAGGACATTTATAGTGCTCTTAGTTTTTAAATAGCCCACATATACATTGCATAACGTATACATTATGTAACATATTGGTTTTCATATGGAGGTTCAGAGACACAGGGCCACAAGACGCTTTCCTGATATATCATTATAGTCTTCAGATATATGCACACACGTGCATGCTGCGAATATATATACAACTCAAATATATATAAAATTTATACACATATGGGTGTGTGCTAAGTCGCTTCAATCGTATACCACTCTTTGTGACCCTATGGACTGTAGCCTGCCAGGCTCCTCTGTCCATGGGATTCTCCAGGCAAGAACACTAGAGTGGGTTGCCATGCCCTTCTCCAAGGGATCTTCCTGACCCAGGGTTTGAATCCACTTCTCTTACGTCTCCTGCGTTGGTGAGTGGGTTCTTTACCACTGGTGCCATCTGGGAAGCCCTTGTACACACACACAGTATGGCAAAACTCAGAATTATGTTAGAGATTCGTACGTAGATAATCTCCACATCATCAGTTGAAAAGTAACTTGCAAAACGGGTTTGAAATTATAATCGCTATAAACCAGCATTGGAGTTTTGGGTGATTGTCTTGTTTTCATCACTGATTAATTTGTCTCTGGGATTGGGCAGTGTGGGACACAGTTTGTGATGCAGGAGAAGCAGTGTGGTGTATAGTTGAAAGTGCTCTAGTCAACAGCTTGGGTCTTAATCCCAGGACTGCCTATTACAAGTTTCATATCTTCAGGGAATTCATTTTCCTTCTTTGGACTTCTGTTTATTCATTTGTGAAGTAAGAGTCTTTAACAGGATCCACTTAAAGCATTCTCTATCATTTAGTAATTCTAAGTAGTCCATCCAGAACACAAGGAAGCAAATTGCATTATCATTGTCTAATTGAATTTGCTTGGTATACTAAAGCAGATTCCCTTTTTTATGTAATCTAGTAATAAAAGATCTTTTAATTCAGTAGAAAAAGATCTCTCCCAAATGAAAATGATCATTACAGAAAGGAAGTAAATATAACTTGTGTTTATAGACCCTGCATGAGGAAATTGACACTAACCACTCAAGATTTGAAAGAAATTACATAAAGGTGTAAGGAATTTTGGAAAGCCTTAAACTTTTCATTTACAGTAATAAACATAACTTCTATTCACATTACAGGTTTTTCAGACTATGAAGACATACTGAGAAGGGAAAGAATTTGTGGACCAGGATACATATTTGTATGTAAAAATGCGTTATATGGATGTTTTTTAAAATTTCCCCTCCATAGTATCATGCTTTTATGTTATGCAATTTTTGTTTCCTCAACAAAGTCAACTGAGTGACTAACACCTTCAGGTTTCCCTGGTGGCTCAAATGGTTAAGAATCAGCCTGCAACATAGGAGACCCAGGTTGGATGCATGAGTTGGGAAGATTTTGCAAATACACAGGTATTTGTCTTCAAGTTGTAATTATCTCATTGTCTTGAGCCTTGCTGAAATCTTCCAGAACATCGTTACTTTTCTGGATTTATGTGGAGGTTAGCAAGGACTGGATCGTATTGATTATTGCTGAAAGAAATGTTTATCAGACTAACATAAATTTATCATCCTTGTACTTTGTAAACAGCTGATGATATTTTTTCATGACCAGTTAAAATCGAAGATGGAGGATTTTAAAAAGCAAATAAAGGATTAGAATTATAATATTTCTGAAACTGGAGAAGGAAACATCAACCCACTCCAGTATTTTTGCCTGGAGAATCCCATGGACCGAGGAGCCTGGTGGGCTACGGTCTGTGGGATCGCAAAGAGCCGGACACACGACTAAGCACACGGCACACACATTGTGCTTTTGGCACATTTAAGGCTCTACGATATCCCGAGTTAAGAGATCTGATCAATCTGCCCAAACCCAGAATTTGCCTAGTGTATTTGACCATGGAACCTGCCCCAAATACCCTGTTTTGAATCTGACAAACATTCATCAAGAGCCTCCTGTGAATCAGGCTTTGTCCTGGTTGCAGAGAACACAGCTCAGTGTGTGGCAGGCATGGGCCCTACTTCCTCCCAGCAGAAGACTAAAGAGCTAACAGTTGTGACGCTGAGTGCTTGACAGGCTTCATTTCATCCTCACATCTACTCCAGAATACTCGGTATTAAAGACATGAAAATGAGGCTCCAAGCAATGATGTGTCCTCTCCAAGGATGTATAGTTGACAAATGGCCAAGTTGGGACTCGAATCCTCAGGACCCCTCACAGCAGAGCTCAAACTCTTAAACATGAATGAGTGTTCTTAGAACACTTAGAAATTACCGCTTGAGTTCAACATCCAGGCCAAATCCGCACCCCAGCCTCAACCCAATCCCAGCCCCAACCTTGACTCCATCCTTAGCCTTGGAAAACTCCTAGTCACACTTCAGAACCCTGCTGAAGCCCTCCCAGGGCTCCTTTTTGTTCCCTGCGGAACAGTGGGGGAAAATACACTGCAAGTCCAAGTGAAAAAAATAATATTTCTGAAACTAACATATATGTTCCTTTGGAGAGCATTAAACTGGTGAGCAGCTGGTAAAAGCATTTGGTGGGATAATTTTCTCCCCCTGCATAAGGTCTAGTGCCCTTTCTCCTTTTCTACTTATTTAATCCACACAAAACAAAGTAGAGGACTTTAAAAGTAGTGTTATATTTTGTGTGTTTGATATAAAACCGAGTGAAAAGTGTTGCATTTTGAAGCACAGACCCAACACTTCTTGTCCCAAGGTCAGATTTCAAACTGTTTCTGCTAAACAGTTTTCAATCAGCCTGAACAGTATTTTAGTCCATCTGAATGTCTGATAATAAAGGTAGTTTCGGCTTAGAACCAGGTGCTTATCTTTTACATAGTCTGGATTAGGTCACCTTCCAAGCACTTACAGTTTATGATTCAGGGACAGATGATTTTGACCCTGTATTAGAATCATTTTTTCATCATTGAAATGATCACTGATGATCTGTGTAGCCAAAATTAAGCATCAGACTTAGTTTAACAGGGCTTCCCTGGTGGCTCAGATGGTAAAGAGTGAGTGAGTGAGTGGAGTCGCTCAGTTGCATCTGACTCTTTGCAACCCCATGGACGATAGTCTATCAGGCTCCTCTGTCCATGGGATTCTCCAAGGAAGAATACTGGCATGGGTTGCCATTTCCTTCTCCAGGACGGTAAAGAATCTGCCTACAATCCAGGAAAACTGGGTTTGATCCCTGGGTTGGATCCCCAAGATCCCCTGGAGGAGGGCATAGCAACCCACTCCAGTGTTCTTGCCTGGGGAATCCCCATAGCCAGAGGCGAGTCCATGGGTTCGCAAAGAGTCAGACACAAAGGACAGGACAAGGTTAGTTCGGCAATGTAGACTCGAAAGCAGTGCTTGCTTCAGAAAGTGAGGCAATAACGGAAGGGGCCCTGAACAAAGAGGGACCACCTGGCTCGGCCAACCAGTGGTGTGTATGACCTTAAGCAACTTAAAGTCTTCTTCAGTAAAACAGCAGCCTGTACGTTTCTTCTGCTTCCAGACTTGGATCTCAGATTATCTGGAGCTGCTTCCCGATAGACTCACATCAACCTTTTACTATGGTGGTTGATCAGGCTTATCTAGAAGGATAAGGTATTTAGACTGTGTAATTTGTACCGATAACTATGCTCTTGTAACCTGAGGTCTTGATAAAAAGTTAAGGACATTTATTGAGAGAGTAGCATTGAAGCATTTGCATCACCATATGTAAAATAGATGGCCAGTTGGAATTTGCTGTGTGAGGCAAGGAGCTCAATCCAGTGCTCTGTGACAACCCAGAGGGGTGGAATGGGGTGAGAGGTGGGAGGGAGGTTCAAGAGGGAGGGGCCATATATGTACCCATGGCTGATTCATGTTGATGGATGGCAGGAACCAACACAGCATTGCAAAACAGTTATCCTCTAATTAAAAGTAAATTTTAAAAATAAATCAAGGCAGTTGAAAAAAAAGAAACAACTCCTGTCCAAACTGCGAAGTACATTGTTTGAATCTCTAAGCTCAAGTTTTGACTAAATCATCTTTGTAATTTCAAGGGTAAAAAAAAAAAAAGAGAAATAAAAATTTCTCTTTGCTTATATACATTTGAACACTGGAAAGGAATGGGACAAACCAGCTTTGTAAACGTGAAGTCTGGAGCATGAGACATCCCAGGAATCAAGGGCTGCAACATTTTCTAAAGCAAGATTTACTCCAGAGTTCCTGGCACACAGACACTCAGATAGAAACATTCACTCAGCTTTCATCGAGTGCCCATCCCAGGAAAGGTTTTGTCCCCTGGGCGCTAACTACTGGTGTGACCTTTGGAAAATTATGTGAACTCTCTAAATTTAGGCTTCCTCATCTGCAGAAGGAGTTGTTGGAAGGATGAAATGAGGGGTCAGGTAAAGTTCAGGGGGGAACTGGAGCACAGGAAGTGCTCAAGAGACGTTTGTTGCTGTTGGGTTCGTCGTGTCATTCCACTCCACTTTGCAACAGTTTTCCTCATATCTGAAGCCCACAACCAGGAGCACAGTTGTTCTGGACTGTTCTTCACCAAGGAGTTAAACATCTGGAGCTGCAGCTGATGGCAACTCCCCACCAGTTGGCTCAGCGGTAAAGAATCCTCCTGCAATTCAGGAGTCTCAGGAGATGTGGGTTTGATCCCTGGGTTGGAAGATCCCCTGGAGGAGGGCATGGCAACCCACCCTGGTATTCTTGCCTGGAGAATCCCATGGACAGAGGAGCCTGGTGGGCTACAGTCCATAGGGTCTCAAAGAGTCGGACACGACTAAAGCGACTTAGCACACGCACACAGAGCTGCAGCAGGTGCCTCACTAGCTCAGTGGGTGAGAGTCAACCAGTGGAGACTCTGAGTTATTTTAGTTTCAAGCCAAACCCGATGTTATCAGACACTTTTTCCAAATAAAAATAAAATAACTCCTTAATATTCAGACCTTCATTTAATATTTAACATTAACTTTTAAAAGTATCATTTTAACAACTTAATTAGATTTTGAGTTCCAGAAAAATAATGAAGACTCCCTAAATTAGGTAACTTCCTTCTCTACAAGTAGCTGAATTAGAAACTTAATAGATCATATACCAGATAGTATTTTAATATATTAGATTTTTACTTAGAATTGTGATAAATTTAAAAACAGAAGCATCACATCCTTTGGTACACCAGTAAGATAAACATTCAGTGACTGATCAGTGTTTTCAAACTTCCACATACCACTCTAATTTTAAGCATGTTATCTCTATATTAGGGCCTCCCCAGTGGCTCATCAGTAAAGATTCTGCCTGTAATGTAGGAGATGCAGGTTTGACCCCTGGGTCAGGAAGATTCCCTGGAAAAGGAAATGGCAACCCACTTCAGTATTCTTGCCTGGAAAGTTTCATGGACAGAGGAGCCTGGCAGGCTACAGTCCGTGGAATCACAAAGAGTCAGACATGACTGAGTGACAAACACTTTCAATTTCGAATATTCTTGCCTAGAGAATCCCCTGGACAGAGGAACCTGGTGGGCTAAAGTCCATAGGGTTGCAAAGAGTTGGACATGACTGTGTGACTGAGCACTCTTGCATCTCTATATTAATAATAATAATAGCCACTATTTGCTGATTGCTTAACTTATGCTAAATTCTTTAACATCGCATACTCATTTAATTTGAAAGAGATAAAGCTACAACATAAACATCAATCACCATTGTTTTTTCATATCCCATCACAAAGAAGAAGGAAGGTTGTAAGGGAGACTGTCCTCTCAGGCACTGCTCACATGAGGATGAGACAGATCACTTGGAAACCAAAGTCTTCATATCCTTAGAACAACTCTTGTACTTCAATTGGCTTTAAGCATTATCACAGCATCCTTGACACAATCCCAGAGCCTAACACTGCGTTAGTGAAAGCGCAGAGGCAAGCAAAAGAGAATCAATCTATTTTGCAACACCTGGCATACTCTTTGAAGCAGCAGCCTTTACTGTGGTGTTTGGTATCCATATGCAGGAGATGAGATTTCCCTGGCAGTCCAGTGGTTAAGACTCTGCCCGTCCACTGCAGGGGATGTGGGTTTGATCTCTGGCCCAGTAACTAAGATCTCCACAGCCCTTTCGGCATAGCCAAATTAAAAAAAAAAAAAAAAAAAGGTATGCGTATACTGCAGAGGGATTGACATGTATCAGTGAACCCATCCATTGGGAAAAAAAGTCACTTTTGACATCATTTCTGCTTTCATAACCCAATGATGGAAAATTGTTGGGTTTTCATTCAGAAGACCAAGGTTCACATACTTTAATCTACTAATTATGTTTATTAGACATTTGCCAGAGAGTAAACTGCAATAGTGTAGAGAAGGAAATGGCAACCCACTCCAGTGTCCAGAATCCCAGGGACAGGGGAGCCTGGTGGGCTGCCGTCTATGGGGTCGCACAGAGTCGGACACGACTGAAGCACCTTAGCAGCAGCAGCAGCAAACTGCAGTAGTGTATGGAAAAAGCATGCTGTAAACTGTAAAGAATTTTATAAATATGAAATTTTATACTGTATACTTACTAGCATTTTAGCATCAATAGTTAGATGAGTTGGACAGATTGAAAAGCAAGAAAAGTCTACCTTACCATCATTCAAATTAAGTTTAACTCAATGTAATTTATAAAATAATTAATAAATAATAACTTAGCTACATAGATAAATGTATATGATGGGTCAAATATCTTGACAGAATATACTGTGTTTGGACAGACTAAATATAAACGTATTGTGGAATGAAAACCCCCATATGCTCTTGGAAAAACACACCTTAACAGATCCTTGTGGCTGTAGGGTTGATAATACATTGATAACATCTTCCATGCTTCTCACTCTTAGTTATACAGAGTCCCCTTGAGACTTTCCTCCTAGTTTGAGGCAGTAGCTAGAAGAGCCAGGCTTACAATGCCAAGGTCCAGCATCAACTTTGCCATGTCAAAGTAACCAGTAAGGGAAGAGGTAACAAAAGCCATGGTTTGTACAGTAAATAAAAAATGTTGGAAGAATGCAATTGGTGAAAGAATTAGAATGGACAAAGATTTTACTGGTCAGGGAGAAGGGGGAAAAAATAAGAATACTTGCACAGAGGGTCAAGCTTGTTGGATATTTTTTAATGCCTCTGTGACACTTCTCTTCTCTCCCTTGTCGAGCGTGAGTATTGGGCATATTGTTCATAAAACTTCCAGACCAAAAGTAGTTATCACTTGTATCCTGTTTTCCAGGAAGTTCCTTGAAATTGAGCCAGGTACTAAAGCACCCCAATCCTTTGCACCATGCTGCCTTAGAGCAGCAGCGCAGCAGGAGAACATCAGGCCAGGGGGACTCTAGACAGAGAAGATCCAAGGTAACCCCCTGAGCCTCTTGTTATCAGAGAGGCACCAGAAAATATCTTGAGAATTTTATCTTCTCTAGAGAGGTGAGAAAATGGCTAAGAAACCACTGGTAGACCTAAATGGTCATCCAAGTTATGATTGGAAAGGTTTGGAGCCCACGGACTAAAGCCCGGGAACTGACAGAGATGATGTGCTCAGTTGCTCAGTTGTGTCCGACTCTTTGGGACTGTATGGACTGTAGCCTGCTGGGTTCCTCTGTCCATGGGATTCTCCAGGCAAGAATACTGGAGTGGGCTGCCATTTCCCCCTCCAAGGGATCGTCCCAACCCAGCGATTGAAGGGGTTGCATCTCACCCCTGCCTCTCAAAACCTCTTCTCAAGGTTTTGCATCTTCCATTATTTTTTCTCCCTCCTGCATCCTCAGCTGTTTTCTTCTCTACTGGATCGAAGTCTTGGCAATATGCACATTCTCTAATACCGCTCATATTAAAACAACAATGGCTCAGAAAGTATATTGGTATACACCAGGGGCTGGGGTGGGAGGGGGATTGGGGACAGGACAGAGTTTCAGTTTAGGAAACTGAAAAATTCAGGAGATGGATGATGATAGTGGCAAAACAATGTGAATGTACTTAGTGTCGCTGAACTATACAGTTAACTATGGTTAAAAGAATATGTTTTATATTATGTGACTTTTACCACAATAAAAAACATTTAAAAAAAAAACAAAAAATGAAGCAACAACAATGGCTCATTTGACCTTGTGTTCCCTCCAGCTACTACCCCACTTTTCTATTTCTTTTTGGAGAAAAACTTCCTGAAAGACTTGTCACAGCTTGTTCTTTTTCCTATCTTCTCTTGAACCGTGCGCCAATCAGATTTTTGTCTTTCCCACTCTACACGTACCTGTTGCCAGGGTCAGTCTTCAGTGCTCATCTTAGGCTAATCAGCAACATTTGATACAGTTGATCACTTATAGCTTTCCTTCATTAGACAAAATTCAATGTTCAAATTTAGGAAACAAAGACATCTTAAAGGAAGACCAAGTTTCAGAACAATGGCTTACTCTGTTGTAATACTGGGTGTATTACAGGTTAATGTCATTGTGCCATAAGATGATTAGTAATGAAAATATAAGCCAAGTCTAATTTCCAGGACTCGTTTAGTATATTTTTCATTTATATTTAAAATATGTTTTATATCCACCCACAGTTCCCACCACACAAGTTGTTAAATAGCCTTATACTAGATGTGTCTCTGAAAAGCATGATTAGTAAGAGAACTCTTATTTGGTAGATCTAACAGGGGACTTGGAGCTTGACTTCAGGGATGAATATCTGTGTGTGTGACTCAGTCGTATCTAATTCATTGGGACTCTTAGCCTGCCAAGCTGTTCTGTCCATGGAATTCTCCAGGCAAGAATACTAGAGTGGGTGGCCATTCCCTTCTCCAGGGGATCTTCCTGACCCTGATCTCCTGCATTGCAGGCAGATTCTTTACCATCTGAGCCACATGAATATCTGTAATCTCGCACTTTCTCTAGTTTGGTGATGTTAAGCAAGTCTCATAGGCCCAAGTCAACTTTTCTTGAGGCAGGGCATATCAGTTTAGCTCTGACTCTATCCCTGTGACTGTGGCTTGGTGGAAGGAGAGAGCTGGTAGGCCTCACAGTCTGTATAGGATTTCCACTTTATTAGGGATATAGGCAGAGCCAGTCCTCTTAGACTAGGCTGTTGTAGGCAGCTACAGTGAATGACATATAAAACATTAAAATACAGACATTAAAGACTTTTGGTGTGGTTCAAATTTCAGGGTCAAGCTTCATTTAGGAACAAAAATCATTTTACCTCTCAGCTTAAATAAAATAAAATGTTCCAAATCACTAAATATATGCTCTTGTCATGTCAATGTTGTATGACTGAAGCACATATTATTTCAAGTATTTATTTCTATATTCTATTAATGTTTGTAGATTTTTTCTTTCAATTGTTAAAATAATAATGACTACAAATTATAATTGCTAATATTCTCTAGAGTAGAAAGCTTTCAAATCACCTCCCAGCATTAATACCTTTAAAAAAAAACTGAGTTGCATTTGGAATTTCCTGGATTCTTCTATTTGTCATGCAAATATTCAGTTCTGCTCTTTTTATGATAATATGAAATAAAGTAGTTTCTCATAGTAACATTGTAAATCATTTGCTTTCTATTACATACAGCTGGTTTTGTTACTGTAATGATTTTCTATGAGTGCACATTGCAGAATGCATAAGATGCAATGTGATATTCTTTTATTCAGGATTTATACATAATTATTATTTGCCCAGAAATAATGAGACAATTTGGAAATATAGTAATTTATTGTAATGCATTTCTTTTTAATATGTATCTATAATGAGGAAAAAAAACTTAATTTCTGAAAATGAGATGCCATCTCTTTTTGTTGTAGAGACCAGAGTTTTCATCTCACTGAAAATTCAGAATCAAAATCAAAAACAGCTGAGGTAGTTACTCGGGTGCCTTCCTTCAGCTTATTCAAAAGAATATAGGATGAACGGTAAGAATTAAGTAAACCACAAATTATTTTGAAGTGTCTGGTTTGCATTATAAATAAATTTTTCACTGCTGGTTGTTTTTTCAAAAATATCGCCTGTATTTTTGATATTCATTCCTGTGATCCAACGTAAACTATGTCCTACCAGTTTAATGTATTGTTTGTTCATGATTACATTTTTTATTACACTCATATGCTATAAATATTTCTCACTCTGCTCTTTTGGCTCTTCCCCAAATACCAGTAGTCTTTAAGACATGTTGGGAAAAGTGTTATTAAGAGAGCAATCCTCCTTTTGTGTTGGCACAGACTGATTTCACACCTTGAATAGAGTCTAACCATATCAACAACAAAGTATTCATTTTTAAGACATGGAATTAAAGATTATTTATTAAAAGGAAACAGCAACAAAAAGTCAAAGTAGAGTCACTGGCATAAGTCAAAATAGAGTGTCAATCTGGCATCAGAATTTTCTTCCTTATTGGTCTGGACAAGAATTTTTAAATACTTGATGGTAAATTTGCATTAGTTTGTACTTTGAGAAAATCAAGGTAGGTTAGTTTTTGGTTTTGAAGTCTAAATGCTTGTGAGCCTTTTCTTACATACTTGAAAATGGTAAATTTATATAATATTCTCATATTTCATTCTTAATTACAAAGGCAGTATCACCCTTCATAATGCATCATATGATAAGGAAGAAAGAAGACTTCTAGTCATTGTCTGTGGGCCACATATTTTTATTTCCTTGTTTTCTTTTTTACTGGAGGCTAATTACTTTACAATATTGTATTGGTTTTGCCATACATTGACGTGAATCCGCCCCGGGTGTACATGTGTTCCCCATCCTGAACCCCCCTCCCACCTCCCTCCCCTTACCCGCCCTCTGGGTCATCCCAGTGCACCAGCCCCAGGCATTCTGTTTCATGCATCGAACCTGGACTGGCGATTCGTTTCACATATGATAATATACATGTTTCAGTGCCTTTCTCCCGAATCATCCCACCCTTGCCCTCTCCCACAGAGTCCAAAAGACTGTTCTATACATCTGTGTCTCTTTTGCTGTCTCATATACAGGGTTATTGTTGTCATCTTTCTAAATTCCCTATATATGTGTTAGTATACTGTATTGGTGTTTTTCTTTCTGGCTTACTTCACTCTGTATAATAGGCTCCAGTTTCGTCCACCTCATTAGAACTAATTCAAATGTATTCTTTTTAATTGCTGAGTAATACTCCGTTGTGTATATGTACCACAGCTTTCTTATCCATTTGTCTGCAGATGGACATTTAGGTTGCTTCCATTTCCTGGCTATTATAAACAGTGCTGCAATGAACATTGGAGTACATGTGTCTCTTTCAATTCTGATTTCCTCAGTGTGTATGCCCAGGAGTGCGATTGCTGGGTCGTATGGCAGTTCTATTTCCAGTTTTTTAAGGAGTCTCCACACTGTTCTCTATAGTGGCTGTACTAATTTGCATTCCCACCAACAGTGTAAGAGGGTTCCTTTTCTCCACACCCTCTCCAGCATTTATTGCATGTAGACTTTTGGATAGCAGCCATTCTGACTGGTGTGAAACGGTACCTCATTGTGGTTTTGATTTGCATTTCTCTGATTATGAGTGATGTTGAGCATCTTTTCATGTGTTTGTTAGCCACCTGTATGTCTTCTTAAAAGTGTGTTTAATTTTCACTGCAACATTTTGTTTCTTTCTCATTTTCTTGGTAGTTCTGTGGCTACGCGTGAAGAAGCAGAAAGTTTATGAGGGGGGCAGTGCACCAAGAAAGATTTCGGGAGGCAGGTATGATGGAGAAGGTTGTTTTCTTGGAGAAGGACATCAGTGACGGAGGGGCCAGCATGATGCAGACTGTGCCCAGAGAAAGTCACGAGCACCCTCTGCATTGGGGCCACCGTGCTGGTGGACGTTAAGGACACGTGGAACCAGCCAGAGCAGCAATGTGAGCAAAATTTCTCCATGCAACCAGCTCCTCCCAGAGGTGTTAGTCCCTCCAAGGCGGGAGGGTCATCTCAAGCCATGTCCCCTCCCGCTCTGCCTCACTCCCATTTAAAAGGAAGGACGTTAAGTGAGTTCCCTGTGCTATACGGTATGTCCTCATTAGTTATCTATTTTATGCATAGTATCCATAGGGTATATGTGTCAGTCCTAATCTCCCAATTCCTCTGCACCCCCCGACTCTTTCCCCCTTAGTGTCCATACGTCTGTTCTCCGTGTCTGTGTCTCTATCTCAGCTTTGCAAATAAGATCATCTAAAGGAAGGCCAACCCACTTCTCACTCCCAGGTCCCTTAAGCCACACAGCTGGGTGAGGGAAGGTTGGGTGAGTGCTTTGAAGAAGATATAAATTGGACTTTATAAACTAGATCAGATAGGCTTGTGCTTTAATTCCACAATGGCCAGAATATTATGAGAGCTACTGAAGTTACTCTGAAGGGATGTGCTGGCCATTAATTTCTTTAAAAGCCACCAGAAAACCTATTGATCAAGCCAAGAGAAGTTTATTAAATCTACTGCAATAAAAGAACATACAAGAGTACTGGAGTGAGTTGATCCAGGGGAATCTTCCCAAGCCAGGGATCGAACCTGGGTCTCCCACATTGCAGGCAGATTCTTTACTGTCTGAGCCACCAGGGAAGCCCAGGAAAGAACATCACCTTGACAAAGTCTCAAAGGGATGCCTCAAAGCACGGCAGTTGGGAAAGGGCCTAAGGGTCTGGGCTGGTAACATTGGGGCAGGTGCTGCAAGGCAGGAGTAGGGGTCACTGGGTAAGGGCAGGCTGTTTGTGACCTATCAGCTTTGGCTAAGGGCAAATAAAGGCTCCCATCTTGGAATGAACCTTGTTGAGCAAGTAGCTAGTTTTGATCAGTAAGCTACTTTGTTTACTCTTGTCTTTCAGAATGGGTTTATGGTGTTATCTTCCAAAACAAGTCTTTTCTGGACCAAACAGCTGAGTGATTTTGCTTGATCTCAGTAATATTTAACACAGGGACATTTTCCCTGGCTTATTAAAGGGATAAGAAATTACAAGCTTTCCAATGAGGAAAAGAAACTTTCCCAAAGTAATGTTAAAAGCAGTGGTTGGATTAGCATAAATCCATTTCATGTGTATGCCCTACTCCGTTGAGACTTTGAAATAAATCAGTTATACTTTATCATTATCCTAATTTGCGATCACAATCTAAACTTGCCCAAGATCACAAAATGAAACAGTGGAAGAGTCAGGATTCAAATCCAGGTCTGTGTGAGAACCCTCTGGCTGAGATATTTGTCCCTTCCCCTCCCACCCCTACTGATTACCTGGATTCGTACTCTCTGACCTTAAAAGTCTTTCTTCCCCGCCCCCCGTCCCCCACTGTACCATACTATCGCTACTGAAGGTAGAGCTAAGTCATTTTTCTTAGCAGAGATACATTACAACTTTGTTTTTCCTTTAGTGCTTAAAAGAATATGTCCTTGGCAGGTCACATGTTGGAACGTCCTTATATGCTCCCTTGCACAGTCCCTTATTTCTATCTTTTCTCATTAATAAAATTGCAGAAAGCTGAAGCTGCTTCTTATACTTCTTTGATATCTTCCAGCACTTATAGGGTGCTGGACATAGATTGGGCATTCTAGGTGGCACTGGTGGTAAAGAACCCGCCTGCCAATGCAGGAGACAAAAGAGACGTGGGTTCAATCCCTGGGTCGGGATGATTCCCTGGAGGAGGTCATGGCAACCCACTCCGGTATTCTTGCCTGGAGAATCCCATGGACAGAGGAGCCTGGTGGGCTACAGTCCAACGGGTCGCAAAGAGTCCAACATTACTGAAGTGACTTACCATGCACGCAGGCATAGACTAGGAACGCAATGCTGCACTGAATGGACTTGAAATGTTTACCACTCCTTGGGTAATCATATCTCCACTACAGGGTTGTAGCTACTATTTAAAACACAGTTGCTCTGCCAAATATTTGTTGTGAAGAATAAGCAAATATTTCCCAAAATGTTCAGGCAAGCACATTACCACTGTAAACAGATTTTTCACTGGGAACTTTTTCTCTTACATTCAAAATCTTTAAAAAAAAAGTCATGGTGTTTCATCTACATCAGAAATAAAGACAAAACTACAGACTCATTTGTAAAACAAAGACCAACTGGCATTTCAGCTCCAAAACACAGGGTGGATTTTGTTCTCCATATGTTAATCAAACATGGTCGCTTCAGCCCTTGAACTGTGGGACCAAGGCAGCAGCTCCTGAGATGGTGGAGGTTGCCCCCCAAATATGCTAAACAAAACGAGCAAAATAAACCCTGTTATAGGACTGATGTTGAAGCTGAAACTCCAATACTTTGGGCACTTGATGCGAAGAGCTGACTCATTTGAAAAGACCCTGATGCTGGGAGGGATTGGGGGCAGGAGGAGAAGGGGACGACGGAGGATGAGCTGGTTGGATGGCATCATCGACTCAATGGACATGAGTTTGGGTAAACTCCGGGAGTTGGTGATGGACAGGGAGGCCTGGCGTGCTGCAGTCCATGGGGTCGCAAAGAGTCGGACACGACTGAGCAACTGAACTGAACTGAACTGATAGGAAGTGGGGTGAGGATGGAAAAATGTGTGTGTGTGTGTGTGTGTGTGTGTGTGTGTGCTGGGGTAGGTGGTGGTGATGGAGGTACTTCGTATCCTAAGAACATTCTTCAGAAGCTGTAGCCTTTCAATGCCCCTCACCTGCCCTTCCTTACCTCCACAGGCTACCTTCAGACCTTCTGGCTGAGCTTCTACTGTTTAGGGTTGCCACAGAGATTCATATCAGTTGATTTTTTTTTTTACCTGAATTAAAAAACATGCAATCTGGGACCTTATGCTACTCTTTTTCTGGAGGGTCACTGTCATCTAGGGGCAGCCGGAGATCAACCATTTTCATGAAAAGTGTTTGCTTTCTGTGAGATTTTGAATTGTTCAAAGATGAAGGAAACCAGCACAGGGGTTCCAGAGGTCACTGAGTGCTTTTCATGGTTTATTTTGAAGTTTAGTGACACAGGTTTTCCTGTCAGCATTTTAATGGTGCTCACGCACTGCTGCTTCTCTGAGAAGGCAGCGAGGTAGTTAGAAGTGGCCCTTAACCGCGAGGAACGGATAGTGCGTCCACCCAGTTAAAAACTTCAAAACAAAGGGGCCATGTGCATTTCAGACTCTGAGAAACCATTTGTTCTGTTTCCAGTGAAGATCAACCAGCAGAGCAGAATGGAAAACCGGGCAGTTCTTTCCTATCCAAAAGCTTTGATTTCAAATTACCTGGAAAATATATGGGTTGCATTTCTGTGGCGGTGTCGGCACTGAAGCAATTGTGGGAGTCATTTAGCAAACAGCTTTAATTATCTGTTTTGTTAAGTGATCAGACTGAGCAACAAACATGCAGAGAATTCTGAAAAAAAAAAAAAATCCATTCTTCCATGAGGGTAATTTGATGCAGAAACAGGCTGTTTCTATCTGACAGGTGAAAAATACTCCTCTGTTTTGGACAGAAAACACATTCACCCTCTCTCCCCCTGCTTCTTACTTCTTGTCTCTTCTTCGGTGTTTACATCTCTCCACCTACCCTCTACTTCCTGTGCAAACTCATTGTTTTACTGCTCCGAGTTCAAAATGCTTGGAGTTATATAGACAAAACATTTCACGGTTTGATAAAGAAATCGCCCTCTTTAGACAAGGCCACGTTCAAGTTACTGCCTCCAGCATCATTATGGTTTCTTCCACATTTCCCTCTCTGGAGCCTCTCATTTCAAACGATACCCTTTTAACCAAAAAAAGAAACAAAAATGACTTGCTCTGGGTGGGCTCTGAGTAAGGGCCTTTTCTCACAAGACCCTCCATGAGGCCACATGGATGTCACAAAGGCTTTTCAGATAAGGGGACTGACCCTGTCGAGATACAGAAGATCTGCAGAGAAATTTTTCTCGAAGCATTTGTGGGCTAGGAGGGAACAAACACCTCGATCCTGAAGAATGTCACCTGTTCCTCAGCTTTTATCTCTGTTTGGTTTTCAGGGAGTTGGCCTCCGACTTGATAACAGGTCCCGCGCTTGTCCTGTGACCAGACCTTCTTGTACCTGATCCCCGTGTTTTGCCTTCTCCTTGCCCACCCTCTGCTTTGTCTCCTTGCTCTGACCTTGGTTAATTAACCTCATTAGCTCAGGCGACACACACCTCTAGCGGAGGCCAGCTGTACCCTTCAGGCACACGGCTGCCCCCTCCCATTGCGGCTGCTGGGAGCCCGGGCCCAGCTAACCCAGAACAGACACCTTCACTTGGTTAGCGTCTTCCCTCAGGGAGCCAGAGTTGAGTTCAAGCAGGTTAAAGCCTTACATTTGTAAATTTGTAAGGGATCAAGTTGTGAGAAGGAGGGCAATCTTGTTCTTTGAGACTTTATTAGCCAGTAAAGGCAATATGATACATTTATAGGAGCGAAGACCCAGATTTTCTGAACTTCACTGAGCCAGAAAGATGTGTTTTATTTCATAGAGTTTATGGAAGAACTGCAGCGCAGGTATGTTTTTACAAGACACGACACTGACATGAGGTATTCACAAAGTAAAAATGGAAAATGACTACCTTCAGGTCTAAGTATAATTTATATTCAAATTCACCCGATCAAGTGCAAAGACCCCAAACCAGATGTTTTTAATTTTTGCTTTAATTTTTAAACCCTTTAGTTGCTTTCTTGATGTAAAATAAGCTGCATTAACCTTTATAAAATTATTGCTTACAAGCTGGTATCATAGTAGAATGCACTGACTATAGCAACAAACATGCATATCAGTAAAAAGTGGCATGAGGTCATGTGACAAATAGATCAGAACACTTTACAGCTTGTTATCCTTTTGCTAAGAAAACAGAGCTACTGAACCTTTTAGATGGAGAAGCTGAACATTGGCAAGAAGAGCTTTACAGATGATCCCAAAATTCTAGAGCTGTGTGAGTGACACAGGTCTTCTTTAATATTGTTATTTTTCTTGTGTATTCTTGCTGTTTTCCCATACTGTTTTAGTCTTTTCACGGCTTCTGAAAACTATATGTTCTCAAGGGATTGTTGTTGTTCAGTCACCAAGTCATGTCTGACTCTTTGTGACCCCAAGGGCTGCAACATACCAGGCTCCCTTGTCCTTCACTATCTCCTGGAGTTTTCTTAGATTCATGTCCATTGAGTCAGTGACATTATTTAACCATCTCATCCTCTGCTGCCTTTTTCTCCCTTTGCCTTCAGTCTTTCCCAGCATCAGGGTCTTTTCCAATGAGTCAGTTCTTCACATCAGGTGGCCAAAGTATTGGAGCTTCAGCTTCAGCAACAGTCATTCCAATGAATATTCAGGGTTGATTTCCTTTAGGATTGGCTGATTTTATCTCCTTGCCTTCCAAGGGACTCTCAAGAGTCTTTTCAAGGGGACAACTTACAAATTTTAGGATCAGCATATGCTAAGTTGCTCAGTCATGTCCGGCTCTTTGTGATCCTATGGACTGTAACCTACCAGCCTTCACTGTCCGTGGGATTCTACAGACAAGAATATTGGAGTGGGCTGCCATTTCATCCTCCAAGGGATCTTCCTGACCCATGGATCGAACCCATGTCTCCTGTTGTTCCTGCCTCGCAGGCTGATTTTTTACAGTTGAGCCACTGGGGAAGTCCAGATAGATAGATGGTTACCCTTAATTTCAGATCTCTTGTTTATCATTTATATGCTGGAAAATTAGCTGACTCAGCAAGAAGTTTGTAAGGAAGGGCATAAACTTAGGTACTTAGCTTAAAATGTTTAGTTATTAAAGTGTTTTTTCCATTTAGAATATGGTAGCACTTCATTTATTTCTACTTTTATTGTGCATTCATAGTGCACATGGAATAAATCAAGTGACACAAAACAAACCATGGGAGTCTCTGATCACCCCCGTACTCAAGTCCCACTCAAAGTGAGGTGTGGTCAAGAGTTGGATATACGTTCCTTCAGTTCCCTTCTGTGTGTTTCATACATATATGTACATATCTCTCTCTGTATATATATATCTTGTTTATATACAAAAGATCAACACATATGACAAACTTAGAGTATTGAAAAGCTAATACATCACTTTGTCATATAGTCCATATAGTCAAAGCTATGGTTTTTCCAGTAGTCATGTACGGATGTGAAAGTTTGTCCATAAAGAAGGCCGAGTGCTAAAGAAATGATGTTTTCAAATTGTGGTGCTGGAGAAGACTCTTGAGAGTCCCCTGGACTGCAAGGAGATCAAACCAATCAATCCTAAAGAAAATCAACCCTGAATATTCTTAGGAATGACTGTTGCTGAAGCTGAAGCTCCAATAATTTGGCCACCTAATGCAAAGAGCCAACTCATTGGAAAAGACCCTGATGCTGGGAAAGATTGAAGACAAAAAGAAAGAGGAGGCAGAGAATTAGATGTTAGATAGCATTACTGACTCAATGGACATGAATTTGAGCAAACTCTGGAAGACAGTGAAGGAAAGGGGTGCCTGGCATGCTGCAGTCCATGGGGTGGCAAAGAGTCAGACATGACTTAGTGACTAAATAACAACAAAATATTTACAAAATACCTGTCTTTTTTCAAACTCCATATGTCATGGAGCTCTTTTTAGGCAAGTACACATAAGTCAAATTTTAAAATTTTATTGGTCTCATAAGACTTCATAGCATGAATCTAGCATGAATCAGTTCTCTATTATAGCATATTATTGTTATTTTCAGTATTTTACTGTTGTAAAATTCTAGAATGAATACCCTTGTGAATTGCTTTTGAAACAGTGGGAGTATTTCTTTAGGATAGTTTCCTAGAAATGAAATTGCTGGGTCAAATAGTAAGCCTTTTTAAAATTTTACAGGTTTTCTAAACAGCCTTCCAAAACCTTATCTTTTCAATAAAATGTATGAGTGTCTGTTTTCTCACCTCCTTAAAAGCCCTTGAGATTGCAAATCGTTTTTTTTTAATCTTGCAATTGTGTGAATGAACATTTATATTTTGTTATTGCTTTGATAATCTACTTAATTATAAGGTCAATTTAGCATTTATTTATTTACTATATATTTTTGTGAATTGCTTATTTGTATTTTGTCCATCTTTCTTTGGGATTTTTTATTTTTCTGCAGAGATTTATTGAAATTTTTATGTATTTTGGATTTAATCTTCTCTCTGTTAAATTTGTTGCAAATATTTTCTACTAATATGTTGCTTTTCTTTTTTTTTTTTTTTTTTACTTTATTTCAGGACACTGTTGGAGCATGTATAACTATTGCTAATACTTAAACATTTCAAGAAATCAGTTACCTAATATATATCTATCCAGTTCCACATTAGTTATCAGTTAAATAATTTTTAAAATTGAATTTTATTTTTTTATATTCAGAGTGTGCTAAGAATGCCTTTTAAAGTTTTTCTCTTGACCTTAACTGTTTCCCTATTAAAGACACTGTTCTATATTATCATTTTCACCTTTATAGTGCTGTGCTGTGCTTAGTCACTCAGTTGTGTCCAATTCTTTGCGGACCCATGGACTATAGTCCGCCAGGCTCCTCTGTCCATGGGGATTCTCCAGGCAAGAATACGGGAGTGGGTTGCCATGCTCTCCTCCAGGGGTTCTTCCCTACCCAGGGATCAAATTCAGGTCTCCCACATTGCAGGTAGATTCTTTACCAGCTGAGCTACCAGGGAAGCCCACCTTTTAAGGTATGTCAATGTAAAAATATGTCAAAATATCAAAAGTTTAGTTTAGCACCTGTGGCAGACAAACCCTAAGGTGACCCCCAGTGAACACTGCCTTCTGATGTTCACATTCTTGTATAATTCTCTGCCTTTGAGTGTGGGCAGGACCTGTGACTTACTTCTAACAGAATATGGCAGGATAACAGGATGTGATTGGATGTGGCTTCTATTATATTGCACTATATGACTGTCTTTCTAGCTCTCAGTCTCATGCCACTCTTGAAGAACTAAGCTTCCATGTTGTGAAGCATATGGAGTTCATGTGGCAGGAGGCATGGACAGCCTCTAGGAACTAAGGGCTTCAGTCGTACAGCACCAAGAAATGAGTTCTGTCAACCACCAGAATGAACATGGAAACAGATTCTTCCTCAGTTGAGTCTTCAGATGAGATCACAACCTACCAGTACTTTGATTGTAGCCTTGTTACACTCCTAGCAGCGGATCCAACTATGCTATGCCAGACTTCTGAACCACAGAAACTTTAAAATAATAAGCATATATTTCTTTAAGTTGATGGGTTTGTAGTAGTTTGTTACACAGCAGTCAGTTCAGTTCAGTTGCTCAGTCGTGTCCGACTCTTTGCGACCCCATGAGTCACAGCATACCAGGCCTCCCTGTCCATCACCAACTCCCGGAGTTCACTCAAACTCACGTCCATCGAGTCGATGATGCCATCCAGCCATCTCTGTCGTCCCCTTCTCCTCCCACCCGCAATCCCTCCCAGCATCAGAGTCTTTTCCAGTGAGTCAACTCATCACATGAGGTGGCCAAAGTATTGGAGTTTCACCTTTAGCATCAGTCCTTCCAATGAACACCCAGGACTGATCTCCTTTAGAATGGACTGGTTGGATCTCCTTGCAGGCCAAGGGACTCTCAAGAGTCTTCTCTAGCACCACAGTTCAAAAGCATCAATTCTTCAGCAATCAGCTTTCTTCACAGTCCAACTCTCACATCCATACATGACCACTGGAAAAACCATAGCCTTGAGTAGGTAGCTAATATAGCACCCACCTTTGAAATACAGCCAGATATCTTTAGGGAAAACAAGTAGTAAGGACGAGAGAACTGAATTATCAGTTCTTTGGCACTATACGTAATCATTTTAGAAAGTTATGTGGTAAAGTATAATGCTTTATGAAATAGAAAATGGTTGTGTTTTCCTAGCCCTTATACTGTAGTTTCAAATTTTTAATATACTGTTAATGTACTAGAGGAAGCCTAGAAACTAGATGAAACTGTTAGACTAAGTTTTAAAATTCCTGGAAATAAGTTGAATAAATTGGATAAAATTAATGATGAGTCTGATTAGTGATAGTTCAGCTGTGTGCATGCTCAGTTGCTTCAGTTATGTCCAACACTTTGTGACCGCATAGACTACAGCCCGCCAGGCTCCTCTGTCCATGGGATTTTCAGGCAAGAATACTGGAGTAGGTTGCCATTTCCTCCTCCAGGGGATTTTCCTGACCCAGGGATCAAACCCACGTCTCCTGCATTGCAGGCAGATTCTATAACAATTGAGCCATCTGAGAAGCCCAATAGTTCACCTATGTAGACATTAAAACCACCGCACTGGAGCTTTCAGATTCACAGATATTTATATGTTTCATGAACAAAGCTGTAAGTGACAATAAGAAGTGAGAAAACAAAACCTTGTGTTCAGTGGAGGAATTTCTGACTCTCTTCCGTCCCCAGCCTTCCTCTGCTTCCTCGTCAGCCCCCTACTGCTCACAGTGGTAACTTTCCTGATTTGTCTTTCTTTTCACATTTTCCCTTTCTTTCTTGCTTTTTCTCCACTTTCCTCATCATGTATATAAGTCCATATATTGAGATACTGTCTTTCTGTCTTTCTTTTTAAGTTTGCTTGCTTTAAGGATTTAGCTTTAGAAAAATCTAATATCAAACGATTCTGTGGCCACACCGTTCAGTCACTCAGTCGTGTCCGACTCTTTGCGACCCCATGGACCGCAGCACGCCAGGCTTCCTGTCCTTCACCGTCTCCTGGAGCTTGCTCTAACGTATGCCCATTCATTTAGTGATGCCATCCAACCATCTCATCCTCTGTCATCCCCTTCTCCTCCTGTCTTCAGTCTTTCCCAGCATCAGGGTCCTTTCCAATGACTCAGCTCTTCAAGTCAGGTGGCCAAAGTATTGGAGCTTCAACTTCAGCATCAGTCCTTCCAATGAATATTCAGGATTGATTTCCTTTAGGATTGATGGTTTGATCTCCTTGCAACCAAGGAGACTTCAGATTCAGCATGTAAAAACAGTGTCAGTGCTAAACTGATTAGGGCACAGAAATAAATGACTTCATTTCCTTTGTGCTATGAGGGCTCCTCTAAGACACATGTTCTGGTTCATGTCTGAGCCCCTTTAAACTTGCTCTAGTGTAATGCATGTTTATTTCAAGTTTAGCAGCCTTCGCCTTTCTCCAGCCTTCACTCTTATCGATTTTGATATGAGGCTCCCTTTCTGCCCAAAAGGTCTAGCCAACAAATTTCATGCCACTTGATATTTCAGGTCTCACCGTTTCCCACTTTGCCTGTGTTTATAGGTGTCAGAATAAACTTCCAGCTCATTTTCCAAACTTTGCACAGCACTTTTCAGTTTCCGCCTTGCATTATTATTATTTCTGCACCTGTCTTATCTTTGGATTCTGAATCCCATAATTCCTGTAATGATCCTTTGACAATAATAGGCAAAATAAGTGACTAAGTATATAAGTACCAATTAAATATTAAAGATACTTTAAACACATTGAATCCAGTAGTTCTTGGATGTGCGGTTTTCACAGGTTGGGGAAATTAGAAGCTGGGTGATAGAACTGCCCGTTTTTATTTTGCCAAGAAGTATAAAACAGTTATCTTCTATTACCATTTCATAAAACACAGTATAAAAACAAAATGGGGTTTGTTAGTAATGTTCAGCAAGCACAAACAAAATTCAAAAGTTATGGTGTTAGGATAAAAGATTGGTCATCCTCCCAAGGTGATATGTCACTTTAAACTGACTTGTGTACTTTACTCTCCTTGCTTTTCTCATTCAGCACCAGATAGCTGAAATTTTCATGTTGTACTAGTATGGTCTGTGTATTTTGAAATCACTGAGCTATTCTAATGTCCCACTCATTGAAAGCATCTTCTTTAAACAACTTGGGAAAAGATCTGCTCATTGCACATCAGCCTTCAGATAGTTTCTTGACCCTTGATTGCGATTAGTGATAGGTAGAGAACAGGATCACAGCAGGAGGTCTCCCCCAAACCTGCAGTCTACCTTTGTGGTGCTTAGAGAATGTCAGATGTGTAAAAGAAATCCAGGCTTTTTATTCTGCATTGGCATATATATTAAAACAAGGTGCTACTGAAAACTGGGACTTTTCTACACTCTTTATTCCTTCATTTTTCCGTTTCAGGCAGAGGGTAAGAATGGGTTATCTTAAAGGTGGTCCTTACCAGTAATGCCCACTAAACTCCCCGTGGTCATGTATGGATGTGAGAGTTGGACTGTGAAGAAAGCTGATCGCCGAAGAATTGATGCTTTTGAAATGTGGTGCTGGAGAAGACTCTTGAGAGTCCCTTGGACTACCAGGAGACCCAACCAGTCCATTCTAAAGGAGATCAATCCTGGGTGTTCTTTGGAAGGACTGATGCTAAAGCTGAAACTGCAATACTTTGGCCACCTCATGCGTCGAGTTGACTCACTGGAAAAGAGTCTGATGCTAGGAAGAATTGGGGGTGGGAGGAGACGGGGACGACAGAGAATGAGATGGCTGGATGGCATCACCGACTCGATGGACATGAGTTTGAGTGAACTCCAGGAGTTTGTGATGGACAGGGAGGCCTGGCGTGCTGGGATTCGTGGGGTCGCAAAGAGTCGGACACGACTGAGCGACTGAACTGAACTGAACCATAGTAGCTCAGGAAACTGACATTGGTACAATGCAGTTAACTAAACTAGAGGCCCTATTCAAATTTTATCAGTTTTCACATGTGCTTTTTTGATGTGTGTAGTATTATATTGCATATATAAGTTCATGGAACCACCAACACTATCCAATACAGAACCATTCCATCACCACAATGAAACACTCTTGGATACCCCTTTACATTATATGTTTTATTTTATTTTATTTTTTTTGCAAAGAAATGAACAGAGGAAAATTTATGCGTCGAACCTGGACTGGTCACTTATGATAATATACATGCTACAATTCCATTCTCCCCAATCATTCCACCTTCACCCTCTCCCACAGAGTCCCAAAGACTGTTCTAAATGCCTATGTCTCTTTTGCAGTCTCTTATACAGGGTTCAGGTTACCATTTTTCTAAATTCCATATATATGCGTTAATATACAGTATTGATGTTCTTCTTTCTGGCTTACTTCACTCTGTATAATTGGCTCCAATTTCATCCACCTCATTAAAACTGATTCAAATGCATTCTTTTTGATGGCTGAGAAATACTCCATTGTGTATATGTACCAAAGCTTTCTTATCCATTCATCTGCAGATGGACATCTAGGTTGCTTCCATGTCCTGGCTATTATAAACAGTGCTGCATGCAATAAATGCTGGAGAGGGTGTGGAGAGAAGGGAACCCTCTTACACTGTTGGTGGGAATGCAAACTAGTACAGCCACTATGGAGAACAGTGTGGAGATTCCTCAGAAAACTGGAAATAGAACTGCCATATGATCCAGCGATCGCACTCCTGGGCATACACACCGAGGAAACCAGAATTGAAAGAGACACATGTACTCCAATGTTCATTGCAGTACATTATATGTTTTAAATAATTTATTTTATAAGCACAGAGAAATCATAACTATATTCATTTAAACTAAAGAGGTGAAGGGCAGAACTTTCTGAGAGTTGGAATTCAAGGGTGCACTTTGAGTCATAGAGAGCCAGAATAATACTGGAGTCTCTGGTAATGTGCTTACTGCCTTGCCCAACCTTAGATTTACCCAAGGCATGGATGGTGAATCAGAGTTCAGGGGAAAGACAGTGAATGAGAAATCACGGAGAATTTTTTGAGAAGGAAATTAGCCAACCCCAGTGGCAAAGTCATAAGCCAAGAAGAACTGTGCCGGAACCTTTTAGACAGGAATTGTTGGGGGTCATTCCAAGTTTTCTGGGGCTTAAACATAAATGACTTGGGTAAATAGTCATTTGGAAGGCGAAGCAAGCAAATGAAAGGTCCTGGAAGTTAAATCAATTTGCTCTGGATTAGTCTAAAGGAAGAATTCTTTATTAAATAGTTTCATTTATTTGTATACATCTTTAAAAGTAAAATATCCACCCAGAAAGATTTAAGCAGACACTTACTGTTTGTGATGGGGTGAATTAGTTTCAGCAGTTTCTCTGGATCATTTGTCGGTTAAGGGGAGGGTAAGAGTCATTTTTCAGCACCAAGTATGGAATTCTTGGGATGGCCACAGGAGACTCAGGAGTCACAGGAAACACTGCAGTCACTGGGGACAAGGGAGAGACATACAGAAATATGGAAATGGCAGGCATCCTTGCCTCTTTTACAAAGAGCTGGGCTTGTTTTCAAGGAAGCACATGGTTAAACTGCTGGACATCAGTCACTTGCACACACTAGAAACATTTGTGGAATGTTTTTGTCTAAGGTAAAGACATTCAGTGAGCAGGTCTGTCCACTAAGAATCTGATATCACAAAATCTAAAGTCAAACTTCTCGTGACTGTTTGGAAAACAACACCAGCTAATGTCTAAATGAACAATAGGGTAGTTACAAAAACATTGTACATTTTTCAAAATGAAATTAAATATAATGTATATAAAACACAAAGTCTTTCATGTAGCAGATCTTTAATAAACAGTATGTATTATTATCATCATTTTATTTATATTATCTCCTTTGGTCCACCTGAAAACATTGGGAGTATCTATTATTATCTCTATTTTCACAGAAGTGGAAGTAAGGTAAGAAAAAAACAAACAGTTTCCATTAGATCACAGAGCACACTGAGATTCCATTTCAGTCTTCCAATTCTAGTTTTAAGTCCCTTTCCCTGTGGTACAGCAGTTTCCCAGATTGAGAGAATTTGCCTTCTTGCTTCCCTTGTTATTTTAAGTATTTCTTTAGTAATTTCTTCCATCTTTCAATCTCAGATTATGTGTCTTCTTTTCTATGCTATTGTTTAGTAACCTTTTAAGGAAATGATGAAATGTGGGCAAAGGCTCACTTGGGTTTCTATTCAAGGCTTCCTCTTAACTCTGGATCTATGAGCAAGAAAGGTTCACTCACCCATGCCTCAGACTTGTAATCCATCTTGCATCACCTCTCTGCTTTCAATTCCGTTTCCCCAGTTTTTTATTCAATAAACCTTTATTGAACGCTATTATAACCCCTCTAGACTTAGAAGAAAAGATGCAAGATGAGGTCTTTGCCTTCTATGATTTTCATTTGAGTCACAAGACAGGCACTTAGACAATTAACCGTAATGCAAGGTAAGGGAGCTGATGACATGGAATCAATGAGAAACCAATGGATGCTCACTGGACGACTGTTACACTTATGATAGGACATGTGAAGTGCTGTTTGAACTGGTCCTTGAAAAAACAGGAAGAATAAAGAGAAATGTTGTTCAAGCAACAGAAATAAAGGGTGAGAATACTTAGCATCACAGGCCAGCCCATCACAGGGGACCAGAGCATCCCTGGAGGCAGTGAATCCAGAGACACAGGTGGGGCAGAATCACAAAAGCACCTCAGCCTTAGCTTGGGTAAGCAGTCGGAGCCTGGCAAAGGATTTTAAGCAGAGATGTGATATAATCACATTTTTCCCCCTAAAAATAAAGACCATTCTGGTATTAGTGTGGAGAATGGATTAAAAGGGTGAGAGATTGGAAGCTGGAAGATCGCTTTAAAGGCCTACTTTTACAATAGCCTCTTCCCTCTAGGAAATAAACTCATCTACCTCCTGGTGAGGTTCAAATTAGGAAGAAAAGGGTGAGTTCTTTTTTTTTTCTCTTGTGAAAAACTAAGGATGAAAGTGGAGATGCTTCACCACAACGGGTGCTTTAATTGAAATTTCTTACGGAAAGGACAGTTCTAAAAACTGCAAGTCGCTGAAATTTGATTTTTTTTCGTCAGACAACTTTTTCTGGGACCTCTTGAGTTCAAACATCTTCACGGGGCACTTGAGGGGAAATGGGCATGAAACGCTATGAGGGAATCTAGGGAAATTTGTCATTTTTTTCAGTGTGACATAGCCCGTCACTAAAGTGCTAGAAGAATGATTATTTTTAAGCAGAAGAAACAAATTTTAGAAGTGATTCTTTAGTTTCATCTAGAAAGCCTGACAGTTGCTGTTCTACTGCTTAATGATGTTGAGGTATTGTTTTTTTGTATTTATCTGTTTCTGCCTCACTGAGCCACATTAAAACAACTATCTCGAATACCTAGCACTAACGGCTTAATTTGACAATTTGTAGATGGTATTCTTATATTACCCTTTAGGACCTTAATAATTAGTTTTTCTTTAGTGCAGTATTAAAGCATTAAAGGTCATAAATTCCACAGTCACCTGTATCCATTTATTGCTAATTTATTATGGAACATATCATAAAACTTTCCTTGACATACAGGCCTCTTCATAACTATAAATCTTTTTTCAACTGTTTAGATAACTTATGCTTAAGTTCAAGAAGAGACCTCTAGGAGCAAATATTTAAAACATCTATTTATTTCCCATTAACGGTGCTGGGTGGATAACCATGTGAAGTATTCATTTCCATTCAGTATATTTATCACTTCGAACCCTTTATAAAGATAAATTTGTTTTCAAGAGGAAAGAATGTTAAATGTCAAGTAGCTGTTTTACTAAGTGCTTTAAAATGTCCAGCTGAATAAAGCAGTCTTTCTAGTTAGTACATAACATACAGAAAAATGTTTCCATTGAGATTAGATTTGTCACTAGTAACCTCCGTTAAGCTTAAAAACATTTCCAACTTGAAGGTCGTCTCTTCAGATGCCGAATGCATCATGTTATTTGACAGAGATGTTGTTTCCTTCTGTTTCAGCTATGAAGATGATAACGCAGTAAAAAACTTGAGTTACTGAATGCATTTACCTTACTTCTTAAACTTCTGTGTGGATGCACATTTATGGAACATACACATCTAGAGAGCGAGAGGAGAAAATCAACTTGCTGGAAAACCAATTTGTCAAATAAACAATTTGCGGAAAAGTAAATCATTTCCATTGACTTTGTCTAATATTATCAGTAACCATGATGCATGGTTACTGGTTGCAATACCTTTAGGAAAAATTTTGCTTTCAAAGCTTTCATTTGGCTTTAGTTTTTATGCAACTGCAGTGGCGAGCCAAACGAGAATATCATAGGTTTAACTGTAGTAGTCTGAATTTCAGGAAGAAAAATATGCTATGTGTGTCAAATTACATATGTAATTGTATTGACTATCTTGATGATTTATAATCAATGGGATAAGTTTTTTTTTTAAACACATTTTCAGTCTAACCTTCTCTACTTCTTTTAATCCTTTATTCATCAGTCTGCGTGGACATTTTACATGTGTTTTGAGCTTTTGAGAAGTACCCAGTGTTTCAGATATTAGACACATGAAACAACCTATAACTGAGCTACACTGACAAATCCACTGCAAATGGCCAAGGAGGAAAAAAAATACAACAAAGCTAAAACTGAACTAAAGTTCAAACTTTGATAAACTCTTGACACTTGAGCCACATGACAAACCATGGGGACCACGTGTCCATGTGCAGAAATGAAGTGAAAATGCGAAGAGGGGGCTACAATAGTTACTATGATCAGTAAATTTTACTCAAATTTAAAGTATTAATGCATTAACCATGAATAAAGAACTACACAAGAAAGAGTAATCTGGTAACAAATCTTTAAAGAATGCTAAAAGATGAAAAAATGTTAAGACCAAAACAAATAACTAGGAGGATATGGGAACCTTCACAATGTACATGACATTTTGGCTTCAACTTAATAAACATAACAAGTTGATGCTGCTGTGTGACAGGAGGTTAGTGAGATGATCTAAAACAGGCTAAAGTGTCCTCCACAATAGAAAAAAATAAATTTACACAAAAATTTTAAACTTGTGTTAGTTGACTTGTACTGCCATAACACAATGCCAGCAACTGGGTGGTTTAACAGAAATTTGTTCTTTTGTAGTTCTGATGGCTAGAAGTCTAAAAATCAAGGTTCTGACGGTCTTGGTTTCTTGTGAGACCTTTTTTCCTGGCTTGCAGGCGGCTGCCTTCTCAGTGACCTCACGTGGCCTTTCCTCACTGTGGGAACGTTCCAGGGTCTCTTCCTTTTTTTATTAGGACACTAGTCCTGTTAGATTCCCAAAGAGTCAAACACGACTGAGTGACTATGATTCAGTCCTGTTAGATTAGGACTCCTTCCTTATAATCTTATTTTGCCTTAATGACCTCCATAGACATCCCATCTCTAAATATGGTCAAACTAGGGGTTAGGGCTTCACCCTGTGAATTCGTTAGGGATACAAATCAGCCCACTTGGCAGTATGAACTACAACATTTCTATATATATTAAAAGTCACCTACCTTCATTCATTCCTTTACCAATAGTTGCTGAAAATTTTGGTTCCTTTTCCAAATATTAAGTATATTCACAAGACTAAATCACTCTATGATCTCTAGCTTTTGATAAACTTTACATTCTTGTTAAAACTAGACATCATCCCCTCTGTTACTCATTTATGTAAACTCTATGATAGGCAAAAATTTCAAATTTTGAATGATGTGGGTGATGGTAAATTTTATAAATTTGGCAGATTGGTGATTCAGAGAGTTATTATTATTTGTAAATTATCCTTTGGTCACAGAAAAGCACATTGAAAGAGCTGTAGTCTCACCAAGATCACATTTGGCGGCAGAATGGTCTTATGAGTGCTGGTGATTAGCTACACGACGTCTCCAGAATTCTTTGAATATCATTTTAAATATCCCTAAGTGTTGTTGAACTGAAGTGTTGTATGGTCCTAGGAATAAGAAAGAATACAAGATTCTATCAGATTAGATAGAAAGTGCATTCATATAGCAAAGGCTCTCATTTGATCCAGAGGTCTTTAGTATTTTGGAATATGTGTATAAACCTCATAAGAGCCAAAAAAATGAAAATCTAGTCAAGGGCTCAGCTTGGGCAAGAGTTTCGGATTTCTGTGAGCAGACAAGGAAGTAAGCAGTATGAACTGAGACCAATCGCTTTCACATTTAAAAACTATTTTTCAGAGCCTTTTTGATGTATAATTCCTTTATGATACAATTCATTCATTTAAAACATACAATTCAGTGGTTCTTACTTTATTTGCAGATATATGTAACCATCATCACAGTCAATTTTAGAACAATTTTATCATCTCAAAAAGAAATCTTGAACCTTTTTCAAGATTTTCAAATCAGCTCCCTATCCTCCCCAAAATTCTACTCCCCACCCAGCCTGCTGCTGCTGCTGCTGCTAAGTCACTTCAGTCGTGTCCGACTCTGTGCGACCCCACAGACGGCAGCCAACCAGGCTCCGCCGTCCCTGGGATTCTCCCAGCCTAAGCAACCACTGATCTACTCTCTGTCTCTGTAAATTTTTCCTGTTCTGGACTTTCATACAAATAGAATCATGTGATATGCGGCTTTTTGTGACTGACTTCTTTCACTTAGCGTGACGTTTTCAAGGCTCATCTATACATGTGTCATTACTCCATTCTTCTTCTGGCTTTATGTGGTTTTTGTTTTTGTTTTAAATCTTTGATTTTCTGCAGTTAGAATAGGATATGCCAAGATGCAGTACATTTATCCTGCTTGGTATTCTCTAAGCTTCCTGGATCTGTGATTTGGTTTCTGACATTAATTTAGGGAAATCATAGTGATTATTGCTTTCAAAGCTTCTTCTGTTCCTTTCTTTCTTCTGCTTTTAGTATTCCCTTTATGCATATACTATGTTTTCTGTAGTTATTCTCCCTGTTCCACCTTTGTCAGCATTTTTGCTCTTTGCCTTTCAGTTTTGGACGTTTCCATTGACGTATCTTCATATGATAACTACATTTATAACTCTACATTTGAGGGACTGTCGGGCTGTTTTCAAAGTGGTTGCACCATTTTACTTTTTCATCAACTGTGCATGAAGTTTCTTATTTCTACACATCCTCATCAATGCTGGTTGTTATCTAACTTTTTGATTCTGAACATAATTAAAAATACATTTTAATTGTGGTAACATATACACAACATAAAATTTACAGTAGTAACCATTTTTAAGTGTACAGTTCAATAATCTTAAGTACATTAGCATTGTTAAGAAGCTAATCTCCAAAACACTTTCTACCTTATAAAACTAAAACTCTGTACCCAATAAATGTCAACTTCCTATCCGCCTACACTCCCATCTCTTGGAAGCCACCATTCATACTTTCTGTCTCTATGAATTTGACTCTTCTAGGTACCTCACATAGGGAAACTCATATAATATTTGTCCTTTTTGTGACTGGTTTATTTCACCTAGCATAATGTCCTCAAGTTTCATTCATGTTGAGGCATGGATCAAAATTTTCTTCCTTTTTAAAACTGAATAATATTTCACTGTATACATATACCATTTTAAAAAATTAATTTATTTGTGATAATTGGAGGCTAATTACTTCACAATATTATAGTGGCTTTTGCCATACATTGACATGAATCAGCCATGGATGTACATGTGTCCCCCATCCTGAACTCCCCTCCCACCTCCCTCCCCATCCCATCCCTTTGGGTCATCCCAGTGCACCAGCCCTGAGCTCCTTGTCTCGTGCATCTGTTTCACATATGGTAATATACATGTTTCAATGCTATTCTCTCAAATCATCCCACCTTGCCTTCTCCCACAGAGTCCCAGAGTCTGTTCTATACATCTGTGTCTCTTTTGCTGTCTCGCATATAAGGTCATCATTACCATCTTTCTAAATTCCATATATTTGTGTTAATATACCGTATTGGTGTTTCTCTGACTTACTTCACTCTGTATAATAGGCTCCAGTTTCAACCACGTCATTACAGCTGATTCAAATGCATTCTTTTTAATAGCTGAGTAATATTCCATTGTGTATATGTACCACAGCTTTCTTATCCATTCACCTGCCGATGGACATCTAAGTTGCTTCCATGTCCTAGCTATTGTAAACAGTGCTGTGATGAACATTGGGATACACGTGTCTCTTTCAATTCTGGTTTCCTTGGTGTGTATGCCCAGCAGTGGGATTGCTGGGTCATATGGCAGTTCTTTTCCACTGTGTACATATGCCACGTTTTATTTATCCATTCATCTGTCAATGGACACATGGGTTGCTTCTAGGTTTTGGTTATTATGAATAATATTGCCATGAATACGAGTGTTCAAATATCTCTTAGAGACCTTGCTTTCAATTATTTTATGTATATACAAAGAAGTGAAATTGCTGGATCATGTAGTAATTCTATTTTAATTTTTTTGAGGAACTGCCATACTGTTTTCTATAGTGGCTGCGCCATTTCACATTCCTACCAACAGTGTTCAAGTGTTCCAATTTCTTCTTCATTCATGCTAGCACTTGTGATTTTCTGTTTGTTTGGTTTGACACTAGCCACCCTAGTGGTTGTAAAGTATATCTTATTGTGGTTTTTATTTGCATTGGGTTTCCCCAATGGCTCAGCAGGAAAAGAATCCGCCTGCAAAGCAGGAGACACAGGAGATGCAGGTTCGATCCCTGAGTCAAGAAGATGCGCTGGAGGAGGAAATGACAACCCATTCCAGTATTCTTGTCTGCGAAATGCCATGGACAGAGGAGCCTGGTGGGCTACAGTCCGTGGGGTTGCAGAGTTGGACACGACTGAGCAACTAAGCAATGATTAGTGATGTTGAGCTCACTTTTATGATTTGAAGCCCATGATATTTCAACCATAAAATAAGATTCAGTGAGACTCATTAGAGTCTTAACAAAATTCCAGTCCCCATTCAGACCAAAATCTCCGTTCACAAGTGACCTTGAGATGGCAGCAAGCTTCCCTCAGTGGTAAGAGTCTTTTAATTCTGGGTGGGAAGATTTAGAATTAAGTATATAAAGGATTACAATGGTTAAAATTGAAATAGTAATGTTTGTGGGCTACAAAGGGGGTTGTTCACATTTGTTATTTTATGTACTTTGCCTGTTTGAAATGATAGTCTTATAATTTCTATTTAAAATGGTCACTGTGACTTTTACTTAGAGTGACCAACCCGTCCTGTTTACCCGAGATTATCTCTGTTTTAAAATGAAAAGTACTTCATCCTTGATACCCTTCAGTTTCAGGTAATTGCTCATTTTATTTTAACTTGAGTCTTTTAAATGAACTCTTACTAAATTAATATATAATATTGGATCATCTAAGAGAACTTTAGTGTCACTGTCTCTATGCTGTACTAAATATATATACCTGAATAAGTATATATTGGATTTTCTGTAGTTCAGATTACTGAGGTTCAGATACGTAAAGAAAATGTAATGTATTAAATGTATAAACAAAATTTTAAATGTTTAAAGGTTTTTAACTAATGAAACCAAACATTATTTTAAACCCCTTTAAAAATTTAACATTTTCTATACTTACACATAGACTAAGAAGATTTGTGAGTCAAGCTTAAAGACTATTGATGCAGAGGAGACTAACTGATGATCTGGATGACAAAAATCTCATTTTATTCTGTGTTGCGCAACCTAACCTTAACTATAAGGTTTTCCCTACACAAATTGAATGCCAGTGGTTTAAACCAAAAGTAAATGGAGAAACAGTCTTTTGAATATGCTAGAGCTGTTCTAAAGGACACCAAGAACTGACATCAACTGTAACTCAAGATTTTTGAAAATATCTCCATTTAGGGGGCTTCAAAAGGGGTCAGTGACATGAGGGAACATGAGGCCCATTAATAGTTGTCAAGTTAATACATGTGTGTGTGTGTGCTCAGTTCCTTAATTGTGTTCGACTCTTTGTGACCCCATGGATTGTAGCCCACCAGGCTCCTCTGTCCATGGAATTCTCCAGGCAAGAATACTGGAGTGGGTTGTCATTTCCTCCTCCAGGGGATTTTCCCAACCCAGGGATCAAACCCACATCTCCTGCATTGCAGGTGGATTCTTTACTACTGAGCCACCTGGGAAGCCAAATTAACCAATAGAACATGTCAGTTACCATAAATATACACACATTCAGGATGAAAACACATTCTTTTTGAGACTGAGGAGATCAATCCAAACTGCTTTTTCTTGTCACTATTTTGAGACAGCTAACTTAACTGTTAAGAAACCAACATCTACTAACATTTTCAGCTAAAAAATGGATTCTGCCCTCATCTTTTAATAATGGAGTGCTGCCCCTGTCATGTGATTAAAGACCAAAGAGGTTCAAAAGCCCATTTTGATCATTTGTACACATCACTACAGTTTATCGTAAAATTGCATATATTTTTGACCAGGTTGGAAAGGATTAAAACTCACAATTGTTTTTTGCCTTTTCTCTGACAAAAATTATCTTCAGAAATGTAGTTTCTCCTTCCAGCTTTCCCAGCATGGTAATTTCTGCAAAAAGGCTAAGAAAACATGATGTTTAAAGAACCACTGAGGTGTAGCGAGCAATGCTTACAGGCACTTGGATTCATGCAAGCTCTTTTCAGGCTATGACAGACTTCAAGCCAAGCCTCCAGCCTGTTATCCTATTTGGGGAAAGCTAGTATTGAATACTTGCTTGAAATATCATGACCAGATGACCAGTGACAATTACTTCCTAGCTGTTTCTCTTTGTTATGTACTTTCTCTAGAATATGTTCCATCCCAAACCTGATTCATGGCTATTGGCCTCTTCAAGTGGAAAAGAAGGGAAAGGCAGCATTGTGTCTTCATTTGCAAACTGTAACACCACATGTCGTTTTCCTGTCACAGAGTTACAGAATAGCCTTGCGAAACTCAAAGCCTGCAACCCACTACCACTCTATTACTCCGGAGGACACTGGCCAACAACCTAGCGGACAAAAATCTCATTTTATTCTACATTGTCAAAACCCAGCCTTAAGTATTAACTACTTCTAGGGAAAAAAAATCATAGCATCTTAAAAGATGTCTTATTTTATTATAAGGGACACACTACTACATTAAAGACAATTGCAGCCTTCTAATTAGTTCTTAGACAGTCTAAAAGTATCATGGCTAAAGAGAAGAAGCTGGGTTAATAATATAAAGACATTTTTATCAACATGTGTCTGAAATGTCTTTGAAAACCCTGCTATATAGCTTATTTTAGAGGACAGACTTTCCAAAAGGTTAACCTTTATTCTTACAAAGAATGATTTCTTAAATTACAGCCTTAAAACATTAATAATTGCCAGTGGTTTCAAACAGATCTCCTTTTATCGGGGAGCTGGAATCTTTTGGTTCACTAGACTTCCTTGATCTTAGTCTGTATGAATTGTTTAGTTTTATTTGGTGCCACAGTGACTCCACCAAACTTATCAGAAGCCTCCGTTTCATACAGAAAAAGAGACGTTCAGAACATGTCAATATAATACTGTTAATGTTTTCCACGTTTATGATTCCAAGGTCAAAGTCAAACCTCTTATTGTATTAATAATAGCAAAGCAAAAATAAACTTTGTAGTTGTGAATTCATGGTTTTAAAGAATAATTTCCCTATGTTTTTATTAATTCAAGCCATCCATTGAACCATTTGAGGATTTCATTATGGATTCCAATGATATATCTCATATTGCACATTATACCTTTAATTTTGGAAGACTATGAGAATGGATGTGCGTGTGATTCCTTACAGCCACCAACATAAGAGATTCCCTTTGTTCAAAAGTTATGTCAACTTATAACATTAAAAGTGATATTTAGTAAAATAAAGGTTAAAGCTTAGTAGTGAAATAATTAAAAACCAGTTTTTCTCTGCTTGTTATTTAAAATAGTAAGATTAGCACTACAGTTCATATGCTGAAGATTACAAAGGGGACCAACATTCTGGATTCTGATACTATCTGGTCTGTAGTCAGTAAGAATCAGAATTTTAATAAAAAGCAAAAAAACAAAAAACAAAAAACTTCCGAGGAAAACCTGGACAGACTCAACTCACCAAGCCCGTTCCTTTTGAGAGCATATTGACTCATGCCCCATCCAGCAGTAAGTAATGATAAAGTCAACCAAAACTGTCCATGTGTTACAAGAGGAATTTGCTTGGCCAAAGCTTTCATTAAGGACAAAGCTGGAATTGATGTTTGTCTCGGATGACTGAGCGTGAACAGGGAGTGACTTGGCAGCTTCTTCTACCTGTGGAACATACTTTTCCATCGTTCCTACCTGCCACCCCTCCCTACCTTAAACTTGATCTCGGTGGATGGGAATAGGAATTCAAAATAAGCTAAAGATGCTCAAAGCTTCTGTTCTGTGTGGCAGACCTGGACTGAGTGCCTCTCAAGGGACAAGCTCATCTCCCGTAGTCTCCTAAAAAAGTACAGCCTTAACCAGTCAAACCTACTTCTCCCACTTATGCAGGTACATGTAAACAGGCAGTGTTCTACATTAGCCTTTTTGCAGTGGGGCCCATTTAGATCCCTCTTGGTGGCTGTGAGAAGGACTCTGGCAGTTGGAATGGCTCATGATTACATGGGAAAGCCCGGGTTTCAATTAGTTTGAAGAACTAAACATTTCTTAGTATTCTTTCATCATGAACTTCATGGTTTGATCAGTCACGTTGTTTTGCCAGCGATGCACTTTTGGAATAGTTCTATTTGGTTTATATCTCATGAATAGCAATCAAAGAAGCTAAGTTTTATTTTTTAAGAAATGGCAAAGACTATCTCGCCTCCTTCCCTTGTTTGATAAGCAAGTTACATGGCAGGGGAAGGAGGAGAATTTAAACTCAATCCATATTCACTTCCTCCTGAAATTAGGAGAACACTTATGATCATAACTCATTTTCCTATTTCAACATTTTTTTCTGTTTTTTTTTTTTCCCCATGCCACATGGCCTACAGAATCTGACCAAGGATCGAACCTGTGACCCTGCATTGGGAGCACAGAGTCTTAACCACTGGACCACCAGGGAAGTCCCTCCTATTAACAATTTGACTTGTAAGGAACCCAAGAAATTTTCTGCTTCAGTGTTTGTCAAGTTTTGTTCTAGACATATTGACTAGTATGTCTTGGTCACATAAAATTGGGAACATTGGGTCAAAGAAAGCGGAAGATATGTCTTTGCTGAGTCTCTGAAGGAGTAGTTCAGAGCAGTCAGGAGTCTGAACTCCGTGGCTCCTGCTGACTTCGACTCCTGACTCCACCCCTAAGTGTCAAGTCACTCCACCTCTCTGTACCTTGGTTTCTTCACCTGAAAAGTAGAAGCAGAAATAGAGTCTCTCAGGGCAGTTGTGAGAACCACTTGAGTTGATATATATAAAACTTTTGGAATAGATCCTAACATAAAATAAGCGCCTTACATGTATTTAGCTATAGCATATTAAAAACCAGAGACATTACTTTGCCAACAAAAGTCCATCTAGTCAAGGCTATAGTTTTTCCGGTGGTCATGTATGGATGTGAGAGTTGGATTATAAAGAAAGCTAAGCGCCGAAGAATTGATGCTTTTGAACTGTGGTGCTGGAGAAGACTCTTGAGAGTCCCTTGGACTGCAAGGAGTTCCAACCAGTCCATCCTAAAGGAGATCAGTCCTGGGTGTTCATTGGAAAGACTGATGTTGAAGCTGAAGCTCCAATACTTTGTCCACTTCATGTGACAAGTTGACTCACTGGAAAAGACCCTGATGCTGGGAGGGATTGGGGGCAGGAGGAGACGGGGACGACAGAGAATGAGATGGCTGGATGGCATGACCGACTCGATGGACATGAGTGTGGGTAAACTCCGGGAACTGGTGATGGACAGGGAGGCCTGGTGTGCTGCGATTCATGGGGTTGCAAAGAGCCGGACACGACTGAGCGACGGAGTTGAACTGAACTGACTATAATTATTACATTTTCAAAGAGGAGATAAAATAGTTTTCCCCAATCTCATTCATTCAGTCTGTCAGTTTTTTCTGCCCAATATAAACATCAATGAGTGAGAGAGTTTGAGAATTCACTGGTCAAGTTGAGGGGAAAAAAATGCTTCCTCATTTATTTTGGCTTTTTATTGCTACTGCCTGCTTTCCTGGATTTGCTGTTTCACTTTTTGCTAGTTTCCATGGTAAGATCAGAGCACAATTTGAGGGACATTCTATAGAAAGACTGAAAAGATTATACTGTTTCTCAGTTAATCCCTGTAGATTTTCCCAAAGCCTGAGAGAGAGAGGAAGGATATGGACATTTTGCAAATACGAATTCAAAAGTGTATTCATTCCTTTTATTCATTCACTTATTAGTCAAATTTTGTTCAAGTGTCTATGTGTGTCAGGGACTGTTCTAGACACTGGAGATACTCCAGTGAGTAAGACAGTCAAGCATCCAACCTCCTTTGAACTTGGATTCTGGTGGTCACCAATATGTAAACATCCAGAAACCAGTAAGAGTCATAATCAAGTCACTCTGTATCTTTAGGCTTTTGAATACATTTTAAAAAGGAGGAAGAAATGGCAACATCACTTTCTGTAAACTTTAGTGAATTTTAAATGATTATATGTAACAAATTAATGCTTTTTGCACAAAATAAATAGAATAACTGTATAGTTAATCTTGTTTAGAAATAACCTCCAAAGTGCAAATATAAGACCCCAGCTTGGATTAAAGGACTCCTACAAACCCTACCCCTGCCTTTATCCCACCCCAAGCCTGTGTTAAATCCATCAACTCATCTGCCCTTTATCAGCCAAAATAATGACATTTCTTATTTCCCTCTCAGCCTTTGTTCAGGATAACCTGCTTAGACTTATAGCTTGTATTTTATGTAGACATTTTTCAGTTTAAGGAGCATATAAAATAGCATATTAACATTGAAGCCTTAAGTCAGAAAGAGACACAGTTGCAATGTTTTGTTTTTAAGTTTTAAGGGAGGCAGCCATATGTATCTCTGTCTCAGACTGGACTCAAACCCTGAAATAAAACATACGAGGTGGCTACAATTTTTAGCTTATTAATTTTTTGTTTGCAGAACGCAGTTTCAGTGACAACATTGAATAGTTACCATTTTTTATTACATATTTTAAAATGACAATTGAGTCAGTCACTGGACTTGAAATAATTTTAAGGCAGAAAATTGTGACTATACAAATATTTAATGCAGAGACCACAATTTATTAATGCATTAATAGGTACATATTTTTTCTGATGTTTCATGTTTGCTTCTTTAGTAATCTGATCAACACTAACATATAATATTTGATATCTTTGAAAAATATAGGAGCTCAGAATTATAAACTTTTAGAGCTAGAAGGGAGTTGGAGACCCCCTTCATTGAACCTACCCCTTTTACAAATAAGGGAACTGAGGACCTGCATGGGTGGAGTCTGTTGTCTTCAGCCTGAATAAGGATTTTTGTATGAGCAGATTATTTTATTTAGGGTTTATTTAAAATAGGATCATTGTATCTTACTAAAACCTCCTCTATTATGTGTAAAATCATCAGTGTCAGCAAGCTTGCTAAACAAAATAAACATCAAGTGTAAAAGTGAACTATAAAACACTTTAAAATTGCTTGTTTTTGACATATCTTTTAGGTATAATCTTCATGGTAAAAACAAATCAAAACAAAAAATTTCCCATTTTATTGTGAAGCTATTTTCTAGCTAAACTAAGAAAACTAAAGGGAATAAATGATACTCACATTTAATTTTTCTATATTAGTATCTGAGACCTGCCATATTTCCAAGTCCATCTCTAGCTTTATAGGTACTCAAATAAGGTGATATGGAAAATTAATTTCCCAGTGATAAAAGATAGCTTTAATTTCTGTTGGTGTTGTTGTTAACAAGATATACTTTCTATCATTGTCTAAATGTGCCTTAACTTATTATTGCAGTGAGTAATTAAAAGAGAATCCTAAGTATAATTTAAAAATATGGTTTCACGTTTCTAATGTGTTGATGACCATGTGTAACCAACACACAATATCACAGAAGACTGGACATCCAGTAGGATCTGGGGATCCTGGTCTCAACAGTGAAACGAGATTTTGGTATACTAGTCTGTTTACTCTCCTTTGGGAATGTGAATGTGTCATGTTTTTTGGGGGGAAACATTATATGTAGCCTCTGTGAGGTAAGGGATAGAAGGGAAAACACGGTTGTTGGCAGGAATGATGGAAAAAATCATGACAGAGGGAAAAAACAAGAAAAGGGAGCCATCAAGCAAAAAAAAAAAAGGAAGGAAGGCATCAGTGAGAGGCTCCCAACACGCAGGATCCCATGGGCTTCCTCACCGAAACTTTTCAACTTTTTCTTTTCAAAAGCTACTTTCTGATAACTTGACAACAATGTTTCCCATAGTATATGCTTTCAGATCAAAAACACTTTTTCTAGAGCATGTATATACTTAATATGTAATGTTTCAGAAAAATATATATTACATGTAAATACAATATGTACATATTATTATTAAATATTTCTAGAGCATGACATATACAAAAATAGAAATATAGAAATATATATGTGAGTAATACGTCTATGAATGCTAGTGAAAGAAATCTCCCCTTAACAAAATAGATTTAAGTTTTCTTTAAAACTAATAAAATTTGTTAGTGAGGATCAAGTAAGTAATAGGGTACTTGAATATGCCAAAATTCTGAAGATCATATGCAAACGACATGTTTGAGGAAATTTATCCCTTTAAAGAGGCTTCCCATGTGGCACTGGTGGTAAAGAACCCACCTGTGAATGCAAGAGACTCAAGAGACTTGGGTTCAATCCCTGGGTCAGGAAGATCCCCTGGAGGAGGGCATGGCAACGCATTCTAGTATTCCTGCCTAGAGAATCCCATGGACAGAGGAGCCTGGCAGGCTACAGTCCATGGGACTGCAGAGTCAGACATGACAAGCAACTTAGTATGCCCATATCCCTATAAAGAGTTACTGTTTGTGTGTTTATCTTTCAGTCTTTTGAAGCTTAACAGTCAAGTGGGAGTAACTCTGGAAAGTACAGGTGTATGTTCTTAGTAGAGCTGACTTTTTCAAAGTTCACAAGTACCCTGGTCACCTCTCCCTCTTCAACATTCTGACAGATCTCATCCCTCTGCACATGGCATGGAGGTAGTAAAAAGGAATGAATCCTGTCTCATCCAGGTCCAGGGAAAGCAGAAAATATTAACCCCAACAAAGCACTCCCCCATACATACAATGGCAAGCGTTCCTCATCTGATGCAAGTCATTCAATATAAAATAGGAAAAAAGATCTTCACACACGAATGTCCACTTGGAAATAACATGTTTGGTTAGTTGATCAATTCTATAGTTTTACATTTTTGAACAAGGGAGTCCAAGGTAGAGTTCATAATATATTGGATGAGCCAAAAAAGTTCACTCGAGTTTAATCTGAACAAACATGTTGGCCAACACAATATTTTGGTGTAGTAACATTTCAAGAAAGTAACAATGTTTTAAGAAACAGCTCCAGAGCCAAGCAGGTTCATTTTTTCAGAGGAACAAAACCCTTGTGGGCATTTTTGAATGCTGCCTTCAAGATTGAGATGAATCCAAAAGGGACTTGACAGATGTGACTGTCATAGTGAACTGGGACCGAATTCCTCTGAATACAGAGAACCGAATGTTAAAATTTTAAAGTTCTTTCTTTTTGTGCTGTACCCGTCTCCAAATCTCCAAAGCATTTGTTTTGTAAAATCCTAAGTGGAAACACATTTTGGTGCCTTAATTTCAAACAAACCATCTCTTTTTGAACTCTGCAGCCTTGATGCATTAACACAATAGCATATCAAGTTCACAAAATTTCAGATAAACCACGTTCGAGCTATAAAAACGACGGAAAAAAAATTCCTAATTTTTCCCACATCTCATCTCGTTTCCCACACTCCTTTAAGAAAGCCCAGCTTTGGTATCTCTTTCGTAAGAGAGGTTGCTGCTGACACACAGACTGTTGCGTGCTGGCTGAATCTATTCACAATTCAATGTGAGCTACCTGACCGGCCAAAGCGAGGTCATCTTGATCACATACACCAGTTCATGAGGCAAAGTGTAGGCCAGTAGTGAGTAACTGCATCCTCCAAGAAATAAATGACTGGGTTAAAATTGAGGTGCACTAACTTTCACATGAGAACTCTGACCAAACTGTTTTTTACAACTCTCTGCTGAGATCGAAAGAAAAATAAATGAAAATATAAAAGTATCACAGTTCTGAGTCTTGTATTTTGGCTAAATTAATATGTTTAAAGCAATTAAACTTTTGCCAATTTGCTATTTAAAATCCGTGTAAAATATTTTCATTCAATAAAGCTTATTGAAAATTCAAGAAGATGAAGACGATGATGATTTGGATAAACACAACCATCTTTGCATTAATTTGCTGAAAATGGCTTCACAATAAAATAACCTGAATAATCGACCTGAATAAATAAAATGATCTGAAAATAGGCCAAAATAATTGCAAAGAGGAGTGAGAACACAGGATCCTTCCTCTTCAATCAAGTACCAATATGTTTCATTACGGCACAAATGCTTTATAAATGTATTACAGAAGTTTCAGATTTCAGAAAATATGGACATTCTTGGGGCACAAAGGTTCACATTTCTAAGAGATAGAGAAGAAAAAATGATTTATTCCGTTTTTCTAGCATTGCTAGATTCCAGGCGTTCACCATTTTATCCGGCTGCAGGCAATGATTTTCTGAAGTGGTTTCTGATGGTGTCTGACATCATTTATAGCACTCTTGAACCATCTTGTAATGTGCTAAACTACACCAAATTAAGTGGGTTAGTGGCCAAAAAAGAGTCCAATAGGCCCATAGGTATCATGAGTGTTTCACAACTTGCTGCCTCTTAAAGTCACAGCTCAGAGGGAAGAAATGAAGTTTTTTGAGTCTCTAAACCTTCAAGTGGTGAATTTGGTGGAGAGCAGAAACAAATCTGGGACAAGTAGGAAAGGAGGATTCAATAGTCTTAAGGATGTGGGAGTTTACAAGTTGCCAGATTTTGTCCTTTATAGTCATTTGCTATGCATTCATTCATGTCAGTCACCAAGTATCAGTTGAAGTACCACTCTCTGTAACGTCTGGCAATATATGTTAGGTGGGAAGTAAAGATAAGAGAGATTTGATCTTGAGCTCAGGAGTTTATAGTCAGTAAGAGATATGGCATATTGAAATGAATTAATATAAAGATAGAATAATGTGTTGACATTTAAAGTGATGTTGTGTATGAGTTCAGAGAAAGGAGAGATTTCTTCCAGTTGGGGGAGCCAAGAAAATATTCAGTCATTTATACACTGATCGGGGCTTCCCTGGTGGCTCAGTGGTAAAGAATCTGCCTGCAGTGAAGGAGACCCGAGTTTGATCCCTAGCTCAGGAAGAACCCCTGGAGAGGGAATTGGCACCCTGCTCCAGGATTCTTGCTTGGGAAATCCCATAGACAGAGAGACATGGGATCACAAAGAATCAGACACGACTGAGCAACTAACACACACTCTTTGATTGATTCATACCTGTACTTTGGCAAGGACTGTTGTGAGCAAGATATAGGTAAAGAAGTAGTTCAGTTCTCATTTATCTGATCATTAACAAATATATATTTAGGGTCTACTATATACCAAGCCTTGTTCTAGACTCTGGGGGCTGTTTGATGAATAGGTCGTACTCTATGGTGGCTTCAGGATGGGAAAAACTAAACAGGGAAGGGGATATTGAATATCTAGAAGGAAAAGTGAATAATGAAGAGATCCTACGAGGCTTGGAGAGAACCCTTAGGCAGAAAGAGACTGTCTCCTTCCTTGCATCTAAAAGGAATAAGCCAAGGCTGATGGCTAAGATAGATTTAAAAGTTATACAAGGGCTTTTCCTAGTGGCTCAGTGGTGAAGAATCTGCCTGCTAATGCAGGAGACACAGGTTCAATCCCTGATCTGGGAGGACCTCACATGCTGAGGAGCAACGAAGCTCATCCACCACAACGATTGAACCTGTGCTCTAGTGCCCACAAGTTGCAACTACTGAACCTACATGCTGCAACTACTGAAACCAGAGCACCCTAAAGCCTGTGCTCTGGAACAAGAGAAGCCTCCACAATGAGAATTCCACACACTGCAACTGGAGAGTAGCCCCCACTTGTTGCAACCAGAGCAAAGCTCACACAGCAGCAAAGAAAACCCAGCACGGTCAAAAATAAAAATAAATACAATTCTTTTTGAAAAAAGAAAGTTACACCCCAGAAATTAACTGCGTTCTACTGTGTGACATATTTCCTAGCCTGAAATATCAAAGAGGAGCTGAGTCTAGGTGAACAAAGCAGGCTTTGCCTGCCATCATTCCATGAGAACTGCTCTTGTCAAGGTCATCATGACCTTCAGTGCCGCTAAAGGTCAGTTCTCATCTCACTTATTAACAGTATTTGGTACAAAGGATCATTTCCTGTTCCCTGAAACACTGTCTTTTCTAGCTTGAGAAGATATACATTGTGCATTACCTTATGCTATATGGGCTCCACTTTTGACTCTAGCCATTGTTCTGGGGACCAGTAACATGTAGGCTTCAACCAACTTTGCAGATGTGACCATGTCTTGCCTCTCCTGCTTTTTGCCCTGGCACTACTCTGACACCATGGAATGGGACATCTTATAAGATGCAGGTAGAAATAACTCATGCATGATCCAGAAGTGTGAGGGAGTTAACATTCCTTGGAGCCATCCTTGATTAATCAGGGAGAGAGGCCACTGGGTAAATGCTTTTTCCATTCCTTCCTGAGCAGACAGTGTGAAGATGCATTTCATAAGACGTTTGTGAAAGTCCTACCAGATCGAGCCATGCAGAGTGGTTTCCCCCTCCGTCTACATTTTCCTATGGGCTTCTCAGGTGGCTCAGTGGTAAAGAACCTGCCTGCTAATGCAGGAGACTCAGGAGACAGAGGTTCCATCCCTGAGTTGATACGATCCCCTGGAGAAGGAAATGGCGACCCACTCCAGTATTCTTGCTTGGGAAATCCCATGGACAGAGGACCCTGGCGGGCTTCAGTCCATGGGGTTGCACCGAGTCAGACATGACTTAGTGACTAAAACAAATGTTTTCCTATACTCCCTTACTCCTGCTTCATGGAGTTCATATTCCAAAATTAACCACCAAGGTAAGCCTTTGTTTCAGTCTCTTCTTTAATGGAGTCCAAGTAAGAGTCTTCTTTTTCTTTTTTTAATGAAGATGCTTTTATTCTCATTTGACCTCAGACTGAGAAAATATCACATGAGAATATGACAGAATTTTTGGAAAACTGAGGTGGCTTTGGAGAAAGCTTAATGAAGATTATAGAGGGTTTATCAATCAGCTCTCATCAAATTTTGCTGCAATAACAGTCTCAAAATCTCTGTGGCTAACAGTCATAAAACTATTTAAGCTGAAGTGACTTATTTGCTGGGAGTCAGGTATGGTTTTGCTCCCTGAGGCTTCTTCATTGTTTTAAAATTTTATTTTATTGAAGCATAGTTGATTTACAATGTTGTAGTGATTTCTGCTGTACAGCAAAGTGATACAGTTGTATATGTGTATATAATTCAAGATTCTTGATATGAGGCAGAGCTATAAACAAGATTAAATGTACAGCCAAAACAGGTACCTTTATAGCTCTTGCCCTTCACAGAAAGATTCAGGGTCTAACTTTCAACAATCTCTTCTGTGACTGTTGAAGAAGTAGGGCTTCTTAACGTGTCCTTGAAGATTTCACTGCATGTCTTATGCTGATAGTTGGTGAACTCACTGTTTCCCACGCTTCCCCAGATTTCTAAAAACTTTAACAAATGCCAGGCCACTCTGTAATCCACATCATTACTGTTACCGCAAGAACAACCAAGTGCCACAGATACTTTTCACCTGTGTCTACTTGCCAAGCGTTATCACCACCCCAAGTACAATGGTATTCTTATTGTCATATGCTTGGTGAGTGATCCAGCTTTAAAATCCAACCCAGAGAGTCTGCTTCCTAGGGTCACTCTTGATAGTAAAAGTCTTAGCCTGGACTCCTTGAAAAATGATCCTAAAAAGTGAGGTCCATATCTAGGTAGTTTATTTTGAAATGGGAACCCAAGGAATTGGATATAAGGGACAAGGATAGTAAAACAAGAAAGGAGGGGGAAAATCACTCTGGATGATTCAGTCCTGAGTCATCTCATTTCATGAGAGCCCTATGAATTACATCTCTAAGCTGTACACTCAGGAAATCACTTAACTGTTTCAATCTGGAAGGATGGTGGAAGATGCTTCATGAGCTCCCTGGGAACCATGGAAATCTAGACTAGCGAAAGCCCTGGGTCATCAGAGACAAGAAGGATGTGAATGACTCACATGAGTTGAAAGGCTGGAGTAACAATCAGGGTGACTCTATTATACAGGAATCTGTGGCAACATGTGAAAGGCCCACTAGTCAGTTACCCAGCTTGAATAATAATTTAAAAATGTGAACTGGCAAGCAGAAAGCTGATAGCAGCCCCTGCTTTTAAATCATGGTCCCTCACCCAATTTTCAGATCTAAGTCAGTTCACAGACCCAGAGACCTTTGGTTAAAAGGAGGCTGGGTTCTCTAGAGCAGTTGTTCTCAGCTGGGGACTCCAAGAGACATTTGGCAACATCTAGAAACACTTTTCAGAGAAGGCAAAGGCACCCCACTCCAGTACTCTTGCCTGGAAAATCCCATGGACAGAGGAGCCTGGTAGGCTGCAGTCCATGGGGTCGCTAGAGTTGGACATGACTAAGCGACTTCACTTTCACTTTTCACTTTCATGCATTGGAGAAGGAAATGGCAACCCACTCCAGTGTTCTTACCTGGAGAATCCCAGGGACGGGGGAGCCTGGTGGGCTGCCGTCTATGGTGTCGTATAGAGTTGGACACGACTGAAGTGACTTAGCAGCAGCAGCAGAAACACTTTTGGTTGTGGTAACTTGGCAGGGAGTGGGGGGGATGGAACAGGATGCCACTGGTATCTAGTGGATGTAGGTGAGGTAAACTGCTAAAATAGCAAACAGTTCATTGGCATGGCAACCAGTATTCTTGCCTGGAGAATCCTATGGACAGAGGAATTGGTGGGCTACAGTCCATAGGGTTGCAGAGTCAGACATGACTAAAGCAACTTGACATGCACACACACACATCAGAAGTAACTACTACATCCCAGGGGAGTTACTAGGATTGCCTTCAAAGACTGCAGGTCACAGGGTTAGTGGTCTCCATTATAACCCCGTGCATTTCACCTGTCTGACAGAATATGATGGACCTTGATGAATAAGTGGACATGGTGGATAAAGTTGGGGTTACCCTCAGATCCCCTCAGTTCTCTTCCTCCCTCTTTTGTGCAGTCACTCTCATATTTTAGCATGCTTTTGTCTTAGCAATGGTTCAGTTCAGTTCAGTTCAGTCGCTCAGTTGTGTCCGACTCTTTGCGACCCCATGAATCACAGCACGCCAGGCCTCCCTGTCCATCACCAACTCCCAGAGTTCACTCAAACTCATGTCCATCGAGTCGGTGATGCCAACCAGCCATCTCATTCTCTGTCGTCCCCGTCTCCTCCCACACCCAATCCCTCCCAGCATCAGACTCTTTTCCAGTGAGTCAACTCGTCGCATGAGGTGGCCAAAGTATTGGAATTTCAGCTTTAGCATCAGTACTTCCAATGAACACCAGGATTGATCTCCTCTAGAATGGACTGGTTGGATCTCCTTGCATTCCAAGGGACTCTCAAGAGTCTTCTCCAGCACCACAGTTCAAAAGCAGCAGTTCTTCGGCGCTCAGCTTTCTTCACAGTCCAACTCTCACATCCATACATGACCACGGGAAAAACCATAGCCTTGACTAGACGGACCTTGGTTGGCAAAGTAATGTCTCTGCTTTTTAATATGCTATCTAGGTTGGTCATAACTTTCCTTCCAAGGAGTAAGTGTCTTTTAATTTCCTGGCTGCAATCAGCATCTGCAGTGATTTTGGAGCCCAGAAAAATAAAGTCTGACACTGTTTCCACTGTTTCCCCATCTATTTCCCATGAAGAGATGGGACCAGATGCCATGATCTTCATTTTCTGAATGTTAGCAATGGTTAGTTGCTTCATTTAGAATAATTTGACTTGCAGAACTACTTTTTACACAGAACTTTTGGTAAACTTGATTGCATAGCAGTTTCTCATTTGAATGCCTTCAAAGAAAAGAAGGTAGAACAAAACCTGTGGATATTACATCTTGGTACATACCCAGACTATTGTTCCAATTGCAAAAAGCAAAGAGCGCAAAGCTTCCAAAATAACTCTTACCACATTCTGACTGAAAATATGATCTAAGTTAGATGACTAAATTGGACAAAGTATCCTATTAGGGTCTTCCCAGGTGACTCAGTGGTAAAGAATCTGTCTGCCAAGGAGCAGATGTGGTTTTGATCCCTGGGTTGGGAAGATCCCCTGGAGAAGGAAATGGCAACCCACTTCAGTATTCTTGCCTGGGAAATCCCATGGATGGAGGAGCCTGGCAGGCTACAGTCCAAGGGGTCACAAAAGAGTAAGACATGACAAAGTGACTAAACAACAAATCCTACTATTAAGGGAAACCTATCATTTTCCTGTATCTAATATCATTTCTCTAATCAGGCTAATTATTCATTTCTCCATATTGCCTGTACTAGCAATTCCTTAAAGTACTAATTGTTGAACTTTAATGAGTTTAATCAAAAAATTTAAGTTTTAAAAGTTAAAAATTGAAGGAGAAATCCAAGATTCTATAACTTAACTCTCTTCCAGAAGCCACTGGTAGATGACAGATATGTAAGCCTCGGCCAATTTTTTTCATGACACTGTCTTCAGATGATCTACCGCCTTGAAACAAATCCATCTTATATTTTCACTCTGGGACAATTTCCTTATCTTTGGCATCAGTAAGAAGTACTAAGTCAGGCTGCAGGCCTTGCAAAGCTGCGTATCTATCAAAAATGTAACACACTGGCTCGAGATCCATCATCTGGAAAGACACAAACTATATGCCTTGCTGAGTTGGGGAGTGCTCCTTGAGACTGAGAGTTTATCGGTCATGTTGGAGGAGAACATATGATAGTGATGCCTTACATAAAGGTTGTGCTTCCAAACTGCCTTCCTCCTGTCTGATCCCTTCTCCCTACCTGACACTCCCATTTAACTCAGTAAGCCAGCTAGTCCCCAGGACTCCTGGAAAAGTTGACCACATTTTCACTTCCACTGCAAGGCAAGACATACAAATGAACGTTGAATAGAGCCTTTTAATCCCAGGGTTAATTTTTGATGTGACTCTGGCACCTTCCAATGGAAAAATCAAAATGAGGATCTTAGCAGCCTAGTTAAGTCAAAGATTATAGAAGAAGACAGACCAGCAATGATGGGTAAACTTTGAACATGTCTCTAATAAGGAGCATATCTCTTCAATTTTAGGGCGTTGAATGGAAATTACTGCAGTGAGAGCAAATTTGGGCATATCACACAAGTTCTTATGTACATTTTACTTCAAAAGCAAAAATCCATGTCAGTTTAATGTGTTTATTGGCTGGTGGGGTTCTCTTTGCTTCCTCTAAAGCTCTAAAGAACAAAGGGTCTTCCATTTGCTGCAGCTGCTGCTGCTGCTAAGTTGCTTCAGTCGTGTCCGACTCTGTGCGACCCCAAAGAGGGCAGCCCACCAGGTTCCCCCGTCCCTGGGAGTCTCCAGGCAAGAACACTGGAGTGGGTTGCCATTTCCTTCTCCAATGCTTGAAAGTGAAAAGTGAAAGTGAAGTCTCTCAGTCATGTCCGACTCTTCATGACCCCATGGACTGCAGCCTACCAGGCTCCTCTGTCCATGGGATTTTCCAGGCAAGAGTACTGGAGTGCAGTGCCATTGCCTTCTCCACTTCCATTTGCAGTGGATTGGAAATGAGTCAGTGGATCATTTAGTGTGGAATAAGACTTTCTCTCAGCAGCGAGAGCACTTCTGTATATTTTCACTTGGTTATTTAAACTACTCTGGAAGCATAAAGGTGAGGTCTCAAGGCAAACTGTTCACATGGTTGCAAAGGACCTTCTGGGGGATGGACAGAAGCTCCTGCTTCTTCCTTCCAGGTCTTTCTGAATGGATTGCTCCAAGTTCTAGACCACTGAGTCAATTGAAGCTTTTCTGGGTTCAGTTTGACTGAGAGACAGATACCTAACTTTCATTCTGCTCCTTCATTTCTGTACCTGACAGACTAGTGGCATTTCTCTGAAACAACAAATATCTGCGTAGAGTTTTGTTTATCGTTCAATTGGATAAATTGAAAAATGTTATTGGTGACTTGTCTCCTCATTGTTAGTTGACTTTATTGTTGGAGAAAAGTCTTTATCTGGGATTTCTGTAAAGAGGGAAATGAGAGTCTTAATCATATATATTTGGACTTCCCTGGTGGTTCAGATGGTAAAGAATCCACCTGCAATGTAGGAGACCCAGGTTCCATCCCTGGGTTTGGAAGATCCCCTGGAGAGGGAATGGCAGCTCATTCCAATATTCTTGCTAGAAAAATTCCATGGACAGAGGAGCCTGGCAGGCTATAGTCCATAGTGTGGCAAAGAGTCTGACACGACTGAGTGACTCACTCAAGAATACATATATTGATATGATGATGGTGATTCATGTCCATTTTAAAGCCTTAACACCAGAAGTGACTTTACAGATTATTCAGCTCAACCCATTTATTTTGCAAATAAAGAAACTGAATTCAATAGAATATAAATTATTTTCCTACTGCTATAGAACTGTTTAGTCATAAAGTCAGACTTAGGGCCCAGATCTCTTAATTCTGTCCAGTATTTTTTTGCTCCTTGCTATATCATCTCCAATCTATGGGCATTGGAAATGGAAACCTTGACTTCAGATGACTTAACTCTTTGATTAGCCTTCTTATCCCAAGAAACTATTGTATCAATAAAGATACAGATATTTGTTCTCTTAATTGCATCTGTCTGTTCAGCTCTGCTTTTGAATATATCTAAGTAAATGTTTTCTACATCCATCAAATTTTGGCTCTGATTTCTTAAGTAATAGTGATAATAATATGCAAAGCTTAGAATTTAAGGTACATGAAGTCTGGAAACATGTATAAGAAACTTTTGTAAGAAAAGAATAATGACTTGATATCTCCTGGCATGCTGTGGTTCATGGGGTCGCAAAGAGTCGGTCACGACTGAGCGACTGAACTGAACTGAACTGAACTGAATGACAGTTAACACGGCTCAGTTATCAAACATGATGACACCCTGCCATTTCTACTCAACTGCACCATCCAAATGTTTAATTTTCTTTGCACACATAAAGCATATTTACATCCATTTTGGTCATATGGAAAGCACATCAATAATTCTGAATGCAACCAAGCTCAGTTTCTCTGTCAGACAGAGAGTTGCTAAGTGTTTAAGACTGAGGGATTACAGAGGAAGGGGAGGGAGAGAGGCCGTCCTCAAAGCTCAGATGTAAACTAAACAGAGAGAGACTGTTAGCGTAGGCGCCCAAAAGCTAGACGGAGGTCCTGGGTTCACAGATAGAACTTTCCTTGGATAATCATCAGGTTGAACTTAATTATCAAAATTAGAAGAGGGGATTCCCTGGCAGCTCAGTGGTTAGGACTCCATGCTTTCACTGCATAAGACCCAGATTCAATCCCTGGTTGGGGAAATAGGGATCCTACAAACCATGCATTGTGGACAAAATGTTAAGTGGGAGAAGAGAAGGGACATCTTAATCCCAAGAATAGTCTCCTCTTTGATCCTGCCTAGGTGGCACTAGAGGTAAAGAACCTGCCTGCCAATGCAGGAGATGTAAGAGACATGGGTTTGATCCCTGGGTTGGAAAGATCCCTTGGAAGATGGCATGGCAACCCACTTCAGTATTCTTGCCTGGGGAAGCCCATGGGCAGAGGAACTGGGTGAGTTACGGTCCAAAGGCTGGCAAAGAGTCAGACATGACTTGCACACACACACACACACAGACACAGTCTACTGTTTAGAAAATTCAAGTAATAGAACGTATGGTGATTATGAATTTAAACATCTAGGTGGCTATGTTCTCTGATAGTGTCAATTTTGTTCATACTAGGCTATCTGTGTGATTGCTGGGAACTTTCCAGAAAATGTAGTATTTAGGAATTTCAGTAGGTCTTATCTGTATTCTCATGAAAGAGCAGATTACGGTTATTTCTTTAGGCATGTATGTAACATCCTTCTAAAAATAAACTAGAGGATTTCCTGTTATGTAAAACATATATATTAAGAAGGGAGAAAAATCCTCTCTCCAGCTAACATTTTTCCACTCATACTTTTTGTATTTTTTCTAGGCTTATATTCCTTGATTTATATACTAATTAATCCTCCCTAAAAAGGCAGTTTACCATAAAACTATGCTCTTCTTTAGAAATAATGAAATCTATATTTTATGAAAAACAGAACTGGTATAATCAAACAAAAATATATAACAAATAAAAAAGACATATAGAGTTAGGTTTTGGAACTAGCCTTGGAGATAGTTATATCAGAAAATCTGTAATACATTTCAGCTAAGACTGTTTTTTTAGTTTTGTGAATGATAGGCACTCTACATACTATTAATTTTTCTGAAAGACATTTCTTACCCTCTGTTTCTATGTACCTTTCCCGTTTTTCCCATAGGTCAAAGATGCTGACTAATTCATAGTGTGAGTTCCACAAATCAGCATTTTTAAATAAGCAGCCTTAATATTTCTGAAACAGGCGGGTGTTAAAGAGACAGGATCTGTAGAAAATATTCCCATAACTCTCTCTTGAAAGAAAAGTAAAATAAAAATAAAACTTTGCAATGCCACTGACATTTGAAGGATTTTTCTCCTAAAAGGAGAAAACAAGAACAATAAAAGTGTCTACAGTTAAGTTTATGCAGGAACAAAACAACTAATTGAAAATCAACACTTGAGAACTTTTGTCTTCATAAAGCCAAAATGCCAGTTCATTTTAACGCTGTCTTCAATGATTTGAGATTTGACTTTTTCCTACGTTTACTGAGTTATCAATGTAGACACAGATTCAGCTCTTTATTTATATGTTGTGAAGACTCTCTCCTAGATCGGGCACTGTTAGATTAAATGATAAGGTCTTCTGGTGAATCAGAGTGGGTACTTAGCTGGAGAGGTAGTTTGAGTTGGTCCTTTGACATCCTAATATGTCATTTGCACCTACAAAGACTTATTTATCTGAACATCAAATTGAGACTTTCTTGCCATTTTGGAGAGTTGTTTTTAAATGACATCAATATTTCTATTTTGTAATATTTTTCTGGCGTGTGCTTTAAAATACTTAGAAGGAGGTGAAGTGATGGATTGTGTCTTTTCCCAGTGCCTTGCCCTTAGGTGCTTGGGACGCCACCCGACTGCAGTCTCAGAGCCCATTCACAAAGTGGCACTGGGCATGAGGTGGGAGAGCAAGTGTCTTCAGAGTGGGCTTCCCACCACACTTGCCTGCATTTCTCTGTTTCAGTCCTGGTGTTCATTGTCCTGTCCTTTTGAGACGTGGTAGCCTAGTCCTATTCATTACCATCTCACTTAGAAATCCAGAAAATGTGAGCCCTGAAATTTGCTTTCAGACATCCTTGTCTGTAACCTTCCTCGGCCGCTGAGGTTCCTGCAGTTTGTCCCCAGAGAGGCCAGTTAGCATGGAATAATAACACAAAGGGATGACAACAGCAGCAACAAGAGGAGAAGCAGCAACAACTTCCAGCATGTTTAGTACGGTCAGACATGACGCACTTACATGTATTAACTCATTTAATTTTCACAACAACTAGATGAGGCAGACACTATTATTATTCCCATTTTACAGGTGATGAAACTGATGGACAGGCAGATTACGAACCTTACCAAAAATTAAAGAAGCAGTGAAAAGCAGAGCAAAGATTTGGACCCAGAGAGTATTGCTCTGGAGTCCACCCACTTCTTCATGCTGCCATAATCTAACTAAATTAAATAAAACATAGACTGTATGTTTGTGTGGCTATAAATATTAATTGACATGACTTCCACAAGACCTATGAAATGGCTATGACTATCACATTTTGGGGGCTTCCCAGATGGTGCTAGTGGTAAAGAATCTGCCTGCCAATGCAGGAGATGTAAAAGACACGGGTTCGATCCCTGGGTGGGGAAGATCCCCCGGAGAAGGGAATGGCTACCCACTTCAGTATTCCTGCCTGGAGAATCCCATGGTCAGAGGAGCCTGGTGGGCTACAGTCCATGGGGTCGCAAAGAGTCGGACATGACTGAAGTGACTTAGCATACACGCACATCCCAAAAAACATAAAACATGTCCATTCTACAGGAGTTTAACATTCTAGGGAAGAATCTTACACTTAGGAAGATTCATTCGTTCGTTCCGTCGCTCAGTCGTGTCCAGCTCTTTGCGACCCCGTGGACTGTAGCATACCAGGCTTCTCCGTCCGTGGGCTTCTCCAGGCAAGAATACTGGAGTGGGTTTCCTTCTCTAGGGGATCGTCCCGACCCAGGGATCGAACCCGGGTCTCCCGCATTGGAGGCAGACGCTTTAACCTCTGAGCCACCAGGGAAGCCCTAGGAAGATTAAACAGTAATATTTATCAAGAGAATAAAAAATTTAGGAGAAAAAAATGATACAATAGCACCACAAAATGTTATAATTATTTTTATACAACCCTGTAACAAATATTTAATTACTCATATTGATCTTCCTATATCTAGGGAATTTTTATTTCCAGTTTCCAGATGTTAACTGAAATAAAGATTGTTCAGTTTGTCTCCTTGATTGTATTTGATTATAGCTTTGACATTATTTTTTAAAAGCCCTCTACGGTAACCCAGCAGAAAGAGTAAGTCTATTCACTCAAGAAAACTGAAGGCAGTTCCTTCAAAGGAATTTGAGACAGATGTGCTCTTCTTCTTCAACAATCCCAGAGGATGAAAAATGTATTTTATGTCTTGTGAAACGCATTTTCCTGTTCATCTCAGTATGTGGGACTGTCAAAGTTTATAACTTTGGCAGTGTTCTAAATGTGCCCATTCTGTTCTCCTTTAGAAATATATTAAATCTACATTTTTATGAAAAACAGAATGTGGTAGATTTTTTTCATCTTTTGACATTTACTTGTTGGTTAGTGTTTTTAAGTCATGTAAGATCTCAAACCAGAATGACAAACCATCCAAAACTTAAGTGTTTCCAAAGCTGATTTTGAAAGGGGAGAAGCATTGTGAGCAATGATGCTTGGCACTTCTGTACAATATTTTATCTGAGAATCAACAACAATTTGAGAGGTGTGAACTAATTCCTTGAGGTTGAGGTAGGTTTTTCAGAAGGGAAAACAAATGGACTACTTCTTTCTCATACAACAGTGCTACTAAGTTACAATGTATAAGCTCCATGGAATTTTTATAAGGTTTGGTGTAGTCTGACTTAAAGGCAGGTGGGCAGACTGGGCAGGATCCACAGTTTCCTCCTGGACCTGAGATCCTAGATATTTTTCCCCCAGGTCATTTTCTAAAACTCAAGAGGCTCTATTCACCCACCACCACTGAAACCATGAGAGCTCCTCCATAGGGGTCCAATCTCCTTTGATTTATCAGGCCTGTTCTTCAGTTCAGTTCAGTTCAGTCGCTCAGTCGTGTCCGACTCTCCGCGACCCCATGAATCACAGCACGCCAGGCCTCCCTGTCCATCACCAACTCCCAGAATTCACTCAAACTCATGTCCACAGAGTCGGTGATGCCATCCAGCCGTCTCTGTCGTCTCCTTCTCCTCCCGCCCCCAACCTTTCCCAGCATCAGAGTCTTTTCCAGTGAGTCAACTCGTCGCATGAGGTGGCCAAAGTATTGCAGCTTCAGCTTTAGCATCAGTCCTTCCAATGAACACCCAGGATTGATCTCCTTTAGAATGGACTGGTTGGATCTCCTTGCAGTCCAAGGGACTCTCAAAAGTCTTCTCCAACACCACAGTTCAAAAGCATCAATTCTTCGGCGATCAGCTTTCTTCACAGTCCAACTCTCACATCCGTACATGACCACGGGAAAAACCATAGCCTTGACTAGACGGACCTTTGTTGTCAAAGTAATGTCTCTCCTTTTTAATATACTATCAAGGTTGGTCATAACTTTTCTTCCAAGGAGCAAGCATCTTTTAATTTCATGGCTGCAATCAGCATCTGCAGTGATTTTGGAGCCCAAAAAAATAAAGTCTGACACTGTTTCCACTGTTTTTCCATCTATTTCCCATGAAGTGATGGGACCAGATGCCATGATCTTTGTTTTCTGAATGTTGAGCTTCAAGCCAAACTTTTCACTCTCCTCCTTTACTTTCATCAAGAGGCTTTTTAGTTCCTCTTCACTTTCTGCCATAAGGGTAGTGTCATCTGCATATCTGAGGTTATTGATATTTCTCCCAGCAATCTTGATTCCAGCTTGTGCTTCTTCCAGCCCAGCATTCCTCAGGATGTACTCTGCATATAAGTTAAATAAGCAAGGTGACAGTATACAGCCTTGTCGTACTCCTTTTCCTATTTGGAACCAGTCTGTTGTTCCATGTTCTTGCTCTAGTTTTAATATCTCATTGCCTGATACACTGGGCTTTCCTGGTGGCTCATATAGTAAAGAACCTGCCTGTAATACAGGAGATCTGGGTTCGATCCCTGGGTTGGGAAGATCCCCTGGAGAAGATACACTAGATATTTTAAAGAGCTTCTTAGTTGGCATTAGTTGTGTCCCAGTACATCAAAGAAGTTATTCTAGCGTCTCCAAATTATAGTCATCCTCCAAATACAGGATGACTGAGTTTAACAGTCTCTAAGATGGAAAAACAGTGGAAACAATGTCAGACTTTATTTTTTTGGGCTCCAAAATCACTGCAGATGCTGATTGCAGCCATGAAATTAAAAGACACTTGCTCCTTGGAAGGAAAGTTATGACCAACCTTGATATTATATCAAAAAGCAGAGACATTACTTTGTCAACCAAGGTCCATCTAGTCAAGGCAATGGTTTTTCCCGTGGTCATGTATGGAGGTGAGAGTTGGACTGTGAAGAAAGCTGATCGCCGAAGAATTGATGCTTTTGAACTGTGGTGTTGGAGAAGACTCTTGAGGGTCCCTTATACTGCAAGGAGATCCAACCAGTCCATTCTAGAGGAGATCAATCCTGGGTGTTCATTGGAAGGACTGATGCTAAAGCTGAAACTGCAATACTTTGGCCACCTCATGCGAGGTGTTGACTCACTGGAAAAGACTCTGATGCTGGGAAAGGTTGGGGGCGGGAGGAGAAGGGGACGACGGAGAATGAGATGGCTGGATGGCATCACCGACTCTGTGGACATGAGTTTGAGTGTACTCCGGGAGTTGGTGATGGACAGGGAGGCCTGGCGTGCTGTGATTCATGGGGTCGCGGAGAGTCGGACACGACTGAGCGACTGAACTGAACTGAACTGAACTCAGTGGACATGAGTTTGAGTGAACTCCGGGAGTTGGTGATGGACAGGGAGGCCTGGAGTGCTGTGATTCATGGGGTCGCAAAGAGTCGGACACGACTGAGCAACTGAACTGAACTGAACTGAAGAGGGTTCATTGAGGTCTTAGTCTCATTCCTTTCTGATCATGATGATGTTTTATTTTGTCATTTGCTGAAAAAGTGTTAAGTTGCTCCATTGTGTCCAACTCTTTGTGATCCCATAGACTGTAGCCCACCAGGCTCCTCTGTCCATGGGATTCTCCAGGCAAGAATACTGGACTGAGTAGCCATTTCCTTCTCCAGGGGATCCTCTCCATCCGGGGATCGAACCTGGGTCTCCGATGTTGCAGGCAGATTATTTACTGTCTGATTTGCTGAGAAGCTTTCTGTAATAGAAGAAATGGCTGTTTCGTTTCTTTATTTTTTTGGCCACACCACACGGCATGTGAGACCTTAGTTCTATGGCTAGGGATTGAACTCATGTCCCCTGTACTGGAAGTGTGGAGTCCACTGGACCACCAGGGAAGTCCCAATAATTAATTCCTATCTTTGACTCATTTTAACTTCTCTTTTTTGTTAAATATCCATCTTTAAGTATTGTGATTGAAGAATGATAATTATATATACTAGTAAGCATGTATGTGTTCAGTCGTGTCTGACTACGGCCCCTTGGACTGTAGCCTGACAGGCTCCTCTGCCCATAGAATTTTCCAGGCAAGAATACTGGAGTGGGTTGCCATTTTCTACTCCAGGGGATCTTCCCAACCCAGGGATCAAACCTATGTCTCTTGTGTCTCCTACATTGGCAGGTGTATTCTTTACCACTAGGGCCATCAGGGAAGTCCTAATACTGGTAGTAGGTGAGATTTAATACATACGGCACATCATCCCAGGCAATCTGGCATTCGATATGATTCCCATCTTGCAGTCCATCTCTTAAACCTGCTGGACTGACAGGGCACAATCTTGAGGGAAGCATGGAAAGACAGAAGGGAAAGAATTCTCCACACAAGTGCAAGAACATTCATATAATGGAGAGAAAAAAAGGAGTGCTATAAGCACTTTCCTATACTCCCTGCACTTTAATGGGATGAATTTTCTCATGCTCCATTATTTTCCTGTTGGGCACAGGAGAAAATAACTATTCTACAGATAACTCACAAAAGAGTGGCCAACAACTACAGTTACATAGAATGCTTTTACACAGATTTTTCCAGAACCCATAACTTGAATGAAAAGCCCTTTTTTCCTTTGCTCCACTGTGATGAGAACAGTTTGTTTGACTCATACCAAACCAAATCAAGCATTTCTGTGGGCACAAAAAGGAATGTGAAGCAAAGAAAGATTTTCTTCCTAAAAAAGAATATGTGCATGGAAAACAAAATTGCTTCAAATTTCACAACATCCTTTAACCTGAAACCTCGGAGGCAGAGTCGGGTCAGTCCAATTTCCTTTGCAGATATTTGACTTTAAAAAATCACATAATTCAACTTTTAAAAATGGATCTGTGTGAAATGATATATAAAAAAATTCCATGGTATATAAGTCATGATGAGCTTCAGCTTATGTTTACCCTCTGCCTCTTCATCTCTAAGAGATGCAAATTGGCCTCAGGCAACATTGGAAATGTCTTGTCCTCGTTCTTCTAAATCAGCCCCTAAAGACGTTTACATTAGGAACTCAGAGTGACGATGAAATAAATGAGTTTCTTCAAAAGGCTGGCTGCCCCCTATCTAGGAAATTAAAAGTCATTGGGGAGAATTTTTTTTTTAAGAAGCAATAACAGATAAGTACATAGTCCTTGGTTTCTTAGCCCAATTGGATTTGTACATTTTAGAATCACAAATGACTGATCCAGTTAACTCTGAGGCGAATTTTAAGAGAGAAAGCAAAACTTTTTCTAAGTATCCAAGTCTCATACTCTTTCAGTTGTTCCAGGACCTCAGATTTGTGACTCTACTTATTCAAAGAATGTCACGTATTTGCTTTTCTCTTGAAGAATGTAACGTTACAAATATATTTTAGATGGGATGTGATTCAAAGCTACAATAATTCTTTGCATGCATCTGAGAATGATAGATGCTGGCATTAGAGTCAGAAGAGTCTCTGTTTCTTTACTCTCAAAACAAAGAAAACATTACCTTGCCCACTTTCCCACAAGACTGCTGTCAAAACAGTATAAAGTGAAAATCAAATAGTAAAATCTTGAAAAGTCTGGTCACCAAAATGTAGATGAAACCCATGATAGTTGTCTGGGACCCACTGCCCTACTCAACCTTGCAACAACCCTGGTGATGTAAGGAGGACAGATATTGACATTATTAGTCCTATTTTCTAGACAAGGAAACTGACACCTAATAATAGGGAATGACTTGCCATTATCACAGAGCTAGTAAGTGTGAGAACCAATATGCAAGTTCAGTGCTTTTAACTCTAACCTTCATGCTCTCCCAATAAGTTGCCATTAAATTCTTTATAAACTAGACCTTAGTCTGTCAGGTTCCTCTGTCTATGAGATTCTCCAGGCAAGAGTACTGGGGTGGGTTGCTGTGTCCTCCTCCAAGGGATCTTCCCAACCTGGGGATTGAACCTGTATCTCTTACATTTACCCACATTAGCAGGCAATTTCTTTACCACTAGTGCCACCTGGGAAGCCCAATCAACTGTAAAGTGCCTTACAAAAGCGAAGTGTTACTTAATCACATCCCTTAAACCTTATTTTTGACCTTCTGAGGCCAAAGTCAGGGAAAGTAGGGGAAATGTTGGAAATCTAAACCACTGGACTCTTCACAGAACAGCTTAGTAGAGAGAACAAGCAGAAACAGTAGCAATATAGCAGATCTGGGGAGCAGAAAACTCAACTGTAAGACAAAAACTGGTCATTTGTTGAAAAAGAAGTGTTGAGTCAGAAGCTAGAAGAAGGTCATAAGAAGGGAAAGTAGCTGGAGGAGTGAGGTGCTGGGAAGAAGGAAAAGATGAGCACAGAAGAACCCAAGCTGGGATATAGGCTGCCGCTAAAGTCTGACTGACATGGTTTCATCACTGAGCTCTCTTAATGGGATGGTTAGAATCCTTAAAGTGATGGAATTTCAGTGGCTGTATTCAAACCCTGATGGGCTGTGGGCACCTGCACACATTCCTTCCAGTCCTACCCTTGGCTGCACTCTCCTTGTCTCCCAACTTCCAAGCCTGGTACCTATCTACCTGAGGGCTTTTTCTAGTGAGCAGATCCAATTCTGCTAAGCATGGATAGGCAGGAAATGCCCAAGAATTAAAGCCCTCTTTTCATCTGAATGACAATGGCAGTTGGTGTATAAATACCCCAGCTCTCTCTCACCCCACAGAGCTTAATACCTCTTTGAGCTCATATTCCACTTTGGTTCCCAGAGTTCCCTGTGGGGAAGGTCCACTTATTAACTGTGGTAACTTGCTTGATCCCTGGAGAAGGGAATGGCAGCCCACTGGGATGGCAAAATTGGACATGACTGAGCGACTAACACAATACAACAACAACGCTCCTTTTGGGGTCGAATTACCTCTCTGCCTCTTTTCCCTACTTTCCTACCCATGTTTCCTTCACCTCCCAAATAAACTACTTGCATCTGAATCCCTGTTTCAGAGTTGACTTCTGGATGGACCAAAATAAGACCTGTCTTGCTGAGGGGTATCATTGCCATGTTAGGGAATAGCAACAGCCTGTAGGAACTGGCAGGGACCAAGGAAGCGAAGGAAAGGACCCGAAAGATGGAAGAATTTAGACCCGTGAAATCTCACCATAGCTAAGAAACGCACCAGAAATAGTAGGTGTGTGTGCTCAGGGACCGCAGATTGGATCCAGAAGACATAACAGAAGGCAACTGAAGACTCATCATCCAAGCAGTCAAGGGCCACAGACCAGGCAAGTTAAGCGGGGAGGAAGAGGCATTAGCCCACTAACAAGAAGCAGCTGAAGCCCTGAGGGGGAGGAGTAGGGTGCTCAGGAACTGTTTGTACATTCCTTAATAGAGTCCATTCTCAAAAAGAGGTGGCTTGGGTTCCACAGGGAATGTCGCTGGCTACAGTGGCTGTTGCCAGGAATATTGGGGCAGAGAGAGATTCAGTGCTTACTATAGTTAAACATGAGTTTGACCAAGATACAGTGCAACCTCTCATTCTGCAGATGAGAAACTGAGAATAGACGTCTTAAGTGAGCGCAATGCCGCCACCCCTACTTAAAGAGCCAGGACTAGAGCCTGCACAGCACTTCCCCACCACTCCACGCTACAGTGGCAAGGGGTCAAGTCAGAATTCTGATTCTCAGGCTTCACGGTTGTTTCCAAAAGAGTACCTAGTCCTCTAGAAATGGAAAATTTCAAATTCTCAATTTCCTCCTGAATGCTGACATCCATATAAAAGGCCAGACTCCATGGTCTAAAGTCTGTCTTAGAAAGTATGTATAATAACCCTTTGTCACCTAATGGGAGTGCTGCTGTGAGTTTTAATTACTATTCATTAAGGGCACAGATGTGATCTGTTAAATGAAATGCTCTAAATGAATTTCATTATAGTTTTACCAGGTATAAAGCAGTTACAGACTCTCAGGAACCCAATTATTTTGGTCAGTATTGATGCTGTATTCATATTATCATTATTAACAATATTGTTTTACATGTATTATCACATATTATATATAATGTCACATATATAACATTTATACACAGTAATATATAAATACTTAACGTGATATATGGATACACACAGATATATATATTCTATTATTTTGCAAATTTTAAACTTTTTATTTTGTGTTGGGGTATAGGGCTTCCCAGGTGGTGCTAGTGGTAAAGAGCCTGCCTTCCAATGTAGGAGACATAAGAGACGCAGGTTCAATCCCTGGGTCAGGAAGATCCCCTGGAGGAGAAAATGGCAACCCACTCCAGTATTCTTGCCTGGAGAATTCCATGGACAGAGGAGCCTGGCGGGCTACAGTCCATGGGTTGCAAAGAGTCGGACATGACTGAGTGACTAACACTTTCACTTTCATAGCCAATTAACAATGTTGTGGTAGTTTCAGGAGAACAGTGAAGGGACTTAGCCATGCATAACATAGTATACAGACTATAGCATCAATGTGCTGTTGTTCAGTCGCTGAGTCAGGTCTGACTCTTTGCGACCCCATGGACTGTGTAGCACACCCGTCTCCTCTGTCTTCCACTATCTCCTGGAGTTTGCTCAATAACATTAATATATAATATTAAGAAGTTATCATTATTATTCATAAATAATAATGCATGCTGTGTTTTATTGTCTGTTCTCTTTTTAAATTCAAGTAAAAAAGTACCCAATATTGGATAAAGAAGTATCTTCCAGATGAGTTCCAACATTGATTTCAAACATGGAGTTTGCCCAGGGACTTCCTGGGTGGTCCAATGGTTAAGAATCCACCTGCCAATGCAGGAGACGTGGGTTTGATCCCTGATTGGGAAACTGAGATCCCACATACTGAGGGGCAACTAAATCGGTGTGCAGGAACTACTGAGCTTGTACACCCGTGATGAAAGATCCTGGAGCAAGGTGCCGTTTCCTTCTCCAGGGGATCTTCCTGACCCAGGGGTCTAAGCTGGGTCTCCTGCATTACAGGTAGATTCTTCACAGTCTGAGCCACCAGGAAGCCCGCCACTAAATGACTCTAAGAAGACTCGTCCCTGCCCCCGTATCTGCTTGACCTGATGACCTTGGCACTTAAAAGCTCTAAAGCTGCCTTGTCTTGATGACCCCTCCAGTACACTGTCTGCCACCAGAGAGCTCCTCCAGGAGAAGCACGGAGGCTTTGGAAGCCCCTCTGCAAATGGATTTCTGCACAAAGTGTTGATAGGAGGTGAGAGCTAGGCTGAAATGGAGGGCTACCTATTTATAATAGATGCCGGGGAAGGCTGGACCATTTCTCCTGATATGTACTCAGTCCTAGAATCATAAAAAGGTTTTGCTCTCTATGGATGGATTAGCACCACCTGGGTTCTGAGGCTGAATGAGGGAAATGAGGTAATGGCCTTAGGTTTGAAGCACATAAATAATACAGTCTCTAGAATGGGTGGTGCTCCTACCCTGGCTTCCTTTTCCACATAAAATAGAAGACCCGAGTCTCTCGGCCATCCAAGGTAGCATTTTTCACAAATATCAAGTATAAATCATTTAAAAGGCAATGTTTAAAAACAGGAAAGACAAAATCCCAAATGAATTTGCTGCTTATCAATGTGCCTCTGCCCTCTTGCCCATGAGGACTTTGAAACGCTCTTGACACTTCGTTTAAATTCTTTCAGACACTTGTGTTTTTGTCACTGTTTCGAAGGGGGTCAAATAATAGAATAATCGATTTCAAGTTAAGTTACCTACTTAAATTGCCTACTTTAGTGAAAAGATGGAAACCAAAATGTCCGTAATTTTCAGGAAGAAAAGTGCTTGCTCTGTCTGGTAATGGACTGACTTCTATGGCTCTGTTGGACCCTCAGCAACGTAGAGAAGAGTCTAGTACAATACAAAACAGAATTAATTAACATCCACACAAATTATTTATTTTTATGGTGATAATATTGATTAAGGCTTTGAACACAGCTGCCCACACAAAACTCTTTTCACATCTAGATATAGTATATAAAATTGAGAAACCTTTTAATTTCTCTAACAATCTCAAGTTTGAAATTAGTAATAACCTTCCTTAGCCCCAGTCACAGCAGAGACAACCAGTTAGTTAATCAAATTAAAAGTATGGGTCTGTTTTCACATTTGTCAGATACACATTTTCATTAAGTTAGATACGCCCAAGAGCCGTGATGACCAGACCATGTCAAGATTATGCGGTGAACCATTTAAATCCAACATGTTATACATGTGTTTATGCAATTAATTGGTTATTCAGTGTTGAAAATGGTATAATAAAATTATACCATTCCTCCTAAATCCCTTGTGTAACAAAGGCTTTCCTGCGTGAAATGTTATGCCCAACAAAATCATGTTTCATTAGGACAAACAGGGCAAGAAAATATACAATATAAGTGAGGCCAAAACCGTGCATCTAATCTGAGGCCAAAATCAGATTAGATATATACCTCAAGCAGCAGAGTTAAATTTCTGATCATCTCTCATCCAATGTTTATTGAGACACAGGATCTACCCAAAGCCTGAAATGATGTGATGAGAACAGAAATATGGTCATGCCATGAATTTGATCAATAAATAAAAACAGTGCCAAGTGCATGCCAAGTAAATAAAAACATAAATAGGACAGCAGTACTCAACTGGGGAGTGCTGCTCCCCAAAAGCATGGGGAGAGAGGGAAGACAAGATGGCAGAGATTTAAAAAAAAAGACCACTCTGCAACATCAAGGGAGAACAAACTGGGGACTGTAGAAGCTGAATCTGTCACAGCTGAGGCCTGGGTGTGGCATTGTCATGGCCGGGTCACTGTTGAGTGTGGACCCCACCACAGGTTGCGCCCAGCCTTTGGAGAACAGCCTCATGGTGGGTCACGGGGCGGTCAGCTGCGCGTCTCTGCTGTTCCAAGTGGCCCACCTCGGCCACTATGGGAAGGAAGGAATGGTTTCTTTAAGGAATTGGGCTATTTATAAAAGAAATATAAAGTCCAATATCTATTATACAAAGATGATAGTGGAGGAGTGCTCCGGCGGCTGTCTATTTGCTGAGCATCAGCCTCCTGTGCGTCTAAATTGCCCCGTACTGAGAAGAAACACAATACAGTTCACCAGAGACTTGGCTGCAAGGTAAAGCTGCTTGTCTGTGGGCAAGTAATGACTTGCGTTTTCAGCTGCTTCTTGGTAAGAGCTGGAGTAATTGGAATCAGTTATTCAAAACATCGCTAAATGTGATTTAAATGGCAAGGATTTAATAACAGAGAAAGAAGCCATTAAAGGGGTTCAAGCAGGGGAGAAGGGAATTCCGTTTTTTAGAGCAGAGGGAGAAAAATAAAGCAATTACTTGATGTAAAGGCCAGAAACAGGACTCCTGCTGTCAGGGAGAAATCAAATCTGTCAGCAATTAGTGGGATCTTAGGAGGTAAAGAACTCTGCAGTGCTGAGCAGTGAATAAGGGGTTAGCAATTATATGAACTGATAAAAGTGCTCTGGTTTCCAAACAGCAGGTTAACAAGCCTTACTTTTTTCATAACTTGATGCAGACGTGATGAGTCACACTTTAGGATATTTTTCAGTGGTCCGCCAGGAAAGTTCCCTAATAAGCACCTTGGGCGGCCTCTTTCCAGTCTCAAACTGTGTTCAGGCTACCTAGCTTAGAATGATGTACAGGAGAACATTCAGAGAATGAGGTTCTTCTTTAATTAAAAAATGGAATCATGATTTCCACGAATATGCTGTTTAAAGAAATCAAATGGGAAATCCCCATACTAGTGCCCACTCTTCCAGGGGGGCTGGAAGTGACTGGTGCTTTCTGCCTGGAAAGTACAGCATCACATGGTGTAAAGTAGAAAAGCTTTTCATCAAATAAAGAAGTTAACTTTATTATGCTATGCTTCTTATACTTTGTCGTGGTAGGAATAGAAAAGATCTGTTACATCTATTTATACACATATGTGGCCCACACATGACTCTTACCTGAGCTCTTTAAAAACCACTTTGTATTGATGTAGGTGGGTTGTGAAACTCAGTATGATATGCGAAGTCATATCAGAAAGAAAAATCAATTGTTTTGTCACGAAAACAGTTACAGCCTTTCAATTCAAGGAGCTACTCTCGGCGCTGAGAGAACGCTCAGATGTCAATAAAAGATGAGTGTTTGAAGGAAGGTCATCTGAAGAGACTCCCCTAAAATCCTCTTTGAGTAGCTATGATGGTGACCTACTTAGGTTTTTACTGACAGGTATTCTGCTTTAAAGACATAAGCAATTATACCTGAGCAACAGGACTGCAAAGTGAAACCTAACATCACTGCATGCTACAGATTTGTCGATGGATGACAGACAAATAAAAAACAATAATTTTTTTCTTCTTTTTTTTCTTTATGAAATTCATTCTTAATATATTTGGGCACTGAGGACTTTCCTCCTTCTTCTTTAAGCGCTGCATAAGCAACTAACTCAATAATTTAAAAATAGCCAATCAATGGATCTCAAGAGATTTTCCATTTTGAGCAAAACTCCTCTGACCAGAAAAACCTTACCCTTCCTCTCTGGTGAATCATTGCTGTGGATTTGCATGGCTCCCACAGACACACTAACTAAGGGCCCTTAAAGGCCAATGATCACGAAACATCTATAAAACCCAAAGTGATTGGAAAATGTAGGCTGGGCAGAGTGGAACTTTAGGAGCAGCTTTTAATCCAGCTCTACAGTCAATAGAAGTTTTGTTATTTTTCTCTAATGCAACATGGCTTTCAGTTTTATATTATTATTCTTTATTCTATCTAATAGTGTATTTAATATAGTTTATCACTCAGTTTTCTTAAATATTATATTTGTCTTAGGCAAATTTACAAATAGCATCTAGCAGACTTGTTGGGTAGGGTTGAAAGAAGAGCATGGTATAAAATTTGGAGGGAGGGGGCATCAGTCAGAGCCACTACAGTTCTTTGCAGAGCATAAGAGCTATGCTTTTGACATTCCTGTTAAATACCATGCAGGCTTACAAAGATTCCATACCCTAGATTGGCTGAGATTCCTAAAAAATCTATTTCCTAAGCACCTAAATGTGCCAGACCCTGTGCTAAGTGTACTTATCTGTGTTTATATTTCAACTGCTAATAAGATATAAAGCTTTTTTTTTAAAAAGAAACAAATAAGAAACACTCCCATTACTGACTTGGTCATTTATATACATATATAATTTTTTAAATTTAGATGGCTGCAAATTTTGGACCTCTTTATTCCTGATTCTTTATTCCTGAGATTTTTTATTATCATGTATAATTTTGTATTAATTTCAGGACTACAGCACAATGCTTTGGTGATGACCACAAGAAGTTGAGTTAACATCCACCACCGCACATAGTTACAATTTTTTTTCTTTCGATGAGAACTTTTAAGGTCTACTAATCCTGAATTTTTTAATCATCTCCCATCATCAGATGACAAAAGTCACTTAATTCCAAAAGACACTGAAAGTTAAAAAAGTAGAGATGAAAAACACGTGTTTTTAAAAATCCAACTGAGGAAAATACTCCTGTGGGAGAGTTTGCCTTGTTGTTCAGTCACTAGGTTGTGTCTGACTCTTTGCAACCCCAGGGACTGCAGCACATCAGGCTCCTCCATCCTCCACTATGTCCCAGAGGCAGCTCAAACTCATGTCCATTGAGACAGTGATGCTCTCTAACCGGCTCGTCCTCTACTGCCCCCCTTCTTTTGCCTTCCGTCTTCCCCAGCATCAGTGTCTTTTCCAGTGAGTTGACTCTTCACATCAGGTGTTCAAAGTATTGGAGCTTTAGCACCAGTCCTTCCAATGAACATTCAGGGTTGATTTTCTTTAGGATTGCTGTCCAAGGGATGTTCAAGAGTCTTCTCCAGAGCACCACAATTCAAAAGCATCAATTCTTTGGCACTCAGCCTTCTTTCTGGTCCAACTCTCACATCTGTATATCACTACTGGAAAAACCACAGCTTTACCTTGTACAACTGCAGTTTTTCCATGATGATTACACTGAAATGCCACCAATCCCTTCCCTTGAGGACAGGTTGATTGGGTGCTGAGCTCTGGTTTTGTCACAGTGAAGACAAACTCATATGTAGCTGGGTTTTAACAAGCAAACCACTGGTTTTCATGTGACCTTACCCAGCTCTGCCAGGAATGGGCTGTTTTTCCTTCAACAACAAGGTCCCTGGTTTCCTCATCTGGAAGCAGTAACAGTAACATTCATCAGAATATAATTGGAGTTTTCTTCATTTCCTGAAAATTAAAAAAGATCAGATAAACTTGCTTTAGAAAAAAGTTGACATTTTTATGATAGGGGAGAAAAAAATATGGTGCTCTTTAATAGGTGTGGCTCAGAGGTAAAGAATCTGCCTGCAATGTGGGAGACCTGGGTTCGATCCCTGGGTCGGAAAGATCCCCTGGAGAAGGAAATGGCAACCCACTCCAGTGTTCTCACCTGAAGAATCCCCATGGACAAAGGAGCCTGGCAGGATACAGTCTGTGGGGTTGCAAAGAGTCAGACACAACTGAGCAACTAATACTTTCAATTTCACTTAATGGGTGTAGGGTTATCCAGTAATATCTTGTAGGCTTTACTTAGTTAAGGTTTAGTATTAACTCTGGTTTCTCATTCAAAACACCTGCAGAGGGACTGCTGCTGCTGCTGCTAAGTCACTTCAGTTGTGTCCAACTCTGTGCGACCCCATAGACGGCAGCCCTCCAGACTCCACCATCCCTGGGATTCTCCAAGCAAGAACACTGGAGTGGGTTGCCATTTCTCCAATGCATGAAAGTGAAAAGTGAAAGTGAAGTCGCACAGAAGTAGTCAAACATCTGGTTTGTCACAACAGAAGCTAGTTGTGGAACACAAAGGTTTTTGAAATGTCTTACATGACATCACTGGGAAAGCTATAATAAAAGTGTTTAAGGATGTGTACGAGAGACTTGATATTGTTCAGAGTAGTGTATAGAAAGCCCAGGTAAACATTTGGCATGATTCACCAAGTTCACAGTAGTTGTGGTAACCTCTTAATTCACAGAATCATGAAAGAATCTTCTTTAAGCTGGAAATAAATACATCCCAAGGAAGGAGATCCAACCAGTCCATTCTAAAGGAGATCAATCCTGGGTGTTCATTGGAAGGACTGATGCTAAAGCTGAAACTCCAATACTTTGGCCACCTCATGTGATGAGTTGACTCACTGGAAAAGACTCTGATGCTAGGAGGGATTGGGGGTGGGAGGAGACGGGGACGACAGAAAATGAGATGGCTGGATGGCATCACCAACTCGATGGACATGTTTGAGTGAACTCCGGGAGTTGGTGATGGACAGGGAGGCCTGGCGTGCTGTGATTCATGGGGTCGCAAAGAGTTGGTCACGACTGAGCGACTGAACTGAAGGAAGGTTTAGAATCCAGCTCCTTTGAAAGCTTCTTAGGAGCAGAACAGTGCCCTAAATTGCTTCACTATATTCTGGCCTGAGGACAAAGCTTCCAGAACATGAGGCAGGAAGAGAAGTGACCCCTATGTGGGTGTCAATGACACCCCGAAGCTAAGAGTCCTGACCAGGATGCAGTGCACCCTTTCCTCGAGGATCAGTCATCGGAGCTATCTTGGTGACCACACTGAGTAGGATGGCCATCTGGAAACTCCAGTTGGAGACTGGACAAGTGTTGGTCATTCTTTGCTTCCCCTGAACTGGGTACCGCTTGTAGGAGCAGTCCCACCTTCACGAATCTGCCACTAGTGAGTGTGAAGTGGGACCTGAGACTACTGCCAAATTATAAATGAGTATGTCTCCTGGGATGTAGTGTGTGAATTCTGATATGTCTGTCCTACAATTTTTAGGAAAATAAATCCTAGCAGTTCTCTGGCATGGCAGCCTTACTTGGCAGTAGGAGGGAAATTTTGGCGAACTGCAATCTGGGGAAGGATTGGGGTAGGAGACATTAGGGAGCTGGGATAAAATGGTTTGCTAATCACCTCCATCGGATTAGTGCCTTCCACACTTCCATACCCTCTCCATATCCTGCCTTGGGCATGTAGTAATTAGGACATTCCTTTTGTTAAGGGATATGTTTGAACTCTGCCTTTTAATTTTGTGATTTTGATCTCCTTGAATTACTGATTAATCAACTTTCCAAGTAGGCACTCACCCCCTTCAGTTCAGTTCAGTCGCTCAGTTGTGGCCGACTCTGCAACCCCATGGACTGCAGCCTTGGGGACAAATAGTAAAGAAAGCCGGTCAGGCTGAGTGCCACCAGTCCTGTTCTTCCAGTTGGGACTGTGCCTGAGAAAGCAAAGTGGGACACTTCCTGCCCTATGAACTGCTTCTTAGCTTCTCAGCAGCCACACTGCATCAAGGACTTGGCTTCCTCACTGCGATCTCAGCCTCCATCGGGGGAGGGGGGGGTGGACCAGTAGCCTTCTATGGTCTATGGAACATGGCCACCCTTCTGTAAAATTTTCTGTGCAACAGATCTTAACTACAATGTTGGATGGCCAAATGTAATTTTGCTGTTTTTGCTTATTTTCACGTAGAAGAAATGTTGAAATGTTTATGTGGAAATGGCAAAAACTGTGAGATTAAATACAGAGAGATTAAATGTCATTGGTTTTGGCTATTCTTTTAACAAGAAACTCAGATTCTTAGATTGTCTTTTTTCCTTCAAGCGGGATTCCTTTAGTATAGTTCCTATTCTGTGAATAGTAACATATTAATGTGTGGCGTAGTGACCCTCCAATATCTAAGAAGTAACTATCAGAAGAACAAATCATCAAAGCTACTTTTCTTGTAATCAATGGTGGAACCACTGCAAAATAAATGAGAAAATTTTGATGCAAAACATTTTTCATTAGATATTATAAAATCTTGTTATTATAATATACAGAGGTAGTCAAGTTCTCATATCCCCCCAACACACACAGAGTTTCCCCATCATAACCATCTTGCATTAGTGTGATTTATTTATTATAACTAAGAAGTCAATGTTGATATTTTATTGCTGACTAAAGTCCACCATCTTCATCAGGGCTCAGTCTTGGTGTTAGGCATTCCATGGATTTGGAAAATGTATAATGACATGTATCCATCAAAATATAGACTCGTTTCACTGCCCTAAAGAGAAAATTAAGGCTAAAGACTAACTAGTTCTGTGATCCAAGAAGAGATAGACATTTGAAAATGGGCTTTCCGAGTTTCATACATTATGCTCCAATTTGACTCATTATTGGGATTTTCTAGAATAGGGATATTCTGCAATTTCACATAATTCTCATTTCCAGAGTATGTCACTGTTTCAATTCTCACTACTCTTCTTCTCTCCCTCTGATAGAATTCTGCTTCATTAAAACCTGAGGAGATGAAAATGCATATTGCTCATATGATAAAGGAGCCAACAAAACAAAACGCACATGCTGGAAGTTGGGTACAGTTCATTAATAGCCTTGGAAATTTTGTTCCGAAACAGATCGTCTTGTATTAGAGGAAGTGAAAATGGGAATGCTTCTTAGCCTTCATTCACTAGTTTCTGGAATGTTTCTGTTTAGTCAGCAACATTTTTAAAGGGCATTTTCAAAAGAAGAGAGAATGCAAATTAGCAGCATTGGGCATTACACAGTAAATAAAGGAACTGTCAGAGAAAAATCAAATGGAAAACCAGTGGTATCATGGACATTTATAAGGACAAAGTGCTATATTGCTTTAAATGGGAACAAAGGCAATTCTGCCTTATCTGAATTCCATCCTGTGGGTTGTGATAAGTGTAAAATACCAGAGTAATTGTAATTTAGAGAATGTGTGACGTATAAAGTCTGGGGGCTACTCTAGTGGTATGGGATTCTGTTCTCCCATACTGGCAAAAAGTTAGTTATTGTCCTATAATCTTATAACAATAAAATGTCTTCTATTATGAAAATTAATCATTAATGTACAATTAATTCAAAATTATCTGTTTTTCTATTTCTTTTCCCTGTTAGTAATAAGAAGTCTCTGCTGTTCTGTCTACCCTCTTGTGTGTGTGTTAGTCCCTCATTCGTGCCCAACTCTTTGTGACCCTATGTACTCTAGCCCACCAGACTCTTCTGTCCATGGGATGTTCCAGACAAGAATACTGGAGTGGGTTGCCATGCTCTCCTCCAGGGGGGCATCCATGTCTCCTGCGTCTCTTGCACTGGTAGGCAGATTTTTTATTACTGAGCCACCTGAGAAGCCCCATCTACCTTCTTGCCTTATTTCAAATACTTTTGATGCTTGGGTGCATATTTATGAAGTAGCTGAATGAAGTCATGGGTATGACTTGTGGCCATGAAATGAAGCAAGACTAGATGTTCCTTTTTATAGCTCAGTCTACTTTTATTATTGCCTTGATTTATTAGGACCGTGTTCCAGCCAGTTGATCAGTGACACTGCAGTTGCACTGGAAAACTTTTACAGGTTTTGGGCTCCATGTTATAGTTGCTATTGCATCATGATCAGCAAAATAGAGATCAGGAGACCCACGAGCTACCATCCCATTTACATGGAGCAGTCATTTCTCCATGCTATAGTTTACAATAGCAGAACAATGATGATAATACTGCCATACCTACACTGCAGGTTTGTCATGAAGCACAGTTTTTGTGACAATAGACATTAACATTAATAAATCAGGAGATGATGTTCTTCACATCACTAACAATTTAATCAACATAATGACAATCTCATGTCTCATAAGATATATTTTACTTAACAAAGCCCTGGAATATACTCTTCCCCTTCCTATGTGATATTAATGAGTTATTAATTAAGTTATTAGTTAATTAAATATGTTAAAAGCCATTAACTTATTAAGATATTAGTAAGTTATTAATTTTTCCATCCCAAGAGCTTCCCCCAAAGTGACATGCACTTATTCAGTGACAATCTCTTGTCTCAAAAGAGACGTTTTACTTAACAAAGCCCTGGAATATGCTTTTTCCCTTCCTATGTGATATTAATGAAAAGTATCTAGTGTTTTTGTATTCCAAGAACTTCCCTCAAAGTGACATGAACTTACTCAGTGGCCACCCATCCCTGATGTTCTTTCCCTTGCTGCTGCTAAGTCACTTCAGTTGTGTCCGACTCTGTGTGACCCCACAGACGGCAGTCCACCAGGCCCCCCCGTCCCTGGGATTCTCCAGGCAAGAACACTGGAGTGGGTTGCCATTTCCTTCTCCAATGTGTGAAAGTGAAAGTGAAGTCGCTCAGTCATGTCTGACTTGTAGCGACTCCATGGACTGCAGCCCATCAGGCTCCTCTGTCCATGGGATTTTCTAGGCAAGAGTACTGGAGTGGCTTGCCATTGCCTTCTCCGAGTTCTTTCCCTTAGGCGATACCAAATTGGAACAATTATTACCCACAAAGTGTCTGGGGGGTCTTTTGCCCCCTGCACATTTGGCCCTTCTCCATGCATGAACACCGCGCTGAGTGCTGAAGTGGTGGGTCTTTGTGCCTTTCTCATTGTTATTCTCCGGTGCCGAGCCACTTGAATACTTGCGCAAGAGAAGCAAGGTCCGGGCGTCAAGTCAGTTTCAGCTCTTGAGATCTGAAAGGCAGCCACTTGGAGTTCATTACACATTTCGACTCAACACTCCTGCCATAACATTGTATTGCACAAGAATTCTCAATTCATTTTGGCTGCGTTACAAGGCCTGTTTTCTGCCTGGATGCCCAGGTCTCTCTTTCTTTACATTGTCTCTGGTTGGTGTCCAGGAATAAAGGATACTTACCATTTAAAAAGGCAGAATAGTTTGCAAAGAAAATACTTCCCGCTAACTGGCACTCTCTGAGAACGTTAAAGACGCAAATGAGGACAGTCACTTCCTTTGGAAGCATACTTATTTTTATGCATCTTTTCTGAAAAAAAGTTATTTCTTTGTGTATCTTGCTCATCGTAATTTATGTTTTCCCATCCATGAGAACTTTATGAAAAAGAGAGAATCTCTCTTTTATTGACGAATTACTCCTTTACTGACTAGGAGCTTTAACCTTCATGTGTATATATATATATATATATATGCACACCTGGCCAAGATCACTTTAAAACACAAAACCAGAATCTTTTTTCTCAAGCTTCTTGAGAAAAAGGTCTTCAGTGCTAGTTCTTCACACTGGAGTGTGAGTTTAATAATACTAAAATAGAAATGTTTAAAAATACATCTTGGCTTTTTTAATTGATAAAGGTAATATGAATTAATTCTATTCTATTTATTTTACACAGTAGGGTTTAATAAACCTCCAATGCCTTCACTTTTCTGTTTTAAGAGCTGCCTATCTGGAGAGTATTTTGTGTAGCAAGGTGAGATTTGGAGACACATGTCTGTCAGCCTTAAAAAAAGAAAAGCCATTTAACTGCTTCTTTTCAGAGGCTGAACTGCAGTGGTGGGTTTAGGGAGATGGGAGGAAACAAGGCTGGCCTGCATTGTTTAATGTTCTTGCATGTGTGTGCAAGCATGTGTGTGTGTGTGTACGCGCACATGTTGTTTTCCACAGGGAGAAGCTAATCTCTTGGCTTAGCTCCACCTTAGTATTAGCCTCAGTGCTTTCTCTCCCCCTTTACTCTAAATCATTATTAAGTTTATTACTTCTTTTTTTCTTTTGCTGGAGAAGATTAATGGCTTTCCCTGGGCAGAGCGATCTCAGCAGAGCCCAGTGGCTCTATAAATAGCACCTGCGGCTAATTCTCCAGTGCCTGGTATCTCCCCAACACATCTTGGTCTTTAAACAATTTGTTCAGAAGAGGAAAGCTAAGGGTCACTGTGCACTTTGGTGTGACTCAAAACGTGTTTTATGGATAATGGGGTTTTTCTCCAGGAAGTTTGGCCTGGTGGGTCCTTTGGAGAAACTGGACGTCCTGGCATGTCTGTCCCCGGGGAGGCATGCCTCACTAACCAAACTTGTGAAGATATCTCAGAACCTGTTGGACCCGTGGGGGTGGCACCATTAACTTCCCCACCCCTCTGCTTTTTTCTCATTTCTCCTTTCTTGGTAGGTTTCAGGATCAGCTGAACGGTTCCAATAGCCTAGGGGAGATCTGACTTCATGGAGTTATAAAACACAGAAAGGGAAATGCTGGGAAAATGGCAATGCTAAGGCTCAGTAACTCATGGTTTCAGATAATGGAATACTTCTGGACCATGCAGGTTACAGGGTGGACCTGTGGCCGTCGTTTTAAAACAATCTACATCTTTAGAGGTGGTACTAGGAACAAGAGAGTGCCTCACCTCTAGGGCACAGAGCAGGTGTTCAGTAAATCTTTGTCGTCTGAATGGATGAATGAAAGGTGTTATATTTCTTGCTATCAGAAACCTGCTCAAGATGAGCTGAAAGCACTGCAGTTGCAAGTGACGTCATGTGACTTAAAAAGGCCCTGCCACCTGTTAGGGGAAGGGAAAGGGAGAATAAGGCTCCCATCCCTGCTGTTCAGTTATGGCTCCTCCTGAGTAGACCAGATCACCAGTGAAGAAAACTGTTGAGCATCTGGTGTTTTGCTGGATACCTTGATGAAACCACATGCTTTGTTGGTTAAATGCAGTGTTCTCTTTATTAATAAATATCTTCCACTGCTATTCGATATTTACATTTGACCTCAGGAGCAGTGAATTCTTCCTAACTTTCGTATCTGGTGAGATTAAGGAGAGACCCAAGGATGCTACTCAGACCTTGCACTCAGAACACTAGAGAGGCTTAACTCTGTGTATGTCAATCTAGTACATGGATTCAAATTTGAAGTGTCCATTCTCTTAGAAAAAGACTCCCAGGATTTTATTTATTCTTGTCTGTGTAATCAAACCCTTTATCTGCCTATTTATTTCACCAGTATTATCATATAATTACATAATAGCTTCTTACAGCTGAGAGCTGCCTCAGAGAAAATTTAGAATAATCATTGCCTTTTGCAGGTGAAGAAACTGAGACCCAGGGGATGAAATACCTTGTGCAAGAGAAGAGTTGCCAGCTTGTCAAGAGCAGAGTTAAGTGAGAATGTGGGCTTCCTGTCTGCTGTGTAATATAGCTCCCTTTATACCACGTTGACTTTATTCACATCAGTGTCCTCAGTTTTCACTTTGGCAATGTGAATTTCTGAAACCAATGATTTATAAATTTAAAAAAAGAGATCCTCTAATGTACTTTATTATATGTACACAATAAGAAACAACTGATCTGAAGTGGGTTAGATGTGGGCATGTGCTATGTGTTGCTGTGCTCAGTCACTTCAGTCATGTCCAACTCTTTGTGATGCTTTGGACTGTAACCCACCAGGCTCCTCTGTCCATGGTATTCTCCAGGTGAGAATGCTGGAGTGGGTTGCCATTTCCTTCTTCAGGGGATCTTCCTGACCCAGGGATTGAACCCAGGTCTCCTGCTTAGCAGGCAGATTCTTACCACCGAGCCATTGCCAAATGACCCCTGGTGGACAAAATTACCCTCAGAGTACAATTAACCACAGAGCTAAAGGAAGTCTTGTTTCTTTCCTGAGCTTCTGCTTTGGATGGACTCCATCTAAAATGGGGCTATTCTAGAAGGTAAACTGTTTCAATAAGTAAAACTAGTCAAATGTATTGCTCAAGAGTTGGACTGTGAAGAAAGCTGATCGCCGAAGAATCGATGCTTTTGAACTGTGGTGTTGGAGAAGACTCTTGAGAGTCCCTTATACTGCAAGGAGATCCAACCAGTCCATTCTAAAGGAGATCAATCCTGGATGTTCATTGGAGGGACTGATGCTAAAGCTGAAACTCCAATACTTTGGCCACCTCATGAGACGAGTTGACTCACTGGAAAAGACTCTGATGCTGGGAAAGGTTGGGGGCGGGAGGAGAAGGGGACGACGGAGAATGAGATGGCTGGATGGCATCACCGACTCTGTGGACATGAGTTTGAGTGTACTCCGGGAGTTGGTGATGGACAGGGAGGCCTGGCGTGCTGTGATTCATGGGGTCGCGGAGAGTCGGACACGACTGAGCGACTGAACTGAACTGAACTGAACTGAAGAATTTAATAATAAATGCTGTCAGTTATTAATTCATTTTACCCTTTGGATGTTTTATTTTGAGGACTTTTTAGTGGAGAACACAATGTGTGCTAGTTTGGGAAGATCATGTTCATTTCATCAGGGAACACAATGCCATTCTTTTATTGAGCCATTGGTCTGAGTTTGGCCAAATGCCACAGTTCCAGGACAGAGAACAAAAATTACAGCTTCACACATTCTGCCATCATCAAGAACCTGGACTCCCAAATCAGCTGTTTTTCCCTATTGTTTTCCATTGGATGGTTTAGTGGAATACACTTATAAACAGACACCCAGCCCAAGTCCCAAGAGTCTGAGCCTATGAGGTCTTATGACTCCTGTCTACCTCATCGTAGGTGTCACATGATACCATTTTTTGTCATAACATCTTTTTTTGTTTGAGAGAAACAAAATGTCATTGAGTGTTTGTTCTCATAAATAGCACTGGGCCTCTCCACTTCAAATGTAATGGAGAATTTCAAGAAACAGTTAAGGAAATTTTCCCTTATCTCCCTCCCAGAAACATAAGATGTAGAAGTGCAAAACACAGTTCTCCAGAACTGACATCCTTCACTTCTCATCTTTCTTATCCGCAACCTTTCAGCGTCTTCTTCACTTTGATCTTCCAATATCTAGGTCTTAACCACCTATTGTTTGTTATGGCAGTCACTCAGTCATGTGTGACTCTTTGCAACCACATGGACTGTAGCCCACCAGTCTCCTCTGTCCGTGAAATTCTCCAGGCAAGAATACTGGAGTGGATAGCCATTCCCTTCTCCAGGGTATCTTTCCAATCCAGGGATCGAACACAGATCTCTTGTATTGCAGGCAGAGTCTTTACCTTCTGAGCTACCGGGGAAGATGTCCCCAATTTCTACATGCTTCTGAGAGCATTTTAAAAATTAGTACCCAAATACATGCTGGGAAAGATTGAAGGCAGGAGGAGAAAGGAATGACAGAGGATGAGATGGTTGGATGTCATCACCAACTCAATGGACATGAGTTGAGCAAGCTCCAGGAGATGGTGAAAAACTGGGAAGTCTACTGTGCTGCAGTCCATGGAGTTGCAGAGAGTAGGCTGATCAACTGAACAACAACAACATCCAAATACAATGGCTCAAAATACCTGTAATACTTTAGACTCTTAGAAGCCAAGCGTTCCTACCTCAGTATTTCCAGAGGTCCGTTTATTCTTTCATTCATCCATCCAGAATGTATTTGTCACATATACTCTGTACTTCCATTCCAGATTCCGGCTCCCACTGACTTCCCATCTTGCCCCCTATTGCTATCTTCTCTCCATCTACTTTATCTCCTGTGTTGTCAGTATCTCCTCAAATTTATTCTCCAAAGCACCGCAGACTCAGGGTTGCTGTGTGACAGATAGTCATGGAAGGCTGATAATGTTAGAGAAGACAACCATCTTGTGCACAAAAAGAAATTGCTTAAAATTAAACAGTAGTTATTGCTTTTTCTTATAAGACCCTTTGCCAACCCATCACTATGGATGTCTTATTGACCAACTTCCTTCTCAAGATCTGCTTAACAGGCTGCCATGTTGCCTGTGCCTGCTCCCACTTTTTTCAGATCAGAGGAACCTCACACACACGCTTCTTACCTGTCTCCTGCTTAGGAGCATCTTCTAGTCAGGTCGTTGCTGTTTACAATCTTATTATCTAATATAATTTGGGCCTTTTATATCAACCATCTCCTTTCAAACTTTTCATCATCCAAGAAAGCTTATTAGGGTATTTTCCTACGCAAAGGATTCTACACCCTTAGCAAAGCAAAACATTAACAGATGCTTTGCATTTTCATTTTTTCCTATAATTTGTTTATGTTTGTATTCTTAGGCAGAGTTTTTTGGCCAGTACATCAACTTTTGTGATAGAATGAAGACAGCCAGAAATGTATTTCCCCTTATCCAGAGCAAGGCCCTGGGGTAAATTAAAAAAAAAAAAATCCTGTTATGTTATTACCCCAGTGTACTCATTTCTCCCTTAAGCTCTGCCCTTAAACACAAACAAGCTACTATTTCTTCCTAGTACCAATTATGAAAAGGGAATGGATGGAGCTGTACCTCAAGCCCCCTGGGGTTTTCCTTTGGAAGAACTTTAGCATGCATTTTCATAAAAGGGTAGTTATAATGAATGGGTTGAAATGAGATTTGTTGACTTATCCATTTTATTTCTGTCCAAAGACCATGGGAAAGTATGGATTAGCTCACACTTGGGAATGTAGCTTCTATCAGAAAAAAAGAGCTCAATCTATTGAGTTGAACATTTGGACTATCTTCCATCAAATTCAACTATAAGAGGGAAAGATCTTATTTTCCTCCAAGAAAATAAACTCTCCCTGCCAAGGATTACCGTGAACAACAATGCAGGCTGATTCTTTTTTGGGGGGGGCTGGGGGGCAAAAGGGGAAAGATGTCAGAGGAGGGAAGCTATGTCGGGGTGTTTTAGATCTAGCATTTAGATGAGTGTTTCCCAGTGCAAAGAGCTCAGAGGAATCTCCATTGTGATGTATGCATAGTAAGTCTGTGAAGATATTTTCACTTCTGTTAATGTCTGAAATTAATATATGAATGAAACAAATTGACAGTGAGACAAATATTTCTAGTTGGCAACAATATGCCTTAACAATAGAATAAAATAGAACACAAATGGTAAGGAGAGAAGCTATTTAAAAATTTAAACACAAAAAGCCTGATGCTTCTTTTGATGAAGTCAACTATGTGACCGATTATTTTCAGAGATAGACAGCATATATTGAGCACTTACTGTGGGAGATGGGAATACTGTGTACTGGATGTTCCCTAAGCCTAATTCTCAGCACTACTATTCACAGCACTCCTATGAAGCAAGTTATCCTATCCCCATTTCACAGATGAGGAAACTGAAGCTCAGTGGGTAAAGAATACGCATGTAATTCAGGAGACACAAGAGACAGGGGTTAGATCCCCTGGAAAAGGAAATGGCAGCCCTCTCCAATAGTATCTCCTGAAAAACCCCATGGACAGAGGAGCCTGGAGGGCTACAGTCTGAAGGATCACAAAGAGTTGAACATGACTAAGCAACTAAGCACAAAGAGAAGTAACATGTCCTCAGTCTTGTTGGTCAGGGGCAGAACCAGGTTTCAAACCTAGGTGTCTGACTTCAGAGCTGTGCTCTCTGCCACTTCATATGGTCTCTTTTGAAATGAATTCAGTTATTTCCAATAGGAAATCAGTAATTATTTCCAATTATTTCTGTTTTGATTTTCATACTTTATTTTTGCAAATCATACTATATATATATATATATATATTTTTTTTTTACTATGTTTAGGTATACATTGTTCTTTAGCTTAAACTTCTGATGTGATTTGGTGACCATATTGTTGAATATAGTGATTCTTGCTTTATTCCATTGCAGGCAAAAGCAGAAACGGTGACTTCTATGGAAGTCATGTGCTCTACAGCATTGTTAACGTGGTCCTATCCTTAAATGTCTAGGTACATTTAGAACTCTCACTTATTTGGTCAAATAGCTCTTTGTTCTTAATATAATTTTAAAATTGGCACTTGTAAATCCCAGTCTAATTCTTTGCACATGCTAAGTGTTCAAAGAAGTTTTGTTGACATAAGTAAGCATATTTCAAGTTTTGGGAGGGTAAAATGTGGCCCAAGAGTTCTGAAGACCTGTGAAGTTTGAAAATAATTTTAGTTCCAAAAGTAGCCAGCCAAATTTTTATAATTTGGGTAAAAAAAAAAAATAGTGTGCTAAAATGAGTTTCCAAATATTTCCCCATGTTTTTCTTGTCTTTTTCAGATCTGGGCTTATGTTTTTCTTGTCATGTTCAGGTAGACGTACGTAACTTACTTAGAAAGCACATGGCTCTCCCTCCAATGTGTCAGTATAGGAGTGATAATAATACTACTGTTGCTGATCAAGAGTCTGCCACATCCAGTCCTCGTCTTGGTGCTTTGAGGATTTCTATATTTGAACCCACTGTGATGGTTATTTTCTCCATTTGCTGATGATGTTAATCACCTTCCTGGAGATGCACCATTAAAGTGGAAGAACTGCAATTCAAGCCTGTATTGGTTTATTTCCAAAGCCTCCACCCTCTAATTTCTTTGCAATGAAGAACAATAAGCTCCGTTCTCTCTGCAGATTTATTCTACTGGATTTGCTCACATCACTCTTAAGTACCACAGAGAGATACTAAGTCATGTCCATTTTATTCCAGCAGTAAAGAATCCACCTGCCAATGCAGGAGATGCAGATTTGATCCCTGGATTGGGAAGATTCCCTGGAGGAGGAAATGGCAATCCACTCTAGTATTCTTGCTTGAGAAATCCCACGGATAGAGGAGCCTAGTGGGGTACAGTCCATGGGATCATAGAAGAGTCAGATGTGACTTAGTGACTGAACAGAAACAACACGGCATTTTTATTCTTCACGTATGCCAGAGGGATGGTAATAAATGAAATGACTTCAGCTTTGCTTGTCAAGAGTGGCTTCCCTTTTCTGTCACCCACACAAACTCAATATAGGGATGAATTTTTGTAACTCAATGGGCACATACATAATATTTCTACTGAGATCATTTCATGATGTGGGACGCAAGCTCCCTGGGCTGGATGCCTGGAGGCCTCCCTTCAGTTCCAGATCTGCCGCTGAGCAACACTTGGCAAGTCACTTAACCTCTCTGGATTCAGGCTTCTTCACTTGCTTTCTCAGTGGCTTGCCAGCTCTCGCATATTTTCAATAACATTAACATCTTCCAAAAATGATAGGACAAAGTAAGTTTGACCTAAGTGTCATGGGTTGTTTGAAAGATATACCCATGACCTCATTCCTGGAACTGTGGATGTTACCTTATATGGCAAATGAATGAATATTCCTTGTATAAGAAAAAAAAATATGAAGGATCTTGAAAGGAGGAATATGCCCTAGATTATCTGCTGCTGCTGCTAAGTTGCTTCAGTCATGTCCGACTCTGTGCGACCCCATAGACGGCAGCCCACCAGGCTCCTGTGTCCTTGGGATTCTCTGGGCAAGAACACTGTAGTGGGTTGCCATTTCCTTCTCTAATGAGTGAAAGTGAAGTCACTCAGCCGTGTCCGACTTCTAGCGACCCCATGGACTGCAGCCTACCAGGCTCCTCCATCCATGGGATTTTCCAGGCAAGAGTACTGGAGTGGGTTGCCATTACCTTCTCTGTAGATTATATGGGTGGGCCTTAAATACAATCAGATGTGTCCTTGTAAGAGAAAAGTATATGGAGTTTTGAAGCAGAAGAAGAGGAGACAATTGATCATGGAGGCAGAGATTTGGAGTGGTGATGCCACGAGCCAAGGAACACCTAGAGCCACCAGAAGCTAGAAGAGTCAAGGGAAACATTTTCCCCTAGAACTTTCACAGGAACCATGGCCAAGGCCAATACCTTGATTTCAGACGTCTGGTCTCCAGCATCATTTGAGAATACATTTCTCTTCTTTTAAACCACCTAGTTTGTAATCAGTTCAGTTCAGTTCAGTCGCTCAGTCGTGTCCGACTCTTTGCGACCCCATGAATCTTGTTCCAATAGCCACAGGAGACCTACATACCTGGTTATGCCACAAAATACATCTTCTGCTGGATTTTCCTATAATACTTACAGGGGAACATTTGTAGAGGAAGAAGCACAAGAGTTCAGGGTTAATTAAGCATTCTCAATAAAGCATTCATCCCAATGAAATGCTCTGAGACTATGATGCGAAATGTATTTATCTAAACGCTACTCTTTGGAGAGCTCTGGGCCCTCAGTTGGGTTGGCTATGCTGAGACTAGGCTTACGTCTTCTAGTCCTCAGTTGAAGAGTACAGAGCAAAGAAGAGGGAAGCCAGTGTCCTGGCACCCGTTTTAAGAACTGAAAAGTTCCATCCTGATGACCAAATCCAAACTGGAAATGAAAGCCGATTATCAAGTGGAAGCAATATAAGTGGGGCCCACAGCTGGGAAGATTCAGGCTCAGAAGAAATTCCTGAGGCATTGACCCATGATTGTGAGGATGGAGGGCTTCAGGTAAAATGCGAAGGTTGTTCATGGCTAAAACGGGCACAATTTTTATAAAAATGATCGTAAAGTTCTTATAATCCAGCTCCTTCACTGTTCCCCTGAATTTCCTCACCTCACAGCTATATCACCACCCAGCCTCTACAAACTTCCGACAGCGTTCATTCATTCACTCAGCCACTTAATATTTGAGTGCCTTCCACATTCATTTCAGTTCAGTTCAATGCAGTCACTCAGTCATGTCCGACTCTTTGCGACCCCATGGACTGCAGGACGCCAGGCTTCCCTGTCCATCACCAACTCATGTCAGACCACAATCATGGATAAGACTAGTAGGTGTTGGTAGTTGTTTGAAATGAGATGTAGTAAGAGGAGGCGAACATTGCAGTGGAGAGGGACAAAATGCACTGCGGCAGTGAGACTAGAGTAAATGGCCTCTGGCTGGAGGACACAGGGCTGGCATCCTAAGAGGTGATATTTGAGCTGAGTCTCAGATGTGAGTAATGCACTCCCCTGAGGCAGCTCATTTCCTCTTCAAAAAGTCCTTCCTTACATTGAAGCAAAATATGTGCTTCATTAATTTTTACCTAAACTCCGAATAGTCATTATAACCCAAGCCAATGACTCTTGAGGACTTTGATCTCAATGGGTGGAAAGACACCAGGAATGTATGAAGTTTGTTTTCAGTAAGTCTCTGCCCTGTGGAGGGCCCTTTTCAAAGGGAAGCACACAATATTCTCATTTCTTGGACAATAAATTCTTGAATAGGAATTTTTAAGGCTTGCCAGAGGAAACTCTTTAGATGGTTAATATTGCAGCAAGAATGAATTCTTCAGCAAATGGCCCATCTTCCTGCTCCATGCTTCTAAATAGATCTTTCCCAAGTACAGTCGGAAGGTGGGGAGGTCATGCCAACAGTGAGGTTTATACATTGTGAAAGTCCAACTGCTGGAGCCAAAAGCCTGGGAGATAACAGGTAGCCCTCACCCAAATAATCTGTCATCACTTTCTGTTGACTCTAACCTTGCCTAGGGCTTTCCTGGTGGCTCAGATGATAGGTAAAGAATCTGCCTGGAATGCAGGAGACCTGGGTTCATTCTCTGGGTTGGAAAGATCCCCTGGAGGAAGGCATGGCAGCCCAGTCCAGGATTCTTGCCTGGAGAATCCCCATGGACAGAGGAGCCGGGCAGGCTATAGTCATGGGGTCATAAAGAGTCAGATACGACTGAGCGACTAAGGACAGCCTTACCTGGGCTCTATCCATTCTTGCCTCTCCCTCTGCCCCTAGCATCCCTCCCTCGAATGACAGAGAGCTTCCTTGCCTGGTCCCCACACCTCCCTTTACACCTTTCTCAGGTCGCTCTTCAGTCAATAGCCGGTGATGCTAAAAAATGCAACTTGACAGTGAAGGGAGTCAGAAAGAGAAAAACAAATAATGTATATTAACTCATATATATGGAATCTAGAAAAAATAGTTCTGATGAGCCTATTTGCAAGGCAGGAATAGAGACATGGTTGTAGAGAAAGGACTTGTGGACACAGCGGAGAAGGGAGAAGGTGGGACGAACTGAGAGAGTAGCGCTGAAATATACACACTACCATGTGTAAAACAGATAGCTAGTGGGAGGCTGCTGTGTAACACAGGGAGCTCAGCCCGAGCTCTGTGATGACCCAAGGAGAGGGGCGAGGTGGGGGCAGGAGGCTCAAGAAGGAGGTGACACAGGTATACTTATATCTGATACATGTTGCTGTATGGCAGAAAGCAACACAACATTGAAAAGCAGTTATCTTCCAACTGAAAATGAAAATAAATTTTAAAAAATGCAAATTGGATCATGTCATTCCAGGCTAGAGCCCTTCGGTGTCTTCTCCTACCTGAGAATTAAGTCCAGACCCTTTCATATGGTGTATAAGGCCTGTAGGGGCCAGACCCAGGGTCCCATTGATTCACTTCCAAGTCACTCTCTTCTTTGCTCTCTGCAAGAACACCCACTTGACCTTCCTGAAGACACTAGGCTCTACCTCGTGCCCAGGTCTTAGCACAGACATTTCTGCTGGCTTGGAAATCCTCATCTTTTATCTTCCTACATCTGCCAGCACCCAGACTCCAAACAGCTCTCTCTCCATCTCTCCATCTGTCTCTCACACACACTCACACACTTCGACTTAAAAAAACGCACAACACGAGAGCTGTGAGCTAAGTTTTATTTGGGGCGAAATGAGGACTGTAGCCCAAGAGACAGCATCCCGGTAGCTCTGAGAAACTGCTCCAAAGAAGTAGGGAGGAAGGTCAGCATACATGTGATTTTTGGTGAAGGGGGAATACGTGCAATCAAGCACTTTTTTTTTTTTTCCAGAAGGGTTCTGCTACTCATGAGAAGCAATCATCCCCATGAAAAATTTTAGTGCTTTTCTAGGTATGAGGAGATACAAGAGCTGGGTTCATAAAAGTCGGCTCTCGAAAAGATCTAACTATTCAAAGGCCTGTTCTGCCAGTTTTTCCCAGAGCACAGAGGACCTCATTTGTGCTCTCCTACCTGAACCCCTTTCAGGGAGTGTTGAAAGTCAGCAGCTGTAGCAATGCATGTTAATCGTTGAGTAGTGTCCTACTCTTTATCGACCCCATGGACAGTAGCCTGCCAAGCTTCTCTATCCATGGAATTCTCCAGGCAAGAATACAGAAGTGGGTAGTCATTCCCTTCTCCAGGGATCTTTCCAACTCAGGGATCAAACCCAGGTCTCCTGCATTGCAGGCAGATTCTTTACCATCTGAGCCACCAGCAGAGCTGTACATGATTTAATCCTTGAAGAGGAGATGGCAAGTGCCAGTGTGTAGTTGACACGCCCATACACATGTGCACTCATGCATACGCACGCCTGCCTCTTTAGCCTGTGTGACCCTTCCTTCTTAGGATCTATTGTATTTCCTCATAGAATGGTTGTGAAGATTGGGTGAGTTAATACATGCAATGCTCACTTGGGTCCCTGTGTCATGGTAAAGGCTCAGTGGGTGTCACTGAAGCCATCACCATCATCATCGTGTTTATGTACTATTTTCCTTTCAGTTGGAGATTAAAGTCATAGGCAAGTAAAAAGTAGCCATCAGCTCAGACAGCAACATGCTGCTGCTGCTGCTTAGTCACTTCAGTCTTGTCCGACTCTGTGATCCTGTGGACTGCAGCCTGCCAGGCTCCACTGTCCATGGGATTCTCTAGGCAAGAGTACTAGGGTGAGTTACCATGTCCTCCTGCAGGTTCAGTCCCTGGGTCTCCTGTATTGCAGACAGACTCTTTAACACTGAACCACCAGGGAAGCCCAGAGAGTAACATGCTGAGCATCAAATGCCATGCTATTTCCTCTCCCCGTGTTTCACTTTCCTCTCCTCCTATCCTTCCTTCAGCCAAGGACATTCAGTGGGATCAATTTGTTTCTTTTGCAAGAAGTTTTTCCAGACCTTTGCATCCATAATACTCTCTCTCCTCTCTAAACTCATGAACTGAGTCATTTGTTTGAATATTGAGCACAACTAGCCTTTTATATCTCTCATAAGCTTTGTCTTCCCAATATTCACTCCTTGATGGTAAAGCTGAGACTTGGATTGGTTGGTGTCCTCCACAGGAGACAAACAAAAGCAAATATTTCTGAAGCATCTGTTATGTGTGAAAGATGATAGTGTGAACTGTGGGCACATCAAGTGCCAGAGCAGAGCTTAACTGGATAAATGCTCGGTAAGTATTTGGTAACAAACTGATCATGCATTGTTTTATTAGAAAGTACAAAGCTCACACCCACTTTTTTTTCAAGGAATTGAATTATTTAAACACCAAGACTGTATGTAGCTTACAGCAAATAGTCAATTAGTTTACTTAAATTAATTTTGGCAGCAGCTAATTGGAGCCTCAAGTCTTTTGTCTTTAAACAGCTAATCCAAAACAACAAAATAAAATCATTAAGCATTTCTTAAACAATATTATTCACAGACTTAAAATATAGAATTTAATTAAATTTGACTTGTTAATCTTTTAATAGAAATTAATCTTAAGCTCATTCAAAAAAAAAAAAAAAGAGCCACACATACCTCAGGATTCTGACTATAAACATTCAACACTCAGGTCATTTTTGTGATATATGGGAATGGAGGAGGTGGTATCCCTAGGTACTTCTGAATGAGATTTGGGATTCAGCCCTCTAACTCAGTCATAATTTCATTTTTTAGCTATTTCAATGTTTCAAACATAAATCAAATCACTTTTTTAAGGATGCTAAGTAGGTTTTTGTTGTTGTTCATTTGCTAAGATGTGTCTGACTCTTTGCAACCCCATCGACAGTAGCACACCAGGCTCCCCTGTCCTTCACTATCTCCCAGAGTTTGCTCAAATTCATGTCAACTGAGTCGGTGATGCTATCTAACCACCTCATCCTCTGCTGCCTGCTTTTGCTTTCAATCTGCAATTCATAAACAATGTGAAAGCAACCCAAGTATCTCTCAAAGGATGGATGACAAGATAAGCAAAATATGGTATATGTTGATATATACAATTATATATGTATATATTTAATATAGGTATATGTACATATGTATGTATAATTATATATGTATACATATACACAATTAAATACCGTTTAACCTTAAAAAGGAAGGAAACTGATCCAGGAATGAGACTTGAGAACATTATGCTAAGAGAAATAAGCCAGTCACAGAAAGACACTCTAAGTACTTCTTCAAGCTCCATGCCACATATTTTAATAAGAAGTTTGCTTCTATTTAGATCAAAATATTTCATGATCTCTTTTGTGATTTATTCCATTATCTAGATCTGATTTACAAATAGAATCGATTTTCATTTCCAGTTTATAAAATCATCTTTTTTATATTTGACTTATGACTTAATTGCTTTGAGATCAGATAACTGAGTTGTATGCTATCAATTTTCTAGGTTTGAGTTTTGGTATAGCTGGAGCTAATATATCACTTATCCTGCTAACTGTTTTTTTTCTCGTTCAACAAGTATTTTATTGTTTTTAATGATACTTTGGCATGATGCTGGTAGTCGGATCCACACTCTCTCTGTTTTTGAAAATTCTATTTTGCTTAGTTTTTCAAGCCAGCTTTCCTCCTCTTTTTTAATAGTGTTATGTTCTTGTATTAGGCTTTTTTTTTTACTTCCTTAACATTTTAAATATTCTAAAGGCTATTTTAAATTGTTCTCTTATACTCAATATGTGGAATACCTGTTTTCCATTATTATGTGTCCTGACTCCCCACCTCTGTGGTGGTTGGTTCCTCGTGTGGTTTGTAATTTTCCATTGTGAGTTCATCTTTAGCAGTGGTGGTTTTCCTAGAAGTCTCATTAACTAGTTGGTAAAAGCATTCCTACATAGTTGTTTCAGTTTTATTAATATTTCTGTAAGTTCCTATAGGTTTTGCTGGTCTAGGATCACTTTTTAAATTAATTTTCAGTAAAAATGCGTTTTCCTCATTGGTACCTGAAGTCTGACACAGCAGTGGTGTATGAGATAGTCATGCTCTAATTTGTGAGGGTGACACTATTTTCCACCATGGTCCCACAGAGCAGATGGACTTCCTCATTGTCTTATGGGCCTGTGGGTAACTTTCTCATCCCTCTTAAAAGGAAATTGTGGTAGCCCTTTCTTTCTCCTGCCTTAACCCTCACTGAAGCCCCCTCCCCACCCAGGCCCACTTCCAGTCCCCAGGATCCCCTCAGCTTCTGCTTTTACTCACTGCTGTTGAAACCTGGTTCTGGTGCTTTCCTTTATTAGTGTCTGACTCAATTATGCATTTATTAGTTTTATTTTATCAGTTTTTAAGTAACATGCTTGGAGTAGGTAAGGTTTTCTTCATTTTTTAGATATAAAAATACCTAATTTCAGATATTTTTAGGTATAAAATTTATATAGAGAAAAGAAAATTCTCATTATTGCCAACTTTTCAAGAATATGATTCATAAGAACCATTTGATGGGATATAAATTATAGTTCAATTTGATAATTCAAAAGCCTTAGAGAAATATGCATGCCCTTCAAAAAGGCAGTTCTATCCTAGTTCAGTTCAGTTCAGTTGCTCAGTCGTGTCCGACTCTCTGCGACCCCATGAATCACAGCACGCCAGGCCTCCCTGTCCATCACCAACTCCCAGAGCTCACCCAAACTCATGTCCATTGAGTCAGTGATGCCATCCAGCCATCTCATTCTCTGTTGTCCCCTTCTCCTCCCGCCCCCAACCTTTCCCGGCATCAGAGTCTTTTCCAGTGAGTCAACTCGTTGCATGAGGTGGCCAAAGTATTGGAGTTTCAGCTTCAGCATCAGTCCTTCCAGTCTTGGAATGTGAAGTCAAGTGGGCCTTAGAAAGCATCACTATGAACAAAGCTAGTGGAGGTGATGGAATTCCAGTTGAGCTATTTCAAATCTTGAAAGATGATGCTGTGAAAGTGCTGCACTCAATATGCCAGCAAATTTGGAAAACTCAGCAGTGGCCACAGGACTGGAAAAGGTCAGTCTTCATTCCAATCCCAAAGAAAGGCAATGCCAAAGAATGTTCAAACTACCACACAATTGCACTCATCTCACACGCTAGTAAAGTCATGCTCAAAATTCTCCAAGCCAGGCTTCAGCAATATGTGAACTGAGAACTCCCAGATGTTCAAGCAGGTTTTAGAAAAGGCAGAGGCACCAGAGATCAAATTGCCAACATCCGCTGGATCATGGAGAAAGCAAGAGAGCAAGAGAGTTCTATCCTAGTAGTTTATCTTAAATAAATAATCAAGGATGTGGGCTAAAATGTGGCGAACATCATAGCAATACTGGAGGGTGATAAATGTACTAATGGGAAATGTTTTTAAGTGAACCATATGTAGGGTTTTGGGAAATCGAAGTATTTAAGACATGCTACCTTTCCAACCAAAACATATTTGTCTGTTATACTTTGTCTGTTGTTACAAATCCTCATTTAGAGTAATTTTAATATACTGTTTTGCCTATTAATGCAAGGAGAGCCTTGATATTCTCATGTTATATGTTTCTGCTGCTGCTGCTGCTGCTAAGTCACTTCAGTCGTGTCCAACTCCATGCGACCCCGTAGACAGCAGCCCACCAGGCTCCACCGTCCCTGGGATTCTCCAGGCAAGAACACTGGAGTGGGTTGCCGTTTCCTTCTCCAATGCATGAAAGTGAAAAGTGAAAGTGAAGTCGCTCAGTCGTATCCGACTCCTAGGTCCTCTCAATGTATAATTATCAAGAAGTTAAAAATGTTTTCAATAAAAATGTGTAGTATATAGTAAGCATGTGTCAAGTGTTTATATAAATAATTTATGAGGGGACTTCAAGATGACAAAGTTGTTTCAAAGAAAAAATGAAAAAAAATGCTGAACTAAGATTACTAAGTCAGACGCAAACTGTTTAATGTCCTAAAGGTCAACACAGCCATGACCTTCAGGTTTCTCTTTTCCACTGGACAGAAGTCATTTGTATCTCTACTACACAAAAATCATTTGCAACATATAAAAGTCTACAAGTTAACATAATTTACTGATTCTGGGCCCTAATTAATAAGAAAGGGTAAGACAAACAAGTTACATTTTCCTCAAGAGTAAGAAATTGTTAGATAATGCTCCGATAGGACATTGAAAAGTGATTGAAGTAATTTTAAAAACTTATTTCCAGTTTTAGTAGTTTTCCTTAATTATTAATTATTTCAGTTGATGGTGAAACCATGCTTCTGGTTCCTTCCATGTGAGAATGGGGATCATCTTTTATTTCCTCTTTTCCAGCATCTAATAGGTAGGTCTCTATATTATCCATCTATCCATCTTCTTAAAGATCTGAAATATCCTCCCGTGACCCCTTCTGCTATCTTAATTCAGGCCATTTAAAATAATTTTTTACTTTGACTGGTACAATGTGCTCTTATGGCCCCCGTCCCCAGTGGACACGTCTTCTGATGCATCTACCACACTGCTGGCCAGAGTTAGCATCCTAAAGTGCAGATACGGTCATGTAATTTTTAATGCCCGAAAACCTTCCATATGCGTCTTCCCCTATTCTCTAAAGTAAACTTGAAATTCTTAATACGTTATTCATGTCTTTCCTTATTCTGCCCCGGCGTTTCTTTCAAAATGTGCCTTTCACTGCCACGCTCCCAAATGTACTTGCAAGCATCAACCACAATCGTCTTCTCGTGATTCTTTGTGACATACCGTAAGCTGTCCTGTTTCCTTCTCTCCAGTCCTTTGTGCTCATTGCAGTTTTTTATTTTGGAATGTGCATCCCCTACTGACCACCCTTCAAACCCTGGCTCAGATAACTTCTCCTCCTTCACTCCTCCTTCCACACTTGAATTAATCTCTTCTCGTGTCATACTCTCATTTATCTTTGTGGCCTTATCAAAGCACTTACTACATGTTGCCATTATTAGATGAATTATGTACACCTCTGTCTCCCTTAGTAAATTATAAGCTCCTTGATGACTTAACTGTGTCTTTTTCACACCAATAATAAGGCCTGGTACCCTGTGGGGTGTTCATACATGTTGATTACATGTTATTGCCTTCTATAGAAAGGCTTGAATCTAAAGAGGTAAAGCAAACAAACACTCAAAGAGGCACAAAAGGAAGAAAGATAACTTTGTGAAACTCTGAACTAGTCTCCTATTTTCCTGTCGTTGAGGAAGAGAACAGTTTTATGGACCTAATGAATGATCTCTCTTGAGAACTCAGTCCTGCAGCTCGGGGAATGATGTGGTGTGATAAGACAGACTTGTCAATTTGTATTTTTTAAATGATTTATGCATTCAATGTATTAAGACTTTTTAAATTTCTCAAACTCAAAAGATGGTCTAACTAAATGATGCGGAGTAAAACCAAAAAAAAAAAAAAATCTAAATATTATACAGAAGGTATTTTACCCAGTAAAATGAAAAACAGATGTCTTAAATTAAAACACATAAATTATTTGAGCTTAAAGATTTCATATATCTTTGTGATGAAAATCTATCACTCAAGACTTAATAAGATAGATTTTGAAAGCTTACATATTTGTATGTTTAGTTAATTGATGACATTCAATAAAATATCTCTTAAAAAGCTGCTTAAAATTATAGACAACAATGATTATGTTGTTATTACATTATCTCCTCTTCAGTATTACTCTTAAGACTTATTTAACTTCAGGAAATTGAGAAGATATAGAATAGTTCACAAAAAAAAATAACAATCCTATATATTTCCAGTACCTAGAATTCAACATTATTAATATATTTGCTTCTCACTTAAGAAAAATTACCACTTTTTTTTTATAAAACTGATGTATGCTTATTATAAAGTATTCACATTCCTGTAAGAAATCTAAGGATAAAATTAAGAAAATTTTTCTCCTGGAAATGTCAACTACATCACAAATTCATGTTGTCCTAAACAAGGGCCAAGCAAATCTTGTAGGTATATATTTCATAATTTCTAAGCTGTCCTATAGAGTGTTAGTTTACTCTTCTGGGAAATATCAATTTTCATTTTAAACTTAATAGTTAACCATAGAGTAGGTTTTCAAAACTTTGATCAGTTTCATTTTGAAGGAATGATGTTTTTTTCTTCCATGAGTGCAAAATGAGAAGACAAATTATGTGATGAGAATTGAGAAAGGTCTTGAAGAATGCCACCATCCTGAAACTTCAATGAGAACTATTCTAAGTTTGGAATATCAGTACTGGGTAGCTATACCTGATTCAGAAATCCTTGAAAGTATCTGAAACTTTTACCTATTTGTTTGTTGTTCCTAAGCATGTTTCCCTAAGATCATAGATTTGCATGAAGCATTAACAACAATCTGACCCCTTCTTTCCCAAGGATCTATTGCTCTGCCTCTAATGGCCCAGCCCATAGTCATTTCTTAGAAAGATGATCCTTCTCTTGCTCATCTCTTCTTCCAAATGAAAAGATCCCCAAGAAGGATTTGAAGATATTATATATCTGGGTCAAAATATGTGATAGCCAAGGCATTTTCCCTTAGGTTTCACCCAGGAAAAGAGATGGTGCCAGTGGTAATATGACAGCATTGCCCATTTCCTCTTCCATATGTGTGGAAGTGGATGAGAGATCCTCTTTCTGGTGACTCCAGGCCCCAGATTTTTTATGAATTGTCTTTGTTAGAAATGAACTTTATACTCTGATACCAAATATGGGAGCAGAGCAATGCTTCGGTAAAGACATTTTTCCAGACTGATGAAAGAGGATGCTCAAGAGGGAATTCTTGACGGGGAAATTCATCAGGCTGAAGTTGTATACAGAGCCGGGTGTGTCTGTCCAGGTGGAACTAGAGCTGGGCTTCTCTTTGGTGACATAATCCACAGAAATGATATGAGAGACATGTACTGTGCAAGTCCACGGGGGACGCAGAAAGCCATACTCGATGCTCCTATGCAAGAAATACCAGGAGAACATGACTTTTTTCTGCCTTAATAAGAAGTCCTTTCAGACTCTTATTTTTAAAGTTCTCAAAAGTGAGTTAATCTGGGGAATTCCCTGGTGGTCCAGTGGTTAGGACTCTGTCTGTACTCTCACTGCTGAGGGCCCAGGTTTATTCACACAGGCTGCACAGTGTGGCCCCCCCCCAAAAAAAAGAGGTTGATCTGTCTTCTTTCTTCTATATACAGCAGGTCTATCTTCTATATGTCCAAAGGGGAAAAAAAAAACAACCTTATCAAATTCACTCAAATCTTTACCAATATAGTGTTTTCAATTAATCCAGGAGAACAGCAAAAGTTACTGTGCAGAAATTATGTGGAATTGATTGTTGACTCACTTTGTAGGACTGATACCATAGGGATAGACTTTTTTCCTTTAACCCTTTTAGCAATTACTTTAGAGCAGTACTTTTTCGATTTAGGCAGCTTTTCAGATGTCATTGTCCTTATACCAAACTTTGAATACTGATTGATGAGAGTGACTTGTCAGCCCTGAATTTCCAAGAGCTTAGAAATAGTTCAATGATCTTGAAGATAAATTTTAGCGCACCCCTTTTTCTCTCCTGGCTGGGGGGAAACACAAAGCCATGAGGGCTCCTTGTTTACTTTCACTCCAGCCCCCGCCCTTCACCGTCCCCCTGAACCTGCTGTGACCTCCTTTGACCAAGCCTCTTCATCCACAAGGCAGCCAGAGAGCATCTTGTGGCCAGATGTGTGCCCCTACACCCAGCGTTCCTGGGCTCAGATTCATAAATCCCCTGCTCCCCGCACTGACTGCTCTCTCAATGCTAACAAATGCCTCTTTGGACCGCTGCTCCCTGACCCAGTTCCAAGGCAAGGAGGTGATTGGCCATTTTCTGAAATGACACAAGATGGATGAGGTGTCATCATCTCCAGACCCAAGAAGATGACAGTCAGGCCTCATGCCCAAATCCTCCTCCATTCCTGCAGGCACCAGGATGATGAAGTTACCCTATATCGCCACTGGGTCCAAAAGCGTATGTGATCCCAGCATCATAGGATGTATTTTTGGTACCATCCACATGGACCAAAACACCATTGTGGAGTCTGGTCCTTTTGTCAGCCGGGTCTAGATTTTTCTGTCTTCTGTTATCTGTTGATGCATTAAAAATGTTTAGTCTTGAAAAATACTTGAATCTAGTGCATTGTCTCCAGGGAAGTCAGTTCTAGCTACTAATATTTCATATCGGTCTCACTAGAGAGAAACCATTGTTATACATCAGGACACATTTCCTGCCCCTTCATTCTTTGCCCTTTACTTCTGGGGTCATAAACTAGTTGACACTTGTGTAGCACTTAACAAAAGGTTGCCATGTTGATTTTGCCATCTTAATCCTCTCTACAACCCTGTGAGACAGGTATTACTGGTATATTTTGTTGTTGTCATTGTTATTTAGTTGCTAAGTCGTGTCCAACTCTTTACAACCCCGTGGATTGCAGCCTGCCAAGTTCCTCTGTCCAGGCAATTTCTCAGGCAAGAATACTAGAACAGGTTGTCATTTCCTACTCCAGGGGATCTTCCCAACCCAGGATCGAACCTGCATCTCCTGCGTTGAAGTTCTTTACCACTGAGCCACCAGGGAAGCCCTTACAGGTGTCCCAGAGAGAAGAGGAGAAAAGCAAGGCTCAGAGAGGTGGAAGTGATTTGTAGAATATTACAGAACCCATGCATGACAGGGCTGCTTCTCCAAAACCAGACTTTCCATTGGTTAATCTAGTGAATTTTCCACCATTATCACGACCAAGTCTTTGAAAAGCATATGGCTCAGTCCTTTTATTGTTCTGATGAGTGAACTGAGCACCAAAGACTTGCTGAACATTATTTTCAAACAGATAATAGTAGAGCTGGGAGGGGTCATGTCCTTCTTGCTCTCCATTCACAACTCTTTCTTCCCTCTCTGCTCCTGTCACTGCCTTCCTTCCCCTTCCCTGTTCTCTGTACCCTCACAGCATACATGGCTTCCGTGTCTCCTGGGACAGGTCTTAGTGAAAGCTGAAGATCCTACGTATCCAAAACCGGGTGGCTGTGAAGTCATCGCTACTGCCCCCATCTCTCACATTTAGCTCCCTGGCATCTATATACCTCTCTCTTTGGGTCTCTCAGATTCTTTTGTAGGATAAGTTAGCAAGTCCTAAGCAATGAGTTGGGCTTCTCTGGTGACTCAGTTTGGTAAAGAATCAACCTGCAATGCAGGAGACAAGGCTCAGGAAGATCCCCTAGAGAAGGAAATGGCAACCTACTCCAGTATTCTTGCCTGGGAAATCCCACAGATAGAAGAGTCTGGTGGGCTGCAGTCCAGAGGGTCACAAGAGTCAGACGCGACTTACCGACTAAACCGCCAAGCAATGAGTTACTAAGATGTAATGAATGTGACCCTTGGTCAGTGGGTAAACAAGACACTGCTCAGGACAGTAATTTTTTTCCCACTTTTTCTCATGAACCTTGATCTCTACTTGCCTTCTAGACAGTTCTGAAAACAGGCAAAATCTTGAGGTCGTTATTACCTCAGAAGCAGGATTTGATCATTGTTCAACCTTCAGGTTGCTTTGGCAACAAAAAGACACCAAGAGTCTTGATGCCAGGAGATCTCTATTCCCATTCCTGATAATTCTTCCCATAATTCAAGGAAAACATGGTGCCCACCATTGATAAGGAACAGTGGCAGCCTTCTCATTTCTGTAGTTCTTGACAGTTTATAGAATCCTTGCAGGCCAGTTTTTTACAATCTCATTTATAAATAATAAAACTGAGTGTCAGAAATCTTAGGGAACTTGCATAAGATAAATCAGCTTGCAAGTGGCAGAGCCATTGACCTATAGTCTCCCAGTTCCCACTGATGTGTGTGACAACAAGGCCACAGGGACATCATCAGGAGAAACCTCACAGACCTTGATCAAAATCACAAGTGTTTATTGATCATGTTAGTTCAAAGAGAGGCATCAGAGGATGTTGAAGAACCTGTTAGTCTCTCAGGGAACTTTACATTTGGCCAGAGGGAAAGCTGGTTTTAGGTTACTCAGCGTCCTAGCTGTGAATGACTCCAGGAAGCACCATCCACCTGACATCTTTGAGAAAATGAGAGTTTTTCCCTAATGTTATGTGGGTGAAATGTTTACTGTGATTTTTATGAAAATGAATAAGATCATGGTTTTACAACTGAAAAAAAAATCACCCCTCTTTCAGTCTTCTGTGATGCTGAAACTGGATCTGGCTTTAGACACCCATCCACCTCCTCCAGTTGCCCCTAATAATCCCAGCTACTGATTTTCTCTCCCTTTCTGGAACAGAGCCAGTAAGAGAAGCTCACCTCATGAAACTGTTGATTGGATTTTGCCAGACGTCTAGGTTCTTAGAAAGTTCTGTATCAACTGTTATTGTTATTCAGTCGTTCCACTGTGTCAGGCCCTTTGTGACCCCATGGAGTGCAGCACACCCGGCCTCCCTGTCCCTCACCATCTCCCGGAGTTGGCTCAGATTCATGTCCATTGAGTCACTGATGCCATCCAGCCATCTCCTCCTCTGTCGTCCCCTTCTCCTCCCGCCCTCGGTCTGTCCCAGCGTCAGGGTCTGTATCCACAGAACAGCCCCACTCTGACCTTATCAGCCTGATGAGGAAACCAGGGCCAGACCAGCGAGGGGCCCCGCACGGTTCATGCTTCATAGCAGGGCTGCCAGAGTCAGCGACAGTGTCACCCAAGGGCCTTTCTGACTCACGTTCCCCAGACAAGAGCAACGGCTCAGGGGCTGTCCCTTGCTGTCCCTTGCCTTGTTCTCCTCTCTGTCTGGATTGGATCCGAGCAGGACAAGACCACCTGGGTGGTGCTTGGGTATTTCTGAGTGACCACTATGATGAACAGCAATTGTCACACTTTACAGTCATTACTTATCTATGAGCTCTATGAGGACAGGAACCATGTCTGCTTGGCTTAGCAGCGTATATATCCCCAGGACCTGGCATATTTTGAATAAATAAAAGATAAACTGTAATTCCCATCACCCGCAGGACCTCTGTCTCATAGCCCCATTCCATGAATTTGCACAGTGTCCCACTAATGGTCTCACAAATTTGCCTCAAATTGACGGGCTTCTAGTTTTAGAAATCAAAGGTTCCTGTGACCAATTTGATCATCTAGACACAAGAGGCGAAGGCATAATATTCATGCTTGAACTTCCCTCTTCTTGCTCCTTGGAGATCATTGTCAAATTCTTCAACTAGGAAAAAAAATTCAAGAAGGGAGTATTAAATGCAAATGGACTTTGGCAATTTGAGTGATTGTCAGGCAGCTCCAAGAACAAACTTCTGTGTCCACTCTGGACAAGTGAAGGAGGCAAGGTTTCAGCTCTAAGTGGGAGATTTATTTTTTTAGGTCAGGTGTTTTTTGAAGTTTGCAGATGGCAATTTCATTTGCATTTAATGTCCTTCAGATTATTTCCTTTCTGTTGTGCTAAACACCTCTCTCAGTTGGGTCTAATTTGATGAGGTCATGCTGTGACCCTTGACCCTTTGGATCTTAAATGAAACCATCTGACCAGAAAGGAGAGAGAGCATTCTTCGTCTTGTTCGCAGACATTTGATATTCACAGATGTGTGCTCAACGTTTGCTAACTACCCACTTGCCAGTTTAGCTCTTGATTAGAAGTGGAACTAGTGAATTTCCTGAGAGTTCAACATTTGAAGAATTAAATGGGTCCAATTAATCCTTTGTCACGTTCTTGTCAAAATAAAAGTGCTATGCTAAAGGAAGAAAAACAGCAGCCTGTACCTACAGAGGATAATTTGGTATTAGCAAACAACTAATCATGGAAAACACCTAAACACTGCAGTCTGCAAAATATTTGCAAAGTGCTCTGCCAGTGACTTGAGATTTACTGGGTAAAAGTAGACAAGGAGCCTCTCCTACTGATAGAAAATGCTATTGATTCCATCAGGTACTTGTTACAGACTAAGGGGATGGGATGGAGTCTAACTGCTTAATTAAAACTCAAAACAAAAATTGAGAAAGCAGGTGTGCCTGTATAGGGTGAGATTTTCCCAGAAACATAATATTTTAATGCTTGGTTAAGCATTTGAATTACAGCCTTATAAAAATTTTTACAAGAATGCTTTTTTTTTTCTCCCAGAATTTTACCAGGCATCTTATATATATATATATAGGCAATTCCACCTGGTTCTTTCTTCTACCAGGACCACTCATTCATGACACACTATAACCTGTAAAGTATCATACAGGGAAAACATACTGATACGCAGACTTTCTACCCAGAAAAATGTCTGCTTCCGAAGTAGTGATTAAATGAGTGCCTGGGCTGTGTCATCACTTTTTACTTCTGATTAAATTTAAAGTTGGGATTAAACTTTGTCCCGGGGAAATACTACTATGAAAAACAGTTTGAAACTAGTTTCACTTTTATGGTGTATCAAATGTAAGAGATTTGATCAAAGTTCATTGCATCTTGCCGGAGACTTGGGAGGTTCCTTGGCAAGGCTCTGACCTCAGGCGACAGGACTGGAACAGGTGATTGATTCACTCAGGTGACAGAAACCTGGCAAGAGGGAGGGGAGTGTGATAGAGAGCAGATATCCCAAGTCAGCTTCTTGTGGCCTGCACGGTGCTTTTAAATATTTTGAATTAATTATCAACATTTAGGTTTCCCAGGTGGCACTGGCGGTAAAGAATCTGCCTGCCAATGCAAGAGACACAGGTTCTATCCCTGGGTCGGGAAGATTCCCCTGGAGTAGCAAATAGCAACCTGCTTCAGTATTCTCGACTGGAAAATTACATGGACAGAGAAACCTGGTGGACTACAGTCTACGGGGAATCAAAGAGTTGACAAGACTGTGATTGTCAACATTTAACATTCAAAAGTTGGATTTCTGGCTTTTCTTAAAATATCCAAAGATCTATCAAGACCAAGCCTGCATTCTCCCCATGGCAGAGATTGGCTGGAAGAGCTGAGTAACCACCCGTTTAAGAGAAGCATGTGGCCTCCGGGGCCCCAAAGGCCCCACCATCTTCTGGTGCTCCCACACCATCCCCGTTTGCTCACTGGCCATACCTGCCAATTCCTGTAGTCTCTTGAGTTTGAGACCCCGGATGTGGTTGAATAAAGGCAGCGTCGATGTCTGATGGGCCTGATTTAAATCTTGGCTCTGCTCTGGAATATGTTGGACCAAATTCATTTTACTTTTCCTCATTCTAAGTGAATGTATGCTCATTTTAGAATGACTGAAGGTAAAGTATAAAGCAGATAAAAGAAATCTTCTAGTTTAATAAATATAATATGTGGGTGTATCATCCTTAATTTTTCTAAGATTTCCTAATATGATTGAGATAATTATCTATAGTTTTATACCTTGTTTTTTACTTACTGTCACTGTCATGATACCAGCCTTTTTGCATGCTTAATAAACACCATATTTAACAGTTGTCTAATATTACTTTATGTGAAATGTACTTAATCACTGGTCTATTGTGACCACTTATATGTTTCTTTCTCTTTTTTTTGCTGTTATAAATAACACTTGATGAATATCTTTATGCGTTGGTCTTTACTGACATTTGCAGTTATTTTATTAGCACAGATTTTAAGATAGACTAATATTATACTGCGGAGAAGGCAATGGCAAGCCACTCCAGTACTCTTGCCTGGAAAATCCCATGGATGGAGGAGCCTGGTAGGCTGCAGTCCGTGGGGTCGCTAAGGGTCGGACACGACTGAGCGACTTCACTTTCACTTTTCACTTTCACACATTGGAGAAGGAAATGGCAACCCACTCCAGTGTTCTTGCCTGGAGAATCCCAGGGACGGGGGAGCCTGGTGGGCTTCCGTCTATGGGGTCACACAGAGTCGGACACAACTGAAGTGACTTAGCAGCAGCAGTAGCAATATTATACTGCAAGGAGATCCAACCAGTCTATTCTAAAGGAGATCAGTCCTGGGTGTTCATTGGAAGGACTGATGCTGAAGCTGAAACTCCAATACTTTGGCCACCTCATGCAAAGAGTTGACTCACTGGAAAAGACTCTGATGCTGGGAGAGATTGGGGACTGGAGGAGAAGGGGACAACAGAGAATGAGATGGCTGGATGGGATCACCGACTCGATTGACATGAGTTTGAGTGAACTCCGGGAGTTGGTGATGAACAGGGAGGCCTGGCGTGCTGTGATTCACGAGGTTGCAAAGGGTCGGACATGACTGAGTGACTGAACTGAACTGAACTGAATATTATACTGAAGGTTATGAGTATGAATTTAAATCTCATGAATCACATCATCAAATTGCTCTTCTGAAGGCTTGTACCAAATTATTTTCCTAGTAGTAAGTAGTGTGTAAGCATTCTACTTTACTCCAGCTGCCTGAGTTTGAGTAATCTTGTTCAAAAACAATTTTTAAAAAATTGATGTATTAAAAGTGAAATCTTATTACTATTTTGTATATATCCCTGTGATTATTAGTAAATTTTATTATGTCTTCACGTTTATTAACAATTGTATTTATTGTAATATACATTTTTACTGAATTAGTTATTTAATCATTCATAGACTTACCTTCCTTACCTGTAAAATGGGCATAATAATACTGCTCCTGCTAGGAGGGTCATTTTGGGAATTAACTGAGTTTGCTTATATAAATTTCTACCCACATAGTAATGTGACTATTTTTTATTTCCCTGAAATTAAATGTAATGACAACTTATCCTTTTTAAATATTTATCTATTTGATGAAATACTGTTGAATTGCAGCCCCCTGGAAACTCTGTCCAATCGTAGCAGACATTCATTAGTTCTCACTATGTGTGAGGCACTGTACATCTTATTTTTGATATTCATGACAAGCATGAAATGGGTATTATTATCCCTGGTCTTCAAGTGAAGAAATCAAGGGGTAGTGAGGTTCAACCAGTGCCTGGAATAGAAAAGCCAAGACTGATGCCTGAGCCCTCTCATCATGGAGCCCAACCTGTTAGCCCCCAGACCACACTGTCCAGCCTGCTCGGCACTCAGGGTCACCAGTGGGGCTGCCCAGATTCCCACCTGCTCTCTCTCATGCTGTGACCAGATGAGGATCACACCCCAGTTCTGGGCGACAGCATCCTCCCTGAAAAAATGAAAGGATTTGAGTAGATGATCTGAAAGTCCCATCCACAGGTACGTGGGTAACTTCACAGACAGGTGCATCCATATTCACCTGCATAGACTCACACCCACAGACAGACCAGAAATGAAGCACACACACTCCACTTGAGGACAGCTACGTCCAGTAGGCTCTAGTCTGGATTTTTAAATTCTTAATCATATATAATCATTATACAGTATATATATATATGTATGTATATGTGTATATATATATATATGAAAAGTGAAGGTATTAGTTCCTGAGTCCTATCGACTCTTTGCGACCCCATGGACTGTAGCCCATCAGGCTTCTCTGTCCATGGGATTTTCCAGGCAGGAATACTGGGGTGGGTAGCCATTCTCTTCTTCAGGGGATCTTCCTAAATCAGGGATTGAACTTGGGTCTCCTGCATTGTAGGCAGATTCTTTACGCACGGAGTCACAAGGGAAGCCCCCCTCCCCACATATATAATTTACTGTTGTATATGTCTCAGCTGTAATACTATTATGTGCAAGGCACTATTTTGTAAGTACTATTTGATTCACTGACTTAACCCTCACCACAATGCTGCAAGGCAGCTCTTGTTAGGCCCATTTTCCAGAAAAGGAAGCTGAGGTGTGGAGGTGCCAAGTGGCTCTGTGATCACCTGTCCTCACTCACTCTCCTCTGCCACCTTTCACAGATAGATATGTTATTCTAAATAAGTGCAAATGGGTTGAAAATAATTACTATAGCTGGAGAGAATACATGTTTTATTATAAAATTTTCCCCTAATAACAAAAGCAGAAGCCAAAATAAAATAAAAAATAAGGTTATGAGGACTTGTACCACCCTTTCTGTCTCTGTTCATCTAAAACTGTAATTTGAGTACATAAATTATAATCACAGCATGAATTTAATTTTGTATTTTGATTTATTCAGCCAATGTTATACAATAAGCATTTCTATGCTGTTACCAAGTCATCACAACCATATTTTATAATTGTGAAATAACATTTTATCAAGTGACTAATTTGTAATTTACTTACCCTCATGGGGTCACAAAGAGTCAGACATGATTGAGCGACTAACACACACACACACATATTATATACTAACATTATTTCCGATTTTCTTCACAGTTATAAGTAATATTGCAATACATTTATTCATGTGACATTTTATTTTTAGTAGGTTTTTTTAAGATAAATTTAAACCAAAATAATTATCTGTTATTCTTGGTTTCAAAACTTAATTCTACAATTTATAGTGCTTTCATTGTTCTTTAACTATGATCAATGGTTACATTGGAAGATGATAGAGAAACAAAATAGCAGGTATGTGTCACCTTCTGCACTGAAAATGTGTGAAAATAACATAAGGGATGATTTTGGAAGGAGATAATTGATCATTACTTATTTTCGAAGCAGCATCTCTTAAGTTCAATTTTATTTTTGGAAAACAGAAGCCCCTCAAGGACCAGTTTATTTGACTTGGATCACAATTCCTTTCTGAGCTTACATTCTTAAGGTCCAGTGCCATTCTTAGTTGCATTGATGGATTTGGGACCACAGGACCACAGATGTAGATGTTACCCTAGAAAGGTAAGAACAGATAAATGCATTTAAGAAAGAATTCATGTTTAGCCTCAGGAAGAACAGACTTAGAAGGAGTCCCAACCATCTCAGTTTGCCAGGGACTAAGGTTTTCAGGGACAAGGGACTTTCAGAGCTAATATTGGGAAGGTTGTGGGCAAATCAGGATGAGCTGGTCACACTAACAGGAATTGGACACTTTCTTTAAATCTTCCAAGGATAGAACTGGGCCAAGAAGATAAGAGCTACCCAAAGGCAGATTTCTCCAATTTAGCATCAAGTGGCACACTGCACTCTCATGGCCTGGACTGGGTTGCCACCCCCGAATGTATTCAAGAAAATCAGGGGGACCGCATGTTCAATGTGAAAAAGAGCAGTGGTTCTCAAATTGTGCTCCCATTAGAATCATCTGGGAAGCATTTAAAACTCCCCTTGCTCAGGAACATCCTATAACAATTAAACTAGAATTACTGGAGGTGGGCTCCAACGTCAATAGTTTTAAAAACTCCTGAGGTGATTGAAATGTACAATTAAGGGTGAGAACTTTTGCTGTGGATGATGTTTCTTAAACTCTAATGTGTGTATGAATTACCTGGGGATCTGATTGAATGCAGACTCTCAATCAGTATGTCTGAAGTCCACATGTCTGAAAAGCTCCCAAGTGATGATGGCAATGCTACTGATTTAGGGATGAGTTTGAGTAGTATGCCTACATCTCAGTGACCGTAAGGAAAATCATACCCCTTCCTCAGGCAACTGACATGCCACTCTGTTCCTTAGTCTTCAGTGAAAGTGGACACACAAATCCCAACACTAGATAACCAAGCACTAATATCAGAGGCAAAGAACAATGCAGTCTTCTGACACTCGACTTCTTTCTAAGACAGGAGGAAATTTAATTCAGAAATCTCGCCTGTCTGATTGTTAGCTATTTTGAACAGAGAGAAAGGAGACATTGTTTGTTGAGCTCTAAGTCTTTGCCAGATGCTTCCTTAGACCACTTCAAGTGGCGCTAGTGGTAAAGAATCCACCTGCCAATGCAGAAGACATAAGAGACATAGGTTTGATCCCTGGGTCATGAAGATCCCCTGGAGGAGGGCATGACAGCCCACTCCAGTATTCTTGCCTGGAGAATCCCATGGAGCCTGGTGGGCTACAGTCCATAGGATCACAGAGGGTCAGACACAACTGAAGTGACTTAGCACATACGCACATACACACAACCTTCTGAAGTAGGAGTTACATGTACCTTCTCTATGAAGAAGGCAAGGTTCAGAGAAGCTGGCTAATTATTCAAGATAGGCAACTAATAGTAGACCCTGATTTCACACTTGTGTCTTAAGCTCCTTTCCTGCTACTGACTCCATAATTTTATTAGCTCAGTAAATGCATATGTACTGACATTTTATCTTCTAAAAATATACATATAAAGACAGAAAGGAACACAGTGCTCTGTTCCAGAGAATTGTGGGATTTTGAGGTGTTTTCAGAGTATTCTTAGTGAACATTGCCTACCTTTATGCAGGCATCAAACATAAACAGACATATTAAGGGTTCTTTCTGGTATCTTCAATGCCTCTGAGAAAATGGTGTAAACAATGAATTCTCTCCCTAGAGAAATGCACACACACACACACACACACCTAAGTACACAAATATTTGGGTATATTTCCTGACACAGATGTTCTGAGGCCTGTGGTTAGGAAATTTAAAGACAGGACTTTTTCTCACTGCCCCAACTCTCCTTCTGTGTAATTGTCCTAGAGACCAGCATCAAAGGAGACCAATGCATCCCCATCAATCAACTATTTATTGACTCTGTGCCTGGGACTGGGGTGGGCATTGAGAACACAAGAGAGAAGAGACAGAACTGTTGCTCTCTGGGAGCAATGGGTTAAGGGGACATAAGTAGGTGAGTGCACTGTTACAAGGTATCAGCTGGGAGGGACAGTGGAGAGAAAGTGAGGGGACAGCCAGTCCTGCAGAGAACTCCAGATCTGATGAAATGATGAATGTAATGAACATTTGTTTTCAGTTTTGTGTGCTGTTATTTGAACTCCCTCCTGTGCTTGGACGTGAGAGTTGGACCATAAAAAAGGCTGAGTGTTGAAGAATTGATGCTTTCAAATTGTGGTTCTGGAGAAGACTCTTGAGAGTCCCTTGGAGAGCAAGGAGATCAACCCGTAAATCCTAAAGGTAATCAACCCTGAATATTCACTGGAAAGACTGATGCTGAAGTTGGTATTCCAATATTTTGGCCACCTGATGTGAAGAGCCAACTCATTGGAAAAGATCCTTATGCTGCAAAAGATTGAGGGCAGGAGGAGAAGGGGGTGACAGAGGACGAGATGGTTGGATGGCATCAGCGATTCAATGGATGTGAATTTGAGCAAACTCCAGGAGACAGTGAAGGACAGGGAAACTGGCGTGCTGCAGTTCATGCGGTCACAGAGAGTCAGACACAACTTAGCAACTGAACAACAGCAACAACTATGCTTGGAAATTTCTACTCCCTAGAACAGGCTCAAGTCACGTGACATACAGTCTTCTTCCTTCTATTGGAGCTCGAAGTGCTAGGTTCTTGTCGGCCACCTCCCCTTGGTTTTAGGGCCAGCAGGTAGCTTCATGTCTACCGATCATGTAGTAGGAAGCCCTCCATCTCAAATCAGAAGCTGGTGCAGCCATGAAGCAGATTCTACCTGGGGACTAGGATTTGACATCAGCAGCAAAATTTGCATCTAATCTCCAATGGTGGCCATTTCAGTGGCTCAAGGGGGCAGTAGCCAGCGTCCAGCACTGGTGGTGGAGGGCACTGTGGGACGAACCTCAGCATCTGTGCCCCGTGACTGCCACAGTGGTATCTACCAGCCTGGTTCTGTTGCATCATCTGGGCCTTGCTTTTGGTTGCCTGCCCACAGCCCGTTTTCTGAGTCCCTCCCCCAGAAATGCTATGATGTGCCCAGTACCTTTCGGAACCTGAATTACTCAGCATCAGTTTCTGTGCTTTGTTTGCACCTAAACATCCAACTGATTCAGCTATTTCCTAGGACCAGCACAGAGGAGAGTGGCAATTTTGATGGATGTATTTGAACTTCCAAGGGGTTACCTAGTTATTTTGTAAAAAAAAAAAAAAAAAATGATGTTTCTAGCAGCTGACACCTGACGTACATCAACAGGAAAAGATCTGAAGTTTACTTATAACATGGTTCATTCACTTTTGTCTAAAGTTATTTTTGCTCAGCCCTCACTTGCCTGAGCATTTGATCTCTAGGTTTTTATGTTTATAAATTATCTGCAGTGATCTTTCCACTCCTGTTTTAAACTTGACTAGAGTTCAGCTGGGGCTTCCCTGGTGGCTCAGCGGTAAAGAACCCACCTGCCATGAAGGAGAGGCTGGTTCTATCCCTGGATCGGGAAGATCCCCTGGAGGAGGGCATAGCAACCCACTCCAGTATTCTTGCCTGGAGAATCCCATGGACAGAGGAGTCTGGTGGGCTGCAGTCCATGGGGAGAGTTGGACACTACTGAAGCAACTGAGCACAGAGTTCTGTTACATGCATTTAGTGAGTACTTCATCTGATCCACACAACTGGGGCAGTGGGGATATACATACAGAAGTAAAAGATACAGTACCTGCTCTGAGGACCCTTAAGATTTGGTTGTAGAAGGTAAGGAACATACGCATGTCAAGATAAAAACCTGGTTCCCTAAATACCTGTTCTGTGAGCAATACAACAAAACCAACTAATTATATTCCATAACCAGAGGGATGGAATTTGTAGAGTCTCAACATTCTAAAATATTCTCATATTAGAATCCAGCTCAAAACTTAACAGCTAAACTTGAGATGCACATGTTTTGACAATTTGCTTTGACAATTAAGTTTTAGTTCATCGTCAACGTGTTGTCTTTCACGTAGAAAGGATCACAACGTAAGATTTCTGTCTCGCCCTTTATTCATAGTTGGAGTTCAATAAATTTGTCACTGATGAAATCCACAATGGGACGGGGCAGACAGGCCATCAGGAGAACCACTGGGGGTTTCCATTTTGATGTCAAGTGCCTCAGAGGACTTGTCCTAGTACAGACACTAATACAGTCATATCTGGCTGAATAGCCTGATTCCCCTGAAATCTCACTTTAGTCGGTTCCCAGAAAGACTAAAAACAGGAAGAGGATAAGAGTTACAAGCTGAATTAAAAGCACACTAATCAAGCTCTTAAAGAGAAGCTTGTGCATGTTTGTCCCTGGATGGTGCCATTAACACCCTCCCCCCTTTTTTTTGTTCTTAGCACCAAATTTAAAATAAAAGTTTACAAAAAAAACATGAGTGGAAATAGATTACATGAGTCTTGCATTTAGAGGTGCCATCTGTTCAATTTGTCACCCTCACAGTCAGAGTGTTAAGATTGCTTGTGCAAAGATACCATTTGTCAGCATTTTCCATCATTTGGAGTTACCAAACAGTTCATTTTTTATTCTTTGGCCTAAATCAGCTGAAATTCTCTGAGTGCAGATGTCTTGAGTTTAGTGTGTATTTTCAATTACCTCCTTGTTTGGAGGGCATTTCCTTTCAAAAGTCTATTAGGAGAAGGGATGGAATTTGAAACTGAACTGCTTATGGTTTTCCAAGAAATTTGGGGGGCAAAAGGGAAAGTGGAGAAGATTAAACTCCCCTGTAGAATGGTTGGTATCTATCTTTATGATGAACTTCAGCAAGACTTAAATGAGTTTTAAAGGCCCCCATAAAAGAACTAGGGAAACTCATTGGGGGAAGGAAAAATACAATATTTCTGTTGCAACTGCCAGTGATCTTTATAAACCTAATTAAGCCCTGATGGGGTATAAAATATCCTGACTTTTATAAATGACTATCAACCAGACAATATGCGATGCTTAAATCCCCACAAGATTCATATTCATTTTCAATTGCATTGTAGTGAAAGGAGGAATATAAATACTCAATCTAAATAGGATTTCACTAGAAGAAGAAAATAATCTATGACTTCTCTCCATACTAATGTGAACAACTCTGGTTTCTTAGAGTTTGGCTCTTCCTCTTGGATTTGTAAAGAAAAACCACATGGTCTTGCTGAGATGGTATCACCATCATTAGTGCTTTTAAACCAGCTTTTGTTTCCTCTGCTTTTCCCACTAGCAAACAGGTGTGCAGGTTTTAAAATTAATAAAACCATTTTTCCCTTGGCCAGTGCATTCATTATTTAGAAGTTTTTGAAATATGTTTTCACAAATCTTTTTGATTATGATTTTTAAAATATTAACACCCTGCCTGATTATTTTCAAAGTTGAAAAGAAAGAATATGAAGCAAACGCCAGTAAAAAAACAAAACAAAAACCCAAAGAACATAGATACCTGGAGGAACAGCATGAAGGGCTAAACTAATCACAAGAAGTGGACCAAAAAGTTTAGCCATTAACACACAATGGGTAAAATCAACACAATCTTTAAAATGATATCCCTTTTAAAAATAGCATGCAAGCTTGAGAGCGCGTGACAACAATGTTGTCCATGAACATGACCAGGAAAAAATTATGGTGCCAACATGCCTGAATCCCTTTTTCAAGAAGAAGGAAGTCTATGCAGTGAAAGGAGGCTGAATGCAGTGGCGGCGGGGGGAGGCAGGGAGGTGGGTGAGCAGCACACTGGGGGCTGTGTTTTCTGGGGCTATGCGTAGCTTCCAGCCAGAAAGAGGTGCAGACAGATTCAACACTGTGTGGGCCTCACACTCTGACTGGAAGTGTCAGGCCCAGGAATGGGGAGATTGGTCAAGCCAAGTGAGTGAGGAATAACTTCGTTAAGATAGGTGATGACCTCCCTTGGTTCTGAATCCATCCTTGCTCTTGGATTATCTTTCTGATTATGACTTGGCTTCCCATGGGAATTCTCTTATCATCCCCTCCACATCCACTCATCATCAAGACTTCCACTGATTTATTCTCCAGTTTCTATGTATCTACATGCATCATTTCCCCACAGTGCTTAGAGAGTATTACATTAGTATTATAATCAGCTTGATTTTATAGGTGAGGAAACCAGCATGGAAAAGTGAAGTAATTTGCCCAAAGTTACACACTAAGTAACAGCGCTGGGTCATCCACTCAGACACAAGTTCAAATACTTTGCTCTTAACCACAATTCAGTTTGTCTTGGCTGCTTGTGAGAAAGTTTCACAAGGGGAACAGTAGCTATCATGATGATTAGTGTCGGGCTCTTGTGAATTTAGTTGACTCAAGTAGTTTCCAAGAGACAAATAACTCTAGTCCGTTGTTCTAGAATCAACTATTCAATATGTTTGGTTGCTTGTAAGTATTTAACAAAATAGGCATTCAGTAAATGTTAGTCATTATGATCATTGCTATTAGCATCACTGACTCGTTGGACTTAAGTTTGAGCAAACTCCAGGAGATAATGAAGGACAGGGGAGCCTGACATGCTGTAGTCCATGGAGGTGCAAAGAGTCAGACACGACTTAGTGACTAAGCAACAACAATATCACTATTGGTTTCTACAAGTTTGATTAGTTTAACATAATGCTTAAGAGAATAATCATCTTTCTGTGACTTATTTTCTAGAAAGTATACAGTTTCTAGAACAACAGGGCTGAGGACCAGGCTTTTTCTGAGTTTATATCATAGAACTATCCTGGGAAGTCTCTGCCTGATCACATTTACTACACTTCTTTGTCTCAATTGTCTTTTTTTTTTTTTAATGCCTTTTTTTGGCCACAGTGCTCATGTGGTATCTCAGTTCCCTGACCAGGGATCAAATCCATGCTTCCTGTGTTGGAAACACAAAGTCTTAACCACTGGACCACCAGGGAATGACAGCAATCTATAATCTGGATTCTTTACTATCTGAGCCACCAGGAGAGCTTCCTGATAGCCACAGGAAAAAGGAAAATCAATCAAGGTACATAGCTTTCAATGCTGGTAAAATGCGATTTACCACTTCTTTGGGAGGGGCAAATTTCTTGGTACTAAATCTTAGAACTTATTTTATATATATATATATATCATCAAATAGCATTTCACAGGATAATGAATTTCATTAAAAAGTAAGTTATGCAAGATCCAGACATGTTATTTACATTAATGCTTTTAATTCCAACCTATGATAGAAGGACACTGTTTAATTGTAGTCATTTTTAGCAGAGGTTATATCTACATTATGGTCTGGTAATTCGATTTGACATCAGATTGGAGCATAAGGACTGAGAAGAAAAGTTTTAGGCGTCTCCATGAAGCATCTGTAGTCTCAATCATGCCTTGATGGGCAATACAGAGCAGTCCATTCGAAAATGAGCTGTCTGGTAAGAGCTGATTGAAAAGAGCTCTATGCTGACTGAACAGAAACTTACGTCTTGTGGCTGCCAAGTTAGGATTAGATACCAAGATTGATTTTTGTTATGTTTATTAAGCAGCCCAACATGTATTTTGTTCTAGTACAATTAGACTTGTAATGAATATCTGTGGGGTAAAGACAATGCGAGAGATATCTCAGTATTACATATGGCTATTAACACATTGGTAGAATTCATCTACAGTTTGTCTCTATGACTTTGAATAATTTTTTCCTACTTACCAATGTAAAGAAATATATATTTAATAATAAATCTGTATTTCTCTCTATACTGCTACATATTCATCTTCATATATATGTACATATGTGAGTATATATTAACATGTGGATGTGAACATATCCATGTATATATGTGTGTATACACACCTATGTGTATACACACAGGGGTGAACATATGTGTGTGTATATATTTATATGTCTGTTCTGATTCTGTACAAGATTTTTGAGTTTCTTTCTCTACCAAAGAAGTTTGAAAACTAATGTTTCATAAACTATTTTTTCTGCCTAGCATTTTGCTAAGTTTGAAAAAGTTAACTATGTTTTAATTGTTTCTCAATTATGTTAAATTTAAAATATCATTTATTTATGATGCTAACATGGACATCTTAATCCATAATTTTCTATGTTCATCTAGATTGTTTCCTTCAGATAAATGTAAAGAAATAGGATGGCTGATTCAAAGAATGGAGACATTTTTAGAACTTTGGTATAGATTTCCCAGAAAAACTATGTACCAATACCTCCCTCCAGCAAAGGGCTTTCATGATCTTGTGATTTATACAAAGCTGATCGCCGAAGAATTGATGCTTTTGAACTGTGGTGCTGGAGAAGACTCTTGAGAGTCCCTTGTACTGCAAGGAGATCCAACCAGTCCATTCTAAAGGAGATCGATCCTGGGTGTTCATTGGAAGGACTCATGCTAAAGCTGAAACTGCAATACTTTGGCCACCTCATGCGACGAGCTGACTCACTAGAAAAGACTCTGATGCTGGGAAGAGTTGGGGGAGGGAGGAGAAGGGGACAACCGAGAATGAGATGGCTGGATGGCATCACCAACTCTGTGGACATGAGTTTGAGTGAACTCCGGGAGTTGGTGATGGACAGGGAGGCCTGGCGTGCTGTGATTCATGGGGTCGCGGAGAGTCGGACATGACTGAGCGACTGAACTGAACTGAACTGAACAGTCATGCTGGTTTCCATTTTCAGGGCACTTGCCCTGCAATTTACAGATATATCTCTTAAGGTCCTCCTGGGCACCCTACTGGCTCAGAGAGTAAAGAATCTGCCTGCAAAGTGGGAGACCTGAGTTCAGTTCCCAGGTCAGGAAGATCCCCTGGAGAAGGCTGGAAGATGGCTGCCCATTCCAGTATTCTAGCCTGGAAAATCCCATGGACAGAGGAGCCTGGTGGGCTACAGTCCATGGGGTCGCAAAGATTCAGACAGACTGAGGGACTGACACCTTCATAGTCCTCCCAACCAGCGAGCAAGGTTAGTCCTCTTGCCCCGGACCAGGATCCTTCCTGCACTCAGACTAGAGCCCCCTTCTTATTCAGGAGAGGGAGGACCAGCTCTCACTGTTCCCTTTATACCTAGCTTGGATCCCATGTCAAGAATGCTACATAAGCTTATCAGAGGCTCCTCACCCCTCTCTCTCCCTGATATTTGAAATGGGATTTTGAACCCATCACAAGGCCCTCTTGACTTTGATTCACAGGCAATGTCATTTTAAGGTGAAAAGTATTGTATTGGGCCTTTGTTTAGATTGTGAATATAAGACCAGGGGTCCTCAGTCTTGGATTGGCTACAAGCCAGCACAGGGCCTCTGGGTTATCTTTGCATCCTGGTGTTCGAGGCCCCAGCCACAGAGAGGACAGCAGAGGACGGGTGAAGCAGTGGCATCTCTATTAATTACAGTAGAAGACTAACTTTCTTTTGGTCTCGTATCCAGCAATAATTCACTTGGTGAAAACCAGTTCTTTTTTACTTAGAGGAACACCCTTGACTCACAGATGTCTCTGTGAGCCAGATTTCATGGTCTGTGTCAGAAATCTCTCTAAGTCCTAGTAAGTTGTGTTTTGCTCTGTACGATGCATTTTTGAATGCTCTTGGGGGTTATCCATAAAACTCCCTCAGATGGCCAAGGTTTCTCTTCCCGCCCCTGAGTTTGGAGAATGCAGATCACTTGAAATGCTGGGTTCAAGCCAACCCTTTAGATCCAGATCACAGACCTCAAACTAACAAGAGTCATCTTGGCAGAGCACCGTGGCCACCAGCCTTCTTTCCAGTCGGCTTCCTGGCCACCCCATGACACCCATCTTCTACCCCAACTCTGATCACGACCAGCTTGGCCTTTTAAGGCATCACTGCAGCAATGCACCTCTCAGCTTCCACAGCTCAGTGGGAGGGAACGCCCCTTCCTTTGAACCCACCACTGATCAACCCAGATTTCCCTCCTTCCCTGACTTCTCTTCATTGCCTTGTTACCCTCTTGCCAGAAAGCAGTTTGCCTGGCCACCAGCAATTTGGCTCGGTCCCATGCCAACGCTGTAGGCTTCTGAACGGTGATGCTCGGGGACCAGCTGCCCTTTTCAGAAAGAGAAGGTCTCCTGCGCATGAGAATCTCACACTGATGTTGCTACTTCAGCATCCCTCATCCTCATGTTGTTGTCACTATTTAGTCGCTAAGTCGTGTCCGACTCTTTTGAAACCTCCTGGACTGTAGCCTGCCAGGCTCCTCTGTCCATGGGATTTCCCAGGTCAGAATACCAGAGTTATCTGCCATTTCCTTCAGGGGATCTTCCCAACCCAGGGATCAAACCCATGTCTCCCGCTTGGCAGGTGGATTCTTTACCACTGAGCCACAAGGGAAGCCCTAAAGCTCTTGCATTTTTATGTCATACATTCTAGCAAGTTCTTAAAGAAACCGCAAGCCAGGAAAATGGCAACCTTAAAATTAATTTTAAAATCTTCTTTTTCGTTACACCATATACAGAAATAAACTCCAAATGGGTGAGAGATTTTCATGTAAAACATGAAACCATACATGTACTGGAATAAAACACAGGTGAATTTCATTATAAAACTTGGACATGGAGAAAGGTTTTCCAACTATGACTCCAAATCCAGATGCAACAAAGAAAATGCTGAGTTTTTAAAAATCTGTGCATTAAGAAAAGATTATATATCAATACACAAATGTTAAACTGGAATAAAATAGTTGCAACATATATCACAGACAAAAGATTAATATCCATTACATACATAAAGCACTCTTAAAAATTATGGGAGGAAAAAAAACCTAAATAGCAAAATGGGCAAAAGAGATAAACAGAAAATTCAGAAAAGATACATGGATGTATCAAAATACACACAATGTATTCAAACGTACGTATACAAATGACACTTGTACACTGAAATGTGTAACCTCACTTATGATAAAAGAAATGCAAATTAAACTGCACAGGGGGATAATTCCTCCTGAAACTGACAGGCAAAATATCAAAAATTTGGTAACATCCTCTTGATGAGGCTTTGAGGAAATGGATTCTCTTATACTGCTAGGAGGCAACTTCTAATTATGAATGCATTTACCTGTTGGCCCAGAAATTCACTTCTAAGAAATTATTCTGAAGATATACCTGTAGGAATACAAAAAAATTATGCATTGAAGTGTGATTTCTACTAGAAAATTGTTGGAAGTTGTCTAAATGCCAATACTTGGGAGAATGGTTGAATAAACAATGATACAGCCACATAGGGGAGCTGTATGCAGATCCTTTAAAAAAGAAATAAAGAAGATTTCTATGAACTGATAGATATAATTCTCCAAATATTTAGTGAGAAAAAAGCTAGGTGAAAAAGAATGTATACAATGTGCTACTTGTACATAAGACAGTAGGGAAAATAAGATTTCTGGCATAAGCCAGAAGTGAGTCACATTGGCTGTTTATAAGAAGTAGGTGGAAACAGAGCTAGATAGAGAGGAAATAAGACTTCTCTGAGTAAATAGTTGTGACTTTTGTATCATGTTTATATTCAAGTGTAGAGTTGCATCAGAAAAGATGGAGAAGATCCTAAATTTGAAGACAAATGGAAAACAATTGTTCTAACCGTATACAAAATTAATAACATAACCACACAGAAAAAATGAAGAATTAATCTGAGTAAGTGCGGAGCATCTTACTCTGACTGTACACCCTCAACGGGATATAAGGTAAGGATATAAAGGAATTTCAAGGAATTCAGCTTTACTCAGTAGATTTGTTGTCTGATAGTGATATTGTTAGAGCAATTCTGAAATTTTGTGTCTTAAGATTGAGAAAACAAGCAAATATACTAGTATTGTTGGGAACCAGGGTCCTCCCTGTGGATAAAGGTAGATGAAGAATGTGGAATGGGGAGAAAGAATCATTTGGTTTTGGATTAGATTGGAGGTGTCAAATGAGTGCAGGTGTCCTGTTCACACATCCTTGTATGAGGTGTGGAGGAGGAAGTGTTAGGTTCAGCTAGCCTTCTGGGGAATGCGGTTCAAACTCGGTACTGAAGAAAACAGGATGAGAAAGCAGATTATTCCTTCCCCTGAGTAAAGGGCAAGTTACAGTTTCTGAAAATTAGACATGGAGAGAGACAGAATCACAAGGAATGAGACCCTGTTTTTAACACACTGAGCCAGGAAGCTTGGTCAAGTGGAAAGAGCATAGGCTCTAGAGACCCAGAGAAAGCACTTCCAGTTCCAGCTTCAGGTCCTGTTTTTTATGGGGAAAAGATGACCAACCTTGCAAGGTGGCTGGGAGGACGATAGGAAAGATGTCTACAAACTGTGGGGGGTAGTGCAAGTGCCCAGGAAATGGGAACTAGCATGACTGCCGCTATTCATAAATCAGAAGGAACATCATGCAAGCTCACTGCTGAAGGGAGATACTGCCACATTGTTTTTCCAGAAAATCTATACCCAAAATCCAAAACTATCTCCATCCTTTGAATCAGGCAGTCCATGACTCTGCACTTATCTGGAAACAATTGAGATATACAAAGAGTTACTAAGGAGGAGGTCAATTTTAACATGACAAAGAAATGCTTTTAAAAGTGACTACAATTAACATATGGCTAAATTAAATTTCTTAAGCCTAAACAAAGAAATCTAGGCAGACATATAAGTAAAATATATAAAATGAGTTGTCTAACAGTAGTTTTCAAATTCATGTTAGCAGGTCAACCTAAAGATTCATGTAAATATAAAACCCAAGAATATATACATGGATGGATAGATAGAATTTTTGGTTTAAAAATATATATAATTACTTTGGTAATGAGAGGAATTAAAATAATTGCAAAAAAAACTATGCGGACACTATCATTCCTTTTACATTTATTAGTTAGTATTTTTTTTGGTAAATAAAATCTTTTCCTTCTCCTTTTCCCAGCACCCAAAGGTTTGTTTTTCTTTTTGTTTTGAGTATCACTATGGAGTCACGAATTCCTTGTGCTATGATCCTTAACTGCCATTATTCTTTCTGCTGCTCAAATTGTTTTAAATTTGGCAATGGGAACTCTTTTAAAGCTGGCTCCTGCTTTTTTTTTGACATGTCCCCATCATTCATCTTTAAGCCCTTCCTCCCTTTCTGGTTCAAGATGTTCCAGGCTCTCTCTGTGCTTTTTCCTCCCCCAGCGCCTTTTTCTAAAGAGCCCTGGTTCCTGTTAACGGATATCTTGGTATTTAGAAACCAAGCTCTGGGCATTAGCAGTGCGTATTGCTCCTGGAGTGTCACTGCTTCTAGATTCATTGACTGGACAGCCTCTCAAAGTATTATTATTTACCTTCTCACTTTGAAAGGATTTTTTATTTTTGTAAATTGTTAAAAATACCAAAATGTAAGTATTCATAGCTTTGTTCTTTATTCTCCCCTTCAGCCTCTTTGTTGTGTGGATCAGAGTCAGGGATGAAGAAATAAATTAAAAAACAAAGGCAGGGAAACAAAATTAACTTTTATAGGGGCATAGTGCTGCTTCTTTCTGGAGCATGGGACTAAGAGATATGAGAGAAGCTGAAACAGGAGGGAAGTGAGTGGGTTACAACCTTTAAAAGAATGACATAGCCCAAGGACACAACATAAACTGATTGGAACCAAATAAATTCAAGATGGCAGAAGATTCGACTTCTAGTACACCCTGAACCTTACAATATGCTCATTGGACGAAAAGCTATGACACAGCTGGACAGTGTATTAAAAAGCAGAGACATCACTTTGCGAGCAAGGTCCATACAGTCAAAGCTACGGTTTTTTCCAGTAGTCACGTACAGATTTGAGAGTTGGACCATAAAGAAGGCTGAGTGCCAAAGAATTGATGTTTTTGAACTGTGGTGTTGGAGAAGACTCTTGAGAGTCCCTCAGACAACAAGAATATCAAACTAGTCAATCCTAAAGGAAATCAACCCTGAAAATTCACTGGAAGGACTGATGCTGAAGCTGAAGATCCAAACCTTTGGCCACCTAATACACAGAGTTGACTCATTAGAAAAGACCCTGATGCTGAGAAAGACTGAAGGCAGGAAGAGAAAGGGATGACAGAAGATGACATGGTTGTATGATGTCACCAACTCAATGAACATGAGTTTGAGCAAACTCAGAAGATGGTGAAGGACAGGGAAGCCTGGTGTGCTGCAGTCCATGGGGTCACAAAGGACTAAGCGACTGAACAGCAACAGCATCTAAATGACACATCCACCAGTGCCATGGCAGTTCTGAAGTCACCCATAAAAGGTCAAAAAGAGGATGGTGGCCTAATTCCTGGAAATCCCTACCCCTCCACCAAAGTAATTGGAATAATCCTCCCACTCATTAGCCTATGAAATTACCCCGCCTATAAAAACTAAGCAAGCCGCATTTCAAGGCTCTCTCTTACCTTCTGAGTTGGCTCACACTCCTCCTGTGATGTGTGTTTCTCTCTAAATAAATCTACTTCTTACCTATCACTTCATCTCAAAATTATTTTTGCAACGAAGCAAGAACCTTAAAATCATGACAACAAAGCAAGCTGAAGTATCAGAAAGACAGAAGAGATATTAGGGAAGCAGCTATAAAACTACATGAGGGTGGTTTCAAAAGGTAGATGCCTATGAAGAGTTTTAAGTAGCTCTGCTGTTTTCTATGCAATGAAATTCTCATTTTCTACTTCATCAAGAGATTTTAGTGAAGACATTACTTTTCCTAGACCTTTGGATTAGATCTGTGTTTTTCTTAATAGTTACACCAAGCAGAAATTATTTCTTAGTACAAGAAAGTCCAGAATTGTTTGGATTATAATACTTGGAAATTCTGAAGTAAGGTGCTAAATATTACCAATTCCTATTTTCACAGTGATGGAATGAAAAGGAAACTCACTGTGGAAGGATTAAATAATTTGTTCCACCACCTTGTAGTAATGTAATGTAGTAATGTAATCTTGACTAAGATACTTAATTTTCTCAATCTCATTCTGTCTGAAAAAATCGTGGGAGACCTGGAAATGGGCAGGGTGGACTGGTATCCTTTCAATGGAATGTTGGAGATTATTAAACCAGTATATCAGTCTGGGGTGATTTTTGTCCCTCAAGGGATATTTGACAATTTCAGCAGACATTTTTCATCATCACAACTTGAGGGTTGCTCCTGGAATCTAGCAGAGACGCTGTGAAACATCCTACTACACACAAGATAGCCCTCCACTGTGAAAACTTGTTTGGCCCAAAATGAGATTAAGAAAACCCGGTCTAGACAGATCCTCCAGGGGGTTCTCTGATTCTTAGGGGTCTCCACATTTCATTGTTGTTTTTGCAACTCTATAAATTGCAAGAAACTTAGAGTGATGCAAATGATTCTTGCCGATGCAGATGTAAATGAGCTTTATCCCTGTGGAGATGCAAGAGGTTATTACCATGTAGCTATTGACTAGTTTTGCATTTATGAGCAAAATCATTTCGGCACTCTTGATCAATTTTATTCAAAGACTTTTTCCTTGTACCTATTACATCTTGCTGGTGCTCTCATTAACTAACGAATTAAATAAAACCTCTGATGTGTATATTTGCATGACAGTCATGATTTTATCCACTCTAAAAAGTATGTGCTTTACTTCTCCTATCTGTAAAATAAAATTTTTAAAAAAAGGACTCTCTCAAGACTACAATTGGATTAAACAGGTCCACGTGTGACACTGCCAATGTTGCAATTAGCTGGTCTCGGGCACTGTCACTTTGTTTACTTCCTTTCTCAGAAAAACCGTGCAACAAGCTAGTCTTCAATACCTCCAGACTCTCTTTTCCTGACTTTTGTCTGTTCCCAGAAAATGTTCTCTTTCCCCTTCCAAAGATTCCTCTAAGTGCCAGATCTCTACCCTCCTCTCCAATAAGAGCAATTCTCATTAAGAGACCTAAGAGCAGTCATTTACAATTCAGAGCAAATTGTAAAATTAAATGTAAATGCAATTCATTTTGTTGGGCTTCCCAACATAATAAATGGCGCAATGGGAAAGAATCTGCCTGCCAATGCGGGAGCCACAGGAGACACAGTTTCAATCCCTGGATCAGAAACATTCCCTGAAGTAGGAAATGGCAACCCACTCCAGTACTCTTGCTGGGAAAATCCCATGGACCGAGGAGCCTGGCGGGCTAAAGTTCATGGGGTCGCAAAGAGTCAGACACCACTTAACATGCACACACCACACTAAACTCAGTATGTTACCTCTTCCAGACATCCTCGATAAAAGAGGTGAGATATTCATACACACTTTAGGGGGAGCAATTTTGTAGTAAGAAGAGGTTTTCTGATAACCCAGATATTATACTACAAAAAAATTGCCAACCCTATCTTTGAGCCAACATAGGGCCTTTCTTTTCTCTGGTAACCATTGAAATCAGCAGGGAATGGTGACAAGTAAATATATCTGAATATAAAGGATACGTGAAACCTAAATTAAAAGAGCTTAGCAGAGCAAAGCATGCATACTATATTTTTGAAGATCGCATTCAATGACAGAATAGTTAAAGATGAATGAGATGGGAAGGGATTTAGCTTTTAGGAATTTTGTGGCCTTTTGAAAACATTTGAAAACGTAATATTTTCTAAAGGATTTCTTAATCATTCCTGTCTTGTCCATCATGAAAAAAGATGTGATGTTTGCATTTTTCTGGATTTCTGAATCTCTGCCATTTGGACTTATTTAGCAAACTCTCTCCTGAGATGTAATACAATGTGAATAAAACCCAGCCTGATCCATAGCAAATACAAATCGTATTCATTTATCCTTTGGAGTACAAACTCCAACCGTAACTAAATACAATATGCTGGCTCTTTTCGTGCCTTTTATGAACTTTTGAAGCAGGTTTGTGATGAATAGATTTTATAGGATTATGCAGTTATAGTTTGCTTTTAAATATTTCAGAAAGAAATCATAAACATGACCTCATATGTTAATAAATCAATTATGGAATGCTGTTTTATACATATGTTCAAAATATGACCCTATCCCAAACTCCTTAAACAAATTCTAAGAAATAACTTTAAACTCTTATTCAGGAGGCTCTGGCTTTCAAAATACTGTGTATGGAATTCTGATGCTGCATATAAAGGAAAAGAAGAACCAGTTTCTTCAACCCAAATTTATATTGTTTCTAATCTATTAAATATTAAAGCCATGTTGAGGGTGTGACATTTGCTTTCCATCTAGCTGTTTCTCTCCTTATTATCTCATTCCAAGTTGAAGCTAAGAAGTTAAAGGCAAAAGCAAGAACAAGCCTGCCAAGTGGATTGAGTCACTGACACAGACCTCGGGAATCCACGTACTCAGTTTTAGATCATTTTTTTACATCTGCCTTACTTGATGCAAAAGGTCAAGAACCACGGCTAGAAGTTCAATAATTGTGATTTGCCTCTATGATGAGGATTTACATCTGACAGATTGTTTTCTTTCTTATTATCTTTTTTTCTTTCTTATTGTGGTATAGTTGCTTACAACGTTGCATTCGTTCCTACTGTACATTGAAGTGAATCGGCTATACAGATACATACATCCTCTCTTTTTTGGATTTCCTTCCCACTTAAGTCTCTATAGAGCATTAGGTAGAGTTTCCTGTGCTATACAGTAGGTTCTCAATCAGTTCAGTCCAGTCGCTCAGTCCTGTCCGACTCTTTGCAACGCCATGGACTGCAGCACGCCAGGCTACCCTGTCCATCACCAACTCCTGGAGCTTGCTCAGACTCATGTCCGTTGCATCGGTGATGCCATCCAACCATCTCATCTCTGTCGTCCCCTTCTCCTCCCTCCTTCAATCTTTCCCAGCATCAGGGTCTTTTCCAGTGAGTCGATTCTTCGCATCAGGTGGCCAAAGTATTGGAGTTTCAACTTCAGCATCAGTCCTTCCAATGAATATTCAGGACTGATTTCCTTCAGGATGGATTGGGTTAAATTTCCTTGCAGTCCAAGGGACTCTTGAGAGTGTTCTCCAACACCACAGTTCAAAAGCATCAATTCTTTGAAGCTCAGCTTTCTTTATAGTCCAACTCTCACATCCATACATGACTACTGGAAAAACCATAGCCTTGACTAGATGGACCTTTGTTGTCAAAGTAATGTCTGCTTTTTTAATATGCTGGCTAGGTTGGTCATAACTTTTCTTCCAAGGAGCATGTGTCTGTTAATTTTATGGCTGTAATCACCATCTGCATTGATTTTGGAGCCCCCTAAAATAAATTATCTCACTGTTTCCACTGTTTCCCATCTATTTGCCATGAAGTGATGGGACCAGATGCCATGATCTTAGTTTTCTGAATGTTGAGCTTTAAGCCAACTTTTTCACTCTTCTCTTTCACTTTCATCAAAAGGCTTTTTAGTTCTTCTTCTTCTTTAGTTATTCTTCTTCTGTAGTTATCGATATTTTTCCTGGCAATCTTGATTCCAGCTTGTACTTCATCCAGCCCAGCATTTCATATAATGTACTTGCATGTAAGTTAAGTTAGTTGTCTACTTTACACATGTGTGCTGTGTGTGTGCTCAGTTGCTTCAGTTCAGTTCAGTTCAGTTCAGTTGCTCAGTTGTGACTGACTCAGTTGCTTCAGTCATGCCCAACTCTTTGCAACCCTGTGGACTGTTGCCACCCAGACTCCTTTGCCCATGGGATTTTCCAGGCAAGAATCCTGGAGTAGGTTGCTATGCCCTCCTCCAGGGGAATCTTCTCAACCCAGGGATCGAGACCCCATTTCCTGCATCTCCTGCATTGTAAGCAGATTCTTTACCCACCAAGCCACCTGAGAAACTCATTTTATACACAGTAGTGTGTATATGTCAACCCCAATCTCCCAATCCATCCCTCATAGCAATTGAACCTTTGGAACTGTTGTTTATCCATTTGTTGTGTGATGGTCAAAATGGCTCCAGCACATCTGTACATGCAGAAAACAATCAAAGATTGTTTTATTTTCTAGAAATGTATTTTAAGAACATATTATTTACCATTTCTTTATTTATCATTATCTTTGGTCTCAAATACTTACTGTCCTGATCAGCCAGGAAAGCGGTTCAGCAAACTTTTCCTTAAAGTAGAAATGTTACCGTGCTCAACTGGGAGCAGAAAACATCACCTACCCCAAAACGCTACTTTGAAAGTTAGTCGTGTCCAACTCTTTGCAACCTCATGGACTGTAGCCTGCCAGCCTCCTCTGTCCTTGGAATTCTCCAGGCAAGAATATTGAAGTAGGTAGCCATTCCTCTTTCTCCAGGGGATCTTCCCAACCCAGGAATCCAACCCAGGTCTCCTGCTTAGCAGGCAGATTCTTTACCATCTGAGCCACCCGGGAAGCTCAAATGTTACTTTTGAATCACCGCTAATGAATATGAATTTTGCTAGCAATTTTAGAAAAAAAAGATTAAGAGTCCAAGATGTGAATCTTAATTGTCAACTTAAAATTCCATTAAGGTTTTTGCAACTTTAAGACTGGAATTGGTTTTTAATACCTCAGCCTCAGAGTACTGAATGCTTAAACCAGAGGCTTCATGTAGGTCTACCTTCAGAACTAGCCAGGGTGTGTAAGTGATGAAAGCAGACTTCCAGTGGAAAGAGGATAAGCGTAGAGAGAAGATGGGCTGTGGCAAATGTGAGAATGTGTCTTCCACCACCTGAGACACACAAGTGTGACTTTGTTTGTTAATGCTATCTTGCCGGGTAAATGTAACACCCTGTTGCCATACTGAGACCATCACCTTCCAGTTTGCTGACACAGATCCAGGGTTGCTACTAAATATTCAGCTGGAGAACACCCAGCCTCGTTCAAACTCCTTTCCGGTGTTTATTCCATTGCTTGTTTGGATTAATAGAGTTAGAATTTTCCTTCTTTTGAACTGAAACTTGTGCTTCTTTTTGTTAGTTCACCACAATCAGAGAGAATTTAAATCTCGGCCTGCAATAGTCAAAAAAAACTCTGATGTCCGTTCACCTAATTCTGACTGTTATAAATTCCCTCTCCACTTTTTCTAGTTCTCATTCTTGGATGAGCTCCCTAGTATACTTTTTTCAGAAGAATCTTTGTATTATTTATCAAGTCATACATTAGGTTTCTCTTCTTGAGAATAAAGCTTCCAGACCCTTTGGCTTTGCCTGGTATGACCTGTCAGCTGTCCCTTGATTTTCTTTTTATTATTGTATTTTTGGCTGTGCTCAGTCTTTGTTTTTGGCTGAGCTGATCTTGGTTGTTGTGCATTATTTCTCGGGTTGCAGAGAGCAGGGGCCACTGTCTAGTTGTGGTGCATGCAGCTTCTCACTGTGGCGGACTCTGATTGTGGAGCATGGGCTCTTGGGTGTGTAGGCTTCAGTAGTTGGCAGTGTGTGGACTCAGTAGGACCGAGTTGCTCCACAACTCAGGAGCAGTTGTGGCTCCCTGGCTCTAGAGCACAGGCTCAATAGTTGTGGCCCACAGGTTTAGCAGCTCCACGGCATGTGGGATCTTCCCAGATCGGGGGTGGAACCCATGTCCCTTGCATTGGCAGGCAGATTCCCTACCACTGGACCACCAGGGAAGCCCTGGTTTTCTTTTTCAGAGTGAGCATCCCAAACTTTGTCTCTTATCTCTTTAGAGTCAGATGAAGCAGGATGTTGTCAACACTAGAAGAGTATAAAATTCAGCTCTCCAAAGGACATCTAAGGTATGTGTCTTTTCGTTCGCATTTCTTTGGGGTCGGTAATTTTGCAAACTTATCACAATTTCAGTCTAGAATATTGTTTACCAAGTACCCTATAAAATTTATATGACCCATACAGAGAAAACAACTGACCATTTTTTGAAGAGATTTATTTAGAAATGCTTAAATCAAATTATGCACCTTTCATTAGAAGGGTAAGACTGACTGTTGTAAGCTGGAAGATATAAATTCTTTCCAGATTAAATAAGCTTAAATATGATGCCAGCAACGATCTTAAAAGCATTCTAAAGTTTGTGTGGTACAATAGCTGTGAATAGCAAGCAATTTGAGAAAGATGCTAGCCCTGGTGGTATGCTGGTAAAACTGACTTTCAGAGGGAAAAACAGAAACAAAAAAACCTTAGTGTCCGGTGCTTGCCAATTTCTGTGATGTGAATATTAATACTTTCATTATGGGTCAGTTTCAAGCTACCGACATGACATGACTGGACACAGCACGGAAAGATGTGCCCAAAATTGGCTCCTGTGAGTTGGTAAAAGCTAACTCCTACATATCATATCATTCCAAACTCCTGCTTGGAAAACAAAAACTGAATCAGGCAGAGTTCTCCAGAGAAACAGAACTGGAAGGCCAGGAGGAGTGGCCTGAGTAAATTCATTGCTAGCAGAATGGAGTTTGCAAAGATGATTAAGACATAGCTTCTGCCCTCCAGCAGAGTAGGGATGATACTCTCTGGTGAGTATGTTAGAGCCCCTCCTGCCTATCTCTTGTGTGACCCCAAAGGACTCCCACCTCTGCTCCCAGGGAAATGCCAAATAACACAATCTCTAGCCTTGCTGGGGAACCCCACCCCAGATACACCCTCAAAGCCCCACCAAGTTTTGCCCTTACTCCAGAGTCTTTCTCCTCAGGGAATCCTTTCACTGTCTGTGGTGGTTTAGTCACTAAGTCATGTCCGACTCTTGAGACTCCATGGACGGCAGGCCACCAGGCTCCTCTGTTCATGGGATTTCCCAGGTAAGAGTACTGAAGTGGGTTACCATCTCCTTCTCTGTCATTTCACTGTTTATTGTGTAAGTAATAGATTTTATTTCATATCCATAGGTGCTTATGCATCATTCGTCCTTATATAAGTAACCAGGCAAGGGGGCTGCTTTCTATCCCAAAACCCAGCACAGAACTTGGCATGCAGTTGGCCTCATCATCGTTGGATGAGTAAGTGAATGACTCACCATTGTGAATTTTGCCTTCACCCCTGGGCACTATGCTTCACTTTCTTTTCACAGTCACAGAAGAGAAGCAACCTCAGGCCAAAGCCCTTCAGTTGAGCCATCTGCAGTGGCTAAACCACATCCTTTCAGGGGCCAAGCATGCTTCAGTATTCCAATTCAAGTTTGCTCTCTTCTTGTTCTAAATCACACCCAGTATATCAATTTTCCCAGTTTAGTTCTCTTTCTAGCAGGAAGAAATAATATGATTTTAAAATAAAGAGTTCAATCCCTTCACTGGGAATAATCCTTATGAAATAAGTTTCTTATTTGATTATTTGTTGACCGAAATCACAGCCTTGTGTATATGGTCTGCAGGAAGCTGCAAAAGAAAAGAGGGGTGGGGGTTGACGAAAACCACTATTTGCTTTGGGCTGCACGTGGCAGAATTTGCTTTGCGATGATAGGAATGTCAGCCTGATAATGCAGCTGCAATTTCTCTAGCTATTTACCTTTAAATCTCAGTATTACACTTGCTACAGATGATGTATGAAAGTAAAATATTTGTACAGTGTGTGATTCAGTCAGGGGCAGACAGCACTGCACCTGAGTAGGAGGATGGTCAGCTGACCTCGCCAGGACCAACATTTTTGTAGGAGGCAAGCAAACCTCAGCCTTGCGTGCGCTCCGTGGACATGTCCTTGCTTAGGTCACTGCCCCAGCGACAGTTATTAACAAACATTGCTGGATCGTGACTTAATCACAATCTCAGTTTTGTTTTGTTGAAGGGTCGGGGGCAAGTGACAGGCTTTTTTAATACATCACTGTTTCCCTGTGTGCTTCACATTGTCACAGGCACCAATCTGAGCAAGTGTGTGAGTGCTCAGTCGCTCAGTCATGTCCAAATCTTTGCGACCCCATGAACTGTAACCTGCCAGACTCCTCTGTCCATGGGATTCCCCAGGCAAGAATACTGGAGTGGGTTGACATTTCCTTCTCCACAGGATCTTCCCGATCCAGGGATCAAACCCACGTCTCCTGTGTCTCCTGCCTAGGCAGGCAGACTCTTTACTACTGAGTGACCTGGGAATCCTATTGTTTTCCTAAATTACTGAAATTCTTAGGTTTAACATGTCCCCAGTCTGCCTCTCTTTGCAAATTTGGGGAGTTCCCATCTTTCTGGCCTTGGGGGCATGTGTTTCTGAAATGAGGCATTTGAAATACTGTGTGTCTGGGAGAGGACCCTGTCTATCAGATTATGATAGTTTAAAACAGCTTGTAAAAGAAAAGCCACTTGAATTTACCCCCAAGAAAAGCTCATTTTGTTGCTAATTTAATTTTAGTGAAAGGCCTTATGTAGAACGTGCCCCAGGAATTTCTATAAGATCTATTTATTCAACCCAGGGGGATTATCTGACTCTTATAAGCTAATCCTCTTGAAAAGTATGTCTCAGTTCCATGAGGAAGCATGTGATATTCTTTACATTATGAGTGTTTGAGTCTGATCTGAAATAAATGAGACCGGTAGCACTCTCAGCCACCTACGCCTCAGTCAGAGGAGATACATGAGCTGTCCCAGGGAGGTTCATAGTCGCTGAGATTTCTTTTGATTGTTAGAAAATCAAACAATGGATTTACTGCAATTGCCAAGTTGACATATAGGAATTGCTTGCAACAAATTCAATCAATAAGTATGGATATATGGAATTGCTACTGTCCAGTGGGCAGTGTCAGGGATGCTGAGGTGAAGGTAAGAGAGCCCAATGACAGAACTCTGTCCTCCAGAGCTCACATTTAGGTGGAGAAGACAGAAGTGGAACAGAAGGACAGAACAATATGTAATTTCTATGATTATGATGTGAAAAGACATCAAGCATTGAAGAGAAATAGAGAGGTTGGAGGGAGCTAATATTTAAAGTCTTGTGGTCAAGGGTGGCCTCTCTGTAGAAACGACATTTGATCAGAGAATAGAATGGGTGGCAGGAAGCCATGCAGGTGGAGGAGAATCGTCCAGGCAAAAAGAACAGCAAGTGCAAAGGCCCTGAGGCAGAAACAATAAGAAAGTCAGATGTCAAGGAGGGACTGGTAGGAAGTGAGATTGGAGAGGAGTTTGGAGGCAGCTCATGCAGGGCCATTTTGATCCTGGAAAGGACTGGGACTTTTATTCTAAGTGCTGTGAGGAGCCAACTCAGGAAAGACTGGGGCGGGGCGGGGGGGCAGCGCGACGGAATTGGCTCTAATTTGTATTTTAGGTCTTGCCATCTTTGTTCTATTCTCAGTTTTGTATCTTTTGCTGCTTGAGTCAGATGCAGTCCCATGATTTTCATGTCTTGGCAAGCATCTGTCAATGGTTATTCACGATCCTGAGTCTTAGGACAAAAGAAAATGAATTCTATTCTCTCTTTACTCATGAAGAAGATTGAAAAGCTGGTACCAAAGGCACAGGGAGCTCAATCCTCAGGTTTGGAGGTTTGTTCCGTTATTTTCTTTTTGTCCTCTGTCTCTTTTCCTGATTCTTCAAAAATACCATCTTGAGGGAAAATTGGAGGGGATGTGTCAAGATTTTTTTATTTTTGAATCATTTTTATTTGAACCATTATCAGGGCAACCTTCGTTTTTAAAATACTTTTTAAAAAATTAATAGACTTTATTGTTCGGAGTTTTAGATTCATAGCAAAATCAGCAGAAAGGGCAGACAGTTTCCAGATAACCCCTGTCCCCACACAAGCACAGTCCACCCTGTTGTGGGCATCCCTAGACCACAGTGTTGCATTTGATCCAATTGACGGCCCTACACTGATGCGTCATTACCCCAAGTCAACAGTGTACATTAGAGTTCCCCCTTGCTGCACATTATACAGGTTTGTGACTGAGCAGGACCTCATGGCACCTTCCTGCCTAGCTTCTGCTTTAGTTCTTCTCTGAAGTACCTAGATAATAGGATTTAATGCCCATTTCCTGAGTTGTTTTGCGAATGTAAAAAACCTCCCTCTCCAACAAATAGAAGATGTTCACTACTTGAGGATCAGGAGCACACAGCCCCAGGTGTCCTAGAGCCTGAGGACTAGATAATGTTAACCCCTGTGACACCTCTCTGCTACCTCAGCATCAGCTAATCAGAGAATTGGGCACAAGTTGATTACAGACCCTGAGACCCCCATCCCTCACCTGGCCTTTAAAGGTGCTTTGCTGAAACCCTTCGGGGAGTTCAGGGCTTTTAGAGCCTGAGCACCCATGTCCCTGCAGGGCCCTGCAATAAGCCTTTCTCTGTAAACTCCGACCTTTCAGTTTGTTTGGCCTCACTGTGTGTTGTGCACACAAACTTGTGTTCAAAGTTTCATCAAATGTAGGACAAGTGTCCGCCTTTATGGTACCGTACAGATCAGTTCCTCGTTGCCCGAAAAATCCTCTGTGCCTGGCTTAGTAATCTCTTCCTCCCCGCCAAAGCCCTGGCAACCACTGATCTTTTTCTGTCTCCATGGTTTTGTCTTTTCTGGCATGTCATACAATTGAAATCACACCAACTGCAGTCTTTTCAAATGGGCTTCTTTCACTTAAGTAATATGCACTTAAGCTTCCTCCATATCATTTCATGATTTGATAGCTTATTTCTTTTCAGCACTAAATATTATTCCATTGCCTGGATGTACTACAGTTTGCTTACCCATTCACCTCCTGAAAGATATCTTGGATTTGAATGCTTCCAAGTTTTGACAATTATGAATAAAGCTGCTATAAACATCTATGTATGGGTTTTTGTGTGGAGATAAGTTTTCAGTTCATTTGGGTAAACACCAAGGAGCTTGATTGCTGGATTGTATGGTAAGAGTATGTTTAATTTTGTAAGAAACTGCCAGAAGTTGTCTTCTAAAGTGGCTGTACCATTTTTACTCCCAGAAGCAAAAAATGACAGTTCCTGTTGCTAAACATCTTTGCCAGCATTTGGTATTGTCAGTGTTTTAGATTTTGACCTCTCTAATAGAGGATAATGGTATCATTGTTGTTTTAGTTTGCATTTCCCTAATGAATATGATGTTGAACATCTCTTTACATGCTTATTTGCCATCTGTATATCTTCTTTCATGAGGTGTCTGCAAGTCTCTTTTTACATAAATATCTATTGTTAAAACTGTGGATAAAACAAGTTATTATTATTGTTATTACATCCCCTTTCCATGATGACTTGTTCTATCTATCGAGATGATACCTTATTTTGATTGCTTTCCAAATGACAATAAGAGCAAGATTTTCTATAATCAAAATTTTAAATGGGATGAAGAGGTAAAGACATATTATTAAAAGTAATCCTTTATAGAATCATATGAATTTATTAGAATAATTACTCATTCATTTTATAAACATGAGTCGTTTCTATGTATAATACTCATATACATATATATTGTTTTTAAGACTTATGATAGCCCTTTATTTGTTTTATTATTCCCATTATGCAATGAGAAAATATTTTTCCATTGTGTGTTACAGAAAATTTTAATTAAAATGTGTTTAATAAAAATGTGAATATATTGGTTTATGACTTTATAGACAAGAGATGGTAAACATGTCAGGTAGGGCTTGAGCCAGAGCCTGAATGATATAGTCACAATCCAATTTATTCTCTTCATTTCTCAGACCTACTTCCCCAGTGCTGGCTCCATACTCAGGCTCTACATGATGCCAAGAAGGCTGCAGCAACTCCAACTCATGTATATGCTTATGGCTATTGTCCTCCACAAGTCTCCTCCTCATTGCTAAGCTGAAGAAGACTTGGGATAAAGTCTGATGGGAAAAATCAGCTTGGCTTGAGTCACATGCTGTTTTATTTGGGTACCTTTTGTCCCCTGTGGTGCTGTTGTTTGATCTCCATCTTCATAAAAAAGCAGTCCAGAGAGCAAAGACAGACATTAACCCATAATCACTCAGATATAATGACCTTATTACCCCTCACTGTAAATACTACGAAGCAAAAGAATCGGACGCTCTAAGGCATGGGTTGGTAAATTATGTTCTGTGGATCCAATCTGGCCCAGTGCCTGTTTTTATAAATAAAACTTTATTGAAACACAGTCATGCTCATGTATTCACATATATTGTCTCTGACTGCTTTCCACTATAATTGCAGAGCTGAGTAATTGCTACAGAGACCAAATAAAGTAAAAAATACTCTCTGACCCTTTATAGACAGTATGCTACCAGAGCTCTAAGCACATCTAACTGAAGGAATCTAAATCTCAGGAATCAGGGAGGTCTTTCTGAGAAACTGACATGTAAGGTGAGATAAGTTGAAAAGGAGCTGGCCAGGCAAGCTCCTTGTGGGGTTGATGCAAAATCGGGGGATCTCTCTAGGCCCAGAAAGATAAGAGAGCATGAATGAATATCTTGAATCAACAGGATCTTAGCCCATTTGAAGAACAGAGTGCAAGTCTACATGGTTAAGGTAGGGCGATGGTGGGAGTGCTTAAAAAGTGGTGCAATCAGGAGGGGGTTGGGCAGAAGTCAGATGATGCCTTGGAGGCCATGCTGAAGTATCACGGAGGGATCCACTGAAGGTAAGATATGGTCAGATTGGTGTCTTGAGGACATCATCCTAGCTACTGTGCAGAGATTAGATGGGGAAGGAACGGGAAGACAAGAAGAAATAGAGAAGTTAGGAGGAAATAGCCATGATCTGGGATAAAGATGGTGGTGCTTGGACTATGAGATGACAGTGAAAAGGGAGTGATGGATAGTGGATGTTAATTAGACTTGCCCTTTGGTTAGATGAATATTGAGGGGAGAAGTGGGTGCAAAGGGTAAAGGTAAGTCAACTGCTGAGCTGGAAAAGCTAGAAGATGAGCAGATTTAAGAGTGAAAATGAGGTGGGAAAAGATGACATCCCAATTTGAGTTTCTAATCGAGTTATCAATGAAATGAATCCTCACTAACAGGTCAGATTAGTGTCAAAAATAGAAAGTAGATAATCTAGAAGACAATCTGTTCTTGAAGTTTTCATAAAGACTCTGATATATTCATCCCAGAAATCCATCTAGGACCTAATGGATTAGTTTCTCTAAATATTTACATTTAGTTTATCTAAACATCTTTGCACTGCATCAGTGCTCTCTAATCTGTCTTGGGAAGTTAGACAATTGTATATTCCATTCCTTTACTACCAGACCCAAATTATTCTTGTGCCACTACAGTGCATATGAACAGGCCATGCTAACCTCAAACTGAAATGTCCTTCAAAGGAAATGAGGTTTGTGATTTTGAAAAAGCCAGTAGCCTACTCTAATAGTAATTGACACAAGAGTTTTCAGGCCTCCTTCTAAATAGAATATTCTGTGACAAGGGAGGCTCTAGGCAAGGTGAGAGGAGATGGCTCAAAAGTCATGGTGATTTTTGGGTCTGTCCCCAAATAACATGAGCATTCCACTTCACATTAACAAAGATTTATTCCACCATCAACTAATTTCATGAACTAGTAGAAATGAAAGTATCAATAATCTTGCAACCCTTAAGTCATATAACACAATACCATTCATTAGGGCATGAATGAGAGGCTCATTCAATTTGCCTCAATATATCATCTCCATATGAACATTCTTATTCTCCAGTCTACTCACTTGATTCTTTTTCTCTTTCTTCAGCTCCACAAAGAGCATCATTGTGTTTAGACTGCTTTATCCTGCTCGGAGACTCAGAGATACAGGAAGAGGGAGCTATGGGATTCTGCATCTTCTGTGCATCATCTGGAACTTAAAGGACCATTACTAGATTGGCATCCCTAACAATAACTTGGATTTACACAAGGTTCTTTACATTTAAGGATTTGATTGAGTCACGTAAGGTTTCTATGTGAGTGCTAAGTCGTTCAGTTCTATCTGACTCTTTGCGACCTCATGGACTGTAGCCTCCCAGGCTCCTCTGTTCATGGGGATTCTCCAGGCAAGAATCCTGGAGTGTGATGCCATGCCCTCCTCTAGGGGATCTTCCCAACCCAGGGATTGAATCTGCGTCTCTTTCGTCTCCTGGCATCCATTTATTTTTATCCTCTATAATCATTTTGATGATTAATTTTATATCAATTTGACTGGGCTGCCCAGAAAACTGTTTACTGGGTGTGTCTGTAAAGATGTTTCTGGAAGAGATTAGCACTTGACTGTGTGAAGAAGATCCCCCTCCCCCACATGAATGGGTCTCTTCCCATTTGTTGGGGGCCTAATTAGAACAAAAAGAGGAAGAAAGAACTTGCTCTCTGCTTGAACTGAGACATTCATCTTCTGCCTTCCGATAGCTACACTCCTGGTTCTCGGGTCACTGGACTTGGACCAGGACTCATACCATTGGCTCCTCTGGTTCTCTGGATTTTCAGTTTAGACTGGATCAACACCACTGGCTTTCCTGGGCCTCCAGTTTGCAGGTGATAGATCAGGAAACACCGACTCACGGACATGAATTTGATCAAATTCTAGGAGACAGTGAAGGACAGAGGAGCCTGGCGTGCTGCAGTCCACGGGGTCGCAAAGAATTGGACATGACTTAGTGGATGAACAACAAAAAGATCAGGATAGCCAACACTTGTCAGAGGGGAAGCAAACATGCTGGAGACAGATGTCCTACTTCACATGTCCTACTCTGCCATCAGTGGGTCCTGCCAGAATGTAGTCTGAGACACTCCTGGTTGGAATGGAAACTGTGCTAAGGATAGAAAGAATTTCCATAGAAATTGCCAATGACAAAAGTCAGTCTGTTTATAGCAAAAAAAAGAAGTACCCTGATCCCAGTCTGTAGGGCACTTAGGGACGAGAGAAAAAGGGCTGCACAAGAAGACCCAAGGTGGGTGGGTGGGGGCAGAGACAAAGGACAGAGTGGACAGGACAGGGGCTGGTGTGGACAGGTGTAATGAGGCGACCATACTTGATTACCAAAGACGTTGATTAAATGAGTCCCAGGAGATGGTTGGACGTGAAGGGGTCCTATGTACATGGCCCCCCACCCAGCATCCCAGTTTCCAATCTGGGGGTCCAGAGGAGGAGCACACAGGGCAGTATTGCTGCTGGGGCAGGAATAAAGGAAAAACAAGTCAAACCACACCTCTTCACTTTTCTCAGGGCTCCTCAAAACTCCCAGGGCTTAAGAATACAGATTCAGGGTGAGAATCCCCCAAACTTTGATTCTGTAGGTCAGGGTGGTTGGGGACAGGAATCTGCAATTTTAGCACTTGCTCCAGATAATGTTGGTGCAGGGAGACCACAACCCAATCTTACGAAACACTTAGAGTGTTAGGATCAAGAGGAATACTGAGAAAGCATCCGGCTCTTTAGAGGAGGCTGGGGAACAAAACGCATTTATCCCGTGGCTTGTGCATAAAACTGGGTCAGTGCCTGGGCCAGAATATAGCCCTTGGATGGGCTTTTCTCTGAAGAGGTTCTGACACTCCTCGCTGGAGTGGAAAATCTTCACGAGTGATGGCTCGGCCTGGGGCAAAGAAATGTGGTTTGAACCCTCTGCTTCCTTTCCACTGTGTAAAGGTGCTGTGATGAGCTTCCATCCCTGCACCCGACCCACTCTGAGGGCATACCATTTAAAATCCAAAGTCCCTGGCGTGGCGCTTGTGAAACCCAGGACGTTCACACTGGGCTTGTTTCAGTTTTATTCTTTGCTTTTCTTGGCAAAGCCCATTCCAACAGCTTCAGATGAGAACAGTCAAGATGAAAGCTTTTCAGAAGCACTTACACAATAATCCTGTCACTCGTGGACTTAAAAAACCAATCCGCTTTTCCTGAGGATATGACAAGCCAGAGTGTGACCCATTAACTGTTGTCAAACCCTTCGCCAGAGCCTGGAGGGTCCTCCATCTCGAACCAAACCCCTCAAAACCCTTGTCTCAGAAGTGGCCACTACTGCCCCCGCCCCGACACACACACAAACCCGCATGACAATCTCTTATTCACCGTGTGCTTTTCAGAAGACAGTGCCAACCAGCATCCCGTAATGGATCTCACTTGTGAGTCAGTGAACACAATTTCAATCAGTTTCTGCAGATGAAATTGTTAATAACTTTGCATTTTCTCCCTACGTGGAAACACACACATATACACACCCTCACCTCCCACCAACCTAGTGAATATTAGATAATGAAAACAAACAGAAAATTCCTACCAATATATTTTTGATACATTCTACATCTTCACTGGAACTGTCATTGCAAGCTGGTACTTGCCTGCATACATCTAACCATTTTCTTTTCGAATTGCACAAGGAACCATCAACAAATGATCATTTTTTACATATAGGAGAAAGTCAAAATAGATTCTCTTTTCAGGCTTTAATCAGAAGCTTGAAGTCGATCTGAGCTAAAAGCAGCTAGCACATTTTTTCTGGATGAATGTCTGTAGCAGCCAGCTTCCCTTAGAGTCATCAACATTAAAAAGTTAGGATGGAGAAGGCAGGCAGGATGTCCAGAGGTAGGGAAGATGTGTTCTGGGATCAAGGTGTTTATTTAGAGCAACATCATCCTCCCATGAGAGTAGAACTTGTGATCCATTCAGAACTGGCATCCCGGGTTATTATAAAACCCTCAGTCTTCAGAGCCAATTAAACTTGGTTATGAACACATTTTGAGTTCATAATGTCTAGAGTCAAACCCTCCACACAGACATTACTATTATTTGCCTTTACTGCCTCTAAACTAGGCTTCCCTGATGGCTCAGTGGTAAAGAATCTGCCTACAATGCAGGAGACACAGGAAACGCAGTTTCGATCCCTGGGTTGGGAAGGTCCTCTGGAGGAAGGCATGGCAACACACTCCAGTATTCTTGCCTGGAGAATCCTGTGGGCAGAGGAGCCTGGTAGGCTATTGTCCATAGGGTCGCAAAACGTTGGACATGACTGAAGCGACTTTGTATTCATGCAAACTGTCACCACACATTGCTATTTCTTCCTCTTGCTTCTCTCTGAGCTGATGGTGGATGTATTATGAAGGCCCTAAGAAATAATAGGGTTTATTTTGATCTGACCTTTAAAATTTTTCCTCTGACCTTATTTGATCTGGACATGCCTCTGGGATAAATGTGCATTTACCTGTTTATCTGAAGGCTATTTTCACTCTTCTGTGAGTGAGACCTCTGAGTGTTTGTTCTTTCAAACAACCTGCAACTGGCTCAAGGGAAATCACCAGCTCTCAAAAACTTGCTCATCATAAAGTTCCCAGAGGAAATCTTTGATCCTGAGAATAGCACAGGTTTTCCATCATACCTGCTCCCACTTTGCCTAGAGCAGGTACTCCAGGAATACATGATTTAAGACGGCACAGAACTATTCCAATTCTCTCAGTGAGGAGACAAAGAAACAGATTCAGACAAACAGAATCTTGCCACACAGGTTCAGTTCAGTTCAGTTCAGTCGCTCAGTCGTGTCCGATTCTCCACAACCCCATGAATCACAGCACGCCAGGCCTCCCTGTCCATCACCAACTCCCGGAGTTCACTCAAACGCATGTCCACAGAGTTGGTGATGCCATCCAGCCATCTCATTCTCTGTCGTCCCCTTCTCCTCCTGCCCCCAACCTTTCCTAGCATCAGAGTCTTTTCCAGTGAGTCAACTCTTCGCATGAGGTGGCCAAAGTATTGCAGTTTCAGCTTTAGCATCAGTCCTTCCAGTGAACATCCAGGATTGATCTCCTTTAGAATGGACTGGTTGGATCTCCTTGCAGTACAAGGGACTCTCAAGAGACTTCTCTAACACACAGTTCAAAAGCATCAATTCTTTGGCGATCAGCCTTCTTCACAGTCCAACTCTCACATCCATACATGACCACTGGAAAAACCATAGCCTTGACTAGACGGACCTTTGTTGGCAAAGTAATGTCTCTGCTTTTGAATATACTATCAAGGTTGGTCATAACTTTCCTTCCAAGGAGTAAGCGTCTTTTAATTTCATGGCTGCAATCAGCATCTGCAGTGATTTTGGAACCCAAAAAATAAAGTCTGCCACTGTTTCCACTGTTTTCCCATCTATTTCCCATGAAGTGATGGGACCAGATGTCATGATCTTTGTTTTCTGAATGTTGAGCTTCAAGCCAAACTTTTCACTCTCCTCTTTCACTTTCATCAAGAGGCTTCTGAGTTCCTCTTCACTTTCTGCCATAAGGGTGGTGTTGTCTGCATATCTGAGGTTACTGATATTTCTCGCAGCAATCTTGATTCCAGCTTGTGCTTCTTCCAGCCCAGCGTTCCTCATGATGTACTCTGCATATAAGTTAAATAAGCAGGGTGACAATATACAACCTTGACGTACTCCTTTTCCTATTTGGAACCAGTCTGTTGTTCCATGTCCAGTTCTGACTGTTGCTTCCTGACCTGCATACAGGTTTCTCAAGAGGCACTTCAGGTGGTCTGGGATTCCCATCTCTTTCAGAATGTTCCACAGTTTATTGTGATCCACACAGTCAAAGGCTTTGGCATAGTCAATGAAGCAGAAATAGATGTTTTTCTGGAACTCTCTTGCTTTCTCCATGATCCAGCGGATGTTCGCAATTTGATCTCTGGTGCCTCTGCCTTTTCTAAAACCTGCTTGAACATCTGGGAGTTCACGGTTCACATATTGCTGAAGCCTGACTTGGAGAATTTTGAGCATGACTTTACTAGCGTGTGAGATGAGTACAATTGTACAGTAGTTTGAGCATTCTTTGGCACTGCCTTTCTTTGGGATTGGAATGAAGACTGACCTTTTCCAGTCCTGTGACCACTGCTGAGTTTTCCAAATTTGCTGGCATATTGAGTGCAGCACTTTCACAGCATCATCTTTCAAGATTTGAAATAGCTCAACTGGAATTCCATCACCTCCACTAGCTTTGTTCGTAGTGATGCTTCCTAAGGCCCCCTTGACTTCACATTCCAGGATGTCTGGCTCTAGGTGAGTGATCACACTGTCGTGATTATCTGGGTTGTGAAGATCTTTTTTGTACAGTTCTTCTATGTATTCTTGCCACCTCTTCTTAATATCTTCTGCTTCTGTTAGGTCCATACCATTTCTGTCCTTTATCGAGCCCATCTTTGCATGAAATGTTCCCTTGGAATCTCTAATTTTCTTGAAGAGATCTCTTGTTTTTCCTATTCTGTTGTTTTCCTCTATTTCTTTGCATTGATCACTGAGGAAGGCTTTCTTATCTCTCCTTGCTATTCTTTGGAACTCTGCATTCAGATGCTTATATCTTTCCTTTTCTCCTTTGCTTTTCACTTTTCTTCTTTTCACAGCTATTTGTAAGGCCTCCTCAGACAGCCATTTTGCTTTTTGCATTTCTTTTCCATGGGGATGGTCTTGGTTCCTGTCTCCTGTACAATGTCACGAACCTCCATCCAGAGTTCATCAGGCACCCTATCTATCAGATCTAGTCCCTTAAATCTATTTGTCACTTCCACTGTATAATCATAAGGGATTTGATTGAGGTCATATCTGAATGGTCTAGTGGTTTTCCCTACTTTCTTCAATTGAAGTCTGAATTTGGCAATAAAGAGTTCATGATCTGAGCCACAGTCAGCTCCTGGTCTTGTTTTTGCCAACTGTATACAGCTTCTCCATCTTTGGTTGCAAAGAATATAATCAATCTGATTTCGGTGTTGACCATCTGGTGATGTCCATGTGTAGAGTCTTCTCTTGTGTTGTTGGAAGAGGGTGTTGGCTATGACCAGTGCGTTCTCTTGACAAAACTCTATTAGCCTTTGCCCTGCTTCATTCCGTGCTCCAAGGCCAAATTTGCCTGTTACTCCAGGTGTTTCTTGACTTCTTACTTTTGCATTCCAGTCCCCTATAATGAAAAGGACATCTTTTTTGGGTGTTAGTTCTAAACGGTCTTGTAGGTCTTCATAGAACCATTCAACTTCAGCTTCTTCAGCATTACTGGTTGGGGCATAGGCCTGGATTACTGTAATACTGAGTGGTTTGCCTTGGAAACGAACAGAAATCATTCTGTCATTTTTAAGATTGCATCCAAGTACTGCGTTTCGGACTCTCTTGTTGACCATGATGGCTACTCCATTTCTTCTAAGGGATTCCTGCCCACAGTAGTAGATATAATGGTCATCTGAGTTAAATTCACCCATTCCAGTCCATTTTAATTCACTGATTCCTAGAATGTCTATGTTCACTCTTGCCATCTCCTGTTTGACCACTTCCAATTTGCCTTGATTCATGGACCTAACATTCCAGGTTACTATGCAATATTGCTCTTTACAGCACCAGACCTTGCTTCTATCACCGGTCACATCCACAACTGTGTATTGGTTTTGCTTTTGCTCCATCCCTTACCCCATGTCCAGTAGGCAGTGGCAGCGCGGGCGCAGGAGGGCCGAGAGGAGCTACTCCACGTTCAAGGTCAGGAGGGGCAGCCTTGAGGAGATACCACTCATCCAAGGTAACGTGCAGCGGCTGCGCTTTCTTGGAGCAGCTGTGAAGAGATATCCCACGCCCAAGGTAAGAGAAACCCAACTAAGACGGTAGGTATTGCGAGGGGGCATCAGAGGGCAGACACACTGAAATCATAATCACAGGAAACTAGTCGATCTGATCACATGGACCATAGCCGAATGTGGTCCACTGGAGAAGGGAATGGCAAACCACTTCAGTATACTTGCCTTGAGAATCCTATGAACAATATCAAAGGGCAAAATGATAGGCTACTGAATGAGGAATTCCCCAGGTTGGTAGGTGCCCAGTATGCTACTGGAGATCAGTGGAGAAATAACTCTAGAAGGAATAAAGGGATGGAGCAAAAGCCACACGGTAGTTGGTGGCAAAGATGCGAACTGGCTAGTGGTCTTTCCAGATATCATTTTGTAAGTGGAAACACCCTCTCAAATGGTAAAGAACCGACCTGCAGTGCGGGAGATCCAGGTTCAATCCCTGGGTCAGGAAGATCCCCTGGAGAAGGGAATGGCAACCCACTCCAGTAGTCTATTCTGGGGCATCTCATGGACAGAGGAGCCTGGTAGACTACAGTTCATGGGGTTGCAAAGAGTCAGACATGACTGAGCGACTGACACTTTCACTTTCAAATAGCTGAAAAAAAGACCTTGAAACTCAAACTTTTATTCTCAAACTATAAAATTCTTCTGCTTCTGTATTTTTTAAAAAAATTTTTCCTTAATAAAAAAATATAACACAGTCACTAAAAAAATTGGAAACATTCAAAGATCAAAAGAAGGGAAGCTGCATCAAATCCAATCTTCACTTTATTATGTCTTTTCTTCATAAAAATTACATTTTAGGGGCTTCCTTGGTGACTCAGTTGTATAGAATCTGCCTGCCAATGCAGGAGACACGGGTTCAATCCCTGATCCAGGAAGATCCCACAGGACGTGTGCTGCAACTACTGAAACCCCGAAGTCTTAGAGCCTGCACTCTGCAACAAGAGAAAGCACCGCACTGAGAAGCCCAAGCACCACAGCTACAGAGTCACCCCAACTCAGCACCACGAAAGGACCACGCAACAATGAAGACTCAGCAAGCCAAAAATAGACAAAATACAGCTGAAAAACATAATTGTAATAATCACGTGCTTTTGTGGACTTTTCTTCAGTTTTTAATCTCCCCCTCCGGTTATTACAGAAACTTTGTAAATGTACAGTGCTTTATGAGTTTTCAAATAACTGATACAAAAAAAAATCCTTAAGATTCAATTTTACACTGTTTCCAAGACTTCTTTATTATAAATATAATTGCCATGAATATCTTTGGGGAAAAGAGGGATTTTCATTTTTAGGATTTTTTTTTTCTCTTAGGATGGGTTTCCAGTAGTAGAATTACTGAATCAGTATCAAGTTTATTTTCAAGGGTCAGGGTTGTATGTTGTTTTGTATATATAGTGCACATTGAAAATTGTTTTCCTATATATGTGTGTGTGTGTGTGTGTGTGTATATACACACACATATATATATTTAAACTAAACTAAACTTCAGTCACTCAGTCGTGTTGACTCTTTGTGAGCCCACAGACTGCAGTTTGCCAGGCTCCTCTGTCCATGGGATTCTCTAGGCAAGAATACTGCAGTGGGTTGCTGTTTCCTCCTCCAGGGGATTTTCCTGACCCAGGAATCGAACCCCCCTTTCCTGCATTGAAGGTGGATTCTTTACCATCTGAGCTACCAGGGAAGCCATATATGAATTTGCATATAGCCCTATAATCCAACATCTGCTGGATCATTGAAAAAGCAAGAGAGTTCCAGAAAAACATCTATTTCTGCTTTATTGACTATGCCAAAGCCTTTGACTGTGTGGATCACAATAAACTGTGGAAATTTCTGAAAGAGATGGGAATACCAGACCACTTGACCTGCCTCTTGAGAAACCTGTATGCAGGTCAGGAAGCAACAGTTAGAACTGGACATGAAACAACAGACTGGTTCCAAATAGGAAAAGGAATATGTCAAGGTTGTATATTGTCACCTGCTTATTTAACTTCTATGCAGAGTGCATCATGAGAAATACTGGGCTGGATGAAGCACAAACTGGAATCAAGATTGCCGGGAGAAATATCAATAACCTCAGATATGCAGATGACACCACCCTTATGGCAGAAAGTGAAGAAGAACTAAAGAGCCTCTTGATGAAAGTGAATGAGGAGAGTGAAAAAGTTGCCTTAAAGATCAACATTCCGAAAACTAAGATCATGGCATCCAGTCCCATCACTTCATGGGAAATAGATGGGGAAACTGTGGAAACAGTGGCTGACTTTATTTTTTTGGGTTCCAAAATCACTGCGGATGCTGATTGCAGCCGTGAAATTAAAAGACACTTACTCCTTGGAAGGAAAGTTATGATTAACCTAGAGAGCATATTAAAAAGCAGAGACATTACTTTGTCAACAAAGACCGTCTAGTCAAGCAGAGATATTACTTTGTCAACAAGACCGTCCAGTAGTCACGTATGGATATGAGAGTTGGACTATAAAGAAAGCTGAGCGCCGAAGGATGTGGTGTTGGAGAAGACTCTTGAGAGTCCCTTGGACTGCAAGGACATCCAATAAGTCCATCCTAAAGGAGATCAATCCTGGATGTTCATTGGAGGGACTGATGCTATTGAACTGTGGTGTTGGAGAAGACTCTTGAGAGTCCCTTATACTGCAAGGAGATCCAACCAGTCCATTCTAAAGGAGATCAATCCTGGATGTTCATTGGAGGGACTGATGCTAAAGCTGAAACTGCAATACTTTGGCCACCTCATGCGACGAGTTGACTCACTGGAAAACTCTCTGATGCTGGGAAAGGTTGGGGGCGGGAGGAGAAGGGGACGACGGAGAATGAGATGGCTGGATGGCGTCACCTGTTCTGTGGACATGAGTTTGAGTGTACTCCGGGAGTTGGTGATGGACAGGGAGGCCTGGCGTGCTGTGATTCATGGGGTCACGGAGAGTCGGACACGACTGAGCGACTGAACTGAACTGAACTGAACTGAAAGGAGATCAGTCCTGGGTGTTCATTGGAAGGACTGATGTTGAAGCTGAAACTCCAGAACTTTGGCCACCTGATGCAAAGAGCTGACTCATTTGAAAAGACCCTGATGCTGGGAAAGATTGAGTGCGGGAGGAGAAGGGAATGACAGAGGATGAGATGGTTGGATGGCATCACCGACTCAACGGACATGAGTTTGGGTGGACTTCTGGGATTGGTGATGGACAGGGAGGCCTGGCGTGCTGGCAGTTCATGGGGTCGCAAAGACTAGGACACGACTGAGCAACTGAACTGAACTGAATTAGCAATATATGAGGGACTGTTTCATCATAATTTGATGAATGTTTTTTAATCACTTAAATATACTTCCCAAAGTAAAAATTGATATTATTAAGATGTTTTAATTCCCATTTTAATTCTTTAAGAAATTGAACATTTTCATATTTAAAGCACTAGTCATACTTTTATTATTTTAAAAACACTACATATGACCTTTGCCCATTTATTTTTTGGACTATTAGTGGGTTTTCTTTTGTTTTTTAAATATTTTTGAATTTTAATGTTTAAAATTTTTATTTATTTATTTGGCTGTGCTGAAACTATTAGTGTTTATCATATCAATGTACACAGCTTTTATGTCTATTACAGATATGCTATGATTATCATATTTGCTATAAATATACTTTCCCAGTTTTGGTGCTTTTTAAATTGACTTTATTGACACAACAAATTGCACATATTCAAAGTACATAATTTGATAAATTTTCACCTCTACCTTTAGCACAATCAAGGCAATGAATTTATCCATAATCCCCAAAGTCTTCTCTAATCTCTCCATTTCTATCTATAGGTGACTACTGACCTGTTTTCTGACACTGTAGATTAGTTTGCATTTTCTAGAGTTTTGTATTTATGGAATCATATAACACGTACTCTTGTTTGTCCTCTTTCATTCAGCATTGTTATTTTGTGATCCATCCACACTGTTGAGTCTATCAGTAGTTAATTCCTTTTTTATTGCTAAGTGCCTGCTAAGTCACTTCAGTCATGTCCGACTCTCTGCGACCCTATGGACTATAGCCTGCCAGGCTCCTCTGTCCATGGGATTCTCCAGGCAAGAATATTGGGATGGGTTGCCATTTTCTTCTCCAGGGGATCTTCCCAACCACGGGGTCAAACTCATGTCTCATGTCTCCTGCATTAGCAGGTGGGTTCTTTACCACTAGCCCCACCTGGGAAGCTCTTTATTCCTAAGTAGTGTTTATTTCTATGAACATGCCACAATTTGTTTATTCATTCACTTTTTGATGGACATTTTGGTTGTCTCTATGTGCATGCGAAGTCACTTCAGTTGTGTCTGGCTCTCTGTAACCCTGTGGACTGTAGCCCACCAGGCTACTTTGTCCATGGAATTCTCCAAGCAAGAATACTGGAGTGGGTTGCCATTTCCTTCTCCAGGTTGCCTCTAGATCTTGGCTATTACACAGTGCAATATTACTCAGCCATAAAAAGGAATGTATCTGAGTCAGTTCTGATGATGGATGAACCTAGAACCTATCATACGGAGTGAAGTGAGTCAGAAAGAGAAAGATAAGTATCGTATTCTAATGCATATACACAGAATCTAGAAAAATGGTTCTGAAGGATTTATTTACAGGGCAGCGATAGAGAAATAGATGTGGAGAACAGACTTATGGACCTGGGGAGAGGGGAGGAGAGGGCGAGACGCATGAAGAGAGTAACACGGAAACTTACATTACCATATGTAAAATAGACAGCCAGCGGGAATTTGCTCTATGGCTCAGGAAACTCAAACAGGGGCTCTGTGACAGGTTAAAGGCTGGGATGGGAGGGAGATGGGAGGAAGGTCAGGGAGGGAGGGGACATAGGTGTACCTATGGCTGATTCTTGTTGATGTGACAGAAAACCACAAAATTCTGTAAAGCAATTATCCTTCAATTAAAAAATTAAAAATAAATAAATAAATCTGCTATGAACCTGTGCAAGTCTTCCTGTGGATAAGCTTTTATTTTTCTTGGGTAAATACCCCTGAGTCGAATAGCTAGGGAAGCTCAGCGGGTTAAGGATCCACCTGCAATGCAGGAGATCCCAGTTTGATTCCTGGGAGGGGAAGATCTACTGGAGAAGTGATAGCCTTCCCACTCCAGTATGCTTGGGCTTCCCTGGTGGCTCAGCTAGTAAAGAATCCGCCTGCAATGCAGGAGACCCGGGCTCGATACCTAGGTTGGGAAGATCCCCTGGAGAAGGGAAAGACTACCCACTCCAGTATTCTGGCCTGGAGAATTCCATGGACTGTATACCCCATGGGGTCCCAAAGAGTTGGACATGACTGAGTGACTTTATAAAACAAAAAGCATAGCTAGGTCATATGGCAGTAGATAGTTAACATTTTCAGAAGCTACTGAGCTTTTTTACACCAATCCTTCCATTTGACATTCCCATCAGTATACTAGAGGTCCAATTCCTCTACCTTCTCACCTGTACTTGATACAGTCACCCATTTAATTTTATATGAAGTAGCAGCAGCAGTATCTCATTACAGCTTTAACTTTCACTTCCCTGATGTCTAGTGATGTTCAGCATCTTTTCATGTGCTTATTTGCCATTGTGTTTCTTTATTGATGAAATGCTTTTTCCAAACCTCTGTTGTTGAAACTCTTTGTTGAATTTTCAGTTCAGACATTTCAGTTTGGTTGTTTTACATGCTTACTATTTCTTTATTAAACTTCACATTTTGTTCAAGTATTGTTTTCCTGATTTAATTTAGTTGTCTGTGTTTTCTTGTAGTTCACTGAGCTACTTTTAGATGATTTTGAATTCTTTGTCAGGCAGTTCATCAATCCCCATTTCTTTGTGCTCCACCAATGTAGTTTGATTTCCTTCCTTGGAGGCGCCATGTTTCCTTGAGGTTTTGTGTTCCCCAAAGCCTCCTGTTGTTTTTGCATTTGAAGAAGCTGTCACCAGCTCCAGCTTTTAGTGACTGGCTTCAGGGAAGAATGACATTTACCAGTCAGCCCAGCTAGAGACCCTGGGATGTACTAGCTCTGCTCCTCTTGTTCCCTCTAAAGGGGGAAGAATTAGCATTGTGTGTCTTTTCTTGATCCCCCAAAGCCAAGCTGGGTGCTTAGAGCCTCCTGTTAATGTTCCCTTGGGCAGTACCTTGAAGTTTCAAGGCTGTATACCCAGTCCAGTTCAGAGAGTCCAGTTAGCTGCTGACATCCTTTCATACTACCGAGATTTCTGTAGGCCTCTGTAGATCTGAGTAGGGCCTCACATATGTCATTTGCAAGAGCTTGTGAGGGGTCACACACAGGGGCTTGCAGAGTACATTGGATGATTAGGGGTTTGCAGGCAGGTTGTCCTGAAGGTTTCATGGACAGGCCTCTTGGTAGGGTCTGCAAGCCAGTGAAAAGGACTATGTCCAGATTATGAGATCCACATGCTGCTTGTGAATTTGCATCCTCTATCTCTGCTCCTAGCTGTTCTTCACTGCCCCCAGATGATGTAGCCTGATGATCCCTGGCCCCACCCCTCCATGTTCTGCACGGGACAGGATGGAAATAGCCTCCTGGGGATCATCCTGCAAGGATGAGGAAGCCAGGTGCTCACTGTGCTCTCATGTCTACCCATGGGAGAAACCACAGGCTTAGGGTCCTCTTTTGGCACCAAGCTGTATCACCTTGTGAAAGGGTGATATGGGCCAAAATAAAGCTAGTCTTTTACCCTCTTCAGTGGGTCCACTTTCAGATTTTTTTGCTTGACTCACGCTTTACTGCAAAAGAGGAAAACTGTAGCAATGCACATCTCCCAGACAGGAGAACATTTCCTAATAAATCCATATGACTAGAACTCCGAAACTTCCCAATGGTATACATTAATAATAGTAATGGCCATGAGCAAATATTTATACATACAACCATCTGCCAGTGCAAGCTGAAGCCAAATTACTTTCAAAGTAGCAATGAGCTTTACTATACATTTATTTATCTTCAGGCAAAGTATCTTAACCCAGCACACTGCCTCCAAGTTTTAACTTCTCCTTGGATTGCTTTTACTAGTCAACTATTCTTCAGCTAGAGTTTTATTGTTTGCTTTTAATAATAGCCTAAGCAACTATTCTTTCTTTTTTAATGTAAAGTCCTGGAACTTAACAAGCTGATTAAATGACAAGGACATCTTTTGCTTCTTTCTGTGCCTCTGCGGAGAAGGCAATGGCAAGCCACTCCAGTACTCTTGCCTAGAAAATCCCATGGATGGAGGAGCCTGGTAGGCTGCAGTCCATGGGGTCGCTAAGGGTCGGACACGACTGAGCGACTTCACTTTCACTTTTCACTTTCACACATTGGAGAAGGAAATGGCAACCCACTCCAGTGTTCTTGCCTGGAGAATCCCAGGGATTGGGGAGCCTGGTGGGCTTCCGTCTATGGGGTCACACAGAGTCAGACACGACTGAAGTGACTTAGCAGCAGCAGCAGCAGCCATCTTCTAGGTCTTTCTGCTCTTCAATTCTTAATGAGTGTGTTATCTAGAACACTAAAGATCATCACAGAAGGTTATCTAGAACACAGTAAAAGTCATCATAAAACAAGAAAAAGATAAATTTATTTCTTCTCTACACCATTAGTCTCTGAGCACAGTGAGACTATTTAGAATCTTCCAACTGGGAAAAGGTCATATGGTGAGATGCAAACATAGGCTGTGAACTTTTTGTTTCTGAAAAATGAGTCCATGGTGCTGGGAATAGTCATCTATCTGCCCATCTCCTATCTCATCACCAGTAGAGCATGGAAACTAAAGATAATGCATGGCCAGGGGTGGCCACACTGTGGACCATGTATTACGTTGGCCAAAAGGTTTGTTCAGGTTTTTCTGTAGGATGTTATGGAAAAATCCAAGGGAATTTTTTGGCCAACCCAACACAACCTACATAAGCAGAGATTAAAATGAGGCTAAGTATCCAGAGACATCTCTAAAAGTATCTCTTTCTCCCCCTGACATCAACCATCCATAGCAAGTGACAGACTTTTGTGTCCTAGCTTTGACATTCTGATTTCTTATTCACATTTTTATTTCTGGATCATTAAGGAACAGGGGGAAAACTTTGCAGGCCCTCTGTGTTATGGGCTGAATATTGTGATCTCTCAAAATTCATATGTTGAAATTTAACCTTCCAATGAGATGGTATTAGGAGCTGGGGCCCTTGAGTGATGAGGTCATGAGGGTGCAGCCCTTGTGATTGGAATTAGTGCCCTTATAAAACAACAATGTGAGGACACAACAAAAAGACAGTCATCTATGAACTGGGAAGTGGGCTCCTACCAGACACTGAATCTGCTGGCACCTTGATCTTGAACTTCCAAGCCTCCAGAACTATGAGAAATAAATGTTTTTTTAAGCCACCTATACTACTTTTGTTATAGCAGCCTGAGCCAACTAAGTCATGCAACAAATAGCTTTCCAGACGGGACACTTTATTCTCAGAGTATTGGATAAAAGCTCAGTGCTGGAAGCAGGTGGGGAGCCTCACTTCTGCACTTACTGGTTGAACCTGGGCAAGTCAGATGATGTCTCTGGGCCTCAGTCTACTCAGCTGCAAATGGAAATGCCAACACTGACTCTCAGGGCAGGAGTAAATTAAACTTGATAAAGTACATGAAAACCTTGACACTAACTCTGATACAGAAAAGCTCTCAGTCATTAAGAGTCATCATTAGCCAAGAACATCTTGTGACAAGTAGGTGTTTGATATGTGTTTTTGATTGCAACTGAATTCAGCTAATGTGAAATTTCTTGGGAAAACTATGCTATTTTTCATTTAGTGAACTCATGTAGCATAATCTCTAATCTTTTCATGTAAGTCTTAGGTTAGTTAAACTCCCTTCTTTATCATGCTATCATATTAAAGAACGGTTATTGGTTTGTTTTTTTCCAGTATGTTCAGTTTTGGAGGGAAATCATACCCTTCCTCCCAGGCGTTGATGGATTCAACCCCGGGAATCCATGAGACAACAGATGTTAGAGACAGATGCCCGAATATCCATTCGATAGTGAGGCTTAATGAACTAACACAGGAAGAACAATTAGAGACTTCATTAATTATACTCTAGGTTCAATTCCATTGTTAATTCTAATCCTTTATTTGGGCTAATGACTTCAGGTTTTCTTATAATAATTTGTGCCTGTCATTGAATCATACCATCTTTAAATTTCCACGATTATTTTAAATTTACACCCTATAAATGCAACTTTCTATTTCCAAAAAGGACCTAAAGTATTTCTAGAGATACATGAAATTCTTCAAGATAACATAACATTTTAAGAAAGTGTAACTGTAACATGAAGCAAGGAATAAAGCTAATACAAAAATGTATACTACAAACTCTTACACACTTGTCACAAGTTCTGTTTTATAAGCTGAAATAGCTCAGACAGTTCAGCCAAGATTTTCATCCGTTAATACTTAAAATCAAGGCCCAGACTTCTGTTTAGGTAAACATCCACCAGAGTAAATCCACTCGAATTCAGCAGTCTGCTAATTGTTTTTCTTTGTTACTCCTGCAGAATAATACATTGCAGGCTCTCCTGTATTTCTTCATAGTCTATTACAGAAACCAAAACAGAAATTCTTTTGGTTAATAAAACAGAATGAAAATGCATTTTTGGTCACTTGATGTACTCTGGCCAGATTCTGAGAGGAGGGTAATGAGATTCTGGGCTTCTAACCTTTAAGGTGCTCAGTCTTGCTCTTGAACTAATACATATGCTCTCATTTACATACTCTCGTTCCCTCCCTCTTAAGCAAGCCACATTCTGACACCAGGAGCCTCCTTGCTAGGCACGGAAACTGTTTCAAGATGTTTCAAGCTGAGAAATGGCCACCTGCATACATTCTGGTTAAGATTTTAAGTTATCCTACCACTCAAGTCTTCCTGAGGAAAGTTCAAAAGGTGTCCGTCTGAATCATTCATGCTTTTGTTATCCTAGACCTAAAGCAATCTGGTGGATATGTTTTGGGGGGGACAAACTTTTTATTAGAAAACATTAAAAAAAAACTATTATATACTATGTCAATAATTGTATGGATTTTTTTATTATATTGTAAAAAATACTTTTTATTACTTTAAAGTTAAGTTCTAACATGAGATATTATAAAATAAAAAGATTTATGAAATATCTACTGTTGTTTGGATCAAGAAAGAGAACTATATATGAAAATATCACTTTAACCAATTACACTGCAAAACTTTTTTAATAAATAAACAAAAATAGATCCACAAGATATTTAAAAAATAGATCAATTAAAATTTCTTTTCTCCTTTTAAAAAATACGAATTTACACGAATGCCTAATTTTATTTTATACACACATACAATTTTGTTTGCTCACATAAGCTGAAGTTCAAATAATACAGTTTAATTTACTAACTAGGTTTAAAATGCCTAACCTAGAAAACAATTACAGTAGCAGAATCCTATTTGCATTTATTAGTACAGAAACATTTTTTGTGATTTTCAGGACCAGAAAATGCATGACACGTGAGAAGATGCACCTTCATCTGTTCCGTGAGAAATGTGTGAATCAACATCAATGCAGAACTGCCGAAGGAGAAAAAAAAAAGCCTACGTAGTGTGCGTTATTTCACCTTCACAAGCTGGGAGCCATTAAGTAATGGCTCCTTCCACTCCCCCCACCCCCTTCAGTGAAACACATCCTGAACACTGAGCCCACGTTTTCCAGAAGAATGTGCCCCATGCCCCTCGGAAACTCCGTTTCGTTTACTTGGTTCAGTTAGTTAATGACGGTCCATTTTGGCTCAAACATCCAATTCCCTTTCATCAATCATGTCTTTCTGGACTGTCAGTTTCAGAGTAGTGATTACCAAGCCTTTCCACGCAGACATCCACAGACGCCCTCGAAGAAAGACCCTGATACAGTTCTCCATATAGAATTTCCTAGGGTCCCGTTTCTTCCACTTTCTTCCAAATGAAAAGAATGAGTTATGTGAAAATGGGAAACCCCACCAGAAAATGGATGTTGGTAACTCAAGTGTTAATCTAGAAATCTTATTATTTGGTGCTGGAAAAGGGCATTGTAATGTGATGGTTTTTTATACAATACAAACGTGGGGAATGCAAAACACTGTCAACCATGAAAATAAGATTTAATTTGGAATCACAACACACAGGGTTTTTTTTTTTTCCACTTTAGATTCTTCTTATTCAATCATTTTGTTATAAATATTCAATAGAAATGCAGTTTTCCAGGACTGAAATGGTCTTTAAGGAAGGAAGCCATGTGTGGATTTTCAGTCAAGCATTTTCATGCTTCACTGTCAGGCTGTTCATGTTCCTTTCCCAAAAAAATATTCTTTGTGACTCTGCTGAGGTCTGTGAAAAGCAACTCATTCTCTGGAGACTTGAATCATCTACACATCACAATTCTATAGACATCAATGCATGAAGCATGTGGATGTGCTTTAACACAGAGGCAGACCTTCCATGTGAACATGGCCACCTGTCCACGTGTCATTGCAATTAATTCAGCCCAGTGTGAGTGCCTGCCTAGAAGTTGGAAAGGTCAATTTCAGCTCTAACTCTGCCACTTGTTGTGTACCTTACTGTTTAGCGGTGAGTGAGTTACTTTCCCACCCAGGACCTAAGGTGTCTGATCTTCAAAATGCAGAGGTTGGGCTCCATAAGGGATCATTGGAATACAACACATGGGCTAAATCCAGTCTGCTGTCTGCTTTTGTAAATAAAGTTTTATTGAGACACAACCATGCCTGTGAGTTTACTATTGTCTGCAGCCACGAGGCCAGAGCTAAGCAGTTGTGACAGAGCCCATCTGGCCCACAAAACCTAAAGTAGTTACTGTGAGTGCATGTGTGCTTAGTCGTGTCTGATTTTTTGTGACCCCATAGGCTGTAGCCCACCAGGCTCCTCTGTCCATGGGATTCTCCATGCGAGAATGGAGAGGAGTGGATTACCATGACCTCCTTCAGGGGACCTTCTCAACCCAGGGATTGAACCTGCATCGCTCGCATCTCCTGCATTGGCAGGCAGGTTCTTTACCACTAGTGCCTCCTGGGAAGCCTAAAATAGTTACTACCCATCCATTAACAGAGAAAGTTGGGCAGCCCTGGAGGAGTCAATTTTCAGGGTCCTTTCCTATTCTAGAATTGTTTATGTATCCTATTAAACACCTAATATTTATACATTAATTCTTTCAGTGCCCATATCTTTACAGATCTTCTGTGAAATATGTGTTGTGCTGCTTCAAAAGATACGTATTATATATTAACCAAACTACATAATAGTTTCCTTTTCTTATAGGATTCAAATTGTGTTAACAGCTCTTGGAAATATCTAAGGCAATATTTTGGGGCAAATGTCTTGTGATTTGATTATCATTGTTAAATAGAGCATATCTTTTTTCTACTATAAATATTTAAGAAGTTTTTTTTAAAAAGTACAGCACAGGAGACTTATTGCATTAAGACATCATTTTAACAGATTGTTTAGTTTTGGTAATATAATTTGACATCTAAACATAAGCTGAGAAGGATCTCCCTCAAAACCTTTGATAATATGATTCATTGTCAAATGTTTGTTTTGCCTATCTGGCACTCATTAATTAATTCTTTTTAATATAGCCTGGATTTACTGATTTTGAAAAAGAGAATTATTCTTATTGATGTTGCTAAAATATCCAGGTGGCTTGAATTTCACCAACTAGATAGTTTAATCTAGCACATTTGTGTAGCCCTAATCAAATCTTTACTAACAGATGTGAGAAGCCCAGCACTGGAGCTAATGTTTGTGTCTCTATGATAATTAAATTAGCTCAATAAGGAAAATAAATGAACAATAATGACCAAAATTTCCCCTAAGCTTGTATTATAGTCTTGAAAATATTTTTGCCTACCAAGTTTTTCAGTGATGAATGAAACACAAATTGAGAATTTTCATTTAGAGATATATATTTTTCAAGAACTAGTCATGTACTAAATTGTTTATAATTGAGTAACACTTTTTTCACCCCAAAGCAAAACCTACAACTAAGCCAAAATTCAAATTTGAGGTTTCCCAACAAATTCATTATAAAGAATGGAATAATCCTTTCTTTTGGCCCAGAGTATAGTAAAAACATTTTTTTTTCTTAAGTATTATCTCTTCATGGTATTTTCTAATGAATAGGAAACACCTTTCTCAGGTTGAATGATTATTTCCACATATAATTAGTTTCCTGCCTGGGACAGTGCTGTAACAATGTCACGGCTCAGTGAACCAGCTTTATCATTCATTAATCATAGCTTTCATTGAGCTCCAGTTGACAGTGCCCACCACAGGCCAAATATCTTCTCATTTAAAGGCAATTTGTACAAATGAGAAAGCTTAGAAGTCTCATGTTCACCAAAGGAAAATGGAAGAGTGTTTAAATAGTCAAGATCAGGCACTTTGGGGATGCTGAGTCCATGGAAGAAGGGTGGCTGATGGCAGACGGCTTTCTGGGGAAGCCACGTCGCAGCTGCAGACCAGAGCACACGGGATGCTGCTCTGTGTGGACATGGAGACAATGCTGCCTCTGTCTGTGGCCTGCTGGGCTCTGACCTTGCTGGAGGCAAAGTGGTGTCACAGCTGCACTTGCGGGACAGTCAGTGGTGGTAGAAAAGGGGCCAACATGGTCCCCTCTCACCCAGTCAGCCTGCAGGTGTGGCGACCTCTATTTGTATATTTTACTGTATTTGTTTATTTGCCTGGCTAATCAGCTCAGGGTCACATTCCCAAGCTGGAGGTGTTCCTTCTTTGTCCCTTCCAGAAAGAAAGAAGGTAAGGGAATAAGAATGATGCTTTATAACTTTATAGCCTCTGTGATAAGATGTCTATTTTAAGACCTCTTAGACAAGGAAGAGGACTATGATTTGACAATCAGAAAGTTTGTTGGTATATCATCTAATGCACTGTAGACAAAGTATCCACTGCAGTATATAAATAAAACAGCCCCTGTGACCCCATGGACTGTAGCCCTTGCCACGCTCCTCTGTCCGTGGAATTTTCCAGGCAAGAATACTGGAGTGGGTTGCCATTTCCTAATCCATCTTAGTTTAATATATTCTCTTAATTTGAAAGTTCCAAGATAAGGCTGAGATTATTTTTTTTTCTTTTGTGAGGAGGGCTAGGATCCCTTTAACTTGCTTAGACTAGCTGTGGAAAATCAATATGCTAATTGCTTTCCATTGAGTTAGAATATTTTTTTCCTGTTTAACGCAAAACAAAGTGCATTTGCCTGTTAGTTCATGCAAATGATGAAATCAGTCATGTCAATCAGTGACAGGGCCCTTAATGGGCCAGTTCCAGTCCTAATGCTTTACTTAATTCCTGTAATTCATGAAGGAAGAGCTTGTGTGTCCCACTGACTAGAGGAAATCAAGGCTCCAAGAATATGCATTCCAATACCCTATGAGGAAAAGGACATCTTTTTTTGGTGTTAGTTCTAGAAGCTTTTGTAGTTCTTCGTAGAACCATTCAATTTCACCTTCAGCATTAGAGGTAGGGGCGTAGACTTGGATTACTGTGATGTTAAATGGTTTGCCTTGTAAATGAATTAAGATCATTCTGTCATTTTTAAGACAGGTCTCATGATAGGTCTGTAGACTGTATATAGGTCTATAGACTAGATAATGCTTGTGAGTGTGCTCAGTTGCTAAATCGTGTCTGACTGTTTGTGACCCCATGGACTGTAGCCCACCAGGCTCCTCTGCCTATGGGATTTCCCAGGCAAGAATCCTGGAGTGGGTTGCCTTTTTTTCCTCCAGGAGATCTTCCAAACCCAGGGTCAAACCCATATCTTCTATGTCAGCAGGTGGATTCTTTACCATTGAGCCACCTGGGAAGCAGATTAGATATTAGTCCTATATTAAGGTTCATTTCTTGATTTTGATATTTTTATTGTGGCCGTGTAGGAGAATGTCCTTATACAGGGAAAATAAACATGAAATATTTAGGAATAAAGCAACATCACGTCTGCAGTTTGTTCTCAAATGTTTCAGAGAAAATAAATATGTCTCTATCTCTGTCAAGAAAGATAAAATAACTGCGGTAGAGTGTGAACATGGACAATCTGGGTGAAAGATCTACAGGAGTTCTTCATCCTGTTATTGTAAATTTTCATTATATAAAATATTTCCAACTTTAAAATGTAATTTTAAAAACTTTAAAATAAATGAACCTCTAGATTTGACATCCAATTCTGGAGGGCACAGTGCCAGGAGTGTGAGTAAAATGCTGGAATGTTCTGAGACTTATCACTGCAGGAAATGTGTCTCTCCACATGTTTGGAACTTGGTTTCTGAAAGCCAAAATGACCACAGAATCCTGATAGTACCAATATAAAAAACAACGATGAGAAGAGCTGACTCATTAGAAGAGACCCTGATGCTGGGAAAGACTGAAGGCAGGAGGAGAAGGGGATGACAGAGGATGAGAGGGTTGGATGGCACCACCAACTCAACGGACATGAGTTTTAGCAAGCTCCAGGAGATGCTGAAGGACCGGGAAGCCTGGTGTGCTACAGTCCATGGGGGTCACGAAGAGTCAGAAATGACTGAGCAACTGAACAACAACATATAAAAAGCAAACTATTTTCAGGTTAAGAGTTCAAGTGTAATAATACGCATCAATAATCAAACTACCATCCTTATAGACCAATGTTTTCTGTATGGTGAATTTTCAATGAGCAACACCAAATATTAAAATACTGCAATAAAGGTAGGAGGTGCACAAACATGTGGTTACGATTAAGAAGCATCTTTGCGAAAGAGTTGGGTTGGCCAAAAAGTTCATTCAGGTTTTTCCATAAGGTGTTACAGAAAGACTCAGATGAAAGTTTGGCCAACCCAATATCTTTAAACCCAATGGGAGGCAACCTAAACATGAAAAGTGACTTTAGAACTAAACAAGGAATATTAAAGAATCACAAACTTTAAAAGCATGTGAGAATATGAGTCTGGAAGAATAATATTCGACCCACACTTTAATTCTTATGGAGTATGGAGTACTTAATGTGTTTCAAGGTTGCCCTCTGTGTTCTACATAAGATTTTCACTAGCACCAGTATTAAAAAAAAAGAATGGAGGAGATTTAAATGTCAAAATGCTGCAAGTAACAATGGCACCCTCCACGATCCCTCCCTACTTGGCTGGAACATTAAGCACTTGATATTTAGGAACTAGGAAAGCCCTGAACTTAATCATGGGACACAAAGCCCCTCCCAGTCCTAAATCTATAACATCCACAGTCACCAGACAGCTGTCATTCTCTGGTCTTCAATCTCCCTATCCACAAAATAAGGTAGCTGGCGTACATGACATTTATGATAACTGTGGCTATCACATTCCAACCTGCACACCTTGCTAGACAAAGGACATGAGTTCCCAGTGAGGCATTCAGATTATGCTGGAAGAGAATTTTGTTCCACTTAAAACTGCTTTAAATCATTGACTTACAAACTAGAACTCAGAAATCTTCAGATTATATGAATACTGTTTTCATGAGAATTTCCTCTGGAATAAGAGAAACTGACAAGCAAGTGAATGGATTTTCTTCTTAGGCTGAAATGTCAGAATTAACTAAAAAAAATAATTTTTTAACTTTTTAACCAAAATTTAAAAAATTTTTCTTTTGCAGGAAACATCATTAGGGAGTTTTAGAACTCCATCTCTTTTCCTTACCTCCCAAGAAGAACTTAACTGAATCTTGGCAAGTCACCTGAATGCCAGTCTTTCGCCTGCCACCTTCAATATTTTTCCACCTGTGCTCTTATTTACTTAACATTTTTCTTCTAATTGATGCATTTTTTTTAAACCTCAAAGGCTTACAACAACTTTATGCACACCAGTGGTGTACATACCATCCTTCAGGATAAAGATACCCTAAATGTTAGTAATCATAATTAGTATGTATAGTTTGCTAAAATTTCACCCCCCCCCATATATTAGTTCATTTAATCCTTACAATAACACCCAATTTTACAGGTGAGAAAACAGAGGCTTAAAGAGGTTAAACGATTAGCTATAATTACACAGTTAATTGGTTATTAACTAAACTTCAAGTTTAAATCTTCTAACTCCACATCCCATGTCCTCCCTGCTATACCAACAACTAAGATCATCTTACATTTCCCCTCCTAAAAGTATTTTCATTTTAGCTGTGTGCTCTTTTCCTGGGGTTGGAGAAGTAGGGAATGTGCTCATTTAAAAGAAAAACTCCAAGTTATAGATTATATGTTTATCATACATTATATTCCATACTTTATGCTAAATCAGTGATAAAGAATCCACCTGACAATATGCTCACCAGTGGTAAAGAATCTGCCTAACAACGCAGGAGATATAAAAGACATGGATTCAATCCCTGGGTCAGGAAGATCCCCTGGAGTAGGAAATGGTAACTCACTCCAGCCCGGGAAAACCCATGGATAGAGGAACCTGACAGGCTACAGTCCACGGGGTCCCAAGGAGTTGGACACAACTGAGCACACAGACTAAGTAGTATTAAATATATATTGTATAACGTTTATAACATATTTAATTTTTCTTAAGACAGAAAGTTCTGACATCTTGGTTTGATTTTTGTTTCTAAACAGTCATACGCCAAAAGACCTGATCTTGAGAGTCTATAAATTGGGCTTATTTCCTTATGAATGCAAGCAAAATTGAATTCCTCTCCTCTGACTTAATCAGATAAGTTGCTGATCAGAGTGGGATATTCTAATTTTCATTTATTTATTTTTAGCATTAATCATTTCTGTTGGTGAATGTGTCTTAGTAGAAAAGGAGTTAAAAATACAGTCAAAGAGATTTACTTTCCTCCTTTCTTCCTGCAGATCATGACCTTTGGTTTTTTTCAACTTCCTCAATTTAGATTCAGTAAATTGTCATAGAGTGCCACAACACCTGCTTCGGTACTTGAGAAATTGACTTTTCCTGCAAATTACCCTGATCAGTGACCTTGTCTTGGCTACCAAAGGGTTTAGAGAAGGAGGGAGGCTGTCCATGTGGCCAGGCCCCAGTTCACGATTGGTATTAAGCTCTTTCAAGTTAACAGTTATCTGTTTAATGTACAGACATATTCTGAAACAAATGCCACATTATCATCATCAACCGGAAAACCCAACTAACGCCTCTTAGGGAAATAAGAGTCAATCTCACAAGGGATGGACTGCAGTATAATTTTAGAGCTTCCAGTTAGAATTTTCCTAAAGAAGGGGACACTTCGTAGTTCTGACTCTTTGTTCTGAGTGGCGATCTCAGGTCTCTGTGTGAATAATCATGCAAGAGTGAAATGACAGAGGATAGACACGTGCGGCCAGCTCTCAGAACTTGTGTCTTTCAAAGCTGCTTCTTTGGGAAGAAAATTTAAGATCGGTGCCTCCTGCCACACAGACGTTGGACGAGATCAAAGGTCACCCCTGGAAGCTCAAGAGGTAAAATTATATTTTTATCCTTTAGCTTTGATTTTTGGAGGCTTACTGCATTTAAAAAAAAAAAAAATTAATTGCTCTGTCCAGCCAACAGGTGTTAGCCCTCAAGTGTGAGCCCAACGGCCGGCGGCTGGGCGGGCAGCTTAAAGGCCTATAACTCATGGCAATCTTGAGCTTCCTCAAATTGGTCCAGGAGAAAGTTCCAAAAGTACTTCAAGGCCAGATGACATGGGAACCTGTGTCCCTGTCAAATATCAAAGAAAAACAGTTAGACTGTAAAATGTAAACTTATAAAGCGTGCACTTAATTCTGACAAGCTTTTAGTATCAAGTTGCAGATTTTAGGCAATAAGGCGGCTTAGGCTGAAATCGGCCTTAGGAAGCGGAACCTGAAAGCTCATTTCGAATTATATGGGGAGCCCCTGACTCATTTTTTCCACATCTGTTAAGTTTAATTTAGACAAGGAGTTTGATGCATCATTTCAGGAATCTAATTCACTTTTTACCTGTGATTCTTACAACTCCCAAGAGCCAGGAAATAAAAATAAAAAGATTTTCCTTGTTTTTCATGAAGTTTCCTATAGGTCAGCTTGCACTTGGCAATGGATTAAATATTGGAACATGTTGAAAACATTGTTTCAAACACTGTCATGGTGTAAATGAAAAAAAAAAAACAAGTTTTTTTTATTTGGGGAGTGGGTTTTTTTTTTTCAACCTTAAACAAATGAAAGAGTAGGGCTTAGTCAAATATTTGACCTCATCCTAAGTCAGCTTAAAATGTCTCCAGAAAATCTGTTTCACCAGGGCCATCTTTGGCATGTAGACAGAAGGACAGAGATTATGACATGTATGATACAGAGAGCATCCAACCAGTCACAACTGAGATGGCAAGGAAAGGTCATCACAGCTTTAGTCTTCCCTAAAGACTGAAGCTTTAGACCTCCCTTTAGTCTTCATCACACTCCTTCTCTCTGCACACTGTGGGTGGATCAGCTCATTGGGTTATAACAAAGCACTCATGAGGTTGGAGGGGCTTCCCTGGTGGCTTGGTGGTAAAGAATGCACCTGCCAATGTAGGAGACGGGGGTTCAATCCCTGGGTTGGGAAGATCCCATGGAAAAGGAAGTAGCAACCCACTCCAATGTTCTTGCCTGGGAAATCCCATGGACAGAGGAGCCTGGCAGGCTACAGCCCACATGGGGTCGAAAAAAGTCAGACACGACTTAGCGACTAAACAACAACAAGGTTGGAACTGTGAGGCTTTCATGGAGTAACCTTTTGTCTGCTTCATCAGTCACTGCTGTCCAGTTTCGATTGGTGGATCAGATGAGGGGATGTGATGGGGTGGGGGGGAACCATGAGGGAGAATGGACGATATCACAAGCTTTTGACTAAGGAAATACTTTAGAGTCACTCGCAGCACTCCTATGGAGAAGGGAAGTTACCCTGGTGGATAAAATGGTAAACTGTAAAAAAAAAAAAAGAAAAAATGATGGGACATCTATGCCATGTGTTCACACTGGTGGCCCATCAAGTTCACACCCAGAACTTGATTACTGGGAGTCAGTAAAAGTCACTGCAGGAAGCACCTAGTCCAGCTCAATCCAGCCCATGTTACTGAGGAGCAAACTATGTTGAAGGTTCCCCAGGCTTTACAGTGAATACTCTGACTGGAAGGTGAGCTGTCTTCCCCCCAACCTTCCTCTCCCTTCCCACCCCCACCGCTCCAAGAAACGTTGGCTCGGTGACCAGGCTGCTGATATAGCAATATGCTTTCTCACATGGAAAGGAGGCGAAAGCAGCATGTGGACTGTATTCTCTGCAACATATGGTGGGGAAAACAGACAGTGGGAAGGGAAGTGATTTGTGGCTGTTCATCCCTATGTGCGTTCTATTGTGTTGCCAAAAATGATAGACTTAAATGAATTGCTCTTTTTGGAATTTATACTCGTGCCTTCTTCTCATTTTAAAAAAATGAAAACGAAAATCCTCATGTCCTTGTAGAAATTCCCATTTATTTATGTGGTTCCCTGGCCTGCCCCCCGCTCCCCACTGACTTCCTCACCCCAGCAGAGCCGAAGATATTTTGGATGTGGAAACTGCCTGTCCCTTTGCGGTCAAGATGAACAAGGAAAGGAGATGAGGTAAAAGGGGAGGGGAAGCAATTAGTGTGGAATCCCAAACTCCAGATTCTTCTCAGAAATTTTTATGGCTTTTCTCAGGCAGCTGAGGAGAGACTGGCTTTGCTTAGAGAAATGATGAAGCCTGCTGCAAATTAATTTTTGTGGGTCTACATCTTCTGTTTTAATTTTGTTAATGGCAGCTTCTATTGTTGAGAAAAAATTGGTACCTTAATGCTGTCTAAACATAAATCTCATCTTCAATCTGTTAACATTCAGCTGTGGTAAGAATAATTAGATGAAGTGCTTTTTAAGTATTATTTACAAATATGCTTGCAAAAGAATGATTTAAGCAGGCATTTTCTTTAACGGATTTAAAGACAGGCGAATGAAATTAATCAACAGAGTCTCGCCGTTCTTAATTTTATGGTTTGTGGCTGGGAGGAGAGCAGCTTGCCACAGTCCTGATACAGTGCAGTACTACGCGCGCACATCACAATGCGCCACAGAGAGGGAAGCAGCAAATTGGGCCAGGATAAGATTTAGAACACCTACAGATCAAGGAGACAGGCTGGAAATTATCCAGGGGTCACAGTGGACCAGACGCAGAGTCACATATATAACCCTGTTTATAGATAAAGAAGTGAGGGGGTGGAGAGACAGAAGTCTTCGGGTTGTAAAATTGGGAGTTTGGAATGAAACATCTGAGGTAGGATAAAACCCTAACAGTGGGCAGTTCTGGTTCTACCAAAGAGGGGAGATGAGGGCCAGTTTGTGGTACATCAAAGCAGAGCTACAAAATTTACAACTGGGTTGAAAACCAACAGCGATGAGGAGGTTTTAAGAGTGGGAATACAGAGATACATGGCATGGGATGATATAGGCTCCTGCAGAGACCAAGGAATGCCCTTCATCCTGGTTCTCTATGGGTATCAGGACTTTGGCAAGATGGCACCACTTGTGTCAGTTGGGTCAGGATCTTCATCCTGGTGTCCAGCATGGGCCCAGCCAACTTGTTCAAGCAGTTCTACCCACCTCCTCGCTCATTCTCTGTTCCAGACCAGACATGCCCTATGCCCCCAAGACCCTACACTTTCCTAACAGCTGGATAGGACCTGTGCCCACCCCTCTCTAAATGCCCAAGTCTTTGTAATGGCCATCCCTTCCATGGAGGCTTTCCTAAACTTCTCAGCCAGACTTTATCACTCCTTGGCCATTCCCTCCCACATCAGAACTTTGTGGCTTCCTTTACATTTTGCTTCTAGACTCAGGAAAGCCAACATCTTCATGGCTGACTTTCACTCGTGCCAAGTACCTCACATGCTTTATTTCATTATTCCCCCAATAGTCATTAATCCCAGCTTATAGATGAGGAAATTGAGGCATAGGGAGTTTAACTAATTTGCCCCCAATCACATTGATGAAATCAATCAGGATTCAAACCCAGATGGTCAGACCCTAGAACTCAAGTTCTTGATTATAGTAACTCTGTGTAAGGAATTGCAACCACAAGCCTGCAGCTCGTCTTTTAAAACAGCATGGAATAGCCTACAGCAGCCTCTGGATGTCAACCCTCCTCTTCATTTTATTTGGCAAGTCCTTTCCCCTGCCAGGCTTCCCTGGAGGCTCACTAGTAAAGAATCCACCAGGAGACGCAGGTTCAATCCCTGTGTTGGGAAGATCCCCTGGAAAAGAAATGGCAGCCCACTCTAGTATTCAGTTCAGTTCAGTTCAGTCGCTCAGTCGTGTCCGACTCTCTGCGACCCCATGAATCACAGCACGCCAGGCCTCCCTGTCCATCACCAACTCCCGGAGTTCACTCAAACTCATGTCCATTGAATCGGTGATGCCTATTGCCTGGGAAATCCCATGGACAGAGGAGCCTGGCGGGCTACAGTCCATGGGGTCACAAAAGAGTCAGACACGACTTAGAGACTAAACAACAGCGCTCCTATCCCACTGCTGAGGGTCCCTCTTATTTACTGTAGGAGGCAGAAGTTCCCCTCACCAATTCATATCCATCTGGGGGGAAACTAAGAATGTCAATTATTTAGACATAGGTCGTTGAAGGTATAATTAGATTAAAACGAGGTCATACTAGAACAGAGTGGGCCCTGAATCCAATGACTGGTATCTTTAGAAGAGGAGACACTGAGAGAGACCCAGGGAAAGTGTCCTGTGACAGTGGAGACAAGATTACAGGGATGCGGTTGCAATCCAAAAAAAAAAAAAAAAATGCCAAGGATTGCCAGGAGCCAGCAGAAGCTAAGAAGAGGCAAGGAAGGAGCCTTCAGAGGACTACAGCTCTGCCAACATCTTGATCTCTGATTTCTGGCCTCCATAGCTCTGAGAGAATAAATTTCTGTAGGTGAGGTGTTTTGTTATGGCAATCCTGGCAAGCTAATACACATAACTTTATCTTACAGGATCATGGTTAAGTGCCTTAATATTTTTTCAAAGAAATTGGATTAAAATGTGTAAGAAATAAAATTAAATTTCTACAAAAGCACTAAGAGAAAATGAATAAAGAAATCTTACGCTCAACTTGGAAAGGTCTAAAGTAGGAATCATGTGAGTTTCTGTGGAAATCACTCTAGACGAGCATGGGGTGGGACGTGGCAAATGGATGGATGGTGATTCTTCGGATGAGTCAAAACTAGGTGCCACACAAGGCCAGAGCGACTGCTGATAGGGAGGGGGGCAAACAGGGATTTCAAATAGCCCCAACCTGCAGTGTATAGGCATCGACTTGCTCAAATCCAAGCTGATTTGTCCATCAGTTGCTTCTCAGAAGGGCAAATGCTCTCGTCCCTGCATCAGCTGAGGTTGGCAGTTAATTCCTGTCTGATGCTCAACCCAGGATACTAAGAGCTCTTTTCCCCTTTCCGGGTCATGAGTTTTCTCCGGGCAGCTGGACTCCTTTCACTTATCTCTTTGGCACTTAGCATGATTCTTCTTATAGCACGTTGTTTCAGTAAACTTTGTTGAATTGAATTCTGGGAGCCAGAAAGGAAGACATTCTTCTCTGTCCTGGGCAAAAAAAACCTTATGGATGTGAGACAGAAGATATTTAGAATGATTATATTCTTCACACTCCCTACAGGCTAGTATAAGTCTGACCAGAGCTTTTGGTGTGAATAACAGCACTAAATCAAGGGCTTTAAAAAACTATTCCCCGATGACTTACATCAAACCAATCCACAGTTGACTGGAGGATAAATCAGCTAATATAGGAATAATTGTATCATGAGTTACTCTTTTCTAAGAAAGTTCACATGCACAATCTCCCTGATCCTAATCAGAGCTTTGTAACACACATGGAGCAGGTATTAGTCTATTTTAAAGACAAAGCAACTGAGAACCAGAAAAGTCAAAGAAACTTGAGATAGAATTTGGAAACAGTCTTCATGGGACTTACTCTGAGACAGAGTGTCCACTCAGATCCCAGACCAGGGAAGCGATACTCATACTTATTTTCTAATAGGCCCAGCAAGGAGACATCCCAGTAAACATCAGAAGATGGAGTTACGGTGTGAAACCAGCATGGTCCCATCTGACCACCAACTGGACAGGCAGCAGGCCCCAAACCCCTCTGGTCTTGATAGCCTCGCCTCTAAAGTGAAAGGTTTGTAATATCTGGTCTTGAAGGGAGTTACTGCATCTCAATGCTGAGACAAGCCCAACCCACCTCTTTCTAGTATTATGTATACTTGGCAGTGGGCTTCTTTTTAGCCATTTGGATTACTTAATTTTTCCCCTTGAAGGATAAGCAGCTGATATACCAAACACAAGGGAATATTACTCCAACAGAAAAAAGAATGAAATAATGTGATTTGCAGCAACATGGATGGACCTAGAGATTATCATACTAAGTGAAATAAGTCAGAGAAAGAAATACAAACATCACATCGCTTAAGCACAAAAACAAATATATAAAATAGATAACTTACAAGGACCTACTGTATAGCACAAGAGACTACGGTCAATATTTTGTAATAACCTATAAAGGAAAATAATCTGACAAAGCACAGATATATATGCATGCATAATTGAATCACCTTGCTGTATATCTGCAACTAACACAGTGTTGCAAATCAGCTATACTTCAATAAAAAATGTAAAGCACATTTTATAATTTCAAGAAAACATAGTAGTCGAAAGTGTGAGATATTTCTTCTGTGAGTAAAAATATGATACTTTCAGTTCTGCATCCCAAATTAGATGTAGGAGTGTTAATTCAGTGCAGGGACTCAGAAGATGTTCAGAGAAAGTTGAATAATAGCTTCATGATTATATTAGAGAATCCCCAGGGTTGACAAAGCTTGAACTTGGCTGAATTTGAATTTTTGGACATTTATTTGACCATATTAATTGTAAACACATCAAGAGGATGCGAATTAATTGTTCCCTTGTGGAGGTTTGTTGTTTAACCAGAAAGGGAACATCTCTTTCTATATAAATGACCTGTCACCACTTCATGCAGGTCCCTTCTCTGCAACCATCTGGTACTCCACTGCTGGATTCATCTTCCTGATGCATTTCCTTCTTTGTGTCTCTCATTTCCTCATTGACCCTTAAGAGCATTCCTTCCTTGCCAAAGAAAGTCCCAGTCTCACCTGGCCTGTCTCTGGGGCCCCCTTTTCCACTATGTTCCTCTATAAACTATCTCCTTGGCGGAGATCCTAGAGGCAAGTCCATCCATTGCCCCTGAAGTAACGGCGGAGACCCATTCGAGTGCCGCTCCTCCCTTCTCTTCTCTGGCTGAAACCTCTTCCCCCTGCTACCTCCCAGGCCTACTTCCTAGGGCCAGCCCAGTCCAAAAATAACAGAACCAAGGACACATCTGTGCCATTCACTTGCAACTCCTCATCTTCTCGTCTCTATGTCTGGCTTCTTCAGCAGAGCTGGAAGCTCCCTGAGGAGAGAGGCTGAATCTTCTTGCTGCCAGCAATTGCCTCGGATAGGAGGAACAGGCGATGGATAAGGGTTGACAATAAACAAAAGAGCCAGACGCTGGCCTAATTGGGAAAATGGTCTCTCCATGGGACAGTGCCTTGTGTCAGTGAGCCATTACTGCTTTCCTGTTGGCTCAGATGGTAAAGACTCCACCTGCCAATGCAGGGGACCCAAGTTCAATCCCTGGGTTGGGAAGATCCCCTGGAGAAGGGAATGGCAACCCTCTCCAGTATTCTTGCCTGAAGAATCCCGTGGACAGAAGAACCTGGCGGGCTACAGTCCATGGGGTCGCAAAGAGTTGGACACAACTGAGCAATAACACAACAATAAATCAATTCAGCATCTCACTCTGCCAGGTCTCAATTCCTGACTCTCAAACGCTTCCTCTCTTATCATGATTTTTAGAAGATTCCTCATGTTTTAAGGTATTGCTTTATTTCCCCTCTCTTCTTCAATAGAGTCTGCATTTGAATCTCTTTAATCTGCACATAGCACCCGAACCAAACAGAGAAATTCTTCAGGCTGTATTTCCAAAAGGAAGCCCTACGACCACTTCCTCGGCGCTCCCTGCCTCTTGCAGAAACATGGAGGCAGACAGTGGAAAATCACACTTGAGGAATTTTTGTGGCATGTGAAAATCTTTGGTCTCCAAGAAAAACTCGGCTACAGTGTACTTTGCCTGTAATTCAGGATCAGAATGGACACCATCTCATTTCAGCATCACACATTCTTCAGAATGGTTCCCATGTTTCAGCCTGCCACCCATACAGCAGCAGGTAGGGGAAACACGGCAGTTTAGTATCCATTGCACAGAAGGAATCTGAAATTCAAAGAGGATGCCATTTCCCCAGCTTGGGTCCAGATGAGGATTCAGCATTTAACTCAAGACTTTCAAAAGATGATTCACGAGTGGGAGACGATACAGTGGGGAATTTCTGAGGGGGGTGCCGAGGTAGTAAATTCCCATCCTATCATTGATTCCAAACAAATCTTCTCATTGTTGGAACCTGGAAGCATTAGAGTAGGTAAAATACTCTCTTTTTTGATGAAAGGGAAGAAAGCCTTCAGGAAAGGTTAGTTTTATGATGTTCTATAAAAGGATTATTTATTTTAAAGTAGGGAAACAAATATGCCAATGGTTTAATATAAATTTTTAATAGGTCCTATGTTTCACTCTGATTTTTATGGTCCCATTTCCCCTTCTGTAAAACTGGAATGATAATATTTGCCTTACTTCCTTCACAGGGTTCCCAGTAGGATCCAACAAGATCAAAGATAAGAAAGTATAAAGAACTCAAAGTATAAGGGTGCATTCTTTTTATTCTAGGAAGGTTTTGGATAGTCTTAATGACTATAGGTTTCTTTAAAAGACCATGTTGAGCATTTATTTCCAAGTTTTACACCTAAGTTTGTTTCATATTGGCTGTATTTGTTTTCCTACTATGCAAACTAAAATTATCGTTTTTAAACAAAATTCTTTATATCCTTTAAAAATAAAGATAACAGAAATTCACCTTCTGGGAAGATAATGTCAATGTACTTTTCTCTATCCTTCCCTCAAAATACAACTAAAAATCCTGGACATAATATATAAGACAAGCATGAGAAGACTCTGAAAGGCAGAGGAAAGAAGGTAGATGGGCTAGGGATCCCAGGACTTGAAAAACAGCACAGTGAGGAATTTTCTAGGCATTCCAGACTGGGTGCTGGTAAAGCAGGTCATCTGTGAATACCTACAGATGCAAACAAAAAAGCCTCAACAAAAAGTCTGCTCTCTTGCCCCATAGGATAAGGAAAGGACAACCTTGCAAGAAAGTAAACTTTTAGAAAACAACTTCTTGGCTGCTACAACACATCACAGAAAACACTGTGGCCCCAGCCCCACCCCAAGACAGTAAAGACCAAGTTGGATTTTAGACATCAACTCTCAACAGTCTGTAAGTTAAAGTCGCTCAGTCATGTCTGATTCTTTGCAACCCCATGGACTATACAGTCCATGGAATTCTCCAGGCCAGAATACTGCAGTGGGTAGCCTTTCCCTTCTCCAGGGGATCTTCCCAATCCAGGGATTGAACCCAGGTCTCCTGCACTGCAGGCAGATTCTTTACCAACTGAGCTATCAGGGAAGCCCCCACCAGGCTGTAAGGAGACGTCCGAATCCTACCCGCGCCCTGACTGGAATGATGTCAGAGATGGTCCTGTAGCTGAGACTTCCATTCTTTACAGGAAGTAAAGAGCTCAAACCCCCATGCTCCTGCAGTATCAATAAGTTTAAACTTAACTCCCACCTGACAGTAACAAGGTGCCCCCACTACCCCGATTCACCGGTAGTATCAGAAATGGTAGAATTGAAGAGTCAAAACTTCATAACTTTCCAACATCCAGAGGCCACTCCACTCTGGGGTGTCACTGGAGGCCTCATGTGGAGCCAGAACCCCCACACGCTCCCAGCACTAACAAGAAGCACCCCTCCCTTTTGAATAGGCCTCAACAGAGGTCAAGAAGAAACCTAGCCATGATGAGATGGTGCCTCTCTCCCCTCCCCCTTTTCCTGCTGGAGTGGTATCAAGAGAAGCCAATTGAAACAAAAGACTAAATTAAGATCTAGTATCTTATAACATTGTACTAAAAATATTCAGATTTCAATCAAAATTATTCATCATACCACAAACCAGGATAATATCAAGCTGAGTGAAAAAGACAATTAAGAGATGTGAATGTTGAGATAACCCACTCCAGTAGTCTTGCCTGGAGAATCCTATGGACAGAGGAGTTAGGCAGTTTGTGGTCCATAGGGTCACACAACTGAAGCAACTTAGAATAGCACAGCAAGCAACATTGAGATAACAGAGATATTAGAATTATCTGACTAAGAGTTTTAAACAACCATCATAAAAATGCTTTGATTAGCAATTATGAACTTGAAACAAATTAAAAAAGACAGAATCATAGCAAAACCACAGAAGATATCACGTAAAACCAAATGGAAGTTTCATAACTGAAAAGTATAGTAACTTTAAAAATTCAATTAATAGGCTCAACAACAGAGGGAAGAATCATTGAATTTGAAGATAGAACAATAAGTTACCTAATTTGAGCAACAGAGAAAATTAGACTAGAAATAAGTGATCAGAGCCTCAGGTGCCTATGAGACTTTAAGAAAAGACTGAATATTTGTGCCCCTGGAATCCCAGAAGGACAGGAAAATAAGAAAGTGAGGTTGAATAAGTACTGGAAGAGATAATGACTGAAAACATCCCAAATTTGGTAAAACACGTACATTTTTAGCTTTAAGAAACTGAGTGAACTCCAAACAGAATAAGCCCAGAGAAAGCCATACCAAGACACATCATAGTCAAACTTTTGAAAACCAAAGATAAAGGAAAAAATCTTGAAACAACACTGAGAAACAACACCTTATTTATAGGAGGAAAGCGATTCTAATGACAGTGAATTTTTTACCAGAAATCATGGAGGTCAGAGGCAGTGGTATAACATTGTTGAAATACTGAAAGAAAAGAACTGACAACCTATAATCCTATATTCAAGAAAAATATCCTTCAGGAAGTAAGAAGAAATCAACACATTTTCAGAGAAAATGAAGGAAAACTAAGAGAATTCTTGCCAGCAGATCTGCCCTAAGAGAATGGCTAATGAAAGTTCTCTAAATAAAAATGAAATGATAAAAGAAACAATATCAGAATACCAGGAAGAAGGAAAGAATGTAGTAAGCAAAACCACGTGTCAATATAATGGACTTTCTTTCTCCTCTTGAGTCTTTTAAATTACGGTTGCTGCTTGAAGCAAAAATTATAACAGTCTGACATATTTCTAAATGTATTAAAGGAGATATTTAACACAATCTTATTATATGAAGAAGGATAAACTGACATGAAGGAAGATAAGCTTTTCACATTTTTCTCAAACCAGTAAAATGATGATACTAGCAAGGGTATGGTTTTTCCAGTGGTCATGTATGGATGTGAGAGTTGGACTGTGAAGAAAGCTGATTGCCGAAGAATTGATGCTTTTTTTTGAACTGTGGTGTTGGAGAAGACTCTTGAGAGTCCCTTGGACTGCAAGGAGATCCAACCAGTCCATTCTAAAGGAGATCAGTCCTGGGTGTTCATTGGAAGGACTAATGCTAAAGCTGAAGCTCCAATACTTTGGCCACCTCATGCGATGAGTTGACTCACTGGAAAAGACTCTGATGCTGGGAGGGATTGGGGGCAGAAGGAGAAGGGGACGACAGAGAATTAGATGGCTAGATGGCATCACCGACTCGATGGAGGTGAGTTTGAGTGAACTTCAGGAGTTGGTGATGGACAGGGAGGCCTGGCATGCTGTGATTCATGGGGTCGCAAAGAGTCGGACACGACTGAGTGACTGAACTGAACTGAACTGAACTATGGAGATAGAATTGTTCTGCCTCTTGATCTTATCAATGTCAGTTTCCTATTCATGATATCCTACAGTTCTACAAAGTGTTGTCATCAGGAGAAACTAGGTCAATGGTACAGAGATTTGTGTTATATCTTGCAATTCTATTTGAATCTACAATCATTTCAAAATAAAAGGTTTAATTTATTTTTAAATTCAGAGAAGGGCATATGAAGTTGTAAGACAGAACAATGACATTTACAGAGATAAAATGCTAAAAGACAAAAGCGAAAGCCGCTCAGTTGTGTTCGACTCTTTGTGACCCCATGGACTATAGCCCACCAGGCTCCTTTGTCCATGGGGTTCTCCGCACACGAATACTGGAATAGGTAGCCATTCCCTTCTCCAGGAGATCTTCCTGACCCAGGAATCGAACACTGGTCTCTTGCATTGCAGGCAGTTTCTTTACCATCTGAGCTACTAAGGAACCAGTAAAAGCCCAACACCTTAAAAAGGTAAAGATAATCATGAGAAAGGAAATCATAAAAACAGTGGAAATTGAAGCATTAATGATAACATACCATTTCTGTGCTTCTTCAACGGTCCACTACTATCCTGGCAGTCACTATGTTTTAACCATCAGGGTTCATAAGCAACAGAATATTGCTACCATTTCTGTTCTATTTACCCTCCATCTTGATGTCCTGCCATGATGACCATCAACACATTTCTGAGTTATTTAATGTATACTTATCATTTTAATGGACTGGACTAGAAAAGGTCAGTTTTCATTCCAATGCCAAAGAATGTTCAAACTACTGCACAATTGCACTCATCTCACACGCAAGCAAAGCAATGCTCAAAATTCTCCAAGCCAGGCTTCAACAATACATGAACTGTGAACTTCCAGATGTTCAAGATGGATTTAGAAAAGGCAGAGGAACCAGAGATCAAATTGCCAACATCCACTGGATCATCAAAAAAGCACAAGAGTTCCAAAAAAACATTCATCTACTTTTGCTTTATTGACTTATGTCAAAGACTTTAACTGTGTGGATCACAACAGACTATGGAAAATTCTTAAAGAGACGGGAATACCAGACCACCAGACCTGCCTCCTGAGAAATCTGTATGCAGGTCAAGAAGCAACAGTTAGAACTGGACATTGAACAACAGACTGGTTCCAAATCGGGAAAGGAGTAGTCAAGGCTGTATATTGTCACCCTGCTTATTTAAATTATATGCAGAGTACATCATGAGAAATGCTGGACTGGATGAAGCACAAGCTGGAATCAAGATTGCTAGGAGAGATATCGATAACCTCAGATATGTAGGTGACCTCAACCTTACGGCAGAAAGTGAAGAGGAACTGAAGTGCCTCTTGATAAAAGTGAAAGAGGAGAGTGCGAAAGCTGGCTTAAAACTCAACATTCAGAAAACAAAGATCATCCAGATCCATCACTTCATGGCAAATAGATGGGGAAACAGTGGAAACAGTGACAGACTATTTTGGGGGGCTCCAAAATCACTGCAGATGATGACTACATCCATAAAATTAAAAGACACTTGCTCCTTGGAAGAAAAGCTATGGCCAACCTAGACAGCATATTAAAAAGCAGAGACATTACTTGGCCAACAAAGGTCCGTCTAGTTAAAGTTATGGTTTATCCAGTGGTCAGGCATGGACGTGAGAGTTGGACTATGAAGAAACCTGAGCACCGAAGAATTGATGCTTTTGAACTGTGGTGTTGGAAAAGACTCTTGGGAGTACCTTGGATTGCAAGGAGATCCAACCAGTCCATCCTAAAGGAAATCAGTCCTGAATATTCATTGGAAGGACTTATGCTGAAGCTGAAACTTCAATATTTTGACTACCTGATGCAAAGAACTGACTCATTGGAAACGACCCTGATGCTGGGAAAGATTGAAGGTGGGAGGAGAAGGGGTCGACAGAGGACGAGATGGTTGGATGGCATCACTGACTCGATGGACATGAGTTTGAGCAAGCTCTGGGAATTGGTGATGGACAGGGAGGCCTGTCATGCTGCAGTCCATGAGGTCCCAAAGAGTTGGACACGACTTAGAGACAGAACTGAACTGAAAATATTTCAAAGCATTGAAAGAGAGTAATTCTGATTTTATGATTATGCATCTGGTTATGATGAATAAGTGGTGACGTTTTATGACACTGCCCCCCGCCCACCATCTGGGGTCTATTTCCCCTTCCCTAGAGTCTAGTTGCACTTTGCAACTGTTTTGACCAATGCAAGAAGTGACATTGTTTCAGTCTCCAGCCCGTCTCTTGCAATGGTCATTCTAAAGAAATCCAGCTGCCATCTAAGACCGATCCTTTGGAGACTACCATGCTGTGAGGAAGCCCAAGTTAACTGCACATAAACACTCCTAGGAGAAAGAGGGATGCCTGAAGCCCCAGCTTATCCAACTACTCCAGGTCAGTATCAGACATGTGAGTGAAAAAGCCATGGTTGGGATAATTTGAGAGAGTAGCACTGAAACATATACATTACCATTTGTAACACAGATAGCCAGGGGGAGTTTGATATATGATGCAGGGAACCTTGAGTCAGTGCTCTGTGACAATACAGAGGGGTAGGAAAGGGAAGGAGGTGGGAGGGGGATTCCAGAGGGAGGGGACATATGTACACCTAATGCTGATTCAAACTGATGTATGGCAAAAAACCATCACAATATTGTAAAGTAATTATCCTCTAATTAAAAAATAAATATTAAAAAAAGAAGAGTCAGGGAACTCAACTAAGAGCCAGAACCAGGGTGCCCAACATGTAAAGCCCTGTGAGCCACACCAGTCATCCTCTGTCATTTGAGTCAGTCTAAGCAGAGACAAACCATTTCTGCTGTGCCTTACTTGAATTCCTGACCCATGGACCCATAAGCATAATAGAATCATTTAAATAACCGATTTTGGAAGGGTTTGTTACAGCAATAGATAACTGTGCCACTGATATATCCATGCGGTGAACATTAAGTTGAATTTTCTCATAGTGATTAACATGCTGAACTTTGGAGTCAAGCTGACAGGGGTTTGAGACAGGTCTCTGCCTTATAATCTTGAGCAAGTTTAGCGCCCCAAGACTTAGTGCTTTCGTCCATAAAACAGAAATGACAATTACACCAACCTCATAGAATTTTGTGAAGATGTAATCAGTCAGTGCATATAATCACTTAAAATATAACTGTTATTATAATACACATTATATAAAATATATGTAAGTAATGTAACATATATGTTCAGTCAGTCAGTCAGTTCAGTCGCTCAGTCGTGTCCGACTCTCCGCGACCCCATGAATCACAGCACGCCAGGCCTCCCTGTCCATCACCAACTCCCGGAGTTCACTCAAACTGATGTCCACAGAGTCGGTGATGCCATCCAGCCATCTCATCCTCTGTCGTCCTCTTCTCCTCCTGCTCCCAATCCCTCCCAGCATCAGAGTCTTTTCCAGTGAGTCAACTCTTCGCATGAGGTGGCCAAAGTATTGGAGTTTCAGCTTTAGCATCAGTCCTTCCAATGAACACCCAGGATTGATCTCCATTAGAATGGACTGGTTGGTTCTCCTTGCAGTCCAAGGGTGCTCAATAAGTACTCATTGAAAATAAGCACTTCACTTCACTCTTATTGTTTATTAATCATCTCAACCAGTGAGTTCAGATTCAGTTTCTCATCTCATCAGTAGTAAGTTTGGGAGCCCTTTTCTTTTTCTCCCTTGAAAAAGGAAAGTTCCTAAATATGATGTGGTATCCTGGATTAGATACTGGGACAGAGAGAAGGGTCAGTTCAGTTCAGTTCAGTCACTCAGTCGTGTCCGACTCTTTGCGACCCCATGAACTGCAGCATACCAGGCCTCCCTGTCCATCACCAACTCCTGGAGTCCACCCAAACCCATGTCCATTGAGTCGGTGATGCCATCCAACCATCTCATTCTCTGTTGTCCCCTTCTTCTCCTGCCCTCAATCCTTCCACCATCAGAGTCTTTCCAAATGAGTCAGCTCTCCACATCAGGTGGCCAAAGAATTGGAGCTTCAGCTTCAACATAAGTCCCTCCAATGAACACCCAGGACTGATCTCCTTTCGGATGGACTGGTTGGATCTCCTTGCAGTCCAGGGACTCTCAAGAGTCTTCTCCAACACCACAGTTCAAAAGCATCAATTCTTCAGCACTCAACTTTCTTTATAGTCCAACTCTCACATTCACACATGACCACTGGAAAAACCATAGCTTTGACTAGACGGACCTTAGAAAAAGGGTATCAGTGGGAAAATTCATGAAACCCAAGATAAATTCTGGAGTTTAGCTAGTAGTAAGCAATATGTATGGATGTGAGAATTGGACTGTGAAGAAAGCTGATCACTGAAGAATTGATGCTTTTGAACTGTGGTGTTGGAGAAGACTCTTGACAGTCCCTTGGACTGCAAGGAGATCCAACCAGTCCATTCTAAAGGAGATCAATCCTGGGTGTTCACTGGAAGGACTGATGCTAAAGCTGAAACTCTAATACTTTGGCCACCTCATGCAACAAGTTGACTCACTGGAAAAGACTCTGATGCTGGGAAGGATTGGGAGCAGGAGGAGAAGGGGACAATAGAGAATGAGATGGCTGGATGGCATCACCGACTCGATGGACATGAGTTTGAGTGAACTCCGGGAGTTGGTGATGGACAGGGAGGCCTGGCGTGCTGTGATTCATGGGGTCGCAAAGAGTCGGACACGACTGAGTGACTGAACTGAAGCAATATGCAAAGGTTGGTTATATTGACAAATGCACCATGATTATAAATGAGATGCTTACCAATGGGGGAAGTTGTGGGTAGTGTATATGGGACCTCTCTCTGTGTTACGTTTCAACTTTTTTATACATTTGAATTTATGTCAAAATAAAAAGTGTATTTTTTAAAGGACATTCTTTTCCAAACACTTCTAGGTAGTTAGTTGTCCCTTTTGGATTCAGGCAGTAAATTACTAAGTTTTGTCTCTTATCAAAGATGTTGCTTCCATTACTATACCTAAACTAACTCTTCTGCTTTCAACAGTAAATGAAACACATATCTGCCTTTTTCCTGTTTGAAAATATATTTCTAATTTAAAAGATGCTTAAGAAAAGTTTTTTTCAGTTTTCAGTCAGAAAGATATTAACTTTTATCATGGATTTCCCTTTTCAGGATGCAGTGGTTTAAACTGTGGTCTTTCAGCTTGAAACAGTATCTCTTTATATTCAGGTAACATTTTTCATTCAAACATGTGGAAAGTTTCCATGGTGTAAATGTACTGAGAGAGTAGCATCCTGAGGTCATCAGTCCTCTGTTTAAACGCATCCATTTACTCAACAAATGCTCATTTATTGTGTGGAAAAGCCAGTTCTGGACCTGAGAATTCGAGGGCATAGCAAGGCAGATATTGTCCGTGAGCTGGAACATGAAACCTATGCGGAGACCAGCGTGAGTCAGTCAGCTACAAAATAAATGTAAAATTGTATAATCACTAAGTTGTGCCCAACTCTTTTGCAATGCTATGGTCTGTAGCCCACCAGACTCCTCTGTCCATGGGATTTTCCAGGCAAGAATACTGAGTGGGTTGCCATTTCCTTCTCCAGGGGATCTTTCCAACCCAGGGATGGAACCCATGGCTCCTGCTACCACTCCTGCATTGGCAGGCAGATTCTTTACTGCTGAGCCACCTGAGGAAGCCCAAATGTAAGACTGCAACTGGGGAAATGCCTCCTGGGAGAGGCTGGTTCACAGTGCTATGTGAAGGGGCCCTTACCAAGTCCAGGGCAATGACAGAGGGAATCAGAGAAGGCTTCCCTCAGAAATGATCACTGCATTGAGCTAAGAAGAATGAATAGACATTTCAGACAAGACCAGCATGTACAAGGGCCCTGAGACAGGAGGGAACAGAAGGCGAGCAGGAACAGAGAATAGGGATGAGGAGGGTGTTGGCTGAGGTTGGCAACGGGCCAGGGCCTTGAAGGTCTTGGGAAGGATTTCAGTTTCTAAGAGTAAACAGAAATCACTGACATGCTTTAAGTGGAGAGGTGACATGCTCAGATTTTCTTCTTAGATGATTGCTCTAACTGCAGTCTGGAGAATGTCCTGGGAGAGGGAAAGGAAGGCATAAGCAGCTCAGTTAAGAGGCCATTGCAGTCGATAAAGAATATGGCAGGAAGGCAACTGCAGAGACGTTTGCAAGAGACATCTGTAAAGTAAAGGGGACACATTTGGAAACAATTGGATCTAGAGACAGAGGGGAGCATAGATGGTGACCGGGGTATTTGGTTTGTACCACAAGATGGAAGATTGTACCCTGTAAGATGACTAGATTTGGGGGAAGAGCGTGAGTTTTTTTCTTATCCCTGTTGAGTTTGAAGTACTTGTGAGACTCTCAAGGGCAGAGGTCAAGAAGCAGTGGTACATATGGGTTTGGGATGCAGAGGGCACTCCTGAGTTAAAGTGCAAGTGTCCAAATACCTCACCTGCAGCAGCAATTGTGGATAAGATGACTTCGGTAGCAATGAATAAAGAGAGGGCTTAAGGCTGAGCTTTATGCACTGTCAGCATTTGAAATTCTGGGGACTCTGCCATGAAAAGAGGAGTTGGAAAGCAAGGAAGGAAACTCGGGGAGTGTGGCCTCCCAGGTGACAAAGGGACCAGGGGCTCTGCTTAAAAAAGGAAAGGAATATGACAAGTCTTCAGTGCTGCTGAGTAATCCTATAAAACAAGGGCTGAAAAAAGGGTGTCCATCAAACAAAACACAAATCGGTGACTTTTTAACATTACTTATTTCTTTTTGTCTTCGTTGCTGCACTTGGGGTTTCTTTAGTTGCAGTGAGTGGGGTGGGGTGGGGGTTACTCTCTGTGTGTGCAGGCTTCTGATTGCAGTGGCTTCCCTTGTTGTGGAGCACAGGCTCTAGGCAAATGGGCTTCAGTAGTTGTGTCGTATGAGCTTTAGTTGCTCTGCAGAATGTGGGATCTTCCCAGACCAGGGATCGAATGCATGTCTTCTGCCTTGGCGGGGGATTCCCATCTACTGTTCCATCAGAAAAGTCCAAATTGCTGACTTTAACAAAGTAGATTGGTGGGACCAGAAACCAAATTGAAGTAAATCAAGAAATGAGTAGAAAAGGAGGAAACGGAGATGACACATTGAAGAATTCGTCAAGAAGTGTGGTCACTGGTGGGGGGATTAGGATCAATTTAATAGCCAATAAGAAGGTTCCATTTGAGATAATGCTGAATATATATGAGTGGAAATAGATAAATAATGGATTGCTTAAGTGTCTGGACAGTCACCCAAGTGACTCTCATCTTTGGGAAATGTGTATCATATGGGTCAAGGTACAGTCAGGACACAGAAGTCACTCCATCTATCTGAACAGAGATCATTTAATGTGAAGAACTGATAATAAGGTAAAAAAAATACTATTAAATAACCAAAAGACTTAAAAAAAACCACCTTCAGGCATTACAGAGGTAGCTACTGCAGAAGGCAACAACCACTCCTAGGGCTGGAGGAACAAAAGGAAAGTTTGGATTATTAAAATTTAGAAGCTTAGAAGAGGGACTGGTGGAGCGGGATCCAGACCTCGAGGAGGAAGGACTGGCCAGAGTACATCCTGCTAAGGGGTTCCATGAGGTTCGTTCTGTAAGCATTGGGAAAACTGTGAACTGGATTCAGCCACTGCTTCAGGAAGTAACTGCAACTGCCAGGGTAGGGCAGCGGCAATCTGGAGAGGTACTCAGGGGAAAGCAAGAGGAAGGAGCAAGTCTGTTCTTCCCCCTCCATCTCCCTCTAGCTCCCCCTACTGGTAGAGCCTCACAAGGAGCCACTTCCAGTTCAGTTCAGTTCAGTCGCTCAGTCATGTCTCTTTGCGATCCCATGGACTGCAGCAGGCCAGGCTTCCCTGTACATCAATAACTCTCTGAGCCTACTCAAACTCATGTCCATTGAGTCAGTGATGCCATCCAACCATCTCATCCTCTGTCATCCCCTTCTCCTCCTGCCTTTAATCTTTCCCAGTATCAGGGTCTTTTCGAATGAGTCAGTTCTTTGCATCAGGTGGCCAAAGTACTGGAGTTTCAGCTTCACAGAGTATTAATGGGGTGTGCAGAATCCCAGCATCCCAAGTTGAGTATAACTGTAGGGGCAGAGCCAAGAGGTAATATAATCCCTTCTAGAATTATAAGGAGTTCCTAAGTGGTCTTCGATTTATATGCATTTTCTATCTTTCTCAGTGAGATAATGCCGGACATATAGTAGGTGCTCAATAAACAGTTGGAACTCACAGAGACCACATTTCTGAACACAGATCTTCTGGTGGGGCTAAAAGAGGAAACCACTAGGCCATTCAGGTATGACGTAAATCAAATTCCTTATGATTATACAGTGGAGGTGATGAACAGATTCAAGGGATTAGGTAGACAGAGTGCCTGAAAAACTATGGACAAATGTTTGAAAGGCAAGGGAGAAAGGAAAGATATACCCAACTGAATGAAGAGTTCCAGAAAATATCGAGATAAGAAAGACTTCTTAAGTGACCAACGCAAAGAAATAGAAGAAAACAACAGAATGGGAAAGACTAGAGATCTCTTCAAGAAAACTGGAGTAATAAAGGGAATATTTCATGCAAGAATGGGCATGATAAAGGACAGAAAAGGCAAGGACCTAACAGAAGCAGAAGAGATTAAGAAGAGGTGACAAGAATACACAGAACTATACAAAAAAGGTTTTAATGACCCAGATAACCACGATGGTGTGGTCACTCACCTAGAGACAGACATCCTGGAGTGTGAAGTCAAGTGGGCCTTAGGATGCATTACTACAAACAAAGTTAGTGGAGGTGATGGAATTCCAGTTGAGATATTTCAAATCCTAAAAGAAGATGCTATTAAAGTGCTGCACTCAATATGCCAACAAATTTGGAAAACTCAGCAGTGACCACGGGACTGGAAAAGGTCAGTTTTCATTCTAATCCCAAAGAAAGGCAATGCCAAATGCCAAATGTTCAAACTACTGAACAATTGCATTCATTTTACACACTAGCAAAGTTGCTCAAATCCTTCAAGTTAGGCTTGAACAGTATGTGAACCAAGAACTTCCAGATGTACAAACTGCATTTAGAAAAGGCAGAGGAACCTGAGATCAAATTGCCAACACTCGTTGGATCATAGAAAAATCAAGGGATTTCCAGAAAAACCTCTATTTCTGCTTCATTGGTTATGCTAAAACCATTGACTGTGTGGATCACAACAAACTGTGGAAAATTCGTAAAGAGATGGGAATACCAGACCACCTTATCTGTCTTCTGAGAAACTTGTGTGTGGGTCAAGAAGCAATAGTTACAATCAGAAATGGAGCAACAGACTAGTTCAAAACTGGGAAAGGAGTACATCAAGGCTGTATATTGTCACCTTGCTTATTTAACTTATATGCAGAGTACATCATGCAAAATGCTGGGTTGAATGAATCACAAGCTGGAATCAAGATTGCCAGAAGAAATATCAACAACCTCAGATATGTAGATGATACCACTTAATGGCAGAAAGTGAAGGGGAACTAAATTGCCTCTTGATGAGGGTGAAAAAGAAGAGTGAAAAAGTTGGCTTAAAATTCAGCATTCAAAAAACTAATATCATGGCATCCTGTCCCATTACTTCATGACAAACAGAAGGGGGAAAAAATGGAAACAGTGACAGATTTTATTTTCTTGGGCTCCAAAATCACTGCAGAAATTGACTGCAGTCGGGAAATTAAAAGACATTTGCTCTTTGGAAGAAAAGCCATGACAAACCTAGACATCATATTCAAATGCAGAGACATCACTTTGCTGACAATCCGCATTGTCAAAGCTTTGGTTTTTCCAGTAGTCAAGTACGGATGTGAGAGCTGGACCATAAGGAGGACTGAGCACAGAGAATTAATGCTTTCGAACTGTGATGCTAGAGAAGACTCTTGAGAGTCCCTTAGACAGCAAGGAGATCCAACCAGTCAATCCTAAAGAAAATCAACCCTGAATATTCATTGGAAGGACTGATGCTGAAGCTGAATCCGCAATACTTTGGCCACCTGATACAAAGAGCTGACTCATTGGAAAAAACTCTGATGCTGGGAAAGATTGAAGGCAAAAGGAGAAGCGGGTGGCTGAGGATGAAACAGTTAGATAGCATCAATGGACATGAATTGGAGCAAACTTAGGGAGATAGTGAAGGACAGGGAAGACGCGTGCTGCAGTCCATGGGGTTGTAAAGAGTTGGACACAATTTAGTGACTGAACGACCACAATAATGCTCTTAGGAAGGAACGTTGGCTGCAGAGTGTCCTACGTGGGAGGCTGAACTTGTGTGCCCTTCATGAACTGAAGCAGGCTCCATTTTCACCTGTATGGAAATGGGGATGGGAATTTTTTTAATGCTTATTTTTTTCATTATTTAAGAGCTACTCTCATTTGATTAAATTTGATATATTCAGAAAAATAAAAAGAAATGTATTTGTTAAATCACTCAGTATTCTACTACCTAAAGACAAATATTGGTCATGCTTACTTATGTATCTATCCTGACCTTTTATACATAATTTTGCTTTTCTATGATTACGATCAGTTGAATATAAAATTCTGTATTCTGATTGTCTTTTTCACTTAATCTTATTTGACAAATATTTTCCTTGCTACTACAAAGCCTCTGTAAACAATCTTTAATGGCTATGCACCATCCCTTAGAAGTGGATGTTTCATAATTTACCCACCTGTTTTTTAATGGTCAAACATTTCATTGATTTCTAATTTCTTATTCTTCTAAATGACATTTCAATAAACATCATTGTGCATATGAGCTTGTGCTAGTGGTAAAGAACCTGCTTGACAATGCAGGAGACATAAAAGATGGAGGTTCAATCCCTGGGTCGGGAAAATCCCCTGAAGAAGGGCATGGCACCCCACTCTAGTATTCTTGCCTGGAAAATCCCATGGATAGAGGAGTCTGGCGGGCTACAGTCCATGGGATCACAAGAGTCGGACACGACTTGGCAACCGAACCACTACCACAGGGATAATACCTTGGCCAAGCTAAGTGACTGTGTCTAAGTCTTACTTACAGAGACATAGAGACAGGTGGGGTGTGTAGGGAAAAAGGGAGAGAGGTCTGTCCAGATTTCAGCAGGATTTGAACCTGCTGGTTTGTCTTCAGCATGCAGAGGACTCTGAGGAATACTGCACTGCTGGGGCCCCTGGCTTTGTCATTTTGGAACCACCTGGAACCAGCAAGCTTGTCGGGAAATCCATTTTGTCACTGCGGGTCCTGGCAGCAAGGGTGGTAACAAACTGTCACTTCTGTGTGGCTTCCTGTGAAGGGGAGCTGGAGTGGGCTGCTTCTCTGTGACTGTCGGGGGTGTTCATTCAAGAACCTTCTGGGCCTTTGAGAGGACCTATGCACTTGCTGCAGTCCATGGGATCGCTATGAGTCGGACACGACTGAGCGACTTCACTTTCCCTTTTCACTTTCACACGTTGGAGAAGGAAATGGCAACCCACTCCAGTGTTCTAGCCTGGAGAATCCCAGGGACGGGGGAGCCTGGTGGGCTGCCGTCTATGGGGTCGCACAGAGTCGGACACGACTGAAGCGACTTAGCAGCAGCAGCAGCATGCACTATGTGACAGGCAAGTGGGAGAGTCAGGGAGGTGTGGTTTCTTCATCAAGGTGGGGGTCCTTTATCCCTCGTGCTCCTGAAGCCTGAGAAAATCAGGGTTGATGCTTTCATTAAATCATTGTTATGATATTTTTATTGTGTAAGTACATAAAAGTTTGAAACCCATTTCCTAAAATTCTTTTTAAGATGGTCTCCCAGAGACTGGAAGATGAGAGAGAATTGGAGAGCTAAAATTGACTAGGAGTCTCTTTTGACTTTTTTTTTGACAGGGAGACATGCCCATGTCAAGCTACTGAGGTGACAAAATAGCAAAACTGCAGACCAGGAGGCCAGAGTCATGTCCCACTCACTTCAAGTTGCTGCAAACAGGATCGAGATAGACTCTGCTTGATGTCCTTGGGGAGAAATTCCATCAACCAGCCTTAGAGGCCAATGGAAGGAACTTTCCAGCAAGAGAAAAAGAGGGAGGGCGTCTGCCACCTCCCTTTCTCCAGAGAGCAGCAGAATTCTGCAGGAGACCTCTGGGATCTTTCTAGAGCCTGCACAGGGCAGCTGGGAATTAAATTTTGCCAGAAAGGTTTGAAACATGGAGACCCTCAGCAAAGGCTCAAAACCGGTTGCTGAGTGGGCCTCCCCATTGGAGTTTTTGCTGAGCAAAATGACTTGAAAACGATCCAGTCAATGACAAAGCACTGCTGGCAACTGAGCCCTTGCAAGTCATTTGAAAGCGGACTCTTCCTCCTCTGAGACCAACCCTTGGCCACCTGGGTCAATAATTATGGAGTTGTTTGGACTGGAAGGAACTTGGCCGGGGTCATTTAGTCCATTCCCATGCCTTGTGCTGGGATCGAGTTCATTATTCTAAACAACCTGTAATAAAGAGGTCCCTCCTCTCTCCCAGAATAGCTCCAGGGATGGAAATTCCACTTTCTTTGGCAGTTCATTCCCTTGTTTTGCTTGTTCTCCTGTTCTGCACAATCCCCTGGTTTGGTGTTTCCTTTTCTTTTTTTTCAATCTTCTCAAGCTCTGAGCCCATGTTTTCCCTCCTGTAATTTAAGCCATGGAAAGCAATTCCTTCGATAACATCATCTCACCTATTGTGAAACTGCTAGGAGCCCTGTCTTCTGTTGTCTTCCGAAGACAGAACATGGTTTGGGCTCTTAGCTATTCTGTCTTCCACTGAGTGGCTTTCTTTTGTTTGTTTGGGGTTTTCTCCACCTCTTAGCCAAACTCTCTAGAATCACTGTCTCTTAAGGGGCGGCGGGGAAGGAACTCACAAAAGCATCTGCTAGGGAGTGACAAGGATACCCCAGGTTCTTTGCCTCCTGGCTCCCAGGATGTTTTAATGGCAGTCCTTAAATTGTGAGTGTAGGAAAGGGTTTCAGGTGGAATCACCATGAAACAACTTCTCTGCGCGGATGTTCTAAGGATTACCAGGATGGTTTTACAATTCAGTGTTGATGAAAACATGAATGTGGAAGGCATTTCCAAGTATGCCCACCGCCTTCCTAAACAGAGCCCTGATCCCAAGTCTGTTCATTTCTCCCCAGATCTCTCTCTCTTCCTGTTCTTCAGTTCTTTTGTCAGCTCCCCTGGGTGCCCCACCCCCCCACACACAACCACAGCCTGGGTAGACCCCAGGCTTCTTCTGAAGTTCAGCTGTTTCCACCCAGGCAGCTGGACCACAGGCTGACAGAGGCGCCCCTCAGCCTCCTCCTGGCTGGTCACAGCCCTGAACCGTGCTCCGGGGACCTTAAAGCTAATCGGAGCCTTGTTCCATCTTCTGAGCACCCGTTCCCGAGGCAGGACGCGTGACTTTGCCGTGTCTGTTTCGCCTCCCACTCTCTGTCAATTTCAATCTATTACAGTACCAGTTTTTAATGAGGTGAAGTGCTGCGATAAGTGGCCCCAGTCGTGACAAAGGTCAGGGACACTCAAAGCCTCCTCCCTCTCTGGTCCCTAGTCCATCCACTCATCTGGTCCCTAGTCCATCCATCTCCTCCTGGTCTTTGGACCCCCAACATTGGGGGAGCACCTGGAAACATCGTTAAAATGCAGATTCCCTGGCCCAATCCAGACTCAGCAAGTTAGCATCTCTGGGGATGCAGTCCAAGTGCCTGCATCTTTAATCACCTCCTCAGATGCTCCTTGGGCCCAGAATGCCATGTGAAGCTGAGAGCATGGGAGGCATGTGTCTCCAGCAGGAACCTTGTGCTACTGTTCCTCACAATTTTCTGTCACTCGGCATCTCATCTCTACTCCTCATCCTCAAGGTGAGGTCTCCAGGACCAGGGTAGCCCATCCATGTCTCTGAATCCCCTATAGACTGAGCCAGTCAACCTGTAAATGTGACAGCCAGGTGCCCTGAGACCTGCAGGGCCAGCAGTCTGGCCTCCTCCACAAGGACTCCGAGTAGGAGTCCATGAGCTCCTGCTGATGAATCACACTTGGGTACCTCTGTCATCTTTCAAAGGACTGTTCCCATGCATGCGTCTCATACAGAATGCCGGCCATGGTTACTCTTCCTGGAGCATTTATTATGGGCTGAGCCCTGTTCTGACCAGGACTTGGCGTGAACTTGGATGTTACTTCATACGGTCACTAGGAGTTTGAAATGCCACGATGCGTGTGAAGTGCTTACAATAGCCCCTGGAAGGTGGTAAGCTCTCAATAGGTTAGTTTCTACTAACCTTCTATGATGATCAAGATGAGGGGGAGGATAACAATGATAGCAGTCACTCAACTGTGTTCTTAGAAGACATAATGCAACGTCTTCACAGGGGTGTGCCTGATCCAAGACCAGAATATGGGCTCTTCCAGTCCAGTTGCAGAGTTTCAGTCCTCCCTTTGCTCCTGGGGGACCTTGGAGGGACCAGGAAGAGGTGGGCAGGGCCACAGACAGAGAGAGGTGGCTCTCGTGGGTCTTTGACTCCTTCCCACCCCCAAGAGAGCATAGTTCTGCCCACACCTGTCACCCCATCAAATCTCATGTCCTCTCCAAGCCCTGATAAGCCTTGCTGTTTGGGCCACCAAATAATTCCCCAGACTGTCCCAGCTTCTGAGCTCCCAGAAGCCAGTAACTAATAGAGATAGATGGTCTCAACCTCTTTAGAAATGTTCTTTCCTCATAAAGGGATGGGAAAACTGTCAAATTTCCAAATTTAAAGGTAGACTGCCAGTAAATATTATTTGTGTATTTTCGTACTTAAGTGTTAAATGTACACACATTTATGGTCATTTACCTTCCAAGAACGAAGCTTACTATATGGCACATTCAATAGAACTTTAAAAAAGCAAAGACAAAAGTCTTATAGTGGTCAGAGCAGGGATGGGGGAAGAGGCATCACTATTCCCAAACCAGGCCACTGGGGTTGGGTGCAGCTAAGCCTTCCACTGAACCCCAACTTTCCCAGTAAATGGGGCAAAATATCTGGGAAGGAGACTCATTCTCTCCAGTCGTGAACACATACTTGTCTCCTGGCAGAGATGACTCTGAGGGTTTCAATAAGGCACGAGGCAGAGAGGGATGGATAGCTCGGACCTCCAGCTTCAGGTTTTAGCAGTGCTCAAGGGCAGCGGATGGTGCTGGAGAAACAAGATCCTGCAGTAATTGATCAGTGTTCAGAGCAGTACCACGTAATGACACATACAGGTGCTACGGCCACGCACAAGGGCAGCTCAGACCAATGGGAGACACGGTTTTACCAGAAAAAGGGCAGTGGATTCCTCCCTGGAGAGACTGTGTGTGTGTGTGTGTGTGTGTGTGTACCCCACTTAGCTTCGGTGTGCTCTTTCTGTTATTAAAGCAAAGACTGCTGTCAATTCTGAAAATGACCCTGGCCCTCACTTTGAGCCCGGCCCTGGCCCCGGGTGCAAACCATAGTCACTACAGCAGGGATGTCCTCTCTCTTGCAGACATCCAGGACAAAGAAAACACACCACTTAGGAAGGTGAGATGCCTTTTAAAAATTAGACAAAATCTTAGCGGGTTCATTTCCTTTATCTCCAGACCTACATCCATTAACCCGCACTCGAGGACAATCAGGGCTGCTGTTCAGGGAGGCAGCTCAAATGAGTCAAACCTGCCATCGTATATTGGGGAAAGAGAGAGACGCGGCACAGGTTTTAGTTTTTGGCTTTTTTTTTTTTAATGTCTGCTTCCAGAGACCAGCTCGCGCTGAATGCGGCCTGATAGAAATTCAAGATAAAACTCTCATGGATTCTGCCGAACTATAGTGTCACTGAGACAATTTGCAGTCTGTGAACTGCTCCCGTTTGCCAAACTTCTTTTTCAGCTGTTTTAAACTTCATCTCATCAAACTCTTATCTTTTAACTATATGGAGCAGCATTTAAAATTATAAACTTCAGGGAGGAAGGAAGAAAGACAGGGTTACCTGAAAACCTGGGACCAGACAACGGCCGGGGAGACGTCTGACTTTCTTCTGAAGACTCCAAACCCTGAACCATGACCTATTCTTGGCCTGTCTGATCCTCTTTGCTCATATGGGACTTATCACTTGCAAATGTACTGGCTCCTTTTCCCAGTATCAGTGTGAATATCTAGGCTCCTTCTGAAGCAGCCGTCTCTTTAAACCCTTACAATACATATGGATTTTACTCTCCAGCTCTTCTTGCATATCCCTATCAAACATTTTTTTCTTTCAGAAGTTGTTTTCTATATTTTATTGCTTAAATAATCATCTTCTGTATTGTTGAGAAAAAACCCAAAGCTGTCAACATTCCTGGACTCAGGTCTCTAGCAAACTCACCACCCACACTTCCCTCCTCTCACTCCCATCTGCTTATAATTTAATGTTCTGTATGTTTTAATCATTTCATTAGCCATGTCTTTATTTTGAAATGCAACTAATTCTTCAGTTCAAACAAACAGCCAGCAATTCTAAAAATGAGACCATTCTTTTCTTTGAGGTAGAGGCTGATCTAGAAGAAATATCACACCTATTATGAGAAGGGTGAAAGAATTTGAATGCTCCTTTTTTTTTCTTCTTTTAATCATTGATTCTTAAAAGTGGAAGGGATCTTAGGGATTTGTTGATTAGCTCCACAGGTGTGGAACTAACTTTCGAAGAAGTTGTCTCATGTCCTTCTGAACACCATATAAAAGTCATTATTATTATTAAGGTTTATCAGCAAATAGACAAAAAAATAATACGTCATAAAATACTCATTCCTATGGGTAGCTCAGTGTCTCAGACCTATGCTTAGTAGCAGAGGACACAAAAAAGAAAACTGACCCTACTATAGAAGTGGTATATTTTATTAGCTTATTTTCTTTATAGGTGATTACATTTATTAAGGTGGGGAGTTGAGGAATCATATTTTGCTATGAGGGGAAGAGAATTTACCAAGTGCTTTACTTGATTTCTTCTGCCCCTGAATTTCAGATTTTTTTCTATCTCGGATAGGAAGTTGCTGAAATTCCAGCACTTACTTCATTTTAACATTATATTGGTGACTTAACTGTAAAACATGGAATTGACGTCTATATTTTCAAATATTTGATTAATTTCTGGTAATAAAAATGTTCTTTCAACATTTTAGAAGCACAACTAACATCTACCACACAATTTTCACGTAATAAAAGTTTGTTGATGCCTGAGTAGATAAATGGGCAGGCCACATTTTGACATTTAATATTTGTGACTTAATTCAGCTTTAAGTGCCAGTGTTTATTAATGTTAGTACATAGCAAGTACATTTTCTGATGTATCTCTTCCAGTGAAGATTTTCTCTACTTCCAAAACATAAATCAGAAACATTTAAATTTCCATATAAAGATTGAAATGATGATCATCTATTAGCAAAGTTGTCTTGTAGGAATTGTTTTAGAACACATTTGGTTAAGTTATTGACAGATGGGAAGCCTGTGTGTGGCTGACACAAATGGTTGTCACACGCCATCTAGTGGCTCTATGAGAAAGTGTGCTCATTTCCAGGAAAAGATTTTTGGAGCCAGCTTGTCTGCTTCGGAATTTCAGCGCCTGCCAGGAAACCAATGTACGTTTGTCCATCTTTAAGGCTTTAAACTGAGAGGGACCACTGAGGACAGCATGCCAAATTATCTTCCAAAATCTCTGTCCTAAGGAACACCTAGGAAGTAACTATTAGGGGGAACTGTTTTCTTTCTGGATCTGGAGCAAAACTGGGAAGTTATCGGAGAAAGCTCTGCCTGCAACAGTTGTGGTATAAAGCAAGGTAAGTAACGTAACATTCCCTGCTACATTCTTCCCACAGAAACCATCACTGTGTGGAGAAATCCATAATCTGGCCATGACTTCTACATCCCGGAGGACATGCTTAGCATTGTTGAATTTGCTCAGGGGAAGATTCTGTGGCAGGTGGCTCATTTTAGCCATTGTCTGGTGCTAATTCATAAGACGTCTTAATTCTTATACATATGCGCAATTGTGACGTTTTTGTAATTGGTCAAAATATCCATCTTACAATTATCAAGAGCCTGATTTTTAACTTTCTAGTGGAAGGCTATTATAGTACAAAGAATTAGTAGATCCAAAATTAATAGCAGAAAGTATCTCCAGGTTTCTTTTTGCAATGGCAAGCAATTCAAAATAGAGTGAACACTGAGTTCTTCTTGCATTGTTTCAGATTTAAATAACTTAAAGACAATTTGAAATGGAATAACGAGTCAGTTAGATGTAAATTTCACAAAAATCACTAAATAAGCAATGTGTGGGTACAGTGGCGTGGTGGGAAGAGCACTCAGTATTTGAGAGTAAATAACTAAAATGAAGACGAGTTGTTAGGAATCTCACACATCAGACAGTTTTGCTTCTCTCTAGTTTTCTACATTAGTGTGTTTACAGTGCTTGAAAAATGCTGCTTTCAAAGTCATATTAACAACTTTTTAAGACCATCAAATGAGAAACAATTTAGTCTATTAGTTCCAAATAGAAAAGCCAGCAAGACCATTTTCTCTTAAGGTCAATTTTTATTGTAAATATATGCTGCAAGTAAAGAATGCTCAACCTAAAAGATACTTTCTTTTGCCTTTTGAGCTATAATCCTGATCCCTGAGTTGTGATAGAGCTTCAACTACATCTCAAACATCTATTTTTCACTTTCTATATCAAGGGGAACCATGGGTCCATTTAAGGTGTCTTTCATTGATAGAGAAGCCTATAAATAAGTAGCAACATGAAAAACCTGATTATTATCCAGGTGATGTCACCTATCAAAAAAATCCTGAAATTTCTTTGATCACTTTAGTACAGTATTCTTCCATGTCTGTTGTCCTGAAAGCGAAAAGTATTTTTTTTTTAATATTGGTATATGGAAAAGCAAATTAGATTTGTGGGCTTAGAACTCCATCATTGCCTACATATCTGCTGCTGCTGCTGCTAAGTCGCTTCAGTCGTGTCCGACTCTGTGCGACCCCATAGACGGCAGCCCACCAGGCTCTGCCATCCCTGGGATTCTCCACAAATCTTTTAACTTTCCTTAATTTTATATGTTCAAAGTGATTGCATTTTCCAGAATATTTACCTATTAATTGACATTATCATTGGAAAAAAAAGCAGACTCATTTTTGGCCATGCCACAGCCCCCTAGAAATCCCAACTATGATGTCCTATGCTTGTACTATGAGAAGAGAAAAATAGACTTTGCCAAAGTTCAGTCTTTGGTCCCTGGTCTTTCAGTAGCTTTTCTGTTTTCTTCCAGGTCCTCTGTATCTATGCCATAGTTCAGCTGAGGGCCAGTACAAATAATTTCCCTCACCTTCCGATGTTACACCTTTCGAGTATACCTGAAAAAGTAAATCAATAATAATTTAAAAATTCTCTGTCCTTAACAAAGTAGGAGCATGGGGGTTCAAGCCATCTGTGGTAGCCGTAATATTCCGGGCAGTTCTTTAAAATCTCTGACTCTCTCCCCCATCCACTTTATAGAGATGTTGCTGGGATAAGTGGAGACAATTTCAGGAAGGTTTGGGGCTCAGGAGGACATCAATGAGAGGCATTGTTTGGCACGGTCTGGCTGGAGGGTGCAGCGCAGAGTAAAATTAAGAGCTTCTCTTTTATTGTGGAGCACAGTTTGGCCGTTTGATCTCTTAGTCCTCGGGTAATTGGAGTCTACACAGCATGTGGAATCGGGGCCTGAGCAGCTCGCCCGTGTGCCCATAGCCTGCCTCAGACCTGCCTGCAGCACCATTCCCCACCCAACCCCGCCACCAGCCTGATCCAGCTTGGATTACCCCTGGACACAGGCTTAGTTTCTGAGCTGAGCAAACGACAACATGCAGATTCTCAGTGGAAGCCATGCTGTCTGTTATCAGGTAGCTAGAAGTAAACAGAAACTATCCTGGATCTGGGCAGCCTACCTGCTTGTGGGCGGTTGCCCTCATCATATTCCACGTTCCTCCCTCCAATAATGATCCAACTTCTGATCCCAGCTCTCTGATCCAACTTCACCATTGCAGGCTTGATTTGCACCCTGGGTTTCCAGGCAATCTACCTGCTCCCCGGCCCCCAGATGCCCATGCAGCTCCCTCCTCCAGGTCACGGGACACCATGGTTGGTTTACACACCACTCACTCAACAAAGAGTTTCCAGACCCCTATCTGACGCCAGGCACTCAGCCACTTGGGAGCTCCATGGTGACAACAAGGAGGGTGACCCATCCTCCCGGTTTGCCCAGAACTAAGTGGGTTTCCGAGATCTAATGCTTTAGATTTTAAAACTGGTGCCATCCCAGGGACAAGTTGGTCCCTCGCTCATGAGCCTCACATATGCTGTCTTCTATAGCTCCTTGTCTGCTTAGAAAGACACTTGTGTCCCTCTCCACAAAGGAGAGTCCTTGACACATGTGTTGATGTCTTAGACCTGGAAGCTTGCATTTTTGCATTAGGCAAGACTACAGCCGTTTTTCAAAACCACTGCTTCCTTTTCCAGATAATCCAGGGGTGGATCTAAGTTTTGAAGGGCTTGAAGCTTATGCAAACTGCTTCTGCTGCTGCTAAGTCGCTTCAGTTGTGTCCGACTCCGTGCGACCCCATAGGCGGCAGCCCACCAGGCTCCCCCGTCCCTGGGATTCTCCAGGCAAGAACACTGGAGTGGGTTGCCATTTCCTTCTCCAATGTGTGAAAGTGAAGTCGCTCAGTCGTGTCCGACTAGTAGCGACCCCATGGACTGCAGCCCACCAGGCTCCTCTGTCCATGCGATTTTCTAGGCAAGAGTACTGGAGTGGCTTGCCATTGCCTTCTCTGTATGCAAGCTGAGACCTTCTTTAAGAAATAGGTCCAGTGGTTAAGACGCCACACTTCCATTTCAGGGGACTTGGGTTCAGTCCTTGGTTGTGGAACTAAGACCGTTCAAGTCAGCCAGCACCACTAAAAAAAGAAAAGATCGAAATGATGAAGATGAAATACAGTGCTTTGGGGGAAGTGACATGCACGAATGAAACCCTAGGGCCTAAAGCTTAAGTTTCATTGGCTTCATTGACAACACACCCTTATACATAGAAAGAGTAATTAGTGATTAACATTGATTAACTCATGGAAGCATCAAAGCCTATGAGGAAGGTGGGTTATTATTCCCATTTTATAGATAAGAAAGTTGAGATCCAAAGAGGTTGGCTAATTTGGTCCATAGTAGTTGGGTAACTTGGATAACTGTGGTCATCCAACAAGATCACTGCTCAGCCTCCTTCTGCCAAAAATGGCTAATGACTCTGTCTCCCACTAGTCCGAAACTTACAAAGCAGAATCACTCGGCCAGCAATTCAACAAACTCAATTGGTTTAAAAATTAAATCCTTAAGGTAAGTAACCAGTCAAATTCTGTGGACTCCTAGAGGTTCTGGGTGACAGGAAACCCAAGAGGAGACTGAGTACATCTGTGGCTCTTAGTGAAAGAATGTCCTGTGTCAACACTGCATGTTTCTCTAGATGAGGATGAGAATTCTGGCACACGCCTCAGTATGTGTGATGGCTGTACCTGGAGGTCTACCTTCACCAGCTAAGGAAAGGCACTGGATTCTCCCGTCTATTGGCAAGTCTGAGGAACTATTGTCTTTCCTTGGTGCTTAGCATGAGTCTTTTCACATTCTTTACTTCCCTTCCTGCCCAGCCTCTACCAGACACACTGTGAGCATCCCTTGGTCCATAGTCCTATACGGAAAGCACTGAAGAGGGGAAGTGGACAGAGGGTTAAGAGTGTGTGCTTTGCCACCAAACTCCCTGGCTTGGAATCCTGGCTCTGTGACCTTGGGTGAGTCACTTTACTTCTCTGTGCCTTGGTTTCTCCATCTGTAAAATGGGAATGATAACAGTATAGATCTCCCTGTGTCATCGTGAACAGTAAATGAGTAAACATATATATATATAATGCTTAAAACAGGGCCAGGTGCATAGTAATACTGTAAGTGTTAACTTTTATTATCATCATTGAGTAATTACTATTACTGGCAATTGGGTACTTCTGTGCAGAAATTCCGACACAGAGAAAAGGCAGTACGCCAGGTACAAGACTGCTGAACATTCAAATGGTCATTTCCACTTAGAACCAGCAATGAGCAGCTTTGAACGTCTCCCTTCCCTTGACGGCCTCTTGGTTTGGATCTGTCTGTGGGACACGCGTTTAGCCTAGACGTGGCGGATGAAATAGCACCTCTTAGGTGGCCCATCAGTTGCTAATTAAAGTGGCATTAACCCTAATGGGTTGGCAAGTAGGACTCGAGTTTACCTGCTGTGGGTTTCCACCAGCTGAACAGACAGCTCCCCTCTACCCCCCAGACTATGCACCTTGGGGTGATGGGGGCCTCAGGAGACGGAAGTTGGGGGCAGGGGCTAATGTTCTGCAACTTCCGAATCTGCTTATTGTTCCCGACAAAAAATAATATAATAAAGCTAGAGACGTGCTCGCACCAATCAGTCACAGGTGCGGATAATAGTTCACCTAATTACTTCATTATTTTTTGCCACTCCACGGAGCAGTTTGTATTTACGGTCTTGTGTATGGTTCTATTACTACCACTTATTGTGACGATTCCAGCAATTCCGGGGAGCCTCTGAGGGGCCGGACAAGTAGAATCTTGTTTTTCTTGATTTCCCTGGGGGGGTAGGAGGTGGGGGCTGGTTGAGGGGAGAGGAAGAGAGGAGGAGCCTGGAGGAAAAAGCATCCTGCCGCCATGGGCCCACAATTGCTCATCTGAGATGAGTGATAAATGATGGGTGATTTTTAAAATGCTAGAATTTTAAAACAAAGCAAACACATCCTATCCTATGAGGTCCAAGGCCAGCCGTGGTGAAAAAGAGAAGACAAGATTGAACTGCCCGGGCCTGCACCCCTGATGGAAAAGGGCTCAGACCCAGCCCTGCATCATTAGGTTGGAAGCAGAGCTGGAGGCGGTCCCTAATGAATACCAGGCCACAAATTAACGGAGTTGGTTTGGAAAAACATTGTGAATTTTAGTCACTCAAGCATCAGTAAATCTGCTAGAAGTCAGGATGGGTTGTTTATAGCTTGTTAAGATGTTGATTGTTTACAAATTACATTTCCCTTTGACAAAGTGGGCACCTCGCAGAGGCTTCTTGTCACTCATCGCATGCTGGGGTGCTTCCTGCCAGGGAGAAAGGCTGCCTGCTGTTCGCAGATCTAATTGGGGCAGCTCTCCACTTCGGGGCCCCTTCCTCTCCCTGGCCCCTTCTCTCGCTTCCTCCTGCATTTCAAAATCACTCTTAAACCCAGTTGCCCTGGAAGCAGCATTTCAGACAAGCTCTGGGCTCTGCACAGCCTTCTCTGCTTGTTATTTGCAGATACCCAGAAGGATGGATGCTGAGCACTGCCTGGTCTCCCCGCTTGGGCCCTCCTGCCTTTCAAAGAGGCTTCAAGGGCCTGATTTATACACCAGCGCTCATTTGCAAGGTTGGGAGCCCAAAGCAAGCAAATAAGCAAACAAACAAAATAAATCGGCCCTGCTCCTGCTATTTTCACCGATTGCAAAGAAAGGGAGCCTGGTCAGGGCAGGTTGGAGGCCACTCATCTTGATTCCCTCCTGTGACTGAGACCCTGCGGTGAGGTGGCAGCTCTGAAGCCGGACTGTGCCTGGATCCAGCCGGAGCAGAACCCGGGGCTGCGGACTTCCTGTGGGCAAAACACCTCACGGGAGGTGAGATGCACGGCTTTCCTGCATCTTTGCTTGAAACCTATTCATCATGCGTTCAACAGGCTTCTGCCATGGTGAGCACAGTCTCAGCCTCCTCAATGGCGCCCGGGAGCTCCTCTATCTGGGAATTTGGGGTTCCTGTGATGCCCTGTCCTTTGTAGCTGGAGCTTCTTCCTGTGCATTTTCCTTGGGTGGTTTTTGAGGCCTATTCCCCTTTTCTGGGTCTTTCGGAATCAGAAACCCGCCCATGTGGTCCAAAAGCCAGCCAGCTAGACCCTGTGAAGAAGTGGGGGGGGGGGGCAGGGGTTGCGGCATTGTTGTTGTTCAGTTGCTTATTCACATCTGACTCTGCGATCCCGTGGACTGCAGCACGCCAGGCTTCCCTGTCCTTCATTATCTCCCAGAGTTTGCTCAAACTCATGTCCACTGAATTGATGATGCCGTCCAACCATGTCATCCTCTGTTGACCTCTTCTCTTCCTGCCCTCAATTTTTCCCAGTATCAGGGTCTTTTCCAACGAGTCAAAACTCTTTGCATCAGGTGGCCAAAGTATTGGAGTATCAACATTCAGGAGCCCAGCAATCCCCTTTTGTAAATGAATTTGCTGAACCACGCAGGTCCACACTGACCCATGACCACACAAGGATGCCAGTGGTGCGGGCCCATTGACTCGGGCCTGAGCGCTCTGTCCACACAAGGGCCTGGGTCACAGTCATCGCTGTTTGCAAAGGAGTTTAGATTAGGCGGGATGCTGAGGGCAGTTCCCAGGCAACAGATTCCTGTTAAAATCACCCTGTCCCAAGACAAGGGCCGATCCCACACAGAACTTCTGATGGATTATCTGCAACCAGCACTGCATTCAGAGGGCTTCCCTGGTGGCTCAGTGGTTAAAGAATCTGCCTACAATGCAGAAGATGTGGATTTAATCCCGGGTTAGGAAGATCCCCTGGAGAAGGAAATGGCAACCCACTCCAGTATTCTTGCCTGGAGAATTCCACGGACAGAGGAGCCTGGTGGGCTATAGTCCATGGGGTCGCAAAAGAGTCAGACATGACTGAGCAGCTAAATGACAACCGAGCTCTGAAGATCACTCCCCGGAAAATGTGAGCTGTGGTAGGAGATGTCCCTCCTCACCAGAACCCCCACTAGCCCTGCTCCTCCCAGCCTGGCCTGGACTTCCCCAGGGTCCCCTGTGAAAAGGTGTGTAGAGATGGGCACTGACGGCTGCCATAGCAACAGGTGAGAAATCCACTCCTGAGGCTCTTTTGCTGCCCGAAGGGGACAACACAAGCTTGGTTGGAAAATCAACGCAACGGTCGCATCATAAATACTCAGGGGCAAAAGCAGAAGGCAAACAGTGTTAGTTTCCTGGGGCTATTGTTACAAATTACCAGAAACCAGGGGGCTCTAAACAGCAGAAACTTCTCTCGCAGCTCTGGAAGCTGGAAGTCTGAAATCAAGGTGTCAGCAGAGCCTCTGAAGGCTCCAGGGAGGATGCTCTGTGCCTCTTGCAGCAATTCTTAGACTTCCCTGGCTTGTAGACATGTGGCTCCAGTCTCAGCCTCCCTCTTCCCTTGGTGTTATGGGAGGAACTGTGTCCCTCTTGCCCCAATTCATGCGTTGAAACCCTAACCTCAGTAGCTCAGAATGTGATTGGATTCGGAGTTGTAGCCTGCAAGAAGTAACTGGGTTAGAATGGGATCATTAGGGTGGACCCTAATCCAATATAATCCAATATAACTGGTGTCCCTGGAAGAGGAAGAGATTAGGACACAGGTCACAGGTCACTGGGGGCTTCCCAGGTGGCTCAGTGGAAAAAAATCTGCCTGCCAGTGCAGGAGACTTGGGTTTGATCCCTGAGTCAGAAAGATCCCCTGGAGGAGGAAATGGCAACCTTCACCAGTGTTCTTGCCTGGGAAACCCCATGGACAGGGGGGCCTGGCAGGCTGCAGTCCCTGGGCTCGCAAGAGTTGGACACGACTGAGCGGCTGAACAACAACGGGTCCGAGGATGACTGTGTGAGGACACAGCAAGAAGGCCGCCGCTGCTGCTGCTGGGTTGCCTCGGTCGTGTCCGCCTCTGCGACCCCACGGACTGCAGCACGCCAGGCCTCTGTCCATCACCACCTCCTGGCCGCCGCTGCTGCTGCTGAGTCGCCTTGGTCGTGTCCGCCTCTGTGCATGTCCACCAGGCTCCCCCGTCCCTGGGATTCTCCAGGCAAGAGTACTGGAGTGGGGTGCCATTGCCTTCTCCACAGCAAGAAGGCAGCCGTCCACAAGCCCAGAAGAGAGACCTCAGGAGGAACCAGATCTGCTTTCCCCTTCGTCTTGGACATCCAGCTTCCAGGATTGTGAGAAACCCAATTTCTGTTATGAGATTTGGTATGGCAGCCCAAGCAAACTAACGCATAGTGTCATGTGCAGACACAGGACATAGACACACCCAGACACCTGCGCGTCTCCCCGCTTTCTGTCTTCTCAGAAGGACTTGGGTCCCGGTGGATTACGGGCCACCCTACTCCAGCAGAACCTTCTTAACCAGCTCTGCAGCGACTCTGTTCTGAATGAGGTCGCACTCTGCGGTTCTGAGGAGGACATGAGTTTGGGGGAGGACAGCTGTCCACACAGTGCAGGGCGGTTTGCCTGAAAGAGTAATTAATCGGTTCTCATACTGACTTTTTCATGGGTCTCAGTTTCCTCTCCCTGCCGGAGGACTGTCAAGGGACCATGGTAAGAACTGCCTGTGCTTCACTAGAGGTTGGGAGCTCCAGAATATGAAGCAAAGATGAGCTCTGAGTCTTCCAAGTGGCCCATACTGTCCACGGGGGCATGGGATGACCCCTTCGGGTTTCTCCAATCAGCAAGCTAACAAACCATTTGCTGTTATCTACACTGGTGATCTGTCATTTATTCAAACTTTTCCTGAGCTATTTGCCCAGAAAAAGAGTTTAAGCTGGAGCAACTTGCTTGATCTCCTCCCATCAAGAAAATGCCAGCTCTTCTCAAGGATATGAGTTGGGGTGGCAGGGGTAGGGTATTTAAGTGTCTCTCGTTCCTATTTACTAGAAAGAATGAGAGTTTGGTGGTCTTCAGTCTTGACCACATAATCACCTAGAGAGCTTTAAAAAATACTGACTCCTGAGTCCCACCAGTGGAATAGGTCTGGGATGGGTCTAGGTACTGGGATGCTTAGAAGGTCCCCGGTAATTCTAATGTGCCATCTCAGCTTAGACGCACTTGCTTATAGTGTCCGGAGTCCCGAGTTATCAGCTAAATGGAAAGAGGGTGAAGCGTAGGTGATACACACCAACTCCCTCACAAAACAGACAAGGTAGCTGGCAGCCTGAGAACCTGGGGTTGCCCAAGTTCACCCAAGGAGAGAACCCAGAGAGCCGAGAAGAAAACCCAAGCCTGGGGCACCTGTCAACCACTGGCTTCTCCCCAGGTTTTCATTTCCTGGCTGCAAATTAACATGTTTAATGATTTTAGTCCATCCCGCTGATCTGCCTTTTAATGAGGTCTGCAGGCTTTGATGGACCTGGTCCCTCCTCACCCAGGTACCTGATTTCATCTACACGTGGAAATGTGCTGCCACCTCCTTACTGATGTCTAATCTAATTGGCTTCACGTAGAGAAAAGCCACGTCCCATAGCCACACACACCGAGCCCAGCCAGCCTTCAACGTGGCTGTCGCTCGTCACCGGGAGACCCAGGTGGGAACATGGCCCTGGCTCTCGACAAACTCTCCCACTCCACGGACAGAGGTGAAAAGCCCACATTCTCCCGTGACCTCCAGTGATGAGCTGCAAGCAAAGGAAGGGCTCAGCTTGCTAACATTCACAGCCATGATAAGCTGCCTCATTTTTCTTACCCTGCCTTTCCGACTGTCCACTTCATCTTTACAGGCTGAAAAGTTGCAATGTTCACTCATAAACCTCCTAACCTGTTGCTTTTGTCCTTTGTGTTGGCTTAATATTGGAGAGGGGGAAAGTGGGAGGAATAATTAGATAGCCTGATGTTCACTTCCCTGGGGATGAGTCAAGGGTCAGCTTTGTTGTTTTGTTGCTAAGTCATGTCTGACTCTTCTGTGACCCTGTTGATTGTAGCCCGCCAGGCTCCTCTGTCCATGAGATTTCTTGGGCAAGAATACTGGAGTGGGTTGCATTTCCTACTCCAGGGGTTCCTCCCGACCCAGGCATCGAACTTGTGTCTCCTGCATTGACAGGTGGATTCCCTACCACAGAATCACAAAGCTTACCCCAATTGTTGAAATTTGGAAATAAAAGTGACGTTATGCCCTTTAAAAATATCAGCTCATGGAAGGTCTTCATAATAAAACAATTTCACAAAGTGTACTTTTTCTTATATTTATTATAGCTTCTTTGTTTTTTAACCCCCTCAGACTGTCTTATTATTGTTGTTCTTTTTAAACCAGGGTCCGCTGTGCCCTCTCTCTCTCCCCTTCTCACACTTCTCTCTCCCCTCTCCTCTCCAGGAAGCACACATCCATTCCTTGAACAATCCTGACTCTTAAGGTGTGTTTTCCTATGAACGATTTGCATACAATTTACTACTGTGTCTTGAAGAATAAGAAAAAACTCAATTTTTGCCTTCATGCTCAACAGAGTTTCATAGAAATCCTTGGTTTCAAATCACCCACTTAAAATAATAAATGCACAACCCAACTGTTTACTCTGGTAGAGCAACACTCCTCTGCTACCTAGAGGCCTGGGGCGCCCAGGGTGCTGGGACCTGCCTGCTGGGATGGGAGAAGTTAATTAAATTACCTTATATTTAGTGTGAATTTTGTCCTGGGCTTGTCAGATAATAGACAACAAGCCTGAACTTGGCTGGGAGCATCAGCCTGGGCAGGAGTGGAGTCTCCTGGGTTGTCCTATTGTCGGAATAATTGAGTTGACATCTTGGTGGCGATTAGTTACAAATGTGGTTCCAATATTATTTCAACAGGTGTCAATTTGGGGGCAATGGACAGAAGCACATGAGGATTTCCAAGCTCAGTTTAGCCACTCCGGCACTGATGTGGCGGAGTCTGTCCAGCTGGAGGGAGGGAAGGAGGCTGGGCGATGTTGCTAAAGAACCATCAATTTTGCAAGAGAATTTGAGAGTGATACAAGCTAAGATGTCAGTTGAGAGTGAAACAAGCTGTCAGGTTGGCACTCACTCTCACTGGGCCCAGCTTGGAGCAAGGACATCTTTAGGTGACATAACAAAATCCTAAGGGTTTTCCCTATGTTAGGAATAAATGCTTTTGATTACTGATTAAAATTTGCCTCACTAGCAGCAACTTGAACCTTTCAGGAAGTGGGTTGTGACAAGTCCTAATTAGCGTGAAATTATAGTTCTGAGTAATGTTACAGCCCCGATCCACATGGACCTATAATACTGTGAATCCTGAGGTAAGGAAATTCACCCAGGCTCTTGTGATTGTGTGGACTTGCACTCAAATATCATTTCCCCGTCTCACTCCCAAACCCTGAAAAGCACTTTCCACTCCAGTGAAAAAACATCATCAAATGGAAGAGACTTTGCAAGGATTTCCCCTCCTTGTTTCAGAGAAGTCAGAACAAAGCACAATCTAATGAAAATACTATTAGATGATCTCCTGGAGGGCTGGTCCTCTATCCACACACCTCTGCCTAGGAGAGGAGATCCCTGATAAGGACATGGTGCCAGGCTGTGCCTCTTGGAAGTCCCCACCCCACCCCTGATCTTGGGGAAAGTCTACTATTTAAAGCTATCACTGAACCCAACAACACAGGCTTCTGGCCTCAGGAAAAAGGCAAGAGGTAGGCTTTCACCTTTGGAAATGCAACATGAGCTCACCACTTTCACATACTTCCTGGGTAGTCTCCACATGTTAATTGACCATAAGTAACTCCCGGAGAAGGCAATGGCAAGCCACTCCAGTACTCTTGCCTAGAAAATCCCATGGATGGAGGAGCCTGGTAGGCTGCAGTCCGTGGGGTCGCTAAGGGTCAGACACGACTGAGCGACTTCACTTTCACTTTTCACTTTTGTGCATTGGAGAAGGAACTGGAAACTTACTCCAGTGTTCTTGCCTGGAGAATCCCAAGGATGGGGGAGCCTGGTGGGCTTCTGTCTATGGGGTCACACAGAGTCGGACACGACTGAAGTGACTTAGCAGCAGCAGCAGTAGCAGCAACTCCCTGAACAAAAATCCTTTTCCCTCCCAAGCATCCAAAACTGGTATTGGGTCTCTGCATAATCACAACTCAAAGCATGTTGTCCATTTCCTGATAAGCCTAGGACAAAATTAACATAAAATTGCCATTTAAGTCTCCTTGTCTCACAGATCAAAAAATAGGGCCCCTGAAAGAGAAAAGTCTTGAATCATCCACCAGAGATCCATAAGGCAGCTGTATCCCCAAACAGCCTGTGTGTCTCAGAGTCAAGCTGCATTCTCTGTTCAGCCTCAGAAGGAAAGCCTTGAGTACAGGCCGCTGGTCTGCCAGTCGAAGAGATGTGGAACTGGTGTTTGGATTGAGTCCCTAAGCAAAGTGCCGGAAGCCCAGTTCACCTGACCACTGGCCATGTAGAGAAGCTGCCAGCCCTGGGTGTCTGCAGCAGCCCGATGCAGCCGCCACGGACCCAGAGCAGCAGGTGGTGGTGCGAGGGGGATGGGGGTAGGGAGAGTCACCCCCTGCTACGAATGACCTGCAGTCAAGTCTGCAGATGGGCAAGTAATGATGGTGGAACACCTGGCTTTGCCATCGCTTTACATACCTGCCACAGGCACTTAGGACACACAGCATCACATGTTGGGTGGAGGGTGGATAACAGGCCAAGAATGCACAGCAAGACAGGGGGAGTCAGGACTTGGTCCCTAACATTTGGAAGAGCTGCACTTGGGCCGAGGTCTTCAGAAACAAAATAGCATTATATACACAGACAGAAGGGTGACAGGTTAGGAAAGAATTCACAAAGCTTCATTTCTGATAATCACTTGGAGACAGAAGTATAATAATCCCATGTATTCTATCAGGGAGAGTTGTCATGGTCACGCTGTAAGAAGGATGAGCCACCGCCCTTTGGAAACTCATGTGAACTTAACCACTTTCACACAGTGTTTGGTAGAGTTTCCGCATGTTAATTGTCCAACAAGTAACTTGATGAACAAAAATCTTCCCAGCCAAGCATCGAAGCTGGTGTCAGGTCTCCATGTAAGTGCAAATCAAAGCCTGTTGTCTATTACCTGATTAACCTAGGACAAATCAACATAAAATATAATGCAACTATTTAACCCTGCCTATCTTATGGATCAAATTCATCTAATCTAAGATGGAAATAGGATCGTCACAGAATGCCCAGTAGGGAAAAATTTTGAAGTAGTAATCTGCTTTCTGGCTAATGAGCATAGATCTTTGGTGCTACTATCATCTCCTAGGTAACATGCATTTTATTTATGTATCCAACCTTACCATTATGCGATAAAAGTTACAGCCATATACATGCTCTATACATAAAAAATTAAATATTAGAATTCTATTAAATATCACGAAATCAGATTTTTTATAATTAAAATTTTATCTGGATTTTTATCATTTACAAAATGTTTGGGTAACATTTTAATTGCTGTAACTTAATATTCCATGGTGGAGAAGGCAATGGTGACCCACTCCAGTACTCTTGCCTGGAAAATCCCATGGATGGAGGAGCCTGACAGGCTGCAGTCCATGGGGTCGCGAACAGTCAGACATGACTGAGCGACTTCACTTTCACTTTTCACTTTTGTCATTGGAGAAGGAACTGGAAACTTACTCCAGTGTTCTTGCCTAGAGAATCCCAGGGTGGGCTGCCATCCATGGGGTCGCACAGAGTCGGACACGACTGAAGTGACTTAGCAGCAGCAGCAATATTCCATGGTACAGATTCAAAGTACTGTAATAAGACAAACCAGTGCCTGAGTGAATGAGTAAGTGAACAGTTTGCCTCTCCACCGTTGATTTCTCTCTCAGTGAGGACGGTCCCAATTTTGAACGGCCTCTTATAGAGAGTTGGTTTTGTACCTCTTTCCACCTTGACTTTCTAGATTGATCTGTAGGCATTTTCCAAGAGCAGACTCTGGCTTAGAGAAAGCACTATTGGAAAAGTATTCAATGATATTCTCTGCAGTTACTTGGCCAAATAAGCCTGAATCTTTATAGCACAAAGAGAAAACAAAATTATTTACTCATTCAGTATTTATTAGTTTGGAAATGGGGACACAGTGCCTAGTGCACAATGAAAGGCTGATGTTTGCTTTATCAAGGTACCTGCCTCGCGCTCCTTCAGAAGACAGGATGCAGAGGCTTACAGTACCCTAGTTCATGTTGACTCTCTGTAGCACAATTCCTCACGTTTTAGGGGGGCAATCAATTCTCGTAATTGACATTGGTACAACATGGATCTTAAATGATTTATGAAAGAGCTTGCTGCCTCAGTGCAGGCATTTCTAAGATACCCTCACTTGTCGTTGGTCCTGCGGAACACCGGAAGCAAAGGAGACCAGGAGGTGGGCAGTGATGGGAGCAGAAGCGTCACATCTGAGCTCTGAGCCTGGACAGCCCAGGCTCGGGGAGCGTGCATGCGAAGCCCGGGCCACACCATCCTCGCGCATGATCCAGGGCTAAAAGTCACACCCTGGGCATGCAGTTGGAGGTAGCAAGCTCAGAGTGAGCCTGAAATGAGGGTTCTGGCCGTGAACGTCTGTGGTCATGTTGCTCTGCGGGTGTCCACGTCAACGGCATGTCCATCTGACCAAATGTCAGCCCCACTGGGCCTCATTCCACCGCTCCTCAGGATTTTGAATGTCTTCAGATTTTCCTTTCACAAGGCCAAGATCCCAGTATAGATAGGATCTGAGCTTTACATTTGTTTTTTTTTTTGAACAGAGGAAAATTTATGCGTCGAACCTGGACTGGTCACTTATGATAATATACATGCTACAATTCCATTCTCTCCAATCATTCCACCTTCACCCTCTCCCACAGAGTCCCAAAGACTGTTCTAAATGCCTATGTCTCTTTTGCAGTCTCTTATACAGGGTTCAGGTTACCATTTTTCTAAATTCCATATATATGCGTTAATATACGGTATTGATGTTCTTCTTTCTGGCTTACTTCACTCTGTATAATTGGCTCCAATTTCATCCACCTCATTAAAACTGATTCAAATGCATTCTTTTTGATGGCTGAGAAATACTCCATTGTGTATATGTACCAAAGCTTTCTTATCCATTCATCTGCAGATGGACATCTAGGTTGCTTCCATGTCCTGGCTATTATAAACAGTGCTGCAATGAACATTGGAGTACATGTGTCTCTTTCAATTCTGGTTTCCTCGGTGTGTATGCCCAGGAGTGCGATCGCTGGATCATATGGCAGTTCTATTTCCAGTTTTCTGAGGAATCTCCACACTGTTCTCCATAGTGGCTTTACATTTGTTCGTGAAGTAAGACCTGACTCAGCGTTAAATGATGAATTATAAGAATTAATAATAGGGCAGAGAAAATGAGGAGGGTGATGAAGAGGGCAGCTGATAGGGAAGGACAGAGGGACTAGTATTTACTAAACACCTACTGTGTGCCAGGTACTGGGCTAGACCCTTTATATATGTGTTGTTTCTAAATCCCCACAAAGACACTGAAAGATGGGTAAACTTATCCATGTTTACAGATGTGAAAACTGAGGCTTAAAGAGGATGAATAATCGTCAGGCCAATCACTGGAAGTGGCTGGGTCACCTGACGCAGTGTGGTCTTCTTCAGTGACATCCTGAACATGCTCCAAAGACATGCCTTACAGCCTCACCTGTGATCCCAACCCTGGCCTCCCCAGCAGCTTAAAAGGTTGTTGACTGGTTCCAAGGAAGACGTCGCAAGGTGACCCTAAGAGAGGGGTTAGGTGCTTCATTTCTTCCCCCAGGTCTCCATCCATTACTACAAAGCGACTCCATATAGGTACAATATAAATAAAAATAGTGTGAACTTGCTAGGCAAACACAACCTCAAAGCAAGACCTCTGGAGTCACCTTCCAACCAGATTGCCAAATATAAGCCCTTTTCCCTGGAAAATGTGCTGCCTCCTTTGATTTACAAAATTATATGTCAGTGTCTCTAGATGGAATGCTCCTTGAGAGGAGGAATTGTGTCTGCTCACCTTCTCGCTGCATCTCACAGGCTATGCCGGGACCTGACAGATCATCATTTCCCAGTGAATACTGGTGAAATGAATGAACGAAGATGAATCTGTGCTCTCTTCAACTTAAACCAGAAAAGCCCAAATTGCTCCCTGTGGGGTGCCAGGTCTCCCCACATCTAGACTTTCCATCCCCTAGGGAGAAAATGTCCTTGTTGCTCTCGAATGGCTTCTAGAACATTCTTTATCCACCTGCGTCAAGCACAGCCTGTGACATTCTTAGGACACCCATGAGCTGCCAGACTATGCCAAGTTTAATACTCCCCCTGCCAAAAAGTCCCATGGACGGAGGAGCCTACAGTAGGCTGCAGTCCATGGGGTCGCTAAGAGTCGGATACAACTGAGTGTCTTCACTTTCGCTTTTCACTTTCATGCATTGGAGAAGGAAATGGCAACCCACTCCAGTGTTCTTGCCTGGAGAATCCCAGGGACAGGGGAGCCTGGTGGGCTGCCGTCTATGAGGTCACACAGAGTCAGACACAACTGAAGCGACTTAGCAGCAGCCAAAAAAAAGGAGGCAAGTACGGATCCAAAGATAGTTGATGTCAAATGTACATGTAAAAACCGAACTGCTATTTCTTGGGGCATGATGAGAAGGCGTCTCTGTCTTTCAAGAAAGGTCTGGATAAAGGAACTCAGAGAAGCCCCAAAGGCCTGAGACTGAGAGGGGGCTGAGCATAATTTATTGCTTATCTGCCTAGGAACTGTCTTGGACAGACTGAAGTCATTAGCTGAGCAGGCTTGGGCGGGAGGAACTGCTGAGGTACCTGGCACGGTTGAGTCCGGAAGGGGCAATCTACAGCATGGTCAGCTCCTAAATCTCCAAACACAAATGAGCAGGGCAGAAACATGTGGTACATTCACCACGGCCTTCCCCCCGCCCCACCTCCTTGGAGCAACATGTGCCCTTTAACAAAAAAAATAAAAAGGCCCAGATAAAAATCACACCCATTTACTGCTGTGTCTTTTCCATCGTCGTAAAAGAAAGGGCTTTATCATCCCCTGAATTAGATCTGTGATTTTTTTGAATGACATGTATAATAATTAAACTGTGAAGATGTACCGTTAATCCATTTAAAGGTGTAAAGAAGTCCATTTAATGAACATTATAGTCACATTAGACTTGGAAACATCCAACTCTTTTGTTGAATAAAAAGAAGTTCAATGAGATTAACTTCTCTTAGTTGGTTTTAAAGAATAATCAAACACGTCTCCCTCTGATAGTGTACTGTTCCTTCTCTCATGGATTCTGCATACCAATGTCTGCCAGCCCAGAAGGGTGAGAGCAAGGCCTCTGGACCTCACATCTCAGTTAAATAATTCCAAATTAAAGGAGATCAGTCCTACTTTCTATACTCACTATAAAGTGATAAGAGGCCAAACTCCTTGAACTTGTAAGGATGTAGCAGAAATGTTAATATTCTGGTTTGCTATCCTTTCCTGCTGCATTAACTATATTCTTAGAGTGATCAAGTTTACTCCATGACACGTAGATATTTCTACTGGGAGATCTGTTACTTGATCCTATCAGATTTTTACCACAAATAGGGTAATGGATTCTGTTTTCAAATCTCATTCTGTTTCAAATCTCTGGACAAGGCGGTGATACCTAACAGGAGTAAGAGCCCAGAGAAGGTGCCATCTACTCCAGTTTACAGTGGGTCAGAATCCAAATGTCCTAGCTCACTCCTAAGGCTATTTAAAAGAGTCAGACTATAAAACAGAAATGGACACATTTGGAATAATCCCAGAGTTGATTAAAAAAAGAAAAAAGATGTTCAATCCCAGTTGCCAGACTATGCATTGGAGAAGGCAATGGCACCCCACTCCAGTACTCTTGCCTGGAAACTCCCATGGATGGAGGAGCCTGGTGGGCTGCAGTCCATGGGGTCGCTAAGAGTAGGACATGACTGAGCGACTTCACTTTCACTTTTCACTTTCATGAATTAGAGAAGGAAATGGAAACCCACTCCAGTGTTCTTGCCAGGAGAATCCCAGGGATGGAGGAGCCTGGCGGGCTGCCGTCTGTGGGGTCGCACAGAGTCGGACACGACTGAAGTGACTTAGCAGCAGCAGCAGGCTATGTGTATCTTTCTCCTGAGAACTCCCATTATGGGCACAGAGTTTATCCAAGTCAAACCCAGAAGATGGGGTTGGTCAGCTCTAATGTGCGAATTAGCCTCTTCTCCCTCAGGCATCTAACTTTCTACCTGCTTTTTAGCTCGGGAATGTATATTTTATGGTCTTTCCTGGTGGCTGAGCAATAAAGAATCTGCCTCTCAATGCAGAAGATACAAGTTTGATCCCTGGGTCAGAAGGGAATGGCTACCCACTCTACTATTCTTGCTGGAAAATTCCATGGACAGAGGAGCCTGGCAAGCTCCAGTTCATGGGGTCACAAAAGAATCAGACACGACTTAGAGACTTAACAACAACAAGATGTACATTTTACCTTATATGTTCCCTGTCTGTCTTATCTGTAGCTGCTAAGCAAACAGCTGAGATGTGGCACATTACCTAAGATTTCGGAAGGCGGAAGGTACAGACTTCTTTTCACCGAGGAAAAGAAAGTTGCAGTAGTCAGGAAGGGCAAGCACCCACGGGAAGTTAAGCGTTGGTTTGGGACGAGCCTGTCGACACAGCATCCTGCCTCCTCGCCGTGTGCCTGACACCTCCCGCTAACCGGTGACAGTGATGGATGGCTGTGGAAACTGTCTAAGTCAAACTGCTAACCAGCGCTATCTTGGATCTTTTTGTAGTTTAGGAAACAAAGCTGATAAGATCAAGGGGCAACATAATCCTGGTTAATGTAGTGTGGTCTGTCTTGTGTAGCATAATTGGGCATCACACCTTAAACAGGTCATGGTATTTGTAGGAGAGGAGAGGAACACTTACTGCCGTTTGAACGTTGTTTCATGTTGCTGGTGTTGTCCCTAAGTAACACTGTGAAGTGCCTTCCTTCCATTGTTATGATCCACCACCATGTGATCCAGAGGAGAAATGTCTACTCTCAGTGGGCTGAGACCAACTCAGAAATTAAGCCTGGCAACTAGAGATTATCATACTAAGTGAAGTAAGCCAAAGACAAATACCAAATGCTATTGCTTATATGCAAAATCAAAAAAAAAAGAGATACATATGAACTTATTTACAAAACAGAAATCGACTCATAGACATAGAAAACAAACTTATGGTTCAGTTCAGTTGCTCAGTCATGTCCAACTCTGCAAACCCATGTTCCACAGATGACAGGCTTCCCTGTCCATCACCAACTCCTGGAGCTTGCTCAGACTCATATCCATCGAGTCAGTGATGCCATCCAACCATCTCATCCTCTATCATCCCCTTCTCCTCCTGCCTTCAATCTTCCCTAGTATCAGGGTCTTTTCCAATGAGTCAGTTCTTCCCATCAGGTGGCCAAAGTACTGGAGCTTCAGCTTCAGCATCAGTCCTTCCAATGAATATTCAGGACTGATTTCCTTTAGGATGGACTGGTCAGATCTCCTTGCAGTCCAAGGGACTCTCAAGAGTCTTCTCCAACACCACGGTTCAAAAGCATCAATTCTTTGGCACTCAGCTTTCTTTATAGTCCAACTCTCACATCCATACATGACTACTGGAAAAACCATAGCTTTGACTGGATGGACCTTTGTTGGTAAAGTAATATCTCTGCCTTTTAATATGCTATCTAGATTGGTCATGGCTTTTCTTCCGAGGAGCAATCGTTTTTTAATTTCATGGCTGCAGGCACCATCTGCAGTGATTTTGGAGCCCCCCCAAAATAAAATCTGTCACTTTATTTTACGGTTTTTGGTAAGCTTATGGTTACCAAAAGGAAAAAGGGGAAGGGGATAAATTAGGAGTTTGGGATGAATATATACACAATATTATATATAAAATGAATAACCAACATGGACCTACTGTATAGCACCAAGAACTATGCTCAATATTTTGTAATAACCTATAAGGGAAGAGAATCTGAAAAAGATGCACATATACATGGAACTTCCCCAACGACTCAAGCAGTAAAGAATCTGCCTGCAATGCAGGAGACTCGGGAGACATAGGTTAGATCCCTGGGTTGGGAAGATCCACTGGAGGAGGGCATGGCAACACATTCTAATATTCTTGCCTGGAGAATCCCATGGACAGAGGAGCCTGGTGGGATCCTGGTGGGGTCCATGGGGCCACAGAAAGTCAGACATGTCTGAGCACACACACATGCACTCATGCATATATAACTGAATTACTTTGCTGTACACCTGAAACTAACACAACACTGTAAACCTAGTTTTCCTTAATTTTTTAAGGGAAAAAAACATCAACATATACATGTATGCTCTTAAAAAAATAAAACCCTAAACCTCAAGTAAAAAATTAAGCGTGGAGACCCAGCACACAGTTACAGTTTTACTTTTCACCTCTGTTTTGTTTGCTCTGGCTCATTTATAATCCTCCAAGATGAACGTCCAAGAAAGATGAAAACAGGAAGAACTTGTTTTGGAAATTCACAATTAGATCATTGCTTTTCATGGGCCTTCAAACAAACCAGAATAGGCCTTGGGCCTTCCAACGCCCTCTGAAAAGAGGTAGAATGTAATGCTTTGTTATTTATTGCTACCGCTTTTCTTTTTCCTGAGGTTATTTCCAGTATATCTTTATAGCACAAAAGACATATACTAGGTAAGACAAATGGGGATACATTCGGTCTACAAGTGAGTGAAATGGCAGAAGCAGAGGAAAATTTGATGTATGCAGTTCTGGTATGGATTGTCCAAGCGTAAAAAGCAATATATTCTTTTTGGTACCTGGCTGGGGTTTTTGTGTATGGAAACTGATTTGGTGATCTAGGTAGCCCTAGGATAGTCATCAAGGGTGAATGTTGCTAATATCACCGAAGTTGAAGCGGTTCTGTAACCTCTTTCATTAGCCTGAAATTCAAAATTACACTTCAGTGAAGAATATCTCTACAAGATCTTTTTAAAAAAAGGAGGGGGGTCATACACAGTAGTATCTATTTATATGCAGAAAAGTGTCAAAATGGTTTTATCTCAGCTCCTAAGCAATGTGTCCTTTCCACTTTTTCATTGAAAGGATCATTTAAATGTGAATGCATTATTTTTTGGTTAGGTTATTAGATTGTGTTCAGATTGTACAAATAATTATAAAACTTGAGTCAGATTAGAAACAGCTCTGGATATTCCTCTATGGGATAAAAATCTTATGAAAAGCAAATAAATGCAAAGGAGAGTTAAAATTGTCTGTCAATACACTGCCCCAAACTTGCCCGAAGATGATTATTATTGCTTATAAATACATGTTTGAGGTTTGCTTGAATATGTTTTTGTAAAAAAAAAAAAAAAGAGAGAGAAAAGTTATCATCTTGAAAGGAACTAAGTAGCGCCTCAAAATCGCTATCATGGTCTGGAGCAAACTAATCACTTTATCCTCATCCCTGAACACATTTATCCACCTCCTAATTCTTCACCTAATTAGAGGGAAATGCAGAGTTGTCCTGGTCAGGGAGGTGGGGATTAGGGTTAAGAAAACACTTGTATTTGGAACCCCCTACCTCCCCTGGTCAGTGTGAAAGATTCTCAAAGAATCTCCCAGCCTAGCTAATCCATGACCCTCAGCAGGGGAGGAAGTATTAACAATTTAGTTTAAAACTCACACTCTCAGACAAATGCATCAAAAACGGCTTTTCTCCTTTGATTTGTAGGTATTAGTTGTTTTTCCAGGCCCCATTAAGGACTCTTCATCCTGTACGGCAAGGGGCATTAAGCCCTAGCAAGTTAGAGTTGTTCCCAGCTCTGTGTTATTCAAAGGCAATTTACACTAATTATTCGAGTCCACAGCGTTACCCATATTAGCGGAATGAACCATCTCAGCAGGTAAAAGTACTTTTGAAATGTTAATTTATTACCAAGGTACAAAAATGTCCTAGAATTAAAATAAAGTGGAAAAAAAATGAATAGCAATTTTAAAGGATGGGACTGAAACATTCTGTACCCTTTTTTATTTGCACCAACTCCTTCATAATTGTTTGCCTCTTAAAAACATAGTTTGTCATGGCAAATGACAATGCATTCTCTGTCATTACGGCTAATACAAAGATCTCGCCTACTTTGGTGCATTTTTCTATCCAGTTTACCATGGGAAGCCAAGTGAATCTTCCAACCTGGTTGCATTCAGAAGCAGAGAAGCGATTTTGTGCCTCACAAAATCTGCTCATGGGTGCTGTTTGCTGTTTCTCAGCTAATGATATTTTCAAAAGCCTCTTTTATAACCCATTGCTTGTTACAGAGGGTCTAGAAGAGGCAAGGCAGCATCAGCAATTTCTCCAGTAGTATTTGTGATTCCATACAGCAAGGCTGGACCCACATGCTAGGGTCTCCCAGTCTGAGTTTCCCATGATATCCCAGGCACAAAAAATTTTATCATAATGTCTGAAGTTTTGTTTTGCTTTCTGGCTCAGTCTTTCTCCCCTTCCCAAGTGACTGTGTAGGAGAAGGGTAGGAAAGAACAGAACTGAAATCAGACTCTACCATTTTGGGAAAGATCTCACTGTTTGCCAGGATGGGACAACCAGGCTCCCCTGTTACGGAAAGTGCCAACAGCGCCCCTTCCTGGTGACCCGAACAAGCCACAGAGTCCAAACAGTGCAGCTAGTTGTCAGTGAAGACTATTTTCACTTCTTTCACTCATTCTACAAGCAGATCTGCACCAAGGTGGAAGAAATGATCTTATGCTGTCCAGAAGACAACCAGAGACATGAGGTGGGGATGGCAGGGCCTCCAGAGAGATTCACTCTGTGCAAAAAGTACAGGAAACTGTTTACAAAAGTAAAATAAAGATTTGCTAAGCAGAGGGAAAGAAAACCTAAGGTTCAAAAAATAGCAAGTGCAAGGGTCCTGAGGGACATGACAGCATAGAGCATAGCCCAGATCTGAAAATTGGGTTTGGTGTCCAGACTGTCCAGAGGCACAAGAAATGATGGGGGAGGAGTGGGAGACAAAACTGGAGACACAAAGAAGTACCCCGCTCAGTGGCGCTGGGGAATGCACAGTGCATCTTCCCATAGACTAGAGGTCTCCCGACTTTTTTGGTCATGTATCCCCATCCCTGAAAAAGTATTTGATCATCCCCAGCATATGCATATTTATGATTAAGTTATATACATATACAGATTTACTCCATTGTAATAAGTATCCTTTTCACGAAAACATGTTAATAGAAGTTCTAGTACTTACTTTCCTTGCCCTAGTGGATGATTGACAGTGTCAAATGCCCCAGAGTTCCATGACAGACCCATGGAAAACCAAGGTCAGCCCAAGAGATTCTTCTGGTGCATCTAGGTAAGGCATAGGTGCTTCCATTTCTTAATGCAACCAGAAGCTTGATCATTTGCCAAGGGTTCTGACCTAATTTGGTCAGAAACAGATGAAGTGCAATTACAGAAGCTAAAGGAATTCCAACCAGTGGATCAGCAGATGCACCCTTAACACCCCACAGGAAAATCTGGCTCTGAACATCCCCTAACATCTTTTCTCTCCTGTCTTGCAGTAAATGTACTCATGACCCATAAATCAGCACACCCAAGAGCACGTACTATAGATTCTAGAGTCTAGAACATAGCCAGAAACACAATAAGAGCATCTATGCATGCATGTGTGTGTGCTCAGTCATATCCCACTCTTTGCGACCCTATGGACTGTAGCCCACTAGGCTCTTCTGTCCATGGAATTCTCCATGCAAGAATACTGGAGAGGGTTGTCATGCCTTCCTTCAGGGAATCTTCCTGACCTGGGGATCGAACCCACATCTCTTATGTCTCCTGCATTGGCAGGTGGGTACTTTAACACTAGCATCACCTGGGAAGTCCCAAGAATCTATAGGTCAAGACTAATATAAAATAACAGGAATAAGTGGTAGCATAAGTCTAAAAATATTTGGGTCACCATGAAGCTGGAATCTAATTTGTACTTTCCAATTCTCTAGTAAATGCAATTTAGGGTAGATTTCTTATGAATCCCACCCAACACACACGCACATACACCTTAACTTTACTGCCCAAGCAATTCTAGAGTCATTAGGATTTCATTTTTGGATACCCACGAAATACATGATTGAAGAGCTATTGCTAGAAGCCATGCATTACAGTGACATCTCTCTTGACAAAATTTTGCCCTAGGACTAGAATTAGTACTTAGATCATTGGAAATAGTGGGCTCCTTCAGATTCTGGAAATGGCTAACCGGATTAGAATGCTTTATGCTGCCACAATCCATCTTTCCATCCACCCACCCATCCATCCAACAAATGTTTATTATTAATGAATAATGAATATTTTTATTATTGGTGTGCCAGGCATTCATATAGTCACATTTTCACCTAGCATTTAAATGTTACTTGCAGGACAGTAGTAGGAAACAGACATTAACCGTGATTGTACAGAATGACTATACTTCCCATAGAACCCTCATTCTGCTCAGTGTTCTTTCTCAAGTCAGGTGCTCAAAATACCTTTTGAAATAAAATTGTCACATTGTGTGCATTTCTACTTGGAGAATATGATAAGTAGCTTACTTATTTGGAAATGATAATAACCCATATTCTATCTGAACTAGCTCTCTCTCTTTTTCTTTTCTAGAAATGCTTTTTTAACTTTTATATATAGCGTAAATCAGCAGGTAGGAGGGTATAAGGAGAATTTTGAAAGCATTGAGAGAACAATTTGTTTCCAGTAGTTTAGCAATGCAGATTTGCCTGCAAATAATGGATATGAAATCACAAACCAACAGATTTAATCATGTATCCTAAAGACCTTCAGAGTCACAGCCCAGCTCTAATTACAGAACATCCATGGAAGTAAGAATAGTACATTCCCATAAAAAAAAAAAATTTCTATGGTTCAAAGTATTCACTAGTTAATCTGGCTGCCCCTTCACCACCACCACCATTTAGTTTGAATTAATGAGGATGGATTCACTAATGAAAGCAAAGAATTTTCTTCAT